>NW_023416295.1:74718738-75918738 GCF_014176215.1 Rousettus aegyptiacus
ACCCCACAGCCTCCTCCAGGCACCTCCCAACCCATGCAAAGGCGCGGGGTCCCTCACACTCAGCTGGGAGCGCCAGCCCACCGCAGACTGCGCGCGCGCTTGGCTGCCCAAATCCGAGTGCCTGGCCTGCCACCTGGTGGACACTACGAGGAAAGCATCCCGGTGAACCGATTCCAAATGCCCTCTGCCCGTATTTTCATCACGCCGCTCTTGAGAGTCCTCTGCTAGAGATGCGAATACAAATGAGAAGTAGATTAATATTTCAAAATTAAAGAGAACCCATGGGGAGGATTTGAGGATCATTCTTTTCTCCATATAATTAAGGCTTTATATCTTGGATGATGCACGTTTCAAATGCCCTAAATTCAAATCACAAATGCATCTTCGAAGATGGTGTGGCCCAGTGATTCTAAAAGTTCGGTGTGTCAGAATCTCTCCTAGGGAGACTTTTTAATTAATGTAAATGCCCCAGCCACTCCAATCTATTTACTTGGAATTTATATCCAGCATCTTCACTTATTTATTTTATTATGGTTTAAAAAAATTCACCACATTAACTAGTTTTAAGCATACAGTTCAGTAGTGTTACGTATATTTATACTGGTATAAAACGGATCTCCAGAACTTTTTTATCTTGTATTTTTAGCTTGTAAAGTTGAAACTGTACTCTTCAAGCAATTCTCCATTCCCCTTCCACCTCCCACCTCCAGGCCCTGGTACCACTGTTCTACTTTCTGTCTCTAGGAATTTGACTACATATCTCATGTAAGTGGGATCATACAGCGCTTGTTTTGTGACTGGCTTATTTCACTTAGCATAATGTCCTCAAGGGTCACCCGTGTTGTAGCATATGCCAGAATTTCCTTCCTCCTTAGAACTGGCTCATATTCTTTTATGTATATAGATCACATTTTGTTTATTCATGCACCTGTGCATGGACATTTAGGTTGTTTCCAATTTTTGGCTATTGAGAATAATGCTGCTATGAACAGGGGTATGCAAAATATCTCTTCGAGACCCTGCTTTCAATTTTTTGGATATGTACCTAGCAGTGGGGTTGCTGGGCCATATGGTAGTCCTTTTTGGCACCTTTAGTTTTCACTAAATCACCCTTGGGAGATTCTGATACAGAACAAAACCATTCATGTGGTCCAACTCTTTCACCACACAGGGTGGGAAACCAGAGCAGAGGTTGTGGGTACATAAGGATGCACATAAGGATGGCACACAACGATGTCACTGATGAGGTTTTGCTGCATTGTCCTCAAACTAGGGAATAAACTCTGAGTTCTCTATAGTTCCAATTACTCAACCTGGAAAAAATATAGCCTAGAAAAAAAAAACAGACAATAAATAAGCAAAGTAATTTCAAACAGTGACTAGTGTTACAAAGAAAACAAACCAGGTTTGGTGACAGAGTGACTTTGTCACATAACAACACTAAAACTTATGTGGCATTGACTGTGCCCCAGACACTGTTCTAAGGGCGTCACTTATATTATCTTGTATAAACTGCATAGCAACCTTATGACATAAGGGTCTCCTAGTCTTCATTTATGGCTGAGCAAAATGGGGCACAGAGCAGTTAAGTGCTTGCTGAATATTACACAGCCAGCACATCATAGAACCAAGAATGGAAGCCAGGCAGTGGAGCTCTGGAGTTATTGCTTAGGGGAGGCAATATCTGAACTGAGACCTGAATGGCAAGGCTGAGTCAACCAAACACTGTTCTGGGGCAGAGCATTCCCAGGCACCAAATACAAAAGGGCAAGAACCGACGTCTTGTACTGAAAGAAAACCAAAGTGAGTGAAGAAGCAGGTGGAGTCAGAGGAAAAGAGGAGAGCACATGTGAGGGCAGGGCCAGACCCTAAAAGATCTCATTAGCCAGAATGAGGAGGTTGGATTTTATTCTACTGACTCTGGGAAGCCACTGGAGAGTTGTAAGTAGGGAAGAGCTTCAGTGTCAACTTTCCTCCTGCTAGCCTTTGGAGATGTATGTTAAATATGTTTGCAACAAGAAACCAAAGTCTAGTGGGTACCTGAGGGTTCAAGTCTCCAAGTTTCTGTATTCCTCTAATATTCTATGCACTAATATCCCATTCCATTCACTGATATTCCATGCTCTGAGGCTAGAGCATCACATCCATTTCCCTACTCAAGTGTCTCCAAACTGACTCCAGCTCTCAGCAGCTGTTACTTAACTGATGTCCACCTTCACCGTAGACTCCATAATTTTCTTTTACCTCACCACATTATCATCACACCTCATGGTGCTGGAAATAGCACTTGATCTTTCAGGAGTTCTGATTTCCCACCCACCACAAGAGGACAAACAAGATTACCCACTTAGGGAGATCTGCAAAGACCTATAATTGCTGTGGGTGGGTTAATGAGTGTGAATTAGAAACTGCAGTCCAGTGAAGGAGTGAAGAGGAAACCAAGGAAATAGATGCTTTAATATTTTTGCCATGAAATATCACCTACATCACATAAACTGCAAGAGATTAAAAGAGCTCTTTTACATGAAGCATTTGCCCTCCTCAGAGGCACTGCCATTATCAGAAGGCTTTGCTCCCGAGAAGGGTGGACCTGTCAGGGACTGTTTGTCCCTGAAGCCTTCATGGCAGAACAATCTTTGCCTTTTCTCATGACCAGTTCATCTCCTCACAGAAAGGTCTAAATCCTCTGCTACACTGAACATTTTTATTGCGGTGGGGCACTTGGTGCCATGCCCCTTACCAGTAGCACTCCGATTTTCTCGTAGGATTTTGCCTCTGCATTCCTCGTGGTGCCTGGATCCAGGTGCCTGCTCTCCCATAATGGGAGCTGAAGGGCTCCTCGGGGGCTCCTTCTGCTCTGCCTTTTCTCTCACCAACTTGATACAGAAGCAATCATGTGACCTTAGCTCAGAGCAGTCATGTGACCTCAGCTCAGCCAATCAAATACTTGCTTCCCTCGAGTGTTGAATCTTGGCAGAGTGACACCAGGACTGGCAAGAAATTAGAGTGTGCCAATACGATCAATAAGCAGAGCCTGCTTCTATGACCTTCTGGAGCATTTTGGTGCCCCTGTACTCCAGGCTTAGTTTTTCAGCCCCACTTCACTCTTGTGAGCAACCCCATAGCCTTCCTAAAGAATAATTAGTCTCTTTTAGCTGAAAATACCTAATGTTTCTGTTATTTGCAATTTAAAAACCCAACCAGATACAATGAGAGATCACAATTAGGCATCAATAAGCACCTAACATCTGCAAAGAATTACATGCATCTGCTATCCAAACATACAATGGCAAAAAAAGGGGAGGAGTTATTTTTCTCTCACATTAAACAATTCAAGAGGTAGGTACTCCAAGGCTCAGATGGTGGCTTCATGGTGCCTCAATGGTCTAGCCTACACCTATGTTTCTGCTCCACCATCTTTAACTCATTCTTCCATCTACAAGGTCCTCTATGATCACAGGTTGTCACTAAGGTTCTAGTCATTCTGACCATGTTCTAGGCAGGAAGGGGGGACTGGGAAAGGTAAGGGTTTCCTGTCAGCCAAGTAAGTGCCCTTGACAGAATTATGCCAGAAGTGACTTCTACCCACACCTCACTGACTACCCAAACCTCAAGGGAAACTAGCAAATGAAGTTGTTTTTTCAAGTTGGGAAAAATTGCCATAATCAAATATATAGGAGCTCTGTCTTTAAAAAAAGATGATAATGGATATTGAGTAGGCAACTGGCAATCTCTTTCACATACTTCTTTCTTGGCAACTGCCAAGGCTTCAGAAAGATATTCTAATAACCCTCACCTACCTTTCTTCAACCTTTCTTAGTCAAACCTGTCTGAGAAGATCCCCTAGTCTAACCTCTGGTTATGAGAAAAACTGTAGGGACCTTTCTATTTCTATAGACCTGACCTAGAATCATGGTTCTAAATATCTTTAATGAATGATTTTTAAAAAGACATTTGATTCTTCAGATACTTAGTTGCCTTAAATTTAAAACCTGTCTGAGTAAAGGAGAACTAGCCTGGGCCAGTAACCACCCACAGTCCCATATATTTCAAAGATGATCTAATACTAACATTTCAAAAGTTAGTGTCCAACAGCCTTAAAAAAAGCACCAAGGTAGAAGTGATATATACTGGACATATAGTCAACAAGACTTTTAAAATTCTTCTCAGTCTTTGGCCCATGAAGAGCTTGAATTATGCCTTGAGCTCAGGCAGGAATCTGTCTGCCTATAATTCCTTAGAAATTAGAGATAGAAATTTACTAGGGTGAATTTGCCTCAGGGAGGAAGCAAGGAGATTGCAACCTTAAGGCAAAAATGTCTTTCTCCCTGTCAGAAGACAATTCTCCTTGCATCTCTTGAGTTTCTGCACATATTGCAAGCAAAGGCACTGACTGCTTTTGGTCCGAACTCTTTTTCCAGAAAATCTGTATACAGAATAGCCTTGGAAGACAGAGATGGTATCTCTCCAAAGCAAAAGACAATTTTGTTGCTGCCCATATAATAAAGATAATATCTCCTTTTGGTGATAAGGGCAGGCATGCTTACAGCCCATTATAAAAGATCCAGATTCCCCAAGTTCAGGGTACCTCTCCAGTAACAAATTCCTCTGCCTGTGTAGGTGTCATTTGGCCCTCTTCATATCTCCTTGTAGTAATGAGTTTAAGGAACTAGTGCAAATGCTGACACTCTGGCTACTGCTATTGTGGGAAGTAACAAAGTTCTTTGTCTCTGAGTCAGAAGTCCACCAGCATCCATGAAACTGTGACTAGCTAACTAGTTGGCTTATAAGTTGCAAGTAAGCAAAATCCTGGTCTTAACATCCCCTCCCTCTTCATTACCTTCCCTGCCTGCTTCCCCAACCAACCTCTCATATGTAAACACTGTATCCTTTGCTCCCAATCATCCCCTAGAAAATAGAAATATTTTTAACACTCTCATCTAAATCAGAGACTTCTCAAAATAATTCTCTGTGAGGTATTAAGAACTGTCTCATTGCAGAATTAATCCCTGCAGGTACTTAGTCACCTGCTATGGCCAAACCTTTGGCATGACAAGCTTAAAGAATACTTGCCCAAGGTGATAGATGTTTCTCACAGGACTCAACCACACAAGCACAAAAAAAAGGAATTGTGTGTCAAGCCCAAAGTTCCCTAAAAGAGACCCAAGAGCCATGGAGGATGTGTACTTAGCTCCAACATTCATCTTCCAACATTATTAGGCCAAGTCACTGATGCTTGATTTAAAAAAAAAAATTAGAAAGTTAAGGGAATGGGATTGTAAATGACAAGTTAAGCTGATGGTGGATGAAGCAGTCCGTGCTGTTTGACTTTTCAATATTAAAAACTGTCGGTCACCCCAAACACACACAAAGAATGACCAGATAAGAAATAATCTACTCACACTCATGCCCAGCAATCTGTTATCATCAGCCAGGGCTACAGCAAGTCAAACACTGAACAGTAATAAAAAAGACAGCAATCGACTGCCAATTCCACTCATTTCCAACCCATCTGTGCCCCAGGTACATGGAAAATTCAGCCCTCGGAGAGCAAGAGTGTGCATTTTCAGCTGTCAAACCCCAGCACGACCCTCCTTTCCTTTGTGAGAGAAGTCAACAGTGAAAGCCACCTTCCTCAAATTCCAGTCTCTTCAGAGATATAATAAAATACCATATTTCCATGAACACATCCACATTGGCAAACAGCCTTCTGCTTTTCCTAAGAGAAGGGCTTTGCCATAGAATCGCCAACTGTTAGAATGAGGCCTTGGGAATCTCCTTGCTCCCGCCCTCTGTTTTATATGAGGAAGTGAGGCTCAGAGGGGGATAGATCATCAGAGCAGACAGCAGTGTCTGCGTCCCTAGTCATGGCTCTGTCTACAACACCCTACTCTCTCAGGGCCTTTGCATTTGCCGTACCCTTTGCCTGGAATGCTCTGCCCGAGCCATATTTGCACAGCATATTCCTTCACCTCCTTAGGTCGTGATCTAAGCATCTTAGTGAGCCCTTCTTTGTCTATCCCATTTTTAAATTGCACTCATTCACTTGCTTTCCCCTTCTGTGTTATATTTTCCTCACAGAACAATCACCTGCCAACATGTTCTATAATTTACTTAGTCATGTACCACATAAGGAGATTTCGGTCAACGATGGACAACTTATATATCAGTTGTCCTATGAGATTATAAAGAAGCTAGAAAACTCTTATTACCCAGTGATATAGAGCAACACAATATTCACCTGTTTGTGGTGATGCTGGTGTAAACGAACCTGCTGTGCTGCCAGTTGTACAGAAGTATAGCACGTACAATCACAGTAGTAGGCAATATCATCTAGGTTTGTGTAAGCACATGCCGTGATGGTCACACAATGACAAAATCGCCTGATGACACCTCTCAGTGCATATCTCTATCATTAAGAAGTGCATGACTGTATTTGTTTATTGTCTGTCTTCCCACGCTAGAATGTAAGCTCCTTGCAGTCAGGGATTTGTGTGAGCTTGGCCAGCCATCGCAGAAATTCAATTAATGTTTATTGGTAAAATTAATAAACTGTCTCAATCAACCTTCGTCTGGAGGCCACAAATCCAAATTACTACAGAGAACAGGCAGGAAATGCCAGCAGCAGGGCAGGGACCATGGCAAACCTGAGAGCTCATGTCACTATCTGAAGAAGACCACACTACTTAGCACCAGCTGAGCACTGCCATAGGACACTGCTGTTTTACTTTCTATTTTTCCAGAGAAACTTGAAATTGAAGTTTTGGGATAAGAAGGTGAAACCTACTGGGTTTTATATATGAGAAAAAATAGATTTTAATTGAATAATGAGCATACTATTCAAACTGAGCAAACTGTTCAAATGGCAATGATTTGTGACCTCTCCTTGACTCGAACTGGAAAATGGCTGCAAAGGAAAAGGGGTTGGTGCGGGGAGAAGGGTGCATCGGAAGGGTTTCCTCTTTTTCTTCTGCGCATCCCTGCAGAGCTGAGAGAGAAGAACAAACTGCTCGGGTTTTGCATAGCCTAAAACCCAAGAGATTAATTGAAGAGCTGGTACAGGGACACTCAGAAGAGATCATTGCATATCAGAAGTTCCCCAAATATAGGTTTTGCATAGCCTAAAACCCAAGAGATTAATTGAAGAGCTGGTACAGGGACACTCAGAAGAGATCATTGCATATCAGAAGTTCCCCAAATATATTAGAAGTCTCACTCTCGAAAGGAAGAAACACAAGAGTTTCCTCAATATGCATTTTGTGAGAACCACTCTGCCCTCACACAGCCTTGGCTGAGTCTTGACTAAATGCTTGCTTTGACAGTTTCCTGAGAAAAAAGAAAAGTCAAAACCTTTACCTAAGTGAACAAAAGGCATTCCTGGTCACCAGAGGAGAATCAAGCAGACCAGCCTGGAGCTCTGCCTTGCTCCTCCAGCCCATGTAGAAGCTTCTCACGTGGAGGACAGGATCCAACGGCCTCCCTGCATCAGGACCCAGAACCTGGTGCATCCAGAACCGGGAGGGACTTCACCTCATTCCCATTCCCCAAGTTCCCATGTCATCCTCAAGCCCAACTCCAGAAAGTCAGTTCACTGGCCCAGCAGGCTTCACGGGTGCCTGAACAGCCTGGGGGAAATAGAAACCTCATCACAGGATCTGCAGTCATGGGTAAGTTTAAGAAAATCAGGTTCCAGATTTCCCACTCCCATTTCCACCTCTCTAACACTGACCTCCCTGTGGCCATTTTTATGGTGCAGGCTTTTTGCCAGTCCATCAGTCCTCCTCTGCCACCTCCCTTCTCACCGTCACCCCTGGCTCGCCAGGATTGCGCGCCCTCTCACCCAGCCTGACTCTTCCCACGAGACTTAACCCAGGTGTTCATCAGCACAGGCCCTAAAGAAGGGGAGAGCATGAGATGTCAGTGACCCACAAAGCACCTGAGAGGGCTGCTGTCCTTCCCAGCATTTAACTTGATCAGTGAAGGACCAGCTGGGGCATTAAAGATCAGGTATATTGGCCATGCTAGGAGAACTTCTATTTAATGTCCTGTCCTCATCTATCCCTGACCTGCATGAAATAAAGCAAGGTTCCTGAGGCTGGGAGCAAAGCAAGGAATGAAGCACAGGCCTTACTTCACCTGGTAGCAGCTCCTGGTCCCACTTATCTCTCTCTCTTTCTTTCTTTCTTTCTTTTTTTTTTTTTTATGTTTTCATAAACTTTTAATAAGATTCTCAAAAGCTATTTTTTAATTAATTAATTTAAATTAGTTTCACGTATGCAGTACATTGGTTAGACATCTATATAGTTCATAAAATGATCCCCCCAATTGCTCCCTCCTTCCCCTGTCGCTCCACCTGGCCATCATATTAATGCTAACTGATTCCCTCTTTCTTTCTTAGGATTAGAACCAAAGGTTGAGAGAGTTGTCTCAGAGATGTCCACTTCAATTGGAAAACGAAGTCAGATGTTTTCTGGCAGGAAGCAAGTAAATCTGGCTGAGAGACTTGACCATGGTGAGGGATATTTTCCATAAATTAAAATCTGTAACTCTAGAGTTTCCTATAAATACATTTGAAGCATTTGCATGTGATAAAAAATATTGCATTTGGCAAAGTGTAGCGAATTCATCAGTATTTTTATTTTCTCAATCATTTACAAGTAAGTCAGGGTAAAGATGATGCTTTTAGGTGAAAAATAAATATAATTAAAATAATTTGATAACAATGAATAAATACTTTGCAGTATAACTCCAAGAAATCAAGAGAATGAATAAATCTAACAACTGGATGGCAAATCTTTTGCAATTCAGGCTGCTTCCAATTCTTTGCTTTAAATATATTGACAGAGGAACTAACTGCATTGTCAAATGATGTATCACTATTACAATTATTAAAATAAATTTTGTGATATTTCACTATGTGATTGTTGTCATAAAATCACAAAAGAACTCAAACTGGTGTAATAAATCTCCTTCCATAACTATTTATTTTCACCTATAAAAAATAGAACTAGAATTGATGCTGCAGCCTGTCTCTTTCTAGTAATAAGTAATGTTCGCCCATGAATAAACAAACTATTTGTTAAAGCCTCAGTCATGTCATTTACAAGATATAGTTCCAAAATACTTTTTACATCTTTTATATTTTATGACTATTATCAAAATTGTGATGTTATTATGATGTTATGGTCAATAGCATTCCAATGGTGTATTAATAATAATTATGACATCTCAATAAAGAAGATCTTTTTAATAGTTTTATGATCACAGGATATAAAGGGAGAATTCAAGTTTAATCAGTGCATTTTTTTTGTTGTTTTAGAAGAGCATGCTAGGACAATCAATTAAAAACTTTCTAGCATAAACAATTATACATTAAAATAAGATCTTGTGTAGTAAGCAGAATAGATATATAAATTTAAGGAAAGACAGTAAAGATGTAAAATGTTCAAATGCTAAAAAAGGGTTTGTTTATGTATTTAAAAATAGAAAATGAGGAGTATCAAGTCCTATGCTATTTAGATTCCATTGGATACATTTAAAAGATTAATAGAAGAGATTTATTTTAATTGCCAATATATAGAATATATCAGAAGTTACATATTTTTATTATGTTAATTTCTTATATTCATTGTCTTATTATAGGAAAATGTCCTTATTCTTAGGAGATATCCCAGCTATCAAAATTTTCCTTCACATTCATATATCAACTGAGCTATCATTAATTTAATATTTTTATTTCAGTATACTTTTTTTCCTCTACTTAGTTAATTTTGGGGAAAAAATTATCATTAGCACAAATAGGAAATCACTTGTCATAAACAGAAGATAAACATTAATAAATAATATGAAAACAACATGGTATTTTAAATTTCTGGCTAGATTCTGTCACTTAAACAAAATGACTTTAATCCTGAAACCTGCTCTCCTTTATTTAAAAAAAAAAAATGGGCAGAGTGGTGCTCTAGAAAGCAGTTAGGGAATGGTAGAAGCATTAAAGTAACTCTATACCCAAACCAACTTTATTTTTTCTCTCAGGTGAGGATGAGAAAAGACATGTTTTACATGCTAAATAGGTGAGGTACAGGATGCTCGGAGAACGCACAGGAATGAATGTCTCAAAAAGGCAAAAAAAAAGACTATCCCAGGTAGAGGGGACATCGAAGCAAAGGTCGACAGATGAAAGAAAACAAAGCACATTTGAGTAAGGTTCAGTATGACTTGGGTCAACTATATATCCTGGTGTTCTTAGGAGAGTCTAGTTTTCTCTTATTGTGCCAGAGAAATTATCAACAGCTCCCTCTTTCATTCTCATGTATATTCTGGTCTGAACAATCAACTATAGGTCTTTCTAAGTATGTCTAAAATGTGTACAGTAAGATGAGAAGAGACAATAAATGAGGCTGAGGAGGTGGGCAGGGCTGAATCCTCAAAGCAACAGGGAACCCTAAAGCACTCAAGCAGGGGAAGGCCATGTGGAGACTGCATTCAGGAATGGCTAAGTGTGGCCTGTGGACCAGAAGGTAGGAAACTGGAATGAAGTAAGGAGGGTAGCATCGATGAGAAAGAAAAGAAATGATCTGATGCAAATGATTTTTTAGGAGGTGGATTCACAAGGGCTTAGTAATTGATTGTGGGTAGGAGATTGGGGGGAATGGAACAGAAGGAGTCAAGGATGATAACCAACTTTTGGCTTGAGCAACTGTTTGAATGGTGGTTACCCTCACTCTTTGTTTTGAAGCTGAAGATTCAAAACACAAGGAGCAAGTTGATGGGAGAGCTAAGCATCACTTGGGTCAGATGGAGTGTGTAGTACCTAGTGAGCATCCAAGTGGACATGTGTAGTAGCATTTGCATGTACAGTGACAGAATGGGATCTGTCAGCATTAAATAAGAGTTCCTCAACACACACCCACACATGCAAATGCACATACGTGCACGCGCGCGCGTGCGCGCACACACACACACACATACACACTTCACATACACAAGTGAAGATCTACCATCCATAGAAGGACCACTTTGCTATAACAGTGAATGTCAGTGACAGATGGTGCATTCAGAACCCCTGCAGTCGCATGTGTCATTTGAAAAAGCCTGTCTCCTGGCAAGTGCTTTTGCCAGTCCTCCCTCTGTTTGAGAATCAGTGATGCCAAGGGATGTGGAAGCCAAGCCCAAGGGTAGAATTGTTCAGGAAGAATAGGGGCCTAGAGCAGGACTGGGAGAAGCTCCAGCATGTAAATGCAGAGCAGAAGAATGTCAACCAGCAGAGGAGAGTGAGCAGGAGAGCGAAGAGCGAGGAGGAAAGCAAGAGAGTGTGGTGCTCCTCAGTTAAAAGAGCATGCTCCAGGAAGAAGGGAGGGTCAAATGGTCCAAAACAGTGACAAGTGGGGCTGAGAAGTCATGGTAACAATCAAGAGGTGTCTATTGGACCCGATAACAGGGAGGTCACTGTGACCCTTGGTTGGGCATCTGCTAGACAGTTGAGAGGTAAAAGCCAAATTACAGTGGACTGAGAAGTGCGTAGAGGTGAGAAAAAGGCCTTTCCATCGAGATATTTGCCTGTGACCAAACAAGAGAAATAATGTGACTCCCAATCAGTCATGTGGATTTCTTAATACTAAAAAATGTGACCTGAGTTCAGGGAAAGGTAGTAAGAATTGCAGGTCTCCACCCAGCCAATATAGACCCAAAGAAGCCATCACTGGGCTCCCTTGGCTGGGTGCCTCATGCAGTACCATACCACCTGTGTGCCACCTGCCCAGCCAGGCAAACCATGTTCACATCTGGACATGAGTCTTATCCCTTAGTCCCCAGGAATGCCTCCATGTGCTAGATAGAACTACATCTCTTGCACCTTCATAATCTCAACAATAACATTAACTATGAACTCTTATTTAATGCTGACAGATCCCATTCTGTCACTGTACATGCAAATGCTACTACACATGTCCACTTGGATGCTCACTAGGTACTACATACTCCATCTGACCCAAGTGATGCTTAGCTCTTCTATTAACTTGCTCCTTTTGTTTTGAATCTTCAGCTTGAGTCAGGGTAACCGCCATTCAACTAGACTTTAAGGAACATGTAGGTTACATTTTAACAACATTATATAGTTCATTCTTTAAAAACAATCCTAGGCCACAAAAAAAAAGTTATCTGCATAATACAATTGAAGAAAACGAAGATCAAAGAGGTTAAGGTCATACACCTAGTGGATGGCAGAGCCAGAACTCAAGTCCACATCTGCTGGAACACTTCTTCTCCCCACAAAGCTTGCTAAACAAGAGGATCTTAGCCAAAATCACCCAATGCCTCATGTGGTTGATAATAGGGCAAAGTGTGCATCTTGCTGCATCTTTGAGGAAGAAATAGTTATGTGTATTCTTGACCCCGGTCTGGAGTCAGAAGAGCCAAGTTCAAGCTCTAACCTTGGTAACTAATTTACATAACCACCCTGTACCTGTGTCCTTGTGCATAAAAGAGGGGTGCATGTTGGCTAGAGCAGGGGTCTCCAATCCTGATCACATACCCCATTAACTTAAAAAAAGAGCACATATTGCCAATATATGTATTTATTCATTCTTTCATTTATAAGATACAAATATGTGCTTCACTGAATGTTGCCTATACTATTAAAAGGCATAAAAAATACTTCAAATGATGAGCTAAAGATGAAATAAAGAATATTAAATGTCTCGTTGATTGTGATGGCTTGATACAATCATTAGCTATTATCTCAAGGCACAATATGAATTGGGGAAGAATAATTTATTATAATAATAGAAGACAAAAATCTATAGATCAAATATCTTGATATTTCAAGACATTTGGGGCTGACTTCTTACCAGGTTTGATGGAACCATCTTTGTTTTTCCCTCATGATGGTGATCGATGGAGAGGGGCCATGCTGCCATGTCTTCCTGGTCCACTTGTGCTTGTACAATCTTCAACTGGTAGTGTCTTTTCAGACTATCTATTGAATGAGGGATAGCTTCATTTAAATAAAGAAATAGAATTCATAAATCTATCTACATAAGCACATGTATCAGTTTCTTAGGGCTGCCATGACAAAGTACCACAAACTAGGCGGCTTAAGACAACAGAAGTTTATTCTCTTACAGTTCTAGAGGCTAAGATTCTCTAGAGGCTATGCTCCCTCTTATACCTGTAGGGGAGAATCCTCCCTTACCTGTTCTAACTGCTGGTGTTCACTGGCAATCCTTGGCTTGTTGATGCTTCATTCCCATGTCTGCCCTGTCACCACATGGCTGTCTTCTCTCTGTGTCCCTGCCTCTGTATTTCTTCTTCTTTTCTTATAAAGACATAAGCCATATTATGTATCCTTCGCTATTTAGTATCACCTCATCTAACTTAATTAATTGCACCTACAATGGCCTTATTTCCAAAAAAAAAAGTCACATTCTGAGACACTGGGAGTTAGGACTTCAACATATCTTTTTGTGGGACATAATTTAACAGCATACATAAATATGTTGAAAGGAAATGAAACAGGGAAGGCAGCTTTCTTCATGCTATAGTATCTTCACCTTTGCCTAGACACAAGACCTCCTATACATGACTTGTGACCTTCTGATGCATAGAGCAAGTGAAAATGCTATGTCAATCCGCATGTTAATTTTTTAATTATTTTTTAAATTCAGAAAATAGAAAACCTGTAAAAGAGGCTGAAAAGGAGCATCCAGAGAAAGAGACACTAGAAAAGGGGCAAAAGTGTGACCTCACTTAGTTAAGGAAGGTGAGTGCTTCAAGAAGGGAGGGTTGGTTGGAGCCAAGGAGTCATTATGATAATGACTAGGAGATGTCCATTGGATTCAACAACAGGAGGACCACTATAGCCCTTAATTTTGGTTTTATACTAATGTTTTCTTCCCCATCTCTGGTAGATAACCTTGTGCATCCTATAGGGTTCAAGCACTTTATTTTAGAGACTTCTGTCCTAGAGAATCCCAAAAGTTCCTCCCAGTTTAAAAGACATAATGACCCTATGAACATTCCCTCCCCTAGAGGTCACTTCTCAAATGACTAAGAAATCAGATGATATGAAATAGTATTAAAATGAATCACTAAAGAATTTTGAGAGGGCAAAAAGGGGAGGCATAAAAAGGACACTTGAATCCATTATCATATGTATTTTTATCTTAAGAGCACACCAATAAGGAAAGCACATAGAAAAATATTATGTTGAAAAAAACTGAGAGCCTTATTACTAATCATTATCATCTCTACTATTTTCCATTTGCCACATAGAAGGCAGCATAGTGTACTGGTTAATGGTTTAAACATGGAGCCAGACCCCCTAGTTCAAATTTCACCCCTGCTACTTACTAGCTATGTAACTTTGGGTTACATAATCTTTTTTGTGCCTCAGTTTCTTCATCTGTAAAATCCATTATAATAGTACCACCTCAAAAAGTTATTTTGTAAATAAATATATGTTAAGTGCTTAAAACGGTGCCTGGTACATAACAAGGGCTATGAAAGGGTTAATTGTTGTTGCAGTGATGATGGTGAAGAGAGTGATGATGACGGCCATTTACTCAGCTTCTCTAATGAACTAGACCCTCTGCTTAGCATTTTATTTACTTTATCTCTGTTCAATCAGCCTGACCTCAAATTCAAGCCTTGTCACTTGCTAGCAAGTAACCCTGGACAAGTCGGCTTAATATTTCCAAGCTTTAGTGTCCTCATAGGCCTATCGAATTATCCATGTAATCCATCTAGAACAGCACCTGGTGAATAGTCAATGCTCAATTAATATAAGCTCTTAAAATTCATAACTTAAGGGAAAAAAAGTATAATTGCATCTATACTAAAGCTAATATGGACTTGAACTTGACCTAAAAGTCAAGTCGGTTATCTGGGCACACCGTGCTATGGTGGGCACAGTTTAGACCTATTTCTCATTCATTCCCTTATACTTCATGACACTGTACCAATCATTAATTGACAAAAGTTTCTCAGAGCAGCAGAAGGTATAAATGTAAGCATCCTACCTTCCACCAGAATGATGGTAGTCATGGTCTTTCTTAAAAGTAAAGTGAAGGCCTGAAAATTTTTAAATTACCACACAGTGGAAGGAATTTTGAATTTAGACCCAGTCCTGCAACAAACTAAGAAGTGACTTTGGTTGAACAGATTATCTGATTTATAGACCCTCTGAGTTCAGAAATTCTACAACTTCATGAATTTACAATCCAGGTGGAAACTTAAGACCAAGATATGTAAGGTAACTAGCAAACAGTTTGAGGCCATTCATGACCAAAAGATAAAGGCTTTGTGGAGGTTAAGGAGGCCTTTAATAGATTATTTGACAGCAATTTCTAAAATGCCCAGTCATGAGGAAAGCCTCAGGCTCTTTTTTAAAAGTACAGATTCTTGGATCTGTCCCAGACCATCTGAATCACAATCTTCAGAGAACCTGTATTTTGAATAAGCACATTTGTTTCTTAATCAATGGGCTCAACCTCTAGACATTTAGATTTAATTAGGGTGGTGGTTCAGGGGACAGTATTTTTAAAAGCTCTACAGCTTGTTCTGATGTAGCCAGAATTTAAACTCAGTAAATTAGATTACTGGATTATTGGGGGAAATTTTTTAAGGAAAGCAACAGATATTGGTCCACTCATGTTCATAACAGTATTATTCACAATAGCCAAAATATGAAAGTAACACAAATGTCCATTGACAGATGAATGGATAAACAAAACGTGAAATATACATAAAATGGAATATTATTAAGCCTTAAGAAGGAAGGAAATTCTGAGGCATACTACATAGATGAACCTTGAAGGCATTATGTTAAGTAAAATAAGCCAGGCACAAAAAGACAAATACTGTAGTATTCCATTTATCTAAAGCAGTCAAGTTCATAGAAACAGAAAGTAGAATGGTGATTACCAGGGCTGGGAGGTGAGAGATAGGGAGTTGTTGTTTAATGGGTATAGAGTTTCAGTTTTGCAAAATGACTAAGTACTGGAGGTAGATTGCACAACTGTGTAAAAGTACCTAAGACTGCTGTACTGTACACTTAAACATAGTTAAGATAGTAAATTTTGTGTTACATGCATTTCACCACAGTTTTTAAAAAATGTTTTTAAGGGATGGGATGGTAGATAACACATAGCTTACGTGGCACTGCCCTCAGCCCTACCCTGGCAGACATTGCTAACTGAGTACTGCACGCTCCCACACAGAGCTCAAATCCTCACTGTCCTTCATATGGGAGAAAACAGTGTGATAAGAGATGGGGAGAAAGCAAAATGATTAAGGTTATGTGCTGTGTGTTTGAGAGAGGGAACGACAGTGGAGGGGAAATGAAGGAGATCATTCACTAAGGACGGAAGGGATGCTAGGAAGGAAAAAAGGCGCAATAGGTGAAATTCCCTCAAACACACTATGCCCTATCTATTCTTTAAAATACTGCCTGGTGAGCAGAAGACCACACCCTCCTTTTCTGTTGCCATAATACTACATAGCCTTACTAGGGACTAACTAGCCACAGAAGTCTATTGGCAAGCACCCTAGTGACAACCCAGAAATGGGAAGTCAAGGTCTGCCTGCCCCTGGACCACTTGAAGGAGCACCCCTTTCACCTCTCTGCACTTGGACCCCTCTCCAGGCTGCAGCTGAAATAGGACTCCTTTGGCACAGACACACATCTGTCCCTGGGTCCAATGCACCCTCAACACTGAGAACTGTCTGAAGCAGGAGCCACCTCAGAAGTGGAGAGATGTTAGTAGAGGCTTTCCTGCAGTGTTCCACGCTTGTCTAGGCTAGGTTGCCACCTTTGAGGGGTAGGCTTTTCGCAAAGAAGACTAGCCAACGCCTTTCAATGAGTCACATCCTCTGGCGGTATTCTCTCTCCTTCTCTACTCACAATCCCTTTTGTTTCTCAGAAGCAGAGGAGACAACTGTGGTATTATTCTCTTCAATAACTGGGTTTTCATCCTGCCCTAGCAAAGCCAAAAATCTATGAGGAAGGAAGTGTGTGGTTCAAACTCAGGGTGTGAGGGAATTTATCTCCTGGGGGTTGGAGGGGGGGGTTGTTCCCATAATAATCATACTACAAAGGCAAATCAATGCTTGAAGATTTGCTCCCCGTTTTTGCACTAATTAGTACACAGAAGGGAGAAGGGAGGGGATGAGATGCAACCTGGCAGCCACCAACTGTGAAGACTTGTTATGTTAATTAACAACATGATGAAACAGGAAAATCATAGTCAAGTCCGATCTGCCCCAGGGTACCCAGAGGGGACCTGTGCCCACCAGGGAGTTGGGGGTTGCTGGAGGGAGTACTGACTGCCTCCCCTGGGGCTGCTCTTCCCGCCCAACATTGAGGTGTCAGCATGAGGGCCCTCAACTCCCTTCAGTGGGACACCAAGAAGCAGCTCCCACTCCCACCCCAGAAACCTACTTGAGGCACCTTGGATGGAAAATAGTCTGGGAAGGGATTCTCTGTCACAGCTACTATCACTTTGCTAGCTTGAGCCACCACCAGAAAGCTTTCCCACGGCATCCTGGCTATATTTTATGTCAGCTTTAAGTGTAGGTTTATAAGAGTAGATAAAGGAGTTAGTGAGCAGGAGAACACCAAGGGGAAATACAGAGCTGAGTTTAGAGTCTAGTGATAAAGAATATGAAGCTCTATTCTTAGTGAAGTAACTCTGCTTTTAAAAAAGGGGTTGCAAGTCTGGGCAGCCATTAAGTGTACTCAAAAATAGCTTGATGTCCTTACTTTAAACCTCTTCATTTTTCCTGTGCTCGAGAAGCCATCTTGCCCATACACCTGCTTCTGGAGGTGGTGAAGGCAGTTCATCTGCTCGCTGCCTTCTATGGTATGTGGGGATAACTGCAACGGTTTAGGCAAATGTTCTGATGCCAAGTGCCCAGGCAGAGAGCCAGGGGCTAGAGCCCCTATAGAGGCCTCCCTTTATCCCCGGAAATTCTCCCTTCAAATGCAGACAGCTCCCCTAGACACTGTGGGAAAGGTACACCATTAGAATAGCTGAAAGGCAACTGAGTTGGCATAAGACCTGACAGTCTCACTTGGAGCTGATGGATCCGCTGAAAGGTACAAGAACAGCACAGAGGGACGAATGGTCAGAAGCAGAGCCAGACATGAACCCAGGGTTTCAATGCCTAGCCTGCACTCTCCCTGTCTTCCCACACACTGAGATAGTCTGATTCTGCTCCAGTCACTGTTGTTTGCTGGGGGATGTCCCCATGTGGCTCTGGTCAGCTTCAGCAACCTCAGAGGGGAGCATAAAGAGCTGGAAATCATTTATTCATTGTGAAAATATTGATTATTGAGGCCCTGCTGTGTGCCGGAGATGAGACCAAGTTCTGGGGACACAAAACAAGACTCAGAGGCTAGAGGGGGCAGAAGAGCCATGAACCAAAAATTCACCTGCAATCGTTATGCCATAGAGGTGGACACCGGCACCCAGGAAAGGAAGCAGCAAGCTGCCCTGAAACTGGAGAGGCCTCCCTGGCACAGGTGGTGTTTCAGCTGAGCCACAAACCCCTCCCCAGAGCGAGACCCATCTCCTTGGTCTTTCTTGCCCCCCCTGGGGTGTTTCTCCTCGGAATTCAGCACCCCCACACTTTCCCTGTGGCTGCTCAGGACCATATGGTCTGCCCTCTCCAAGAATGCCTTCTGTTCCCTTCTCACCATCCTTCTAAACCAGCTTCCTATCTTATTGAGATGAGGAAAATGTTTCAAAAATGTGTAGCAATGGTTGTTCAACTCAATATATTTACTAAAAATCATTGAATCGTGCACTTAAAATGGGTGACTGTATAGTGTGTAAATTATACCTCAATAAAGTTTTTTTTTTTAATTCCCAACATTTTTTTATGTTATAGTATACAGAAAATCGTAGCATTTGGATCACACCCTAGGGTAAATTGAAGAAAATTTAGAGTTTAGTGAGGAAAATTATTAGACTTTATTTATATCAATATAGTAGCACCCCCTCATCTACAGGGATACATCACAAGACTCCCAGTGGATACTTAAAACCACAGAGAATACCTAACTCATGGGTAGAGTATCCAGTGTATACGCTGAACAGAGAGATGATACACTTCCCTGGCAAGAGAGAGTGGGATGGGGCAAGATTTCATCATGCCACTCAGAACAGCATGCAATTTAAAACTTATGAATTGTTTATTGCTAGAATTTTCTATTTAACATTTTTGGATCATGGTTGACTATGAGTAACTGAAACCATAGAAAGTGAAATCACAAGAAGGGCCGACTACTGTATAGGTAAAATAAAATATAAAACTTTCAGAAAAGTATTGAATAGTGGATTCACATACAATTTCCAAATAAAATGCCTTTGAATATGTAAGTGAGATACTTCAGTTTGTGTCGATGAACATACATTTTGTAAAGCCTCCCCATACTGTGGGGGGAACACAGGTTGGAAATGGCTACATGTCACTCTGGAACAGCACTTTTTAACAACAACCTCTTGAATTTCTGATGATCTCCATCAATATGGACATAATAAAAAATTTTTAAATCAATTTTACAACCATTCGAAAATTGACATTTAAATTATATTGGCCTAATCTAATAACTTTCCTTCCTTGACAAATAAACAATATTGACATTTTTGTGATAACATAAATAGATTTCAAATTCAATCAAGTTTTTTATGCCAAGTATTTCAAAATAATGATATGTATATATTTGCAAAATGTACAAAAATTATTTGAACGATCAGCCTACAGCTGGCTTAAAAGTATACAGAAGCTGTAAAAATAATTATGTGGCATATGTGAAGACACTTGGAGTTGTGTCCATCAGGACACTTTGAGTAGCCAACACCTTGGATAACATACCCTGTTCTATGGCCACCTAGGACATTAACTTCTCCAGCTACAAACTGGGCACCTGGACACCTGGAACACTAGCTCCTCCCACTGCTTCCTGGGCCCTTGTCCTCAATGGAGAGCAGTGGTTCCTGCAACTGGCTGCCTGAGTGAATGTCCAGGGAGTAGAGCTAGTGGATGGCCAATAGCAGGACTGTGGGTATAACCACACAAGAACTTCATTTCTTTACTATGACTTTTTCCTTAATTCAAGCTATCTTTGTTCAGTCTAATAGGACTATAACTCGCTTGCTTGCTTTCGACCAGGTCCTTTCACCTGTGCACATATCACACATCCACTCATTTAGTCATTAAACCCTTAGGACATTAGGTACTGGTCAGCATCAAACTCTCTTAGGAATAAAGCCTCAGAGCTATAGATCTTGAATAGAGCAGTCTCAGTCAAACTAAAGATATTATCTTGACCTCAAGTGTGTTTCTGCCTTAGAGTGAAAGCAGAACAACCTCAGTGACCACATCCTCATGAAACAAAACAGGACGGTTCCCTGGCTGACATCAGGACCTGATGCAATGATCAACTAACTGCCTCCTACCGCAGCCCCAACAATCGGTAGAGCCCACGATCCCAACTCCCTTAGCTACCATGGCTAATGATTTTTTCCCTATATAATCCATCCCATAGGGGCCATCAGGGAACCAGGTCTTTGAGCACCAGCTCCCTTGTGTCTCTGTGCTTGCTGCCATTTCCTTAAATAAACTTCTATTTCCTTTGTTGCAAATTCCTGTTCGTGTCTCTTTTGGCTTTGATGAGAGTAGGCAAATGAACTCCTTTAGTTTGGTAACATGGGCTACATCAGGAGACTTCCCCCAATCCATTCAGACAACCTCTGAGAGATGTCTGAGGCTCAACCAACCACCCTAAGGGATGTGGGATCCTGACCTGGGGGCACGTGCTGTGTTGATACCTGATAACACCTGCCGGGTTTGGGCTCCCAAATAACCCATGAGCATTTTCTAAGAGACTTTGACCATTTTGAGACATTTCCATTTTGAGGCCTTGGGGGTCACTCCCTGGAGAGGCAGGGTGTTCAGAGTAAGAGTAGAAGGTTAAAAACACAAACTTGGAAAAAATCCATGTTTAAGAAGTGGGTGGATAAGTACCAGCCTGGAGGGAAAATAGAAGGGGAGAAAAACTAGATGCTGGGAGATCACAGAAGTTAAAGGAAAGAAGTAAATAACAGAGAGAGAAAATAAAGTCCAAAGTGCTACTAAGAGAAGTGAGGTCTGCAGGAAGCAGTGAAGAAGCAGCCATTGATGCCTGAGAAGACAGAGGTATATAAAGTGCTATTGAAGAAAAATAATTCATGACACTTGTAGAAGATAGTAAGAAAGGGAGTATTCAAGAGAGGCCATGGTGATGGGGGCTTTCCAGCAGGGATACATAGCCAAGAAGTAGGGTCGGGGTCAATGGATGGAAGATTACTAAGAGGAGACATCAGGGATGAGGGGGATTCTGGCTAAAGTGATCTAACAGTGTTCTTGTTGAAGACAGCCCAGAGTGAGAAAAGTGAGGGATAAGGAATTTGATCATATTCCAAGGGTAAGGAGATTTTTCCTAAGCTGACTCAGCAAGATTCTTGCTAAAACTGGATTAAGCAGGCCAAAGACAGAGCCCAAGGTTGAGGCTTAGTCCAGGTGAGAGCTCAGAGGATCCTGACTCAGGTTTAGTCAAGGAGGTCTTTGTCAGAGTAGGGGGGTAGCTTCAGGAAGCCATGTAGCCAAAGGCGCATTTGATTTACTGGCCCAAGGAAAGAAAGCTGTGAGACAGCCAGGACCTAGGAGGGCACGAAGTCAGGAATCCAGAAAGAAAGGCCTTCCCGGGAAGGAAGGAGTTCCTCTGCCTCTGATTTAGGAGCAAAGGTTTTCCTGTTGGGATGACAAAGAGGAGATTCAAGGAGCCAAGAGCCACCGACCAGTCAGTTGGTGCAACAGATGGGGACAGCTGGCCCATGGCAGTGTTCCTTCATTATTCATGTGCCAGCATTTTCTGAACAGCTGCTATGTGCCAGGCCTGGGATCACTGAGATGTGGGCCTTTTGCATTAGTTGCTCAGAGTCCAGGAAAACAAGTGAGTGATCAGACTATCACAGAGACAAAAGAAATGACCAGGGAACGGCAGGATATGCAGTAGGGGAGCCACAGAAGAAGCATCCTACCCTCCAGAGAGGGCCGAGGGAGTGTCCTTAAGGAGGGTGCCCCTCAGCCAAAACTTAAGGAAGAGAAACTGTTATAATAGAAGGGGAAAAAACTATTCCAGGAAAATGGCCAGGGGCAAAATGGGCTGTGGTGGATCTGAGAACTGAAAGTGCTCAGTTTGAGTGGAGACACACTATAGAAGGGTAGAAGGTGATGGCCAGAGAGGCAAGGCAGCCTCCAGATCACAAAAGACAATGTTGTAAACTGAGTTAAGGGTTCTGCAGGCTGCCTAAAGTTCTTCCCAACCTTTGGAATAAAAAGGTGAATGTAAAAAAGAAAATCTTTCTATGTCCTCCTAGACTCTCGGGACACAGAGATCCCCTAAGCCACAGAGAAAAATAAGGGGTATTAGGCTATTCAGATTATGTGGTATTTAGATCAGATGGACAAAGTAAAGTGTCTTGAAATCAAAGCCTTTACAAACAAGATTAAGTGGGTTTAGGTGTTGCCCTGGTCTGTTCCTTTCTTTGCAGAGATTCTAGAGTGCTTAGGAGCCATGACTAACTTTTCCTAAAACACCATTTTTGTGTCTCATTTCTCTGCTCAAGAATCTTCTGAGGCTCCGCATTGCCTGTCCCATCGAATCTGAGTTTCCATGTTTGGGTTTTAAGATCCCCCTTTAACCAATTCACTTTTTACTGTCCTTTCTTCTAACTAACGTGGACCTCGCTATCAGCTTTCTCAACATCAACATTTATTGATTGCCTTAGAACTTGGGTCCTTAACCTTTTTGGCACCAGGGACCGGTGCTCTTATGAGAATCTAATGCCTGATGATCTGAGGTGGAGCTGAGGCAGTGATGCTAGCGCTGGGGAGCAGCTTCAGATACAGATGAAGCTTTGATCGCTTGCTCACGATTCACCTCCTGCTGGGCAGCCTGGTTCCTAACAGGCCATAGACAGGTACCAGTCCATGGCCCAGGGGTTGGGGACCCTTGCCTTAGAAGTCAGAGACCCCACACTGAGAGTTTACATGTTGTTTGAGAGAATCTCATAGCCTAAGAAAGCAAAGTGTAAGGAGAGCGGGGCTGACTCAGGAGTTCAGAAAAGGAGAAGAACCTACTCACCTGTGCATCCCACTTCTGGGCCTTGGGAAACTGCTCGAGGTCTGGTGGCTGACAAAGGAAATGATATCAAAGGAATAAAGAATTCTTGACTGTGAATGTGGAAATGGACAGTCACTGAAGTATAATTCTAAAAAAGCATGGTCTTTGAAGCAACACATACTAGCCTAGTGGCTTTTAGCAATTTAGATAAACCTTCTGAGCCTCAGTTTCCCATGTGTACAAATCTAATGCTCATGTCTACCTCGTAGGGTTATTATGAAAAATAAGGTAAGTGAGACACTATGTGCAAAGTATCCAAATCATTTAACACAATGCCTAGCAGACAGCACTCAAAAAGCAATAGTTCTTAGTGCTCATTATAATAATATTCTGAAAAAGAGTACAGATAGCATGGCAGTGAGATATCTGCTCAGGACTCCTATTGTTCTTCCACCTACAAGCTATGTGGCCTTTAGCAAGTTTCTTCAACCTCTCTGTTCCTCATTTTCTTTATCCATAAAATGGAGATAATAGTATCCACTGCAGATGTCACTATGAAAAATATTATTATTAGAATCAGTATGCAGTCCAAAAAGAGGAGGGGAACCGAAGTCCAGAACAGGGTGAGGAAGAGGAAAGCTGTGCTCATTTTCCTAGGCTTAAAGGAGCTGCTGCCTGCCCTCGGCTCTCAGTGATGCTGGCGTATAAATGGACAGACAGACCGTGGAACAGAATACAAAGTCCAGAAATCTAATATCCTCTCAAATTGGTGCAGAAAAGTAGAATGTTCAATAAACAGAGCTGAGAGCACTAGGCAGCCATCTGGAAAAGCTGACTCGACCCTCCATGCATTTTGGTGAGGCATGAAGAACTGGGCAGATGGGGAACAGAGATGGGTCAGAGACACACTCTCCATGCTTTTGTAATTTTTGACGTTAGACCTACTCAAAAGCATTACCTACTATAAGAAGTTAAAGGGGGAAAAAAGAGATAATAGTTCTCTAGAAGTGATGAAATTAGATTGTCCAGGAGCAGAGCCTATAATTCCACAGATGAGACTGGTTTCTCTGGGAAAGACATGCTCCACCCTTACAATAGACCTCATGATGCAGGAACAGTCAAGACTGGACGAGAAGAGGTTTCTAGATGGTGGCAGGTCCCTCTTGCCCTCCCTGCATTTCATTGGACTTTGGGCAAAGACAACAGTACAAATTCAAGTGCTGTCTGGGCCCGTTTTCCCAAAACCACTATTAGGTTTGCCAGATAGGTAGAGATCAGAGCTACTTGAAGGCCAAAGACCCTGGATACATAAGTTTGACAGGAGGTACAGAGACAGGGATGGCAGGGGGAGGGTGTGTTGCTGCCGAAGCTATCAGACCCAGTGAAAGAAGAGTAATAGGGCAGAGAGAGCACAGTGGGATCTCGAAGACAGAAGTGCTGAGCTTTCACTGAGAGAGAGCAGGTAAAAGAGGAGACAAAGGATGCATTTCTCCAAGTTCACCCTTTGCTGGGACTGGTCTTCAAGGGGTCGTGTAGTCCGAAGAAGCTAGAGGCTGCACATAATGACCTCAGAAAATATTCTCAGGCTCCACTCTCCTCAGCAGTGATTTCAATAACCCAACTAGTAATAGATTACACCTCCCAAATTTGAAAGACACAGGAGGCCCCACTAAGCCAAACTAGGGGATTGTGGGTTTCAAGGTTGTCTTCCTTCCCTGAGTGTGCCCTCCTCCATAGAGCTAGCAGGCATTTTCCCAACTGTCCCAGACTTCGATGTGTACCTTTTACTGGCACTTCCTGAGAAGATTCATCTCAGATGGCTAATGGTTCTCCCAATGGGTTACAGGTTACAAGCAATAAAGGTATGCAAAAATCAGTGAAGCTTGTAAACTCTCATTCCCTTGACTGTCCCCCTAAGGAACAGAGTCTAATTCTAAGTCTGATATGGAAGGCACTGCTGAAGAATTGTTTCGTTATTTCTTGATTATAAAATAACTTTATTTCTCACCCTTCTGGGGCTTACCCTGGAGATTAGACATAGTGACCATGTTCTTATAGAAATATCTAAAAAGATAGAATGAAAATATTAGAAAAAGAATTCAAACACCAATTATCCTGTTACCATATTGATGGCATGGTTTTCCAATATTCTTATTAAAGCCAGGCGTATATAATTTGGATTATATTATATATATTCATTTAATATATATTATTAGTCAAATTCTATCATTTGTCCATGGACTTAAATTATTTATAATTTTTAGTAGCTATATAATATTCCATCTAAAGAATATGCTGATATGCTGACTTATTTAATCAACTCCATAACGTTGGACATTTTTTTGCAGTCAGTTTTTCCCTAATAAAAATACTATTCAAGAAGAAATGTTTTACCTAAAGCTTGACCCACATATCAGATCATTCCCCTAGGAAAAATTCACAAAACTTACTAGTTCAAAGGGTATGAACATTTTTTAAGGTAAAACATAGTACTAAACTATCTGCAAAAAACGAAATTGTATACCATTCACTCTCCCAGCCAGCTGTAGATTTTAACTTGTATTCTCTGTATCAAACTCCGAATCACTTTCCAGCTGAGCTGTGGTATCTGGAGCTAGAAGGATGGTGGTGTCCTACTGGCATGTGTACCCATGACGTTCATCAGTTGGTTAGAATGGGCATATCTGGAATCCACCCAGGGAGGAGGATGTAATGGGCATGTGCTTTTTGATCACAACCTCTAGAAACCCTGTTTCTGCTGATAACTGTCTAGGGATCCACTTGAGCGCTTTTTTTTTTCCTTGACACCAAATACATTATGTCTTTTCCAACACCAATTATCTGATTCTCTAACACGAAGTAAATATATCCTACAATTCAGTTCGTTTCTGATCCTAAGTATCTAGAGTTAGCACAGACCCTACAGGTTAAGGGCTCAGTCCCATAAGACTGCACCTACTTCAGACACCGGTTCTAAGTACTAGGTTGCCACCACACTTCTGACTGACTGCCTATAATTCAGGGGTTCCCACAACCCTCCTCAGTTTCAATAATTTATTAGAATGGCTCACTGGGTTCAGGAAAGCTGTTAACTTACTATAGCTATTTATTATAAAGGATACAGCTCAGGAACAGGCAAGTGGAAGCAATGCACAGGGTAAGGTATGAGGGGCCTGTGTAGAATCTCCATGCCTCCTCTGAGCACGCCACCCTCTGAGCATTGGGATGTGTTCACCAACCTGGAACCTCCTTGAACTCCAAAATTTAGGGGGTTTGATGGAAGTTTCATTATGTACATGCTTGATTAAGTCATTAACCATCATTGATTGAACTCAATCTCCAGCCCTCCCTAGCTCCCTGAAGAGGGGGTGGAGAGGGTTAAAAGGCCTAACCCTCTAATCACTTCTTGGTCTTTCAGGTGACCAGCCCCCATCCTGAAGCTATCTAGGCCCTCCCTGATTTTTATCTCATTAACAAATAAAAGATAAAAAATTTCAAGAGATTTATATGCTCCTGTGCTAGGAACTGAGGACAAAGACCAAATGTTTATTTTATTATTACATACCACCTCTTTCTCCTTTTCTGTTTTTATAGTCCATGTCGAACTCAACCCACTCTCAATTCCAAAAGTCGAACACAGGATCCAGGCCCAAACCAGTCGGTGTATCAAATCACCACTGCTGCTGCAGAGATTGGACCAGGGGTGAATATAGACCCAATCGGGTTCAATGAGCCACAATGAAACTTTAGAATAAGAGATTTTCATGCTTTCCCATAAGAGATGAAGTTGAAAAGATACAGTCTGGGACACTTATAGCCATCTCTTGCTACCACAAGTAAGAGCCTAAGATTGAATCATCACGAAAGAGAAACACCAGAAATGATGAGTGAGAAAGTCCATATAAGTCTCTTAACCAAGTCATGTCCAAAACAGAACCTTCCTCAGCTTTTCAGTCATGTAACAATTCCTATTTTGCTTTAGCCAATGTAGGTTATATTTTCAGTTATGAGAATCATAAGACCCTTAACTAGTACAGGTATCTGGTAGATAGTGATAATATTAGAAGGCAGAGGAACTGGTTCAGGGTGACCTCCTGAGATGGGGCCGAGAGGATAGGAGCATGGCAGACACACCTGAAGGGACCCATCTTATCACAGACAGGAGGGGCAGGCTGAGCAAAGGAGGTTGTTAACATCTGTCAGCACATATCAGGAAACCAGCCAGAGAGCCTGGGTTTCAAGACTTAGAATCTGGGCAGAAAGGTAGGAGTTAGGTTTCAGAGCAAGATGGTGGATAGGTACCAAATGTGCGGCACAGGTTAAAATTTGGGCAAGGAGAACTCAACAAGAGCCTGGGGTTTTTGCACCCTTGGAATGGGACCAGAAGAGGTGTGTCAGTGACAGTTATTTGAGGCAGAGGCTATTGATGCTGAGGTTCTACAATCCATATGTCATTCTTTCTGAAGTCCAAGATTCTAGGGGAGGACTGAGCCTCCTGTGGTAGGAATTAAAGACCTCCATCTGTGAGACTTGGGGCATGCTGGGCAGGTGGGCAGATCAATAAGCTGAGAAACATTGGTCACTGGACTAAGGGGAGCCCCCTAAGGCAAGACTGAGAGCTCCTTGGGGATAAGAACTGTACCTTGTTCAACATCTCAGCCATTAGGGAAATGCAAATCAAAACCACAATGAGATATTAACACTCACTAGGATGACTACAATCAAAAAGACAATAACAAGGGTTGGTGAGGATGTGGAGGAATTGGAGCCCTAGTGTATTGCTAATCAGAATGTAAAGTGTTGTAGCCACTTTAGAAAACAGTCTGGCAGTTTGTCAAAAGGTTAAACAGAGTCACTATATGACCCAGCGAGTCTAGTTCTAGGTATACACCCAAGAGCAATGGAAACATAGGTCTACACAAAAACTTGCACATCGATGTTCATAGGAGATTTATTCGCAATAATCAAGCAGTGGAAAGAAGTGAAATGTCCATCTCCTGATGAATGAATAAACCAAATGTGATATATCTATACAATGGAATATTATTTGGCAATAAAAAATGAAGCACTCATACACACTACAACATGGCTGAACCTTGAAAACATAGGCTAAGTAAAAGAAATGGTTACAAAGGACCACATATTGCATGATTTCAATTATGCGAAATGTCCAGAACAGGCAAGTCTATAAAGCCAGAAAACAGATTAGTGGTTGCCTAGGGCTGGTGGGAGGAGGAGAGTAAGGGGGTGTGAGTACTCCTGGGTATTGTTTTTTCTTTCGAGGGGGGGAGGGGTGACAAAAATGTTCTAAATTTAGATTGTGGTGATAGTTGCATAATTCTGCCAACATACTAAATACAATTGAATTGTACACTTGAAATGGGAAAATTGTATGGTATGTGAATTCTATCTCAGTAAAGACATAAAAAAAAAAAACTGTTCTAAGCCTTTTGGTGATGCTTGGCAGGAAGTAAGATCCAGCCACATTTTCTTATTTTATTCACCCCCTAAACCCTAAGAAATATGATATTAGGTGATTCTAACTGAACTATACACATGTAATTCAGAAACCTGATCTGAGAGCTCTCCTTACCCTCCTGGCCCTCTCTTTTAGCCTTGATTATTCCCAAACCTTCCATACTTACTCTGCCATACAGAAGCTAAAAAAAGTATACTGCATGTTGACCTTCAAAGTTAACATCAACAGACTACACATTGAAATCACCCTATCTTCCTATAGGCTTTGTTTCCAGGAACGTATGCTCTGTGAAGGCTTGAGACACTTTCCCTGGCAAAGACCTCGTCCATGATCACACCCACCTCAATACCTAGGCTGAGCTGGTGTGTGACAATTCCTCATTATAATGGCATATCCCATCTCCCCATCCGACCCCCAACAAAGCCACCCCAGAGGCACAACTAAGAAGCTCCTAGAGCAATGTGCTTCTCAAACTATAATGTGCCTACGAATCACAAGAGATCTTATTGAAAAGTAGCTTCTGGTTCAGCAGGTCATGGGTAGAGCCTGAAATACTGCATTTCTAACAAGGTCCAGCTGATGCTGATGCAGCTGGTCTGGGAACTGTATTTCGAGTAGCAGGGTCCTAGGTGGTTTCGATGAAGATGGTTTGCAGACCACATTGAGAAGCACCATTCTAAAGTCTGTCTCACTGCTATGGAGCTTCCAACATCCAGGACTTTGGTCTCGGCTTATTAATGTTCCAAGGAAGAGGTTAATTGAGCCAAATGAGCCATTTTTAAACTTTAAGCACTTTTATATTCATCATTATACTCATTAAGGTCTCACTCCATTCAAGCCACCCACCCTTCTTAGTGCAGTGGCGTGAAAAACAGAACCAGCATCACCTGGAAACTTGTCAGAAAAGTGAATTGTCCGGCTCCACCCAGACCTACTGAATTAGAAACAATAAATCACCAACAGGTGATTCTGGCACTCGCTAGAGTTTGAGACGCACCTTTACAGGGTAACAGACGGTGTCTGAATGTGGCTCCCCAGGCCTGCATCATCCAGCCCCTGCCTGCACTTCCCTGGCCTTCTTTCTGCCCCTGCAATGTGTTCTGAGACCCTTCTAACTGCTATTCTTTTTGCCTGGTGAGGCATAGAGGAACTCGTTTCAGTTAGAAAAGCTGCCTTCAGTTTCTGAGTAGGCATTGTACATAACCTCAAGTAGAATTTCCCTTGAACACTCTCCCTTGAACGTGAAAGGGTCTCCCTCATTCTACAACTCAAAGGAGGGGGTATCCATTGCCCTGACAGAAACTTTTGTGGAACTGGCTACAACTTCTTCTGCATGGCCCTGGGACCCAACTCTGTCCCTGACAGAAGAGCAGGGTCAATGTTCCTAAGGGAGGAGAGAGAGCTAAGTTCTACCCACTTCTTCTAAGTCAATGTTTTTAGAAGTTCTCCTATATTCTGTATCAGGGTGAGGTCAGTTATTGCAGGAAAGGGAACCAAGCAAAGGGAAACTGATGCCATGTGGAGTGGGAGCATGAACTGCTGACCCAGCCTCAATACACGCACACGCCTAAATGTTTACAGGAAAAGATGACTTTGGCACAGGCCCAAGCCAATCACATGAACACAAAGACTACACTTTGGGACCGAGGGCTGAGCACACCCATGCCTTGCATTGGCTCCTTGGCCAGAGAATGATCTTCACAGCTATGTTCCCAAAACCTAGCACAGAACTGATAGGAGGTAGGAACATAACTATTCTTGTGGATTGGCTGCCTACAAACTCACTCAAAGTCATCAAGCCAGCCTCTTCATTCAATTGACAAGGAAACTGAAGCCCCGAAAAGTTAAGTGACTTCTTGGCCAACCAGTGGCAGAACTATGCTAGAACCAGGACCCTCAGATGCCTAGGGCCTTCACCCCCACTCTTCATACCCAGCTAAACTCCCCAATGCCAAGATTCCTTGCTTTTCTATCAGATTCAATATATACCTGGGAAAATAATCCAGAGCCTGAATTTTTTAAAATTAATATTAAAGTTTGGTATGGAGGAAGATGGCCTCTGAAACAAGTTAGTCATGTCATTTCAAAATTATTTTTAATCACCTTGGTTTTTTTTTTTAATAATTTCAACACTGTAAATATTACTGATAGAATTGCACTGGCATGGGCTGGAGATAACAGACCTAGTCTATAATCCAATTTTCTGAACTATATTTAAATGTGAAGAGCTAGCAGAAATAGAACATGAGATCAGGCCTGTTTTCTGTAAGCACTTCCTAATTATTGAAAAGGTGTGTGGTGACAATCTTATGGCTGTGTTTTGTTTGGGGGTTCTACAATAGAGGAAAAACTTGTTATTTCATACAAGGTCAAATATTCATACAAAGAAAAATAGAAAATATCTCAATGAGAAAAAAGGAAAACTCCTTGAATAAGTATAAATATTGATTAGACTCTATATAAGTGCCTGGAAGTAAAATGATTTTCTAAAATTACCAGAATGTATTATTTATTGTACATATCACTGAGGTAAGAGAATAACATATTAGGAAGACCAGAGGTTTATAGGATTTTTTAAAAAAGGGATAAGATGAGATCTATAAATAGCTCAGTTTCAGTAATAATGAGCAAAGGCTTTGGGATTCTCTCCAAGAATTACAGGAACAGCCTCTGCGTCTAGGCACAATGCTGCCCCCAGTTGCGATGACAACATGCAGAAGGAAGTTATGCCACTCAGGAAAGCTACTCCAAAAAGAAAAGAGCACAGCTTCTAGAATAATAAAAAGTTTCATGGTAATAATATCAAGTGCAACTATTGTTCTATTACAAATAATCTTGCCAATCATTTTTAAATTTTAAGAATTTCTATATTCATCATCAATTTGCCCTCACAACAAACCCATGAGGTATGCAGACCTCATGATGTGCCAGTTTCATTTATTTATTGAGCACCTACCATGTGCTAAGCAATAGGGAACAATGTAGAACAAAACGAAAATGTTCCCTGCCTGAATGGAAATGGCAGCGCTGTGGGAAGGCAAATATTAAATAGCAACTCCACATGAAGAAAACTTTTGTTCTTTCCCTCCATCATTCAGCAATCATTTATTAAAAGCCTGCTTCACCCTACATACACTCTTTCTAGGCACTATGACACATAGATGACAAGACACAGCCTCTGCCTGTAGAAATTTTCTGTCTCATCAGGAAGAGAGACTTCAAACAAACAAACAAACAAAAAATAGTGCTGTGGGAGGACAGATGACTTCATGAAAAAGGAGACATTTGAGCTGAATGTGAAAAAAAAATGAGTAGGATTTTTGCTTCTTCCGGGCAGAAAAGGAAAAGAGCATGCTGTGCTCAGGTATGAGGGAAGTTTAGGGGTTGAGCGGTTGTGCAGTAGGGGATGGGGGGGTGGGCCAAGGAAAGGAAGAACCATAGGAGGAGAGGCTGGCCAAGTAGATAGGGGGCCAGTTTGTGCAGGTGTTAGAATTCTTACACTGCGGAGCCGAAATATCATCTGGGCAAGACGGTGCCTTTAAGAGTCTCAGCGAAGCATGCATATAATCAACTTTTAATTTTAGAGAAATGAATTCTGTTTCCAGACTAGTGTATGGATTTGAGGGAGAGGAAACAAGGATGAAGTCAGTTAGTGGTTATAATCTACAATAGGACAATTTGAATGAGAATGCTTTTTAAAAAAGTGATATGGGAAAAGAAGAGGATTGCTTAACAAATCCAGGCTGATAATACCACTGTGTGCTAAGGGTGCCATTTATGCTATTTCATTTAATCCTCACATGTTTAGTAGGTGTTCAACTGAGACACAGAGAATTTAGCTAATTTTCCCAAGGTTAAATGTCTAATAAGAAGTTGCAGTTTGGACTCAAAGCCACCTGCTCATCACCGTGTATTGCACAGAGTGGACATTCAGTAAAATTTTGTCTTGGCTAAGTGGGCAAGTGTTGGTTGCCAAATGGCAATAACGACAGTGAATGTGGGGTGGCGGGGGGCAGTTCAGAGGAGAGAGCAGAGCAGTTGGACTGGCTCTCTACCACCTGGTGGGTGTCTTCTCCCTGCCATCTCTGGAAGTATTATCCAGCCTCCCTGTCCTCTGATAAAGAAACACTGGGAAATAATCAAACAAAAAAGCAGTCTCTGAGAAGATCCACCAAAAACCGCATTTGCCGAACAAAGGGTGATAAAATGGCAAGAAAGAGGCCACAGAGAACAGATAGTGTGCATTCTGGCTGGGACTTCTCTTTCCACCCACTCTGCCTGCTCAGCAGGTTCATACATCACTTTTCCCTCAGACTGTTAATTAGAGAGACACCAGCCACCCCAACACATCACGTTAATTATGAAAACAGAGCCCTGTGCACAATATAACATGGAAATGAAGTGACATGCATCCAATTAATTAAACTTTTACAGCTCTGATCAGTTTTAATTAGAGAAGCTATTCTTTTCACTCTCCTCCCGATCAATAAATGAACTTTGCAATACATACATATTTTTTAATCAATTAGCAAGCAGTGTGAGTCCACTGCTGAGTGGCACCATGAACTATTCTACAAGCCACACACACCTATGTGCACTGTTCATTTTTATTCTTGAATTTATAAGCAACATATTTGAGCTCCTGCAACTTATTTCTGAGTTAAATTAAAAAATGAGAAATCTGAGAAATGGCAGCCCCACTCAACTTGGCACTCAACTTCTTATCTTTCTTGTTTATAGACCTAGATAGAAAGTGCATTGAAGACACTAGAAATTTAAAAAGGCTCATGGAAAAAGGTTGGCAGAGGGGGTTCAAAAGCTGTGTTTCTTTGAGTCATGAGTAACAAGTCTGTGTACCCTTGACCCCAAGATAGCTCTTTCTCCCTAGGAAGAGAATATTCATAGACCAAGCACACAACTCCTGAAGAATGGCTCACAGACCGATGATGGCCAGACAAAGAGGACAGTAGTCTAGCCCCCATCATGTCTCCTAAAAAAATCTAATTCTTCATCGGCACCCACAACTAGCTACTTATCAAATAGGCACCAGAGATGGGATGTCTTGAACATCCTTGGACTGGGAGAAGAGTCAGCAGTTGGTGGAATAGAGAACATGGCTTAGTAAGGGTAAGGTGGTAAAAGAGGCAGAAGGGAAACCATTTTGTTTGGAGAAAAGTTTAAGAGTTGGAGTTCTTGAAGTTGAGAGGTCTGTAACCTCCCACCTCCTCAAAGACCTGGAACAACCTATCTAAACTTATGAAGAAAGGTTTTCAGTGGATGAAATGCATGTCAGGGGAAGCTGGGGTTCCATATCATTGGCAATAAATTAGGTCAATGTGTACACCCTCTGGCAAAGAGTCTAAATCATAAATCAGTTCACACAGAGATACCAGTGAGGTGAAAGCCATAGATCTGAAATCCAGGACCTCAGACAATGACCACAAGCAATGTTCACAAAAAGGACCCTCAGAAACATTTGGTACCTAAAGAAGAAAACATTTATCTGGCAGAAAATACCACTTCTTCTGGGTAGTGATCTTAAAGATACTTCTCCCTGGATTTGAAGTGAGAAGGAAGAGAAGAAGAGAAGAGGGGAATAAGGAAAGAAGAAGGGAAGGAGAAGGGGAGGAGAAGGGAAGAACAAGGGAGGACAAAGGGAAGGAGAAGAAGAATCTGGTAATTATTATCAAATATTGAGGGGAAGGAGAAAGAAGAGCGGTGGAAGTAAGTGGACACAGTATTAAATAAATGAACTAAATCCTCATTTTCCAAAGTGGGAGTTAAAAAATATTACCTAATATTCATAAATCAAGAAATAGAAATAGAAATTACAAGGAGATCACCACCCGGAGAATTAAATCATAAATAGATTGAAGCAGGGGCTGGAGAGGGGTAATGACCAAGTAGAAGACGGCTACTTGCCATCACGAGCTCTTCTGTACCATCACTTTGGTAAACATTTTTAAAAACGTATCTGAGAAGATAAATTATTGTTCATTCTCATGTTCCCACTGCCTGACACATGGTAACTCTTCAATGATTATTTTTTATTTAATAAGGAAATGTCCCAAATAAGAGTAATTGTTTGGTGAGCACCTAACTATGAATGTTACAAATCTGTGTTTCACACTCAGAGCTGAAATCCTGGGCTTTCTTAAATGAGATGGTGTGAGATCGCCTATACATTCACCCCTGGACTCTCAGTCTGGGCCTAGCTTCTGACAAACCTAGAAGAGCAGTTTTGAATGTCCAGTCAACTTGAAATTTCAACATCAAAAGAGCATCTCTTCTTGATGATCAAGTCATACAGTGTCAGATACAGCATAGAGTAAGTCTCACAACTTGCTCCGGGTATGCACCAGGTATCCAGCTGAACAGTAGCATGCAGAGCTGTCACTGGGAGATCTTTACAGCAGAGTCAAAGGAAACAGTTGTTATCTGGAGCTGTCTAGCAACTTTACCTGGCAGCCTAATTCCTAGAGATAATCAAATGTCTATAATAGATTACAGCACAAACCAGTCGTTCAACATACTCTGCCCAAGCCCCCCATACATCCATGGGCATTGACCACAGAATTTCTCAATAAGTGCTCTTCCTGAGGATTTTCTAGCGAAAGAACTTTTCATGGTGACGGAATGTTCTTCAAAATCCCCCAAAGGACCAGTACACTCCTGATAGGTCACCTCCTTTTGTTTCCCTTTGATGATTCCAGGAGGACTTTGAATTATGAACAACCATTCTGACACAGCACTTTGCAATATATTTTGAGCAGCAATTGTTTGAACATTAAAATATTAAAAATTTAAAATTTAAGCGGTTATAAAAAACGGTTTTGCAATGATGTTATAACTATTGACATTGGCTGTGCATGTTTTGATTAAAAGTATGTACTGTGCAAATGACTGAAATGTTCAAAGTATTCAGATTGGATTAATTGTAAAAGGAAAAGAAAAAGTGAAAAAACACTGGCTTGGTTGATTCCCTCTGGGGTATCCTTCCAGCTAGAGGTCACCATCTATCCATGAGGTCCACCCCTGCTTCCCTGCCCAAAGAGTCCCTGGCCCTGAGCAAAATAGCCTAGAAGTAGATCCTTCTAGGCTGTCTGTGAAGAAACACACACCGTATGCTCTTCTAGTAAACATGATTCCTGGAGCCAGACACCAAGTCTTCTGGGGCCCGGGACAGTCTGGCCATGTTTCTGCTATGGGAGACCCCGCCACTGGGTGTAGTTCTACCCCCTTGCTCCTTCTCTGTCTTCCCAACTCCCCCAGGGCTCCTCAGAGGATTTAGGGGTGACGGCAGCAAAGCTTATGCAAGAGCAAATCCACTATTGTCCACATTCTCTGCCATCACCATTTTAAAAGACCTATTAGGTGAAAAAGAATCTAGTGGCTAAAGCCAGACAGCCAAAACCTGTGATCGTGGATTCAAGCTGCTGTCTGCTGTTGCTTCAAACTTCTGCTGCAATAATAGCAGGACTGTCCCAGCAGTTTGCCAAGCGAGAGTTGCCAGATACTTTGCTTTGTGACTTGGCTTTGCTGTTGTGTCAACGACACACAAATGATGAACTTAAAGGATCATACGAAAAAAAAAAAAAAAAAGATGTCCAGGCACCGGCTGGGAAAGTCCGTCCTGCAGAGCTGCCAATGAGGTAATCTCCAGTGAGCGTCCAGTATCTCAATCAGCTTTACCCATAGACTAAAACCTGGCAGCACTAAGGTGCTGTTGTTTATCTGATCTCTCCCATTTTTAAGGTGTTGCAGTTAAGGTGTCACATGGCACCAAGTTGAGGACAACTCCAGCCATGATCTGAGAAATACAGGCTCTCTGTTACTCAAATGCCTTATGCCAACAGCAATGTGACATCTGTTTATTGATCGGTATCGAGGGCATCTCTTTCCGGGTGAGAGGACAAAAGGTTATCTGAATTACTTCCTTTCCCCCTTCTTCTTTCCATCTGGACTTCTCAACAGCTCCCAGAGCCACAAATTGGAGAGCCCATAATGGTTTGGGAGTACCACAATTACTGCTGTTTCCACAGCACTATAACACAGATTCAACTTCAAAGAAAGAGCATCCCTTGCTGGTTAATGTCAGTAAAGTGGAGAAAGCAAAGAAGGAAAGGGAGATGGTTGTAGAAGGCAGAGGGTCCTTAGTTCTGGGGTAGGCAGCTGTTTATCACAGTGATTTATAGTGGGAGCTGCATCATTTTCATGCCAGTAATGAGCCATTTATGGAAGACTCCACAATGCTTGCCTGTTTTATTGCCACATAGCCCAGAAAGAAGATCCTCAGAATATTCTCAAACAGAAGATGTCCCATCACGTTTAGGGTACTAAAACCCTGAAATGTCCAGGTTTCCTTCCTGCCAAGACATGGAGTCAGGCCATGAACTGTAGTGGGTCTGCCTCACCACCAGAGGGTGCCCTGTGGTCACTTTTTCCTCTCAACTCTAGGTTGGCCATCCCGCCTGAGTTTGGACTAAGTATCAAGGGCACCACACAAATTAATACCGTGGATTCTTTTTTGTTTGTTTGTTTTTTAAGAATGTCTCTTAGGATGATGTCAGATTTTCACCATACATAATTATTTTGTTTTGGGCAATGTCCTTTGACCCATGCTATTGTGATTCCTAACCGAGGAATAAGCCTCTGAACATTATATTTTCATTATGACAACTGTTCATGTTTGCAAACTACTTATTTCAAGACATCACATTATTCAAATCTCCATGTTTCTGGGATGCAAGGAATAAGGAGAGAGAAGAGAATCTCACACCAGCCCATTAGGGCTCATAGCTCAGACAAGATAGTCATTGCGATGGGTTCCCCCTTCCTATCTGCTCTTCTATCACAGATTTTCCCAGCCATCTTCTTTCAATGGGAAGATAATGATGACTAACATCCTAAGTCACAGAGAGCTTTCGGCTGCTTTAACAGAATGACTAGGTTTGATCATTCCTATGACATAATACCAAATTAAAGTCTGGGTGGCTACAGCTCCAATGGTTCTATAGCCATGGACCTTAATTTTCTTTGTGTAAAATGTACTGGTTTATCAGAAAGATTGACTGTTCTCTTTCTCTTCCCAGCCGTCATTTTCTTCTTTGACCTCTCTCCAAAGCTTCCCAAATCATGATACCATCCACTTGGAGAGTGTGATCATACATTTATTTCCCACCACATTTCCTCTGCATTATCTCATTGGTCTCTCATAATAAAAAGTCAAGGTAAGTAGAGAGGTGTAAACGAACTTCTCCAATTCTCCCAAGCACAATCAGTTGGTCTGTTCCATGTTCCCATATGTTGCACATCCCTTTATTGGAGATATTTTTGCTGTATGTGACTGCTTCTTTACCAACTTTTATCACTGTGTGTTCCCCTAAGGCAGGGACCATATCTGTCATACCAGCTTTTTATCCCCAAAGCTCTTGACATACAGTAAGTATTTAAATTACTATACTCATTTGACAAATAAGATAATCAAGTCACCCAGAATGGCTAAGTAATACCACAGGCTAAATCCACTGCTGGAAGTGAGTAAAGGAAGATCATGGGACAGTATGTATATTGTCCAATTAAAGGAATAAACAATCAATGAGAAAATAAGTGTTGAATTCTGGCTCTGAGACAAGTATCCTGATAAATGTAAAAGATAAAATAACAAGATACGATCAAAGTCTCCAATTCCCACCCAGTGACTAATGGAGTCCTTTAACTTCTCTTCGTTTCAGTTTCCCCTGATTCAGGATAAGCAGTTTGGAGGATAAGAGTTATAATGATTCATTTAGCTCTAACATTCCATGGCCTCATCAGGATTCTTGCTGGGGAGATGAGAGGTACCGCACACAGATTAACACTCATGCATAACACAGGAGTAATGAAAAAATATACCTCATCACCAAGTAGAATCAAGGTGAAAGAACAGCTGGACGCACCATGAGAAAAGTCTAAAGGAAGAGAGAGCTTGGAGAGGAGGAGTTCAGAAGGCTTTATGCAAGTTCAAATGTACGTAGTCGTCGTAGTCGTCGGGAGAAGCTGAAGGAGGTTAATGAATTGAGTAGGGGAAAAACAAAGTATGTACATTCGGAGGATAATAGTGTCAGGAAGCAGGGGAACTGCTCTTCCCATGGTCAATGCCTATTTGTGAAAGGGAAGTTTGTGTTTAAAAAAAATAAAGACTCGTCTTCACTCCAGTCAATGCTTTTCCCCTCGAACCTGAACTCACTCCCATTTCATTACATCTCCCTGCTGCCAAACCCCAATCTGAATTAGGTTGACCCTATTGTACGGTCTCACGTTATTCCAAACTTTTAGTTCATGGCAAAAATCTTACTTATACATGCATGTAGGCTGTGATTTTTCTTTTACCTTTATCCCTTACAAAACTGAAAGATCTTAGAGAGCAAGACTTGTATGTGTTTTGTTCACTGCTAAATCCCTTGCATCTAGAATATACTAAGTGTTCAATAAATATGCAATGAATAAATAAACGAAAATTGACATCATTTGGAAAGCAGGTCCACATAATGGCGGGGCTGCTTTCCAGGCCCCAGTTGCTGTGGCTGCCTTAGCAACTTCAGCCAAAGGCAAGCGAGGACATGAGTGACAGGTGCAAACCAACACAGGCTGCAAATCTGGACCCGCGCCAGTGGTTTGAGAAATACAGCCACGAGGGTTCATCATCCGACCCTGCCTTTGGCATGCTACACCACATCCCCTCCCCATTTCCTCTCCATCAAAACGGAAGACACACTCCTTTCCAAACAAACTTCATCTGATGAGCTTCAGACCCCTTCCAGCCTCCCCACACGCACCAATTCAAGCATCCTGTCACCAACTCAATCTCATAATGAATGGCTTTGTCTGTACACATTCAGAGTCATAAAGTAGTGATCTGACCCACGCCTCCACCTGCAGGTCCCTGGGGCTATTTCTGCTTTTAAAGAGCTAAAGCAACTCAGTCTCAGAAAGAATAGGCAACTTCCTGAAGGTCACACAGCTAAAAACCTGTACAACTGGCTCTAAAGAGAAAAGCACCAGTCATAACTCCAATTAATATCTAAGACTTGCCATAAACCAGGCATTCTGCTAAATGCTTCCTTGTATTGTCCCTGTGAATTCTCACAAGAGCCCTATGAGATATATATTATTAATCCCACTTTGCTCTAAGACCTGCGTCACAGATTAGCTACATAACTGGCCCAAAGCCAGTCAGCTTCAAGTCACAGATCTGGATTCTAATTTAGGACCAAATCTGACCTCATGACCTAAACGTTTTCCCCTATATAGTCATCACATGACTACTGGGATGATTTTTTTTTCATCTCCTCGATTCTCACTCATTCAGTTATAAACTCTCTAAGCAATAAGGCCACGTAGTGGAAGAATTGACTCACGATTCATGGAAAATGTTTCACAGTAGGACTCACCCAGAGGGGTCTGTCTTCAGAAAAATTACAAATTCAGTCTCCAGTGTCCTACATCCACCCTCCCCATTTTTTCAGGCACCCCATCCACATCAAAACCCGGAATCTCCATACCCCTACAACAGCCCACACCCAGCCCCTCCCTCCTTGAGCCCAAACCCTCCTCCCTTCCAATCGATTTATCAACTAACAAACTCAGCTAGTTTTCCAAGAGGAATGAATCTGACAAACCCAGTGATTGTAATAAGCATGCACCAACTACATTATATGGGGCATCTCTTTAAAAATTTATGCATATATTATGGCCAAGTCTGCAGAAGCCAGTTCTGTCCATTCTGAAGTAAAGTCTTATGTTTGCTTCTCATCAGTGTGATCATCTGATGCTGCTGCCTTGGCGGTAACAGAGCTTTTATAGCCCTGGGTGTGCCCTCCACTGGGGGCCCATGTGCTTGCATTTTAACACAGAGCAGCTGTAAGAGGGAGGAGAGGCCCAAAGCAGGAAAGCTGCAGGTGTGGATGTTCACCTCCTTGCCTCTGCTGGCTCCAACCCTCTGCAATGGGGAGCTTAGGTACAGCTACTGTGTACTGAGCACCGACTATGTGCCTAGCTACCTTTTTTCACTGGATCCTTATTAACACCACTCTGTGAAGAAGGTTGCACTGTCCCAAATTTACAGGAAAAGAAAATGAGATCCAGAAATATCAAATAACTTCCCACATAGAATAAAGGATTTCGATGCCAGCTTTGCTTGCCCCAAAACTTTGAGTACTTCCCACCACACTAAGCTGCTTCACCCACTCTCTGTATAAGACTTAATGATTTTGCAAAGCAAAACTCAGCTCTTACCTTCCCAAGCAATGCTGGCTAGAAGATCAATTAGAGTTGCTGTTTATGGTCAGCAGGTAAAGAGAGTGTGTGTGACATACAAGCAGACGTTTGGATTCTAATCTGCAATTAGAGTTCTGCTTCCAGCTCCAAGATTTCTTACTATATAATTGTGCCCACGAATCCAGTTTGATTTGCTCTTCTGCTTATTTATTCTTTGCATCAGAATTGTTTAGATTTACTGAATTGGCCAAACTTATAAACGGCAAATTAAACAAGAGGTGGATGTGATGCATGGGAGCAATATTGATCAAGTTGAGATGATGCAGAGCGCAAAGCAGGTCTGTTGATGTATGGCCAAAATTTCTGAGACTATTGACAATTTTCTCTAAAGCTCTTTAATAATCGCATGTCTGCTTTGGCTTTTGAATTGCCTAAACTTTGGGTGGTGAAATAAAAGCATATTATTTTAATTTATAATGGACTGAAGTTCAATTCAAATAAACCTTTCTCCTGAGGGCCCACAGTATAAGGCAGGAAGGGCCAAGAAACAGGTCTCACCGCCACATGGATCTCAAAAAGCCAGAAGTGCACTCTCCATCTGAAACCACAAAGGCTTATGGGCCTGCTGCTCTAGTCTCCAAACCAGGGTTCCCAAAATATAGTCCCCAGAACAGCAGCACCAGCAGCACCAGTGGCACGTGGGAAATTGTTCGAAATGCAAGTTCTCAGGCCTTTGCTCAAACCAACTCCTATGTCCACGTCACCTGAAATGATGGCTTGCCCATAGTAGTCACTCAATAAATACTTGTTGTTTACTGCGTAAATAACACAGGGAGGGAGAACTGAAGAGCAATGAGTGTAACGGTGCCCCAAATGGATGCTGAATGCCGCCTTCCTCCTATCTGTTCAAGCATGGCTTCTATTTCCCAGCACTGTGGTCTTCTAAGTGAGCCTGCCTCAGAATCATCCAAAAACACAGGTCTCTGGGCTCCACCTCAGAGTTTGTGATTCAGCAGATCTGGGCCCGGAGCTAAGAATATGCGTGTCAACAAGTTCTCCAGAGCTACTGATGATGCCGCAGGTGCCAGGATCCAGCTTTGAGAACCTCTGCCCCCCAAGGTGAGACTCATCTGCCTTCACTTTTTGCCTCTCTTTCCGGCCTTTGGTAGTATACTTCTTTCTAAGGTCTTCACTCCAAACTTCTCAAACCTTGGCTCAAAATATTGCCTTAGGGCAGATCCAAAAAAACAACTAAAAGCAAAATGAAAATGAAGTCTTTTCTCTTTTAAGGAACTGGCAGGACTCTTCCTTAATCATCCAGCCGTTACTTTCTTCATGAAGGAAACAGAAAAGCAAGGATGGCATTGTTGCTAGGAATTCATGGTCAATTTTTTTCTGCTGAGCAAGTAGAGAACACAGGTTCTAAATATCTGGCGCCTTTTCTGAAGGTTGCTAAGTCTCTGGTTTAGTTTGCCCAGCCACGAGGTGGCAGCACTGAGCTGGCGTTCACAGGAAATTAATCCTAGGCCGGCAGACTCCCCTTCCTCTGAGTGACTAACCTGAGCGGGACAATAAGAAATAGACTAATACATTTGATGGAACCAAAATAGGCTACAGCTCTTCTTCCCAGGCATTGAGGAAATGCTTCATCCAGCAAATGCAGACTCTGGAATAGAGACCTGAAACAGGGTTGCAAGCATTCCAGTCAGTCTCTGAAGTTAGAGCCACAATTTCCCACACTTAGATTGGGAAACACAGGGCCACTGACTAGCCGTGGGTACCAAGGAGACAGTGAGGCAGAATAATATATCTGTGTATTTCCCCAAAACATCTGTGATAACTAGCCATCTTAGTTACAATGCAACTGATAGTGACCTAAAGTACATATACATTTAAACATGCATTAAAATTTTTAAATGCTAAGTGAATGAAAAGGTATCCGAAAATTCATTCTCTCGTGGTTAGCCAAAGCGTGGTATACTATATGTAATAAGCATCATTTTTCCAAGTCAAAAATGGGATTTGTGGTTTGTGAGCTGTAAGAGTACTTAGCGATAAGCATCTGTGAAAGGAAGCGACTCCCAGCACATCTAGACTATGTGGTGGCCACGGCGAGAGTAAAACTCCAGAAAATGCAATTCTTCCTTTTCTGCTCCACCTCCCACCACTGCCAGTTTTTCTGATCTGAATTGAAATGGGTGAGAAGACTTCTGCTTTGCCAGTATGCTTTCCACCCAAATGTCCCAGATGCAGTTAGTTACTCATGATGCACGTGATTCTAATGAAAATGTGTTTTTGCGTTGGAATTATATAAATAATTGCTTTTATTTTCCTTGGACTTGGGGACAGAACCCTGAGACTTTGTAAGAACCTTTCCTTCACTAGATCGGTTGGTTTATCATCAGAATAACCTGCAAAGTTTGGTTTGGTTTTTGGTTTTGCTTACGGTTTTACAGATCCCATGTCATGGTTCACCCTACTGAGTTAAAATCTTGGGGAGGAGAGATAGAGCTGGAAAGCTGCACTGGTTTCTAATGTGTATGTAGGAATAGTAACCCAACTGAGGGAGTTCCAGTGAACTGTCACATGTAGAAATGGCTGCACCAGGTAACACAGGTTTTCATACCTCGGAGCATGTTCTCCCCATCAAATTCACCATGTCCTGTGGGGCCAGTGAGAAGGGGAAACTGTAAGTATACAGGATCTTCTTTATAGAGGCAGGGGTGAAAGGGACTTGCCCAGAATTGGACACTTGTGCAGGAGGATTGATGCTCAGGTCCTCTAATAACCCAGCTCTAATCCATTCTCGTCTATCCTTAGAACTTTCTCACTCTCTGTGCACTTTGTAGACTCAAGTTTACCATATATAGTGTTGCATGACATTCAAAAGCCGTGAAATTACTCTGCTTCTCCAGTCCACTGGATCTTTATAGAGGCCTCGTAATCCATCCCAGAATTCTGGCAAAGCGGCAAAGAAAGGAAATGAGTACAAAGACATATGAGAACAGGGTCAAGTTGCTGGAACTCTTTGAACGGAAGAATCAAAGACGCAGGGAGGAGTTCATTACGTCTCTCTGAGCGCTGGGGGCTGTCTGAGCAGGGCCAGGAGGCAGCTGTTGGGGTGAGCAAAGCAGCCCTCACCAGCATTCACACTCACACCACAGGGGACATCTGTTCACACCCATGGAAGTTGAGGAAGCTTTGTTTTTATTAACCAGGAAAGAGGAGAAAGGCATTTGGTTTAGGCAGGGGTAGGAGAAGAGGAAAATGGAAGGTTTGTGTTGACACCTCTCCCCCAATCAGCTCTGCAGTTTGAGTCTCTGTAAAGGTAATGCTCAGACATTGGATGCTTTACTTTCATGAGAGGTCTTTATAAAGGTTTTGGCAAAGCAGAGTTGATCCTGGGCCCAGGTAGCACAAAGTTGGGTGGGAGACCTGTCTCAGTCAGTTTTAATCAGAGCAGAACCACTGTGAGTGATATAGAAATAGGCATTTATTGTAGGCGTTAGACTTCACACGGCTGTGAGTGGTGGTAGAAGATTCTAAACAAGATGTTGCCTCTGTATCTGGTGTTAAATTTGAAGTTGCTATAGATCAGCTAACCTGTCAATCAGAAGGAAAACTAGATGTGGACAAGAGCAAGGACAAACTGGAACCCACAAGGAAAAAATGGGACCCGCATCAATCTCTCACCACCTCCAACCTCGATGCCCTAGATGATTTGCAGGAGATATCAGCCTGCTTCACCACAAAGCTTCACACACATCTGGCTAAGGACTTGCAGAAGCAGCAGACGTGGCGGGAGCAGCCCTAGCCAGATAGCAAATTAGTGCTAAATATGAGTGGGCAGCCACAGTGCCACGCTGACCATCAAAGTGAAAAAAAAAATGGCTGCTGCTTCACTCCTGCTTTCCAAATCTCATGCAAAATGCTAACCTGAATCTATAGAGAAAAGGGAATTCTGTGGAAGGTAATTCTTGCTTAGTGAAGCTGACGCAATGTAGATACACAAGATTCTCTCCCTGCTCTGACACCTGAGGCTGGTGGCTTCAGGCATAGCCAGTGTTTTATTAAGTTTGACATGAACTCTGGAATTCTAGTGGGCAGAACTCCAAAACAGAAATGAAAATTAATGCAGTATCTTGGGTCAGCTTTCTGGGCAGCAGATGTCCAAAAGTATATCATGGAAAGGAAAGGAAGAACATGGCAGACTGTTTTGTGAGCATCAATATGAAGGCCCATTTGGAGATTCCTCCAGATAACTGAGGAATACTTTAGGCAGGTAGGGGGTTAGGAAGTGAGGCTGTTGCAATTTTCACATAAATGGAGATGTGACCCCATTTAGTATTTAGGGATACCCATACAAACTGGTTACACAAGTAACATATTATAATGAAAATTTCATAAACTCGTGGAATTGGAAAGGAATCTGAGTCATTCGTCTGCCTCTCCTCTCCTGCCCTGCCCTATCCTCTCCATGAGCAGCCCATTTTTCGGTCATGCCAAGCTACCTGTAGGTCTCTAAACACACCGTAGTATGTGCTCTGGAACCTTCGCACTTGGTAGAGGCTCAGCATGGGGAGCTCCCATCCCTCCTGCCCTTCCTCGCCCTCTTTTCCTGAATAACATAAACTCAAATTCCAAATCTCAGGTCAGGTGAGATTCATGATATCATCTGGGGGGTCTCTTCCCTGACCCCCAGATGATATCAGCTAAGAGACTCTCCCATGTACTGTCTATTGATGGCAACTTGAACTTACCTAAGGCACCTATCTATTACTCTATTTTTAAGGAAACTTATTGAGGTATAATTGACCTACAGTAAACTCCACATATTTAAAGTAAACAATACGGTAAGTTGTGACATAAGTATACATCACAATCAAGATAAAAAACAAATTCATCACCCTTTAAAATTTCTGTAGGATCCTTCATCATTCCTCTCCCTCACCTTCCCCACCTCCATCTCCAGGCAACCTCTGATCTGTGTTCTATCACTAGAGGCTAGTTTGCATTTTTTACGGTTTTATTTAATGGACTCATACGCTATGTATTCTTTTTTGCCTGTCTTCTTTCACACTCAGCACAATTATTTTGAGAGTCATTTATCTTGTGTGTTTCAATAGCTCAGCCCCTTTTATTTCCGAGTAGAATTCCATTGTAAGATGTACTGTGGGTTGGTTTACTCATCCACCTGTTGATGGTTATTTGGATTGTTTCCAGTTTGGGGCTATTACAAATAAAGCTTCTGTGATCATTCATATAAAAATCTCTACATGAAAATATATTTCATTTTCTCTCAGATAAATAAATACCTAGGAGTGAAATAGCAGACATATGGTAGGAGTGTATATAATTATTTAAGAAACTGCCAAAAATTTTTCTGAAATGTTTGTATCCTGTTACTTTACCTTCCCCTAGCAACATGCGAGTTCCACACCAGTTTCTCCACATCCTAGCCAATTTGAATTTTGTCTTTTTTCTAGTGTCTTTTGAAGAGTGAATGTTTTTTTATTTTGATAAAGACTAATTCAACAACTTTTAAAAAATTGATGGTATCATTCCTTTAATTCCCTAGTGATTGTCTGTTTGTCTCTACTAGTTTGTGAACTCCTCAAGTGCAAAGATCACCTTTTTCCATCTCTGGATTCCTAGCACCAAGGCAATGCTTACACTTAGGAGATACTGAAATTGTAATTTTTATGGCTACATTATTACTGCTGTCTATTACGGGAAAGACTTTGGGCTTCCTGGCATCTACTCTGTAATAACTGTTCCTTTTTACAGGAATGGAGGTTTTTAATCAATCTAATTATTTTTCTCTAGCAAGGAATGTCTATGAAGGTCTCTGTATATTTCCCTACATGGTATCTGTATATTTGAACAGAGAGAGGATGAATAACAAGAAAATCCTCTCCTGAAGACTCTTCCTTTGGGAATTCTACTTGCTTTCTTTCTATATTAGGGAGAGTCCCTTGTTTTTGGAATAAGTAAAGAAAAATCTCAGAGTCTCCCCGTGGGCTGAAGTCAAAACGGGACTTCACCAGGAAAATGGTTCTAGTAAGTTTCACTATGAGCCTGCCATTTTTGCCCTAAGAAAGATGTTTGAAGAAAGGGATAAAATATTTCTTCTGTCTATGAGAACCACAGCCTAGAGGTTCTCTCCACTGGTCCCACTACAGGCTGCTGGCCCCACCAACATATCCACAATCACCAGTCAGCAGTGACTCTCGCTCTTTCAGGCTGTCAGCATGAGGGCTTATCTCAACACTGCTGGGATGTTGAACATACCGTTGAGACTTTCTGATGGGCATTTGTCTCGTGGTGTCCTAAAACTTCCATCTTTCACAGTGAAAAGGTTCTAATGATGAATTCCAGTTCTGGAAATATGGAAGATTAAGTTAACAACAGTAAAACTATTTGCTTCAAAATCCAAGAACTGCTGATAAAATATAGTTTAAAAATATATTTGAAATATATTGTTAGGCTCACAGGAAAAAAAATAAATAAGTGGAAATTACCAGGTATGAAAAGGAATGTGAAACCAGAGTAGTTAGCTTAGAAGTTGGCAATGCCGTGCTTAGCACGGGGCGAGTAATATGACTTGAGTTTTAAAAATATAGGAGATGTTGACCAGTACAAGACTGGAGAATTGGAATTAAGAACTCTCAAATTGGAGTTCTCAAACGTGATATCCTCTCTCAAAAGATAGACTAGAATGAAAACTAATGTATGTAATAAAACTTTTAAAAGCCTTAGAATTAGCCATCTGAGCATCCAACTTAAAAAGTTGTAAAAAGAACAACAGAATAAACTCCCTTTCATCAAAAACTGGATATAAAGAAAATTCTAAATGGAAAAGAGAAACAATCAAAAATTCAATAAAACAAAAAGTTATCATTTGAAAAATGACTAAGTAAAATAAACCTCTGACAAGATTGGTAAAAAAAACAAAACAAAACAAAACAAAACATTGATTGATTTAAAAGTACACGCATACATATAAACCACCAATAAAGACATGTAGAAAGGAAGCTAATTACAAATGTAGTGGAGATTTTTCAGAAATCAAGAAAATAATATGAACAACGAAACTATGGACATTTGAATATTTAGGTTAAAGCTACAATAGATGAGAAAAATATAATTTACTACAACTGTCCAAGAAGGTATATAAAATTTGAGTAAAGATAATGAATCAATAACTTAAAATTATTAACACACAAGCACATATGCATGGAGACATACACACACAAATATACCCACAAAGAAAAAAAAAAATCCAGCTTCAAATGATTCCATGGGTAAGTTCAACCAAACATCTAAGGAACAGATATTTTAATCTTATTCAAATTGTTTCATGGAACAGAAAAAGAGAAGTGCTCCCCACTTATTTGGCATATCCTTGATGCCAAACCCAGAAAGGAGAGTGTGGAATCAAAAACCATAGGCCTATCTTACAAACATACGAACAGAGAAAAATTTTACAAATTGTTAACAAAATAAGTTTAATGATGTATTGAAAAATCTTGACTCTAGGCTTCATCCTAGGAAGAGTTAATGTTAGAAAATCTATTCTTATAGCTACACAATAATAAATTAAGTAGGAAAAGAAAAGTTATAGAAGCAAAAAAGGCATATGATAAAATTAAAATACCCATTTCTTTCTTTTGGAAAAATTCTTAGTAGAAATAAAGAGGATTTTTTTTAACTAGATAAAGACTATCTACCTAAAACAAATAGCAAACATAATTTTTCGTAGTGAAAAATTAGTTTCTCCTTTTAAAATGAGAAAAAATATATAAGAATGGCAGCTAGTATTCTTTTATATAAATGTGTACTGTCCATGTTAATTCAATGCAGTAAGACAACAAAAAGAAATTTGAACACCTAAGAATTAGAAAGAAAAATTATAATTTCCAGATAATATCAATCAACATCTATAGACAAACTGATAGAACTAGTAAGAACATTCAGTAAAGTTGCTGGTACACAAACAATATACAAAGTCAATAATGTTCTTACAAGCTAACAACAAATATATAGAAAATGTGATTTTGAAAAAGACATGTGACAATAGCAACAAAAACTATAAGGAACATAGAAATATATCTAAAAGAGATGTCCTCTATGAACAAAATTAAGTTTATAAAACATAAAATATATTTAAAGAAATTCAATAAATGTAGAGATATACTACTTCGTTATTTGGGATATGGATTGGATTGTGTAGAGTATAATACAGACCCAAAATAATAACAATGGTATAAACTATAACACTCTCTCTCTCTCTCTCTCTCTCTCTCTCAGTAATAATTTGAATGTAGACATTTCAGAGCTAGTCTGGAAACTGGGTAACTAATGATATTTGCTATATTTATAGATATTTGCAGAAATCAATTTTTTTAAATTAATCTATAAATTCAAGTCTATTCTAAATTGCAGTGAATTTGTGTGTAGGACAAGCTCATTATAAAATTTATATGAAAGAGTGAAGGGCCGGGAATAGCAAAACAATTTGAAGAAGTGAAATACTGAAACAGATGATGAGACAAAAGATTACAACAGACATTTCTCCAAAGAAGATGCATGCAATCAATAAGCACATGAAAAGAATCTCAACATCATTAGTCATTAGAAAATACCAATCAAAACCGCAATGAGAAACAATTTCATACCCACTAGGATGACTATAACAAAAACTACTACCAACAACAAGTGTGGGTAAAGATGTGAAGAAATTGGAACCTTCATATATTACTGATGGAAATGTAAAATGGTGCAGTCACCATGGAAAATATTTTGGTGGTCCCTCAAAACGCTAAACATAGAATTGCCATCTGAACCAGCAATAGCACTCTTAGAGAAATGAAACATATGTTCACACAAAATTTGTACAGAAATGTTTATAATGACATTATGCAGAATAGCCAAAAAAAAATGGAAACAATCCAAAGATTCATCAACTGATGAATGGATAAACAAAATATGACACAGTCAGCCCTCTGTATTTGCAGGTTCTACATCCACAAATTCAACCAACAACAGGTCAAAAATATTTGAAAAAGTAAGTTACGTTATTATTAACATGTATCATGCTGTTAGGCCTGCTATGATTATGTCTGTACTGAACATGTACAGAATCTCTTGTCATTATTCCCTAAACAGTACAGTATAACAACAATTTACAAGCATTTATGTTGTATTAGGTATTGTAAGTAACTTAGAGATGTGCGTAGGTTACATGCAAATACTATCATTTTATACAAGGACTTGAGCACCCACAGTTTTTGGTATCCATGGGGGTCCTGGAACCAATCACCTGTAGATACTGAGAAACAACTCTATATCCACATAATGGAATTTTGCTCAGTCATTAAAAAAATGAAATACAGAGACATGCTACCACATGGATGAAACTTGAAAAATGCTAAGTGAAAGGGGCCAAACTCAAAAGACCACATATAATATAATTCCGTTTATATGAATGTCCAGAATACGCAAATCCATAAAGACAGAAAATAGATTATTGGTTGCCAGGAGCTAGGGAGAAGCAGCGGGGAGGGAAGCAGGGAGTGAGGGCTAAAGGGTATCGGGTTACTTTTTGGGGTATAACAGTATTCTGGAATTAGATAGTGATGACAGTTGCACAATTTGATGCATATATTACATTTTACATTTGGATGGGGTGAATTTTATGGCACATGTATATCTCAGTAAAAAAAATAATAATTAAAAATGTTTGAGGGTATAGTAATCAAAACACCGTGGTATTATATAGGAATAAGACATCTTGATCAATAGAACTGAATGCAGAGCATAATAGGATCCACATATACAAAAGCCAGGCATATGACACAGGTGACGTTAGAAATCAATAGGGAAAGGATAAATTACTAAAAGAAGGATAAAAGAAATAAAATTAGGTTCCTCCATTACACCTTCACAAAAACTAATTTTAAATGGACTAAAGTCAACAATGAAAAAAAGTGAAACTGTGAAACCTTTAAAATAAAAATAGAAAACATCTTTTATAAATTTAGGACAGGGAAAGATTTCTCAAGTCACAAAAAGAAAAAAAAAGGAAAAAGAAATATACAATTAACATAAAAACAAACATAGTAAGATTATTTATAGATACATACATTACAGTTAAGATATAAAGTCATTCATGAGAATAACATATGTCTTGTTCAAGTGAATAGTTACCATTGGGGAAGCAGGGAAAAGGGATAAAAAAAAAAGATAATAGCACAATAACTATGCAGGTATTAACTTTCTTTCTCAAGAACTCTACAGCACATGTAGCAAAACAAACAAACAAACAAACCATACATTGTTAAAACTTTGTGATAGATACATAAAGGTCTCTTATATTAAGATTGAAGTATCCCCAGATACATCCTGCCATCCTCCCAGGGTTGGCACTTTTGTGATGGAGGCACAGAATGTTAGACAGCAAACTCGTGACAGAAATGGGGTTAAAACTCAGCTATGCCCCAACCGCTACTGCCTGCTCTTTCTGGAAATAGCACGTCTGCCATTCTGGGCAAGCATTCAAGTTATTTCCACTCTAAAGTGTTATGTGGATTTACTAAACCAACAGGAAGTCAGGGGAGAAACCTAAATCACTGTCTTTGCAAATTACTATTTTCTGCTAGTACTGAGAACCTATTCCACCATAAAATCAATGGGGAAAAGGGGAGTGAAGGAGTGAAAAGGAAGTACCCCTTATTCCTCTGAAGTGCAGACATTACTCCTGCACTCATTGGAGCCACTTTCCTCCTTCCCCGCTCACCTGGGTAAACACAGATGCCAGGACAAAGGCATCCAACTATTGCTGTTAAGTCACAACTGGGAGAAGGGCACTCAGAGAAGCTTCCTCTAAGCTGGAGCCTTAAGCAAAAAGCCTGCCAACAAGCAAGGAAGTGGTGGTGGGCGGGGGGAGGGGTACTGCAGCCCCAAGGGAATTAGAGAAACCTCACCTGCTCAATTCTTCCTTTTTAGCTGCAGAACATGAAGCAGGTAGTTCTGGGCAGAGGTTAAGGACACAGAGTGACATGAAGCTGGGTTCTGGAGAGTACGCACAACTTTCGCTAAGACAGTGGTTCTTAACCCTAACCACGCATTACAATAACCAGGGAACCAAAAAGAAAATAATAATACAGATGACCAAGTTTCACTCTCACAGATTCTGATGTAATTGGTTTGAAACAAGTCATTGGTATTATGTAAAAACACACCAGGTGATTCTAATGTGCTGCCTCTCCCCTAAGGACTCACAGAAATAATTTGGGAGGACTTTTAAGAGAAATGGTTTTCTCAGAGCTGACCATAAATGAAGTGAAACCAGATAAGCTCAGGCTCTGAACCCAACTCTGCCACTTATTATGTGACCTGGGGTAGGTTACTCAACCCCAATTTGACTCAACCCCAATTTTCCATTTGAACCTGGGGAAGATAATACATACCCTTCAATGATGGTGGTAACTGATACGACATATGCACTAGAGTGCCTGGCACGTGGCTACATTAACAGTCATTTCAAGCCAGGAATAGCTCAGCTGCAGTTGAGTACATCCTTGGAGTGGTGATTCAGAACCAGAAAGAAGCCAAAGCTTTGCATATCTCAGTCACTCCCACATTTGTGGAGAAGGGGTCACCACAGCACCTACCTGAATCTTTCTGGATCAAATTTGGTATTTGGCTTGAATGGCAAGTCCTTAAGCAGTTAAGCCTCAGTTTTTCAAAGGAATGGAAGAGGGCTATGTGGCGTACTATGGTCTGAATGTTTGTGTCCCCTAAAAATTTATATGTTGAAATCTAATTTCCAGTATGATGGTATTAGGAGCTATGGTCTCTGGAAGGTGATTAGGACAGGAAGGTAGAGTCCTCGTGAATGGGATCAATGCTTTTATAAAAGAGACCCCACAGAGCTCCCTTGTTCCCTTCTACCATGTGAGGACACCATGGAAGATGGTCACCTAGTAAACGGGCCCATACCAGACACCAGATCTGCCAGGGTCTTGATCTTGGTTCAGCCTCCAGAACAGCAGGAAATAAATTTCCGTGGTTGCCTAATCTATTGTATTTTGTTATAGCAGCCCGAATGGACCAACACAAGTAAATGACCAAAAGATTCCCTATTTGGAATTTGAAATATGTCACAGGCTGTGGTAGGCAGAATAATGCTGGTCCTCGTCCTCCCTCCCCCCGCTCCCTGCAAGATGTCCACATCCCCCTCCCTGGAATCTGCAAATATGTTAGATTACATAGTGAAGAGGAATTAAGGTTGCACATGGAATTGAGGTTGCTAATCAGCTGACTTTGATATGGGGAAATTACGCTGTATTGGGGTGGGACTCTTCTTTATGAGTAGAAGAGAAAGGCAGAAAAGAGAAAACTGGGAAGATGATACCGTGGGGACTCGACCCACTGTTGCTAGAAGAAGCAGCGCGAAGAAGTGGTGAGTAAGCAATGTGGGTTGTCTCGAGAAGCCGGAAAAGGCAAGGAAACAGATTCTCTCCTAGAGACTCCAAAAGGAACGCAGCCCTGCTGACACCTTAATTTTAGTCCCTTGAGACTAGTATTGGACTTTGGACTGCCAAAATTGTCAGATAGTAAATTTGTATTGCTTTATTTAAGCAACTAAGTTCATGGCAAAAATTTTTTTGGCCTCCAATTCCATTTTACTACTTTTTTTCTTTTCATAAATATACCATCCATCACCTTGGGTTAGTGAATGTTACCAAAAATTCTTCAGGGACAGTTAGTTACAGCTTGGGGTGCCCATCTTAAATTTGTGGTAACAGCAGCGATTAAAAAAAAATAGGCCAAATACTTGTGTAACTAGAAAGTTTTCAGTCCTTCTCTATGGGTATCCTTGGCTAAACTAGAGGGCTAGGTGGTGACTCAGGGAGGCTGCAGGCTGGGGATAAAATGACCTCAACAACTGCTGTATAAGAAACAGAATCCAAGACCCGAGGTTTATTCACTCACTCACTCGCTCACTGAAGAATGATCACTGAGCATCTTCGTGCTGGACAGCAGGAACGTCAGACGAGTAAGGTGCATCCTCAGACTTCGAGGACCCCACCATCTACATGCAGGGGGCAGAAAAATAAATAGGAAATTATGAGTGTTGTGATCAATGGCTAGTGTCAGGAAATTTTCACAGTGAAGTAATGTTCCAGCTGAATTAGGAAAAAAACAGCAGATATTTGTGGAGGAAACTAAATTCTAGGGGGAAAAAAAGAGAGAGAGATGAGCAAATGCAGGGCTCTCATGACCACGAGCACCCATAAACCATTCCGCATTGCCCCAAATCACCAGGTGGGACTTGCGCTCTGTATGCCCTCTCCCACAACCAGATGTCGCTCCTCCAGGACATTCCTGGCCTGACATACTGCAGGCTCTATACAAACAGGATCCCTGGCTCATGCGTCTCTCACACGCCAGCTCCTTACACAGTCTCTGGCACATAGTAGGTGCTCACTTCGAAAGCTGTCACAGGAAGGAATGGATGGAAAGAAGAAGAGAGGAAAAGTTAAACACAAAACTCCAGATCTCCCTTAACCCTCACCCTCACTTCTAGCACCACTACTCATGCTCGTTCTGGTGTTCACCCCAGGAACCCCTCTTGCCCCTGCTCCATGTGCTCACTCCAGGACCTTTCCTTCCCCTGCTCTCACTTCAGGAGTCCCCGAAATACAGCCCTACCCATTCTTCTCCCCAAGGACTTCATTCACGGTTTCCTCTCAACCCTCCCTTCAATCTTCTGCCTACTGCTTTCCATGACATAGCAGCACTGGTGAGAAAAAGAAACAAAGATGCTAGCACCCTCTCTATCATACTTCACAACTGTTTCTTCTCTGGAAAAGAGACTTGGGGGAGAGACTTGGTTCACACAAGTGTGTCTGTTTCCTAATGCATTGGAGATTAGACCTTACTCCAAACAAAGAAGAAAGTCATATTCATTCTCCAAAGGCAAGAGAAAAATTCTTCTTCGACAACAGTGATGCTATGGATAGTTTAGAGGCCTTGGCACACCTCCAGCAATCCCAATGGTAACATTCTGTTATGTGAATAATTGTCATCTTATCAATTTTTTAAAATGTGACTAAATATGTCTTTAAAAAATGTTTCTTCATTGATCAGTATTATACAATCTAGGTAATTTTTTAAGCTTCAAAGAGGTCCCTACTCTCCCATCTCTCTACCATTCAATCAAATTGCTGTTCCTACATGCTCCTAAGTATAAATTCTAGGTCCTGCCAGGATTTTTACCATAGAGATGAATAATTATGAATATCAGCTGAAATTTGCTTCAAATTACATTTGTTTTTATGGGTCATTAACCCTAATCACCAGATCTCTGGGCTTTTTATTTCTAAAACAAAACAAACAAACAAAAACCCTCAAAACTAACATGACAGATATTTCTACCAGCCCGAAGCACTGGAAACAAACTCAACAGAGTAAAGGATTTCTAAACCGAGATTTTAAATCAAAAATGTATTGAACTGAACAGTAAACATTTCCTGAGGCGCATTGCACCCAATGCGTCACCGTCCAATCCAGATCATCAGCTGGGGGGTTACAGTATCTTTCACTGTGCCTGAGGGGGAAACTTCACCTGTTTTACTGTTTTGGTAAGACCTGCCTTGGCAGAAACCACATAGCCAAAGGCAAGTGTGAAAAAGAGATACTTTGCACAAACCAAGATGGAAAAGATAAATATATACATGTTATTCTTTATCTGTATGGTTGTTTGGGGACCTACTATTTCCTTCATAAGTGAAAACAATAGTCACGCTGTGGCGGGGGCGGAGGGGGGCGGTAGGGGGAGGTGTGACAGCAATGTCAGCCTGATGCCCCAGCAGTTTCCATACTATACACACTCAAGGACAAAACGTGCTTAGAGGCTATGAATATTAATTCATGCTCAGCTAGTCAATGGTTGCCTTTCTCACTCCTCCTCTAACCACTTGTGCAAAATTTCTCACCTTGGACTGTACGCACTGAGTTGCCTACAAAGCTGATTGTGTCACCCCTGAGAATGGTTTCTCAGATATGCATAGATCTGTCCAAATAGCCTCAGCTCTGGGCTATTAAACATTCTTCTTGACTTTCTACCTGTTGTCACCCATCCAGAGAAGCTCTTGCACAGTCCACCTACTTCTGTGTGCAGAGCAGGCCTAGCAAGCTTCCTACCACCACTCTGAGTCCTTCGAGACTCAGCTCTTGCTCCCATTTTTCATACTGGTTTGGCGCATTCCCTTAATGCCCTATACCTACCCCTATTGTTAAGACTCAATAGAATAATAGAGATAAAATGTAAATATTTTAGGTTCAAGCTATATCTTATTTATCTTTGTCCTTCCAATGTATAAAACTATGACTACCATCTGATAGGTTCTCAATAAATGTGTAGGTGAAGCAGACATGTTATTGCTAAAGCAATCTCCCATCAAAAAGAAAGTAAAGTTAGCCTGAAAAGGCCTACGCAAATTCCAGGCAGACTGCTAGCTGGGCAGGAAGACCACCTCACTTCCACCCAAGGTCCACTGCTGCTATTCTCCACTCCTGGTGAGCTTCTGGGGTTATAATAACTAGCGAAGGGGGCCTGGCTCTATTCTAGCATCACTGTCCTTGTCTGACTGTGCTTTTCTCTTAATGCTGAAGAGAAAGGACATTTGGTCTAATGGGAACAAGCATCAAATTGCGAGTTAAAGAGATTTGCTGTCCAGAGCCTAACTCTGCAACACATGAGGCTATACAGGTTACATGTACTCTCTGATCTTCAACTGATTCATGCTTAAAATGAGATGGATGCCCCTTCACACCCACTATGATGTCTATAATAAAAACACAGACAATAACATGTGTTGACAAGGGTATGGAGAAACTAGAACTCTCATACACTGCTGGTGAAAATGTAAAGTAATGTGGCTGCTTTGGAAAATAGTGGCAATTCCTCAAAAAGCTAATCTTACAGTCACATATGAGGCAGCAATTCTACTCCTAGGTATATACCCAAGAAAAATTAAAACAAATTTCCAGACAAAAACTTGTATACAAATGTTCATAGCAGCATTATTTATAATAGCCAGAGTGAAAACAACACAAAGTCCATCAACCAATGAATGGATAAACAAAATGTAGTATATCCATGCAATGGAATATTAGACTTCAAAAGGAAGGAAGTACATACCATGACATGGATGAAACTTAAAGACATCATGCTAAGTGAAAGAAGGAATCAAGGCTGACTGTTTCATGGATACATGGTCTCCTTTGAGAATGAAGAAAATGTTTTGGAACCAGAGAGAGATGATGGTTGTACAACATTGTAAATGTACTAAATGCCACTAAAGTATATATTTTAAATGGCTAATTTTATGTTACGTGAATTCACCTCGAAAAATAAAGAACTTTCAGAGTTGAAGAAATATTTTAATTTTTAATCCAGCCTGAATTATATTTTTATTTTACCATGTGTAATAAAGTATAACTTTTAATATGCATTTTTTAAATGGAAAAAAAGACTAACAAAAGCCTTCTGGGGACCTGCCGGGGGTATGGGCTGACTCTCCCACTGGGAGGTGGTCCCTCAAGCAGACCCACCAGCATCACAGGCTTGGTAGAGCACATCAAATGAAAGAAGGGAACTGGTGCTGTTCAGCCTCGCTTGGAAACACACAAGAATGCCTCTAGGAGCTTCCGGAAACCATTTCAGACAGCTTTACTAGGCAGTGGGTCCTGAAATGGCAGGTCCAAGTGAGAGCCATAGAAATATGAGTTACTGAAGTCAAAGTATCCTTATTTTAACACTAGGTTAGGGTGGCCTTTAGAAATGAAAATAGTAATGATTGCTAATTTTTTATTCAGCCTCCTTTCTCTGTTTGTCTGGACATAGCTAGATATGCTTCCTGCCTGCAAAGCAGGCCTCCCCATTTCACAGATGTGGAAACCAGGGCTGTATAGAAAAGGCAAGTGGTTTACAGCAGTCACACAGCATGGGAGAGTAAGAGCCAAGGAATCACACCCAAGTCCGTGGGTCTGGCGTTTCCCACCACACCATGTGCCTCCTGCAAGGGAAGTATTTAGTTCTTAAACAAAAGCAGCTCAGCTATAGCAAACTCTGAACGTTGTGACTTCACACCCTGAGCTCAGTTTCTGATAATAGTCACTCTGGGCTTTCTAAAGTTGACTTGTGATAGCACCTGCCAGGAGGCTCTTTAGACAATCTTGTAGAGATGATAAGCCCTAAAAAAAAAATGTCCCAGATAATATAAAGAAGAGCAAATGGGGAGGAGCACTTTTAGACCTGATTATTTAATTGGGGAGCCTCCTTGCAGACCAGAACCTGGGGCAACTTACTCCAGGAAGATGACCTTTCAGAGTTTATGCCCAATTCCTCTGTTAAACAAACAGAGCCCCAGACGTCTCTCTGGATTCCACATTTTATCATCTTTTGGCCCTGTACCGTTTCCAAGAAAGCTGTCCTGTTGAAAAATTGCTGAGCAGCGAGAGAAATCAGCAAAAGGTGCATATTTGTAAACAGAACCTCTAATATTCATTATTTTTCCCAGAAGAGATAAGGCCAGCGCCACTGCCACTGGATAAAAATGGCTTTGACAGCGGTGGCTGTCTGTCCAATGACAAATGTATTTTTCTTTGCTGCCCAGGGCAAGTCTCTTGACACACTCTGAAAAGTGAAAGGGATGTTAATTGCTAAGCCACACTGGAAAAAGAGAAGAGTGCTAAAGAAGCACAAATTTTTACAATGCACATATTTTAATGATAGGGTCTGTGCCAGGAGGGGTTTGTCTAAATCCTTTGCAACAGGGAGAGTTATCTATCTTTCAGAGGAAATTTGGTGCTGGGGAAGGGGGTGGGGGAGGGGCGCGGGGAGGAGGGTTAGAAAAAAGGTTGTGTGACTACTGACCTGCACAGAGCTGATTAACAGTTGTCCATTGGAACTGTTACTTACCGGGGGCGGGGGTACTCAGGGGAGTTGGCTATCACAAGAATGAAGTTGTCATGCGAAAGAAATTCAGGCAATTCTGACAGATGTGGTTGGAGAAGAGTGGACATTAGATGTAAAAAAGCCTTGGCCTCATTTGTTCTCCCTCCTCTTATGATCCAGATCCCTTCCCCCACAGTTCCCCTCCCTGTTCGTATGCGTGTCTCAGGTCTAGGAGTGTGAGAGCTGAGAGGGACCACAGAGATCGTGCAGACAGGAACAGCAAATACTTGCCACCTGGACCTTCATCTTCACCTCCTGTGCCCAGAGCAGCCATCACTAATCGATCGCACTGCTCGCTCTTTCTGAATCTAAATGCGGCTTCAAAATTCTCTTTAGCTCAGCATTCTAAAAAGCCTCCAACAGAGTTAGTACACCAGATGAAATCTCTTATCCAAATTTAGTTTTGTCTAACCTCATCTTATTTTTTCTGTGTAAACATATTTCTTATTCATTTGGTTAAAGATTATGTATTATACTATTGTTCTTGATTTTCTTCCCTTTTTCCCGTCCCTGACACTCATACCTTTAAAAAGATAATAGCTTTATTGAGATAAAATCCATATGCCATAAAACAGACCATTTTACAATTCAGTAGTTTTTAGTATACTCACAAGGCTGTGTAACCTTCACCACTATCTAATTCCAAAACACTTTTAATTACCCCAAAAAGAGACCCTGAACCCATTAGTGGTCTCTCCTCTTCTCCTTCTTCCCACCACCTGGAAACCACTAATATACTTTCTGTCTCTTTGGATTTGCCTATTTTAGACATTTCCTATCAATGGAATCATACTACATGTAAACTTTTGTCTTAAAAGTTCATGTTTTTTCTTCTGATTTTAAAATACAGCAAAATATTATTGTGGCTCCGATGTGCCCTGGGCCCCAGGCACTGGGCCCACTAGAGAAGTCGGCCAGGCCTCCAAGGCCATCGCCCACTCTCCAGGGAACACCTGCAATTCCACTGGCCACTAAATACTGCTGCTGCCAATTTCTGACACCTTCTCAGAGCTGCAGGGCATACCAGAGTGTCCAAGAGGCCAGGTCCTGAGAGTGGACAAGAGGGAATGCTCTCCTCCCCCTGCGTCATGCCAAGCCTGCCTGCTCCCCACTGCTTTGTACATGGCACTGACCCAGAAGTTTGATCCAGCCTGTCCTCAACTCAGCCCACCCTCTGAGGCCCATAGCTTTGATCTTAAGCCAGGCTTGTCTGGCTGGCTTCTTTCTCACTTAGAACAGTTCCCTCCAGAAGGTTTCCTTATACAAACCATCCTTCTACCATCAGGGCTGAATCTCAGGGTGGGACAGCTTATGTGTAAATGCTGTACTGTTAGCAAATCTTTTTTGCTTCTACTACTACTAACAGGGAACTTTGGAGCAGCTTAGAGCTGTGTCTGGGCAGCAAGTACAGGGCATAGAAAGCCCCAACTTATGCCTTTGTCACTCCTGCTAGCTCCTCCTCCCAAGTCTGTTCTCAGAAAACTCCTTCTGTTTCCTAAATCTGTCCAGCTGGAAGGGTGGGAACGGAAGACCCATCTGTCAGACCTTCCAAAGGGACTTCCAGGAATTGGGGTGGGGAAACAGACTTGAGAGGACCACACATCGGGCCTTCGGGGAAGTCACATCCTCTGTACATGATTAATTGGCCAACAGTCTGAAAAGGGGGCTGAATGCCAGGGTCCAAGGCCCGGAGGCTGCAAAGCACAGGACTATTCCAAGGCATGTGAGCAGTAGGAGGAAGTGCAGCAGGTGGGGGGCTGAATGACCACCACTCCCTGGGTCCTGCCCATCTGCCTGACCCCTCTCCACCTCTGGAGTCCCTCACCTCTTCCCTGAACTTCCATGAAGAATCAGTCTACCCACAAGCAGTTGTTGGACCCTGAATGGAGCCCAGGACACCACGCAAAAGTTAAAGTAGCAGGTTGCTCATTCATTCATTTACATACCTTTTCCCAAGCAGAGAATGCGCTCAGCACTGGGCTAGATGATAAATATGCAGAAATGAGCCAGGCATGGGCTTCAAAGAATGTGTAGCCCAGAGAGGATGACAAACAGGAAAACAGTTTAATAAAGGGGACCTGATAAGTATACCAAGGAAAGGTTAGTTCTTCCTGGGGGTGGGGCTGGTGTCAGGAAAACTTTAGAAAGCATACGAGTTTGCCATAACAAAATACCACAGGCAGGGTAGCTTAAATAACAGAAATTTATTTCTTCACCATTCTGGAAGCTAGAGTCCAAGATCAAGGAGTTATCAGGTTTTGTTTATCCTGCAGCCTCTCTCCTTGGTTTGCAGAAGGCTTTCTTCTCGCGGTATCCTCACATGGCCTTTCCTCTGTGTGGATGCACCCATGGCATCTCTATAGATATCCAGCTTTCCTCTTCTTATAAGGACACCAGTGAGATTGGATTAGGGCCCACACTAACAGCTTCTTTTTAACTTAATCACCTCTTTAAAGATCTTATCTCCGAATTCAGTCACATTCTGAGGTACTGGGGGTTGGGGTTTCAACATATGAATTTGGGAAGGCACCATTCAGCCTATAACAGAGAGGTTTCCTTTGGGCTGCACCTTGATAGCAGAGCCAAAAATGACAAGATAGGCAGAACAGGGAATTATTCTCAGTGTCAAGCCCAGCAGAGCAAAGACCCAGAGATTTGAAACACCTGCTCCTTCACGGAGCAGCAAGAATTTGCATAGGTGGAAATGTAGGAGAGAGGCCAGAAGAATGTGCCACAAGCTTTAAGGAGGGCTGCCCATTTTCCTGGAGGTTGTTTCTGGGAAGGTGGATCATAGGTATAAGAATTCAGGCTCTGAGAGTAGTCATGGGTAGAGTTGACTATTGTGCAGATTGAATAAAAAAAAAGTTTATTAAGCACATAGTGTCTATAATAAACACTTGTCACTACTACAAGTGATTCTTTCCTTTTTACTTCTCCTTTTCTGTGCTGTTTTATGTACTTCAGTGATGATAGATTCATTTTATAAAAAAATAAAAATAAAACAATTTTTTTAAAAAAGGAGTCTAGAGGTAGCAGATGCTGGGGGAAGTCAAAGGATGAGAATCCGTCTGTGTCAGTGTCTAATCATCAAGTATGTACTGGGTTGAGCTCTCTGCTCAGTGCTGTGTGGAGGAGAAACTAATCTAAGGCAGGCTCCTATTGTAGCAGAGTTGACAGCTCATTTGGGAATGTTCTTTCAGAAGATGAGCCTACCCCACAGGATGCTGGCATGGACACTGCCGTTGTAATCACAGCCCTCACTCCTCTAACCCCCAGAAGGCACAGCATTCAGAACTGGTAGCTAAATCAAAGCATGAGAGACAGAGATGATTTAAAAGACCTCCCAGAAAGTGCTTAAGGCCCCGAAGGATGTTTTCCACATAAGCTCTCTTATGAAGGGCTTTGGACTCACCTTTGGGTTTCCTTGAAACTGTAATTGAAAGAAAGCTTGGATGATTTGAATGTCAGTTTTCGAGAGGGACTTGGACAGAGATGTGAGCCTGGAGCTGGAAGAACACCCTCTGCCTTTTCTAAGCTGTGTGACTTTGGTGGAATCACTAGTCAATGACTCTTTCAGAGTGATCGGTTCTTTCCTTCATCTCCAAAATCCAGAGCAGATGACTACCTAACCTGACCTGCCTGAGGCCTGGGTCGCCGTAAGGAAAAAATGAGGTGATCAAAGAAAGAATGCTCTGAAACCAGAAAGTTCTACACATCCTTAGCTGTCTTTGAAGAGGGCAAGGACACTGGGCTCCCAGAGTGGATATAAAAAACAGTCTTCGTAGTTCCCAGCCTAGGCGCGCATTGAAAACACCTGGTTACCCACAGGGCCTAGTCGTGCCCGAGCAATCCGGATGGGTCCTGAGTGCTGGGGTATTGTCAATGCTCCCCAGGCAATTCCAATGTGCAGTCAGGGTTGAGAGGACAGCTTAAAGACCAGTCCAACTGATTAATTTGTTTTCCCCCTTAAGCAAAACACACATCTTCCACAGCTATGGTAGATAAAAAAGAAATCTCTCCTTTCCAAAATGGTTCTTGAGCAGATAGTCAAACTTTCCCACCTAATTACCAAGGACTCTGGGTCTCAAAACTTAGTGCACAAAGGAATCACCTGGGTTACCTGTTAAAAAGGAAGCGGTCATAGGACCAGCTACCACAGAGATTCTGACCCAATCTGAGAAGAGACCCAGGAAATCTGCATTTTAGTCACATGTGTTGTTATGAATGCCTGGACTCAAAATAAAAGAGAAATAACTTCACTCTTACCCTTGCTTTCATATTAAACCCATGGGTAATCTTGGCAGCAATAATAACCACAATTGCCGTTGTTTACTGAGCACATACCATGTACCAGGACCATGGGTACAGTGTCTGGAATTTTACTAAGCACTGGGAGTTGGTATTCAGGGTTCCTGCATGTGCACACAATACCTTCCTTCTGGTAATAGTCCCCATCCTGTTTTGTGTTGAGGAAGTGCCCTCTCCCCATTTCACATGTCTCTAGTGGAACTGCCAATCACACTGACCAGTATTACACCCCTGGGGAGCAGAAGAACTGGAGGAGGACATGTGACTCAATCCCAGCCAATCAGGTTACTCTTTCTGGGAACCTGTCTTGAGTGGAGACAGGGTAGAGCCCAGGGCAAGTGCCCTGGGCCGAATCCCCTAGCCAGTCCTCAAGGTTTGTGTTTTAGCTCTTTCTTCCATTAGGTTTCCTCTGAACCTTTTCCTGGCATAATAAGAGTCGGTTTCATTTATTACAACAAAGAAATGAATAAAATATTCGTTTTACAAATAAAGAAGCTGAGGCTCAGAGGAATTAAATGACTTATCCAAGACTCCACAGCCAGAAGACAGCAAAGCAGGACTCAGAGCTAGGCCTGTCTGGCTTTAGAGTCCCTACGCCTGTCATTACTGCACATCCCTTAAATCTTCATGAGAGTTCGAGATGAGAGGAGGGTAAGAAAGTACAATATATATATATAGGTAGGTAGGTGTGTGTGTGTGTGTGTGTGTGTGTGTGTATGCATGCATATATGTGTGTGTGTGTGTGTGTGTGTGTGTATATATACACACTTTGAAAAGTATTGAAGAGAAATTTAAAAGTTACTATTAACTACCACACTTACCCCTTTGTAGGTTTAAAACTTCCCAGTCAGAGACCCAGACTAATTATTAATTTAATTTATCCATTTCTATTAAATGTCCCAAGAACCTAACTGGAAAATCTTACTAAATTACATATTGCATTTCCACATACGGAAGAGTAAAAGAGCATAGAAAGCAAACAGTGGTCAAGTTTGAAAGATGCTGAAGAACAACATTCCAACAAAGTAATAATTAAGACCAGAACTCACCACCACTTTGGCAAAGTTTGTATTTTATTAAATTACCAACTTTTTATATTCATGGATCCTAAATTATGATCCTAAAATTGCAAAACAGAGACTGGACTCGTGACCACAAATGTGACCAAGTTTTCCTTCTGAACATTAAATCTTTCAGCTCTTGCTCCTATAACAGATGGCTTCTCCTTTTTCCTATGTTTTTTGCATATGAGACTACTAGGAAAAAAATCCATATTTGACTTTATGACTTTTGTTCTGCTGGTCGCCATAATCCAAAGCCAAGACCAAGTGGGTATTTGTCGCTAAACAGAAATTAATTTAGCAGAATTTCCTTTAAAAACATACGTAGACCCTAGTTATTGAATTTTGACATTTAAACTGACCTCATTGAAGAATTCTGTGCCCAACATCACCAATGTATACCCCATAACAAATACTCCTAAATGGTAGGCACTTGGCCAAGTGCCACACACACATACTGCTTCATTTCTAAGCCAATACCAGCCAGCAATTTATTGGCAAAGAGTTGATTCCACTTCAGAGAATTTAGTCTAAAAATATAATCACCAATGTATCCAAGTATTTGTTTACAAAAGAAAAAAAAAGGAAACACTGTAAATGTCTAAAAATAAAAGATTAATTAAATACATTATGGCATAACCATTGTAAAAACCCCATTAAAAACTACTTAAATGTTCATGAAAAAAATATTTATAGAATATGTTCATTAGATAACATTAAGTGAAAAATCTCATAGAACAGTATGTCCAGTGTGATTTCATTTTTGTAAATATATACATGAACTATTTTCCCCAAAAAAGATTGGAAGGATATTCACCAAAATGGAAAGGACGGTTATTGCTGAGAACCACAGTTATAAATTATTTTTATTTTATTTTCTTACTAGTCTATATCCTTTCAATGTTGAGAGAATTTTTTTAAAGCAAACCATTAGGTTGGCCACTGACATCAAGCTGGGTACTTCCACTATTCCCAATCAGTTGGCTGGTAATATCCCGTAGGACTGGACTTTTGGATCCCTAGCTGTATGCTATCTGGGGAGCCCATTAGGATGATTCCAAATGTTGTCACATATGAAGCTGTCAAGAGAGAGTCCATACTGAGAAGTTCAAGGGATTAAAAAATAAGAGGGGAAAAAAGTAAATAAATCACCATAGGTGTACAATATAACTGGTCAAATGGTGATTTGTGAAGCTTTACCAATTGACTTTTAAAATAACAAGGTCAATTGCCTGATATCCAGGAAGAGGAGTTGGTTTGAAGAGGTCAAATCTCATGCCCATCCAGAAGGACTGCTGACACCCTGCCATCCTCAAACAGGTCTAACAGAAATAAGGAATGCAACAATTAGCAGAAATAAGGAATGTTCCAAACTCACTGTCAATTGCATTATCAGCCACCCTGAAGCAGGAGGATTTTTTTAAGATGCAGAAAATTACCTTCCTCTCTAACTGGTTCAAGGTATAAAGATCAATTCGGCCCCCATGTTGGTTTTCACCCAACTCCCAAAAGCATCCTACATAGAAGGCTCCCATTGTCTCTGACTGTCTCTGTCATGAAGACACAAAGGATTAAGAGGAAGTCTTCACTTCAGGCTGTGGCATCACCCCACATTCCACTAATATGATCAGCCAGTTCCTCAAACTCTCAATGCCTATCTACTACAAGAGCAAACATTTCTACAACTTCAGAATAAACATTTCATATAAAATGCAAATACCTATGAAATATCTATGTCTTGAAGTCTTAAAATGATGAAATATTTTTAGGTCATTTTTCACAGATATAAGACCTAGAATAATTTGGGGACACATTTCTGTGTTTTGTATATCATATATGGTATGTAGCCCAAGTGGTCCCCTGGCTTGATAACACAACCTCAAAACCCTGGAACATTCAATCCTCTCTGTGCTTGTCTTCTGTAAGAGGGAAAAGTCTGTCTCTGCCTTTTTGTTTTTTCCCCAACCGTCATCATTACCCGCCTCTGCAGGCAGAGTTCACTTCCCACAACAGAGACTGTAAATACTAGATAGCTACTTTCCCAGTCTCCCTTGTAGTAGGGTGGCCAAGTGATCCCATTGTGGCCAATGAAGCATGGGAAAAAGTTTACAGAGAAACTCACAGGAAAAGATTTTCTTTCTTCATAAAATGAACCACCCAGAAGAAGAGTTTTCTTCACCTTCCCTCCCTTTTGAGGGTATCATTGTAAGACAATTTGGAGCTGCAGCAGCCATCTCGAGATCATCAAAAGAAACACTCTTGATTCACTAGGGACAGCAAGGCAGAAAAAGAGAGCCTGGGAAGTTGAACTACTACACTGAACCCTGAATTCACTTACTTTCCGACTTTTTAAGTGAGGTATTCAGTGTCTGCATTTTTTTCCAAAAAAAAATTTTTACTTGAATATTCTCACATTTACAGCTGAAAACATCCTACCTAATTCTATCCAGAGAGACCAACATTATTCCCAGTCCTCAGACCTTCCCTCCCCTCCTTCAGATGTCTTTTAATGCATAAATAATATCTTGGCCTTAAGAACTACTTTTGAAATATTTCACCAACTTCTGGGCCTCCTAGAAAATAACGAATGAGCATCTGCCCAACTTTCTGAAAGCTTCCCTGTGATTAAAGAAATGTCTAAAAGATAGTCAAAGTGTATCAGATATCTACTGCTGTGTCACAATGACCACAAAACTTAATAGCTTAGAACAACAATTATTTATTTGCTCACAATTCTATAAGTCAGTAAGTTGGGCTGGGTTCAGCTGGACAGCCCGTATCTGCTCCTTATGGTGTCAGTTGGGCACATTTTGCATTTTCAGTCTGTTGACTACACAGCTCAGTTGACAGGTCAGCTGGAGGCTGGCTGACCCTGAACAGCCTCACTCATATGTCTGACAGTTGACCTGTCAGTGAGAACAATGCAGTTCTCCTCCATAGCTCCTCCAGCAGGAGTTCTCAGCTTCTGCACATAGCAGCTAAATGTCAAGAGAGTAAGAATGGAAGCTGCAAAGTGGCCTAAGCATAGAAGTCACACATAACTTTTATAACATTCTATTAGGCAAAGGAGGTGAAAGACCTACATATTGAAAATATAACATATCATTTAAAGAAATTGAAGAATACACAAATAGATGGAAAAATAGTCTATGTTCATGGATTGAAAGAATTAATATTGTTAAACTGTCCATACTTCCTAAAGCAATCTATAGATTCAATATAATCTCTATCAAAATTACAATGGCATTTTCACAAAAATAGAATAAACAATTCTAAAGTTTGTATAGAATCATAGAAGATCTAAAAAGCCAAGGCAATCAATAGAAAGAAGAACAAAACTGGAGGCAACATACTTTCTGATTTCAAACTACAAAGTTATAATAACCAAACAGTATAGTAGTGGCATAAAAATAGACAGAGATCAATAAAACAAAATCAAGACTGGACACCTACACAAAACCACACTAATAAGAAATAAACCTATGTATATATGATTAATTAATTTATGACAAAGGAGCCAAGAATACACAATGGGCAAAAGATAGTCTCTTCAATAAGTGGTGTTGGGGAAATGAGACAGCCACATGCAAAAGAATGAAACTGGACCACTATCTTACACTATACACAAAAATCAACTCTGACTCTGGGAAAAAAACGGTGTAGATGATAGAGGCTCAGTTCATCCCTCCAGTGACCAAATCAAAGGGTGACAGAAACAGCAAGGAAAATCGTCTGGGATCTAGATGAACAAGCTGTACAACTAGGGAGAGGACTAAGAAATCACCCTGCAATGGCAGAAGGTAAGACAGGGTGAGAACATGAGGCTTTCCAGCCCAAGTGGCTGAGTGGGACAGCAGCGGCAGCAGCAGACACCTCTTAAAGGGTTCATGCCTGCCAAACAGACTTTCGTGGTGATGGACTTGCTCGCTCTGGACACTAGCGCAAGTTTAGCTGTGCAGGTAGCACCAGGAACTTACAGGGGGACACTGAGTCATCAGAGTGAGGGACAAGGTGAGACTTGCTCTATACAGAAGTACCCAAGGTATCCATTGTTACTGTGTTGAGCCCTTCCCCACCCAGTGCACAGACTCAGCACCACCATAATTGAGACATCATCAAACTGGATAACAGAGGTCACTATGCCCAGAGGATTCTCTGAAACTCCACCTCCCCCAACTCATAGCCCCACCCAAGCCACATCCAGATGTATCCTACACGATTCAGGTGCCCCTTGCTGAGCAGCGCCTAGACTCACGCCAGAGTCAGCTGGCTTTAGTTTCTGGTGTGGCCCTTTGAGGCAACTGTAAGCACAGCATCTGTGGATTGCTTGCTGAATCTTAGCTGGTAGCCCTGGAGGGGCACAGGCTTGGGTTAAATTTAACCTGCAGCTGAACCCCTCTCAAGACTATGCCACTGGACACCTATCACACAAATCCACACTAATAAGAATGGGAGACTTAGGAGCTTTGCTTAGTACATAGAAACAGATACAGAAAGGCAGCCAAAATAGGAAGACAAAGCAGAAACCACATGAGAGAACAGAACAGAGATCCAGATATAATGGAATCAAGTAATCTAACAGATGCAGAGTTCCAAGACACTGGTTATAAGGCTGCTCAATGAACTTTTGGGAAGTGTAGATAAATTCAGGAAGAACTTCAACAAAGAGATACAAAACATAAAAATGGAAATGGAAATTATAAAAGGGAAGCTTTCAGAAATGAAGAACACATTATCTGAGATGAGAAGTATATTAAATAGAATAAACAAAGTGAATAAAGAAGAGGATCAAAGACCTATATAGAGGATTGGAAAGCCAAAGACACTCAATCAGAATGGCAAGAAAAAAGAAGCCAACACTATAACAATAATTTAAGCAGCCTATGGGACACTGTTAAAGGTAAAAACATCCATGTCACAGGGGACCTGAAGGAAAATAAGATGTTGAAGAGCTATTTGAAGAAATAATGATGGAAAACTACCCTAACTTGGTGAAGGAAATAGACATAAAACCTCAGGAAGCTCAGAGAGTCCCAAAAACCAGGAATCCAAAGAGGCCCCCACCAAGACACATCATAATTAAAATGCCAAAAGATAAATACAAAGAGAGAATCTTAAAAGCAGCAAGAGAAAAGCAGTTAGTCACCTATAAGGGAGCACCCATAAGACTAGCAGATGATTTCTCAAAAGAAACCATGCAGGACAGAAGGGCTTGGCACAAAATATTTAACATGATGAAAACCTAGGATCTACAACCAAGAATTCTTTATCCATCAAAACCATCTTTTAGAAACGAAGGACAGATAAAGAGCTTCCCGGGCAAAAATTAGCTAAAGAAATTTATCAACACCAAGCCAGTATTACAAGAAATGTTGGAGGGACTTCTTTAAGAAGAAAAAACAGGTATCAAAAATAGGAATAAGGAATGGTAATAACTACATTCGTATCAACAAGTACCTCAAATGAAAAAGAATTAAGTGCTCCAACCAAAAGACAAAGTGGCTGAATGGGTAAGAAAACAATACTCCTACATATGCTGCCTACAAGAGACTCACTTCAGATTAAAAGACACATACAAACTAAAAGGAAGGGGATGGAAAAAGATATTGCCTTGATGGACCTAGAGAATATTGGGCTGAATGAAATGGGTTGGATAGAAAAAGATAAATATCACATGATTTCATGTACATGTGGAATCTAAAAAACAAAATCAACAACAACAACCACGAAAGCAGAAATAAACTCACAGACACAGAGAATATTTAGAGGGATACTAGATGGGAGTGTAGTTGGGGGAACAAATAAAGGGCAAAGAGATTAAGAGGTACAAATGGATAGTTTCAGAATAGACATGGAGATGTAGAGTGTAGCATGGGGAATATGGTTAATAATGTAATAAGTACGTAAGGGAGGAAGAAGGCACTAGATTTAGTGGGCTTATCACTTTGTGAGTTATGTGGATCTCTGATCACTATGCTGTACAACTGAAATTAATATATTATTATATGCCAACTATAATTGAAAAGACTCAATGAATTGTACAATGTAAATACAAGTAACTAACTCTATTATATTTCAATAAAGACAAAAAAATCAACTCAAAATGGATTAAATACCTGAACATAAGACCTGAAGACATAAAACTTCTAGAAGAAAACCTGGGTGGTAAGCTCTTTGAAGTTAATCTTGGCAATATCTTTTTGGATATAACACCAAAAGCAAAGGCAACAAAAGCCAAATAAACATGCGGAACTATATAAATTTTAAAGTTTCTACATGATAAAGGAAATCATTAACAAGAAGAAAAAGCAGCCTAATGAAAAGGAGAATATATTTTTAAGTCATACCTCTGATAAGGGGTTAATATATAAAATATATTTTAAAACTCACACGATTCAATAGAAAAAACAATCCAGTTAAAACATGGGCAGAAGATATGAATAGATATTTTTTCATAGAAGACAAAAATAGCCAACAGATACATAGAGAAGTACTCAGTATCACTAATCATCAAGGAAATGCAAATCAAAATCACAATGAGATATCACCTCACATCTGTTAGGATGTCAATTATTAAAAAGACAAGAAATAACAAGTGTCAGTGAGGATGTGGAAAAAAAGAAATTCTTGTGTCCTATTGGTAGGAATGTAAATTGGTGCAGCCACTACGGAAAAAAGTATGAAGCTTTCCTCAAAAAATTATAAATAGAACTACCATATGATACAATATTCCACTTCTGGGCATTTATCCAAAGAAAATGAAATTGCTATCTCAAAAAGATATCTCTACCCCCATGTTCATTGCAGTATTATTTATAACAGCCAAGACATGGAAATAGCCTGTGTCCATCAGTGACGAATGGGTAAAGAAAATGTGAGGTATCTATAGAGATATAGACAGAAATAAAAGAAGGAAATTCTGCCACTTGTGACAAAATGGATGAAGCTCACAGGCATTATATTAAGACAGGGAGTGAGGGGTCCTCATACATATAGAGAACAGATTGGTGATTGCTGTAGGAGGGAGGTGGTAGTTAAAAGGTACAAACTTACACTTATAAGAAGGCTAAGCCCTTGAGATGTAATGTACAGCATGGTGACTATAGTTATTAATATTATATTTTGTTTGAAAGTTGCTAAGATAGTAGATCTTAAAAGTTCCCATCACAAGTAAAACTAATTTGTAACTATGTATGGTGATGGATATTAACTAAACTTATTGTGGTAATCATTTTACTCTGTGTGTGTGTATATACATATATACATATATATATATATAATCATTATGTAGTACATCTGAAACAAATGCAATATTATATGTCAATTATATCTCAATTAAAAAAAAAAAAGCAAGTCACAAAGCTAGCGTAGCTTCAAAAGTAATGAAATAGTCTCCACCTCTTGATGAGAGGAGCATCAATTAATCTGTGGCCAAGTTTAATCTACCAGTTATGATATCCCTAGTTAAAAATTATTAGAAGTATAAATGTAATTCTCTAACTACAACAAAATTGTTTTATTTGTACACATCAGACTCACAGTACATAAATGTTACTGTGTTTATGCAAATGAAGATGCTGACAAAAAATTAGGTGGGAAAGGAGGGCAGATATTTTTATTGTTTTCTAATTTCTAATTATAAGACACAAAATAAAGTTTTTAGAAAATAAAAATTTGCTTGTTTTATCACAAAATCTGTGTGTCTTATAAAGTAGAATTATGATTCTATTTAATCACGGGTTGCCTTTGGAAAGTTTTGTTACAGTAGTTTTCCATCTGGCTACATCATTGAGTCTGTCAGAGAAGCTTCACCCTGGAGATTCTGAAACAATTGGTTGAGCATGGAAAACTTGGTGTGTGTCCAGATTTTTTCAGCTCTGTCCCTAATCCAGAATATGTACCCTCTTTGAATACCAGACCTCAGAGCGATAAAGTCTCCTGAATTTCTGGTAAATTCCAGGCAAAGCTTGGGTTCTGAGTCAAAATTATATTCTCTGTGGTCATCTAACTCCAGAATTACTTACTCGGGGCCTAATAAACAATTCTTCTACAAACCTTCTGTTTAGAGGCTTGAAAATGGTGGCCTATGTGTTGGAAATGACCCAAGTTTTATTTAACCAGTATACACATGGGTGACCCAAATAATACAATCTGAAAAGTGGGAGAGAGCAGTTGGATGCCCACATTTATGAATCGGGAGGTTTTACCTTAAGACCAGAGTTGGGGCTGCTCTGGAAAATATTAAAGATCTAAGAACACTCAGCAGAGCTGACAGACTCTAGTTGTCCCTGGCCCCATTTTTCAGTCTGTAGTTTTTATATCTGGCTGCCTTCACTCACTTACATTATCTGTCTCAACTCTGTCTCAATGTAAGCATCTGAGTTTGCACCCTTGGACTAGTTCAATATCAGCTACCATTTTATAATTGAAGATTCTAAGGCCCATGATCTTGGGTGGTGTGGGTGGTGTATCCTTATATTGTACCTGGCACTACACATAAGTTATTTTATTTGGTTTCATATCAACCCTGGCAGAAAGGTTTTACTTGCCCTATTTTATAGATGATGAAACTGCATCTCAGAGAAGTTGAGTAACTTGCCCGTAAGTACACACAGCCAGTAAAATGTGGAGCTGATGCTCAAACTCAGGTCTTTGTGAATCTAAAACCAGGTTCTTTGTGTCCCTTCGTAACAATTCTCCCCACCAGCATGACTGCTCTTTCTCGCCTCCCATCCCTTCTACCCTCCCTTTCCCCCAACACCCTTTTTACCTCTGCATTAGCACAAACCAACATTTCCTGCCTCCTCTCTCTCACCTCTTGTCTGACTCTGTCCGATCAACTTATTAGTCCCAAGGCCCACATTTCCATATTGTATACCATATCACAGTCATAAAATAATTTATTCTGCAGCAAGAAGGGATCCAATTACAACCCATATAATTGGCAAAAGAGAATTATTCATCACAGTGGTCCTGGAATTAAAGGTCATCAGAGCAATTCCATTTGTTGGACATTTTCCTGTTTGTTTCAGCCATCCTTTCATCACAGTTCTTTAACTGATCCCAGTAGACTCACTGGGACATTTCACAAGTTATCAAATACATGCATTAAGGATTGTTAATAGCAGCAAAGAAGGGGAAATCATTGTGTGAGAATAAAATGCATTGCATAAAATGAAATTTTGGAGTGAAAGAGTGGGAAAGTAGTGATTTTTTTTTGCTCCAAGTGACCCAGAATTGGGGCCCAGCGGAGTTATTTTGCACGGAGGAAATCTTCCACATCCTATAAACCTGAAAAATAATGTGACGGGAGTCCCACTGCCTTAATACTTGAACCCCTCTTTCCCCATTGTGTGTTGATTTTCTCTATTTCATTAAAGAGGTAGCCAGTGGTTTTCTAGGGAGCAAACTTTCCTCTGTCAGATTGGCGAGACAATTATGGCCTAGTCTCTACCATTCACGTTAAATAATTTGGTTTGAGTTTTATTAGTCTGTGTGCTTCCCACTACCACTGAAAAGATGGAAACAATGTAATGGAAGTATGGAATTTTAGACTAAGAAAGAACAGAATAGAATGTTGGAGAGAATCTAGTCCAGAGATCCTGTTCTGGTGTCCACCCTTTAGACTTCTCTCACAGATATGTTTTGTCTGAACTACACAGGGTTTTTGTAAAAATATGAGTTGGTTACCGACAATTCAAAATCAGGTGATCCACCTTTAAAATTTATTTTCACTTCCTGGCTTTTCTTTAAAAAAAAAAAAAAAAACTTTAAAATCTGGCAATACCAGGCCAGCTTCCCTGTGACAAAAATTGGCCGCAGCTGCAGAGTGGCCACTTGCCCCTTAGCCAGAGGAGAGCTGCTCAGAAAGATGTCCGCACTCCCCCCACTCTCAGGCCAAATGGCAGTTGCTACTTAACTAATTTAGTTTTAGACACACAGAAAATTTAAGTAACATGCCCAGGGTCACTCATTCAACTCATTCAACAAGTATGTGTTGAGGCACAGACTCTGCCAGGCTCTAGGGATAGAGCAGTGAATGAGTGACCCACAATCCTGGTCCCGTAGTGTTGACATTCCAGTGAGAGACACAGACAGGAAACAAAACCAGGAAAATATACAGTATGAAAAAAGGTGGTAAGTACCGTGCTGAAAAATCAAGCAATCAAAGGGGAGAAGGAATGGTGTAGTTACAGTTTTAAGTGGGATAATAAAGAAGGCCTCTCTAAGAAGGTGAGTGGTATTTGAGTACAAATTCGAAGGATGGGAGGGAGGGAGCTATGTATATTTCTAGGAAGAGAGCATTCCAGACAGGAGGAACAAGATCTGAAAAACATATAAAGTATTAGTGCCAGGACTGAGACTTAAACTGGGGCCAGGCTGTCCTTGTAATTAAAGATGATATGCTGACCTTTAACCCTTAGCAAAGTTCCATCATATGATTTTTCAGAATACCTGTCATGCGGTTTTTCATGGAAACCCAAAACACCCTAAGTAAAATTGCAGATTTATGCCAAAGATAAAATGGAGAGAGATTTTTCACTTTACCCAGGGCTTCACAGTAGGAGCTTTTTATTCAACAAACTCCCCTGGCATGTGTAAAGTGGCTTTTTGATTTAGAATTGTGATTCTCGCCATGTTTTGGAAACTCCTTTACCACACAAAGCAAGAAACCCCTGTAGGATGGATTAATTTATGCTGATCCAGTTATCCTCCCTCACTGGGTACTCATATCCCTCATACCTCTTAACAGGAGTCCTTTGCAAGCTGCCCAGCTAAGGTTTGGAGCATTGACCCTCAGTGGAAGCCAACACCAAGTGACAGACTGAGCTAGGCTTGGTCACTGACTACTGCTGCTGAAAGCACTGGGCACTGACCCCTGGCCACTGTCAGAACTTCTATTACAGCCACTCTGGCCTCCCCCCGCCCACCCCAGCCTGCAGGCCTTCACTCAAAGCTGTAGGGGTTGCTTCAGTGATTTCATCAGCATTTATTGTTTTTCAGATTCAAAAAATACCCAATTTGGAAGGTTTAGAAAACACACAGGAGAATGAAGAACTGTTTTCAGAAAAAAAAAAAAATCATAATCCCATCATCCAGAGAAACCACTGGTATCCAGCCTGACTGGCAGCTCATTATGGAAGTTATAGGGATTTAGCTTGTCAGTTCTCTTTTCTGTCTCCAAAAAGCTTCTCTGCCAAGATATCATTCCCTCAAGAGTGCTTGAAGCAAAGGCTTAGATGTGAGCACTCAGAGAGGTGGAAAGGATGGGGGTCAACTTAAATTGGCTGGTTCAAATCAAGCTGTAAATGTTCATGTCTATAACCACCAGCTGGGCAGATGCTGAGTCTACAGACAGAGTGAGGGGGCTTTTTAGAGTTACAGGTGCACCTTTGGAAACCTGGCTTCAGGCAGAGGCTGGGACCCCCCTAGGGAGATCACAGGAGCGGATGGTTATAGCATGGGACAAGATGAGAAGGGAGCCCGTCCCCTTCCCTTGCAGGGTCTGGATGTGCTATAGAAGGCTCAGCTCTGCATAGTGTCCCTCAGGAATCCAGCTCCATGGTGAGAAGTTGCCTTAGCACCTTTGGCTCTAACTCCTCCTAGTGCATCTGGCACCCCAAAACAATAATGTAGCAGTGATGGTGAAGACAGTGGTGAGAAGTGGTGGATATGACAATTTCCTCTGAAATTGTATGGGTCAGTTTTCGCCACATAATGCTGTATGACAAGCCATCCCAAAATAAAGTAGCTTAAAACAATGATTAGTTATTTTCGTATATCTGTGATTTAAGCTAGAGATCCACTGATCTAGGAAGGCCTCAGCTTGGCTGGTTTTCAACTGCTAGAAGTTTGAGTCCATGTCATCTCCATGTCTTATTAATCCAGCTGGATTATGTTCTTCTTGTGGCAATGAACTGAGGAGCAAGAGCATAAACTCAATGGCATAAGCATATTTTGAGCCTTTGCTCACATCACATCTGTCAACATTCTATTGGCCAAAGCAAGTCACATGGCTAAGCCCAATATCAATGGGATGGAGGAATATTATGCTTCTAGGGAGGGAAACTGCAAATTCATGTGGCAATAGGTATAGAAACAGGGAAAAGTGAAGAATTGAGGCCAATAATACAATCTACCATATAGATAATGGGTCAACCAGCATAGGCAACGGGAGTTTGCAACAACTTAAGTAGGACCATACAATGGCAGAGAGCTGGGGAATAATTTTGGGACCAATGGGGAAAAGTCACTCCAGGTTCAGGGCAGCTAGGACACACCCAGAGGGAGACTGCTCTGGACTCCTGGTGTTGCCTGTTCTGAGTCTTCCGATGCCCTGGAAGACTATAGTATCTGCCATCCTGCAGGTTGGTGAAGGCTCTGGAAAAACTGTTGGTCACTTGTTATGTACTGAATCTCTATGTTACCTCAAAATTAATATTTGGAACCTTTGGGAGGTAATTGGGATTACATAACGTTATGGGGCAGAACCCTCAGGAGTGGGGTTAGTGCCCTTATAAGAGTCACAACAGACTTGGCTTCTTCCATCCACTTTCCGCAGTCTTCAACATGGAGAAGGGCTCTTGCCAGAACCCAGCCATGCCGGAACCCTAATCTCAGAAGACCAGCCTCTGGAACTATGAGAATTAAATTTCTGTTGTTCATAAGCCATTCACCCAGTCTTAGTTACAGCAGCTCAGACTGTCCAAGACATCACTCCACTCCCTCAACTCCCTTGTTTAACAGCTGTGAAACAGTTGGAGGATTTCTTCTGAACCCCCACCACTCTCCTGGCCCCTTTCTTATCTTTATACTCCTCTTCCTCTGTCTTCCTCTTTATTAATGTTCCCTCTCCCATGGGGAACTTAGTCAAAGTGGGTGGAATTGCAAGAACCACTGGAAACTGGGCAGGGGCAGGTATTTCCAGGTGGGTTAGACATTCTCAGAGAAGGCAGTCTAGCTATGTAATAAGATGATCTGATTTTAGAGTCAGGCAGAAATGTAGCTAAGCTTTAACTGTACCCTCTATCCGTGTGACAATTTTAGTATCTCTTAGCCTCAGAGTCCTTACCTATATAATAATTTTACCTTGGTGTTGCTGTGAGAATTAACTATAATAATGTGTATACGGCAAGAATTTTCCAGCACAACGCAGGATGGAAGAAATATTTCCTTCATTCCCTTGCAATAAAAGTAAGTCCAATCCTAAACCTCCATCTTAAAGGCTAGTGGTAAATTCAATCATAAGCATTATTAGGGTTTTCTCCTGTTTGGCACCATGATTTACTAAAATACTTCCACTTTAGATGGTGTGATATAAATATATGTTCGTTAGTTTAAACTGCACTCTAAAGACTGTCACTTGCTCTATTATGAAGTCACACTCTAGGGGTGGTCAGAAAGGCTGCACTCCAGAGATAGCTACTGCTCATTTGTCTGTTACCTACATTATAATCGATAGCGGATTTGCTGTATAGCATCCTAAATATGAGAAAGGGGTTTCATTGATGCAGTGGGTTGAATAGTGAACCAAAAAATATGTCCATGTCTAAATCCCCAGAACCTGTGAAAATGACTTTATTTGGAAAAATGGTCTTCACAGGTATAATTAAATTAAAAATCTTGAGATAAAAAGGCCATCCTGGATTATCCAGATGGACCTTAAGTCCAATGCCAACTCTCCTTGTAAAAAAGAAGCAGAAGGAAATTATACAGACAGAAGTAAGGGAGTCAGTGTCAAGATCAAGGCAGAGATTAATGTGGCCACAAGCCAAGGAATGCCACCAGCCACCAGAAACCAGAAGAGTCAAGAAATAGATTGTCCCTAGAGCCTCTAGAGGATGTGCAGTCCTTCCAGCGCCTTGATTTCAGACTTCTGGCCTCCAGAATCATAAGGGAATAAATTTATGTTGTTCTAGGTCACCACATGTATGGTAATTTCTTACAGCAGCCATAGAAATCGATAACACTAGTGTAGTACTAGTCTGTGTAAAGATGCTAGAAAGAGGCTCTCACTGGCCAACCGTGAGGACTGCCTAAAAAAAGTTGAGAGATACTCCCCATCTTTACATGAACTGAGTATGAGAACCTAGCAAGGCCATTAGCCTACACACGGAGGGATGGTGTATAGATGTGACATACAAATAATTCATGTTGAGTTATTGGTCTAGGAAATTCTGCACACCTCAGGTCTACTATAAAGAGACTGCAGTCCTGCTTATGTTATACTATTACATCTGTATCAAGTGAATTGTGCACATGTAGTGGGCAAAGCATCTGGAAGGACAGAGAACTGGGGCTATGCCAATAGCATAAGAGCAGATGGTAGGAAGAGCTTGCTAATAAATGCTATTTCAGTGATTGCTGTGTGGCAACATTTGACCTGAATTTGATTTTGTTCTAATCCAGTAGTGATTTATACTGGCTATGGTTATGTTGCAAAGAGAATTTAAGACTGGTATGTGATCAAAGCAGCTTAGATTAATTCTACAAAGGCCCTAAAGACCTCATAAATCATAAAATATTGGCCTCCCACAGCCATCACACCACACTAGTCAGCAAGCAGATGTCCACTGTCAACATCTTCATGGTCCCTTGACTTGGGTGGCTCAGTTGCTCTCTTGCAAGGGGGACCTTGGCTGTTGCTGGGAGCACAGGTATCTGGAGTCCTCTCCTCACTGTGCCACTAGGCTTTTCCCCTCCAGCTTCCTTTAGCGAGAAGGATGCAGATCTCAACCAGACCCTTCTGTCCCCTTTTCTGTTCTACAGAAACTGTTGGCTTTCTTAGTTCCCACCTCTCTCTTCCCCAACCACACTTCTCCCTCCCCTCCTCCTCTGGGACACCAGCCACAATGTTCTGCAAGAGATTATGCTAATCCCACAAAAGATGAGGGGAGAAGGTGCCCTCTGGCAAGAGGAGCTTCACTCGCAGGCAACAGCACACCAATGTGGGTTAGGGAGAAGGAAAAATTCTGAAGGAATACACATACATTGAAGGAATTAAATTGTCCTGGCACACAAACAGTGCTAACACAGTATTAGCTACACACTCAGTGAGTCATATTAATAACTGTAAACATCCATCAGATCTCACCAGCTAGCAATGGTATGTATGTAGGGTAGCTTCACATCTGTTTTGCTCACAGATCTATCCTCAAGGCCTAGCAGAGCCTCTTGTTGGATAATTTATTAATTATTTCAGTAATTAAGTTATCCCATAAATGAATGTGGCAGAGTTTTCTAGAAACTGGTGCAAAGTTGGAGGTATGATTAGATACAAAATCTACAATATTTGTGGGTAAAAACCAAGTGGTCATTCAAAAAAAAAAAATACAACCATCGTTGTTGCTAACACCTGATTAAAGTTTTCTCCATTTATCTTCATAGATAAATTTTCCTTCTTATTTTTATTTTTCTGTATTTTCCAAAAGGTCTGTAATGAGCAGATAGCAATTGTATTTTTGGTAAAGTAAACTAACCGTCTAAAAACATAATTTCTTCATAACCTCCCTTCACCACTGCCTATTTTTCCTATTCATTTTTGAGACAGAAAGTTCCCCCCACCTTATATGCTCTTAATTGGTCCCACTGGTTGGTGGGGGTAAGGTACCCCATTTGCAAAAAGTGAAAGAAAATGGAACTAGGAAGCCACCAATGGTGGTCAATTACTCTATCTGGTCTCTCTCATACTCCATGGATGGCATGCAAGGAAACCTTCAGTACTTCAGTTCCTTTGTTTGTTTACTCTCAGCTTCTGGGTAGCAATAATTTTCCAGCCATGTGTTCTCATATTTTCCATAAAACAGGTGAAGTAAATATCTTCACTAGGAAGAAGCAATGAATCAACACTCAAGTATGACACTTTGAGCAGCGTCTCATATGCCTGTGCAGTGGGATTGTCTCCCCTGGACACGTTCCTGGGCACCACTCCTCTAAATGGAGTTCTCTCCTGTATGGGGATTCCTGTGGTTGTCACGATTTAAATGACACCACACGGGAGGTAAGAGCAGGACCAGAGAGGATTTTGCCAATTCCCTTCCACCCTCAGAAGGCATCTGAGGGGCGGCACATGAGTGGGCTGTTTCATCTAGGAAGAAGAATGCAGAGTTAGCAAGCAACAAAGAGGGGTCTACCTGCCTCAGCACTAACACACCCCTTCATTCTCCATAGTTCTTGTGGAAAAACAAAAGGAAGTAACCTACTCATCAACTGGGAAAAAAAAATTTAGTTCACCTACAAGAAAAATTTCCCGACTCTGGGAGTAGCCAAGATGTTAGAAGAGGCTCAGAGAATGAATGGCACTCAAATCCACACTCTCAAGAACAAGAGGAGTTGGTGAGGATTTCGGCTCATTCTCACAGAGAAAACTGAGCAAGGCGTGGGTTATACAAGGCCAGAGTTGTGACCTTGAAGACAATTGAAGACGCTGAGTTCAGAGGAGTAGGCAAAGCCCAAGAACGTACCTGAGGTGGTACAACAGCACTGAATGTCAAATACCAGAGGAGAAGACACTATGTTTCCAGCTCTGCAGAAATGGGAGCCAGACAGAGGCGTCTAAGTCTGAGGACAGAGTAAGTGCTCAAAGCTGGAAACAAGGACACAAGAGCAAACAGGATAGCATTTGAATGAATGAATATATCAATGAATGGATGAATGAGATCTGGCTCTGGAGCACGCCCTGGCATGTAGCTTTTGTGCTTTCACCAAAGGATGATGACAGGGGTTTGTCCAGTTTGAAGGTAAAACTATCATTGAAATGGCTCAGTGTTGCCTGGAAGAAGGGCAAAGGCCTAGATCATTATTTCAAAAACTGCATTTCTCAGAATGCTTGTCCTAGGATATGGTCCTTGAAGAAGTAGTTCCCCAATAAAATAATCTGAGGAGACCCATAATGCACTTTAGTTTACTGAAGTCTCCGAGAAGGGATGAACTAAAGAAACTAGGTTAATCAAACATTTCCCAAATGAATGAGACCGTAAGACATCTCTCCTCCATAAAACACCAATTAACACCATATAGAAGATGAGCCCTCCTCTGAATACATTTTGGGGAAAGCTGGCCTGGATGCATGTGCCCTTCACCTGTTTACCATCAAAGACCAAAAGCAACACCTGAGAGCATTATATTCTCTCCCTCCCTCCTTTTGTGTCCTCATCCTCACAAGTCTCTCATTCTCTCCCCCTCTCTCTCTCTCACACTCCTACTCTCTCATTCCCTCCTTCCCTCACTGCTTCCTTATACACCTTCCCCCTTCTTAATCTGGTGGTTCCCTTTCATCCCTTCTTCCTCTTGCTCAACTTCCCTGACAATGCACAGCCATTCTCTGGGCCTGAGAGCTGACATCCCACCATAGTTGCAACTGAACTGATTTTCCCTCATCCCTAGAGCCATCCAGAGATCCCTGTCTCAGCAGTTTGCAAATGGTACCAAGGGTGTGCACTGCTTGGACAATGGTCCAATTAGCTGCCAGTTGCATTTCACCAGCATGCCTGTTAATTAGCTCACATGACAACAATGGAGAGTAAACTGCACCCCATTAAATTGATCTGCTCTCAGTAACAGTCAACTGGGCTTCCCACCCATTTTCACAAAACTTCCAAGAGACAAGTGAAAGGACCAGGCTTGCAAATGAGGGATGGCTGCTCATTAGCCTCCTTGGTCTAGAGGCCAGCACAATCTTCCTGTCCTTCCCCTTTCCTCCCCAAGGCAAAGTAGTCATCACACCACTTCTGCAGCCTTAGATATATCTCCGCAAATTAATCAAGTGCTCTGCATTTTTAGTTTCTGGTCTTCTGCTGAAATACTTGCTCTTTATTTCTGAAAAGCTTTAGCTAAAGTTTTTGTGTGTTTGTTATCTTTTTTTAAAGCACATTTACAGTCTCCTTAAGGCTTCTCAAATAATCACGAGACCACCAATACCAATACACTGTTTCATCATATTCAAATATTGATTGCCAAGGCAGAAATCTATATTCCCTCTCACACTTGAGATCCTCTTTCCTCTGAGTAAAGTCTGCCCTGCTATTTTATTCCAGGTAATAGTGCTCTTCCTGCTCTCCTCCAAAGTGCCTTACAGAGTGCCAATAATATTGTAATAGAAACCTTTTATTAATAGACTCCCCACAGCTTAATTCTGTTTAAACACACACACACACACACACACACACACACACACACACACACACACAGAGAGAGAGAGAGAGAGAGAGAGAAAGAGAGAGAGACAGAGACAGAGTCAGAGACAGAGACAGAGACAGAGACAGAGACAGCTGACAAACTTATTTGCACCAAAAGTCGAGCCACCTGTGGAGTGCTTTATAGGGAGGTGGGAGTGTGGCGTGATCAGGCAGCACTGCTGTAAACAAAACTTCAGTCAGCCTCCAGGGAGCTCTGAGTCACCCAAAGCAAGCAGGATGCCTCACTAAGCTATAGATTGTTTGATTACGCTCAGAGCTAAGTGGCACTAAGCCTAGAGGTGACTGATGCATCAGAGCCTTCGCCAGCCAGACACCTCTTAGCTGGCTCTCTCAAGATGCTGAGGGCCCCTAGTAAGAAAACCCAATATGCATCGGCAGCGGCTGTGGGCTGACATGTCCCACATGTTTGACGTGAGAAGGAGTATGTTTTTTTCCCAAGATCAGCCTTTACACAAAGAGATTAAATCAGACCCATATAAAGGAACTGGTTTTCCCACGCTGACCTGTGTTTGTGAAAGGCTGTCAAAAGTTCTTCCGAATGAAGCTAATCAGAGTGAAAGTGATGACGGGACAGATTATACCCACAAATTCCAGTGCCCTGACCACAGGAGGAGCCCCATCACGAAAACCTTCCAAGGAGGTCAGCAATAAGACCCAGGGCAGGTGTCTTGCAGAGGCCTCCACACCTGCTGGAAACCTAGGTCTTCCCAGCAACTGGGCCTTTGTGGCCATGGCTATAGGTTTATTTCACATTCTGTAATCACAGATATTAGGCAGAGGTGACTATAAACTGAGCAGAATCATCTTCAAATTTACTTTTATCCTGATATAACAGTTTTAACTAGCTCTATGATTAAGCAGAGGATATGAAATAGCTAAATTCACCATATGTTCCTCCCCAAATATCTATCCCGTTAGCCTGTTATCATGACCAAAATTCCCTCAGCTGGAGAACATCTAACGTTAAGATGTTTAAAGCCATTAACACTGTAGTCAAATTTGCTTACCTGAATGGTTGGATGAATGGATGATGGATAGATGGATAAATGAATGGATGATAGATGGAAGGAAGGAAGAAAGGAAGGAAGGAAGGAAAGAAGGAAGAAAGGAAGGAAGGAAGGAAGGAAGGAAGGAAGAAAAGGAAGGAAGGAAGGAAGGAAGGAAGGAAGGAAGGAAGGAAGGAAGGAAGGAAAGGAGAGGAGGGAGGGAGGAAAATTTGATGATAGGATAGATGGAAAAATGAAGGGAGGTAGAGGAATGGAGGAGTAGAATAAAGAGAGAAGACAGGCTTAGACTCCAGAAAAAGTAGAATAAGAAAGTAGAACACATATCATTCACAATAGGGTTAAGAAAGTGAGAAGAGAAAAACAGAGAACATGAGATATTACCAAATAAGACACATCTTTGAGAGAAGAGGGTGTGGACCACCATAAGAATACTGGTAGAGAATGGCAAAGAGATGGAAATCCTAGGAGAGGTAGGACAAAAATGAATATTTTCTTCTTCCCGATTTTGAAAATTTTTTTTATAGTTAGAACTTCAGTTGCATATAGTCTTTCACCATCGATGATATTATTTCATTCCAGCCACTCATCAAACTACTACTAGTTTCTTCCCTTCTTCAACTCATGGAACATAAAGAAAAAGGACCCAGAAGGATTTTTTTCTGATTACAGATATTTAGTACCTGGGCCCATGTTAGAGACCTCACTGTCCACAAAGGTTGCCCATGGGGCATGATGGAAGCACACACTCTCAGCAACTGAAAACCTGCATTTCCTGAATTTATAAATAGCCTTTGACTCCTCTGACAGGCATGAGTTCTTATCCTGTGAGCTCTCTGATTCCTTTACTCCATATAATACTCTGCCACAGGTCCAGAAAATAAAGTACATGTCAAAACCCTACCATTTTGCTCCATGTTGGCAGTGAAAAGATAGAGTAAAAAGTTAGAGATAGCTGGAATGGCATTGAAAGTTGAGTGAAGACTTCCTTTAGTGACCTCTGGTCCTTTGAGCAGAGACAACCGAGAGCTGATGTGCAAGAATGGCATTGAAAGTTGAGTGAAGACTTCCTTTAGTGACCTCTGGTCCTTTGAGCAGAGACAACTGAGAGCTGATGTGCAAGATCATCCTGCAAACTCCACCTGAAATCAATCAACACCTCCAGTGAAACTCCTGCATGCTCCAATTTTCAGTCCTTTCCATGATGTGTAAGATCAGAACTGCACAATTCAGCACTTTACTTAATCCCTGTCTCTAGCTGGTTCTTGTATCTACAACTGTCTCCCCTATCTTCTACATCAATATCCCCATAGTGTCTGGAGGTTTAACACAATAAAAGACCCTTAGTAAACATTTGGTAAACTGGCATGCCCATGCAATTTTGGTGGAACTAAACTTAAGCACAAATCATTTGGGAAAATTATTTGACATGAGTCTTTTGGCAGAGAATTTGATTGTCCATTAATTATCATTCTATCTTTAAAAAAAAAAACTGAATTTAAATTAGGCACATAGTCTAGCTAGAAACTACATTTTACAGCATTATTGCAGTTTAACGTGTGACCATGTGATTAAGTTCTGCCAATGCTATGTGAGTAAAAAATCTTTGTGCCACTTCTGGGTCATGCCCTACTCAAGAAAGCACATATGCCCTCTTGACATTTTTATTTCTGTGAGCAAAAATGATGAGAGCCAAAGCAGCCACCCAGGACCAGAGGTGGCAGTTGGTGTGGACATGACAGGGTCCCCCTCAGGCCCTAGACCAAAGAAGTAAGCTTTCTTCTTTGTTGAGTCTCTATATTTTTGAACTCTCGCTGTATTTTGGGCTTAACTTTTAGCAACTCAACCGCTGACCTAACCATTACAAGTTTTAAAATATTCTTTGGCCAAGTAATTCCAGTTTGGGAAAGATTCTTGAGAAAATAACACTAAATACCACTCAAGACAGCAATAAATTAAACTTTTGTTCAACTGGACTATTTTTTTTTTTTAATGTAAAAATTGATGACATCCTAAGTGTATAACATTTGGGAAATATATTCCACCAGGTCAACACCTATGCCCTAGAACCTTATCTAGTCTTAACTTGCCAAAGGGCTTTCTCTGCCCTCTCAGGAGGGGGGCTGGAAACACTGGGAATCGAAGCCTCCTGCAGATGATTTACAGGAGTCTGGCATATACAGGACATTGGGAAACATCTCATGTGCCCCCTTTTCTTTAGAAACCACCGTGTTGGGTGGTAAATGACTTGCCCAAAGCAAGAACTGAGTTAGAACTAAGCCTCCTGCCACTCACTTCCCTTTTTTGCTCCACACCACGCAGCAAGATTAGGTGAGATAAAGATAAAACAACGCTGGAGGGCTTAGGGCTTGTCATCTGTTTCAGGAAAAGGCTAAGACCTCAACAGGAGCTCAAAGGTAAGAGTGGCATCAACAGTAAATTAAACTCAGAGAGATATTTAAAATGGAGAAAGTGCCAATTTAGCTATGACACTTGTATCCCCATAAAGCCATGATTCCTGCTAATCACATTTAATTAACAGGTTCAGACTTCACCTTTAGTACTTCATTTAGGTAAATGGGTTCTGGGGGAAATTCTAGAAAGATCTGCTAGTAAAATCCAGCCTTGATATCCAGGAGTCCGTCCTCTGGAGATAAAGTCAAAGGGGCACTTGCCCTGGCTGATCCCTCAGTTTAATGGACTCACAGGCCCCCACCACAAACCCTCCCAACCCACACTACACGTATGCACACACAGATGAAGATTTTCTTTCTTCTCAGCCAGATCTGTGTATCAGTTTGCCCTCTCAAGCTGGTTTCTAGTCACTGCGCAGCAAACCCACTGTTTACATTCATGCCTAACTTTCTGTTGAGGTTCATCTGCATTATCACATCTCCTCTGTTAAAATTTGTGGCTGGGTGAGGAAATGCGTCACAAAAAGAGCAGCTCTCTGGTCTTCTTGGTCTCCAGCTCTACTGGCACAAACAGAGCTAGAGATAAGGTGGACGTGAGCACTGCAAAGGTGAGAGACAAAGCAGACCCAAACACCAGCCCCCATGCAGGTGCCTGTCTCCTTTCATTGTCTGAGACCTGCTGAATTTATATATAGAGATTTGGAGAACTGTGTTCACCAACGTCTTTTTATCTTGTTAAAAAGTCCACATTAAGGGCATTAAGAAACCATCTAATCAGGTAAGGTAGCCCCACTTAGGGAATATACCTGAGTCCTTTTTCCCTTGAACAACAACAACAATACAACAGAGATCTCTCCTACATTTCCTTAACAACAAAGTCAAAAAAAGGAGACATTCATGACCAGCTAAAGGTGAGCTTTCTCCAGCAGGCTTCAACTTTAGAGAATCACACCTTGGGTTGTCTTCACTTCCTTTACAAGTTGCTTCTCCTTTTGAAGAACACAGAATAGCCTCAGTCACACAGTTTCAGACTCCTCAACATCCAGAATCTTAAGAGGTGGCAAAAAAATATGTGATGGATAAATAGATAAACACAATGTGGCATAAACATACAATGGATTCAGCCATAAAAAAAAAAAAAAGAACAAAGTTCTGATACATACCACAACATGGATAAACCTCAAAAATATGTTAAGTGAAAGAAATCAGACATACAAGGTCACATATTGTACGATCACATTTATCCGACAGGTCCAGAATAGATAAATCTACAGAGACAGAAAGCAGAGTGATCCAGGGTCTATGGGAGGGAAGGAGGAGGGACTGCTCAAGGAGTATGGGATTCCTCTTGGAGTGATGAAAATGTTTTGGACCTAATTAAAGGTGGTAGTTGCACAAGGTGAACATATGAAATGTCACTGAATTGTATATTTTAAAATGGTTAATTTTATGTTATATGAGTTTGCCTCAATTAAAAAATAAATAGAAGTGATAAATCAGGCAGCCTTGTCTCTCCCCACAGACAATCTGGACCTGTCTGGATGCTTTCAAAATAAAACATGAAAATTTCAAAGTTAACAAAACAGTCTACCATAAGGAAGGTGAGACCTAGACAAGCTTCCACAAATGCCTAACCAGAAACTTTAGACAGGTTCAAAGAAGCCTGACTTTGAGGGAGCGGGGGATCATTTGTCTGGGCTATTTCAACTCTTGACCTAGAACTGAAACCAAACTGCGAAATAATATTCAGAGTATGGGCAGTGTCTTTGAATTACTCTTTGCTCCCAGGGTGTTTCTTTCTGAAGTACTCACAGGTCGTGTTTGTGGGCCAGCCCAGCCTTGAAGACCTAGTTAGTTCAACTTAAAAGAGAAGGGTCCTATCGACACCTGGTGACCTTCATTCTGGAAAAGGAGTCTGATCAGAGAAGAAGGCCAATAGCTGAGGAGGGAGTAGAGGTTTGGGACAGAGTGGCGGGAGTGGGGGGTTGTAGATTGGGGTGAGCCAGGCAATGCAGATCTTGCTTAAATTCCTGCTCATTCTAGGGAACTACTGTTCTAATGAAGGCACCAACGAGTTTCTCATTTCTGAATTCAGCTGGATGGGATTTTGCAATATGATTTGGCCTGTACCCTGGATCCTTCTCTTCCCTCTCCCAGGCTCATTTTGGCTCAGGCGGAGGCTCTGCTGCTCTAGGACTGTCTCCACATGTTCCTGCATGAGGTACAAAGTATGTGTTCAGACCCCTAGGGAAGAAGGATCACCAACCTCCTGGCTATTCTATATCTTCACTTTTGATGGAAGCATTATACCCCTGGTTCACCCCATTGGTTCTGCCCCCACAGAATCATCAGTCTAATAGCTGAAATTTGGATTTCAGAGTTTATAATGGGGGGTTGATCCTTAATCAGCTACCTCCCAACCTGCCCAATGCTTCCCGCTGAGGATGGGACCTGGGTCTTACAACATGGTGTGTCTCTCATTGTCTCCAGCACATAGCAGACCCTGAAAGGTCATCTGCTAAATGATTTAATGAATGAAACTCAGAAATTGAGTTCATATGAGGCACTGGAAAGGTATCGAGGGTAAACAATGAGAGGAGGCCTCAATTTATTTGAAGGTCAAACAAAGAGCTGCTGTACAGTATAATGTGGAATGGAGATTTGTGAAAAAAGCAAAAGGCTTTGGGAGCACAGATGAGAGAGCAAGTGACCCCATGGGGAGAATCGGGACTTGTGGGATGGGAGGGGAGGCATTGGAGAAACCACAAAGGAGAAAAAAACTGAGACGTGAAAGGTGAGGAAGAGTTCACACAAAACACAGGGTAGGGTATTTTAGAGACAATCATTCAAGGTTGGATTTTACTTCTCTGGGCAATTGTTTCCATTTTTTCATTTTTTACCCTTTTTTTTCTTCTGGAAAATACAAGTGACTTTTTTTCTATGAGTATTTTATTATCTCAATGATGGGAAAAAAAACTTTATAATAAAAAGAATGATAACCAAATGGGATCTTTTTTCTATACATATGTTAAAAAATAGAGTAGCGCACACTTCATAAGATATACAGCAATGATGGATGTTTAACATTTTATTTGAGTCTTGGCTTAACAAACGAGTTCTTAGATGGGTGCTGGATGAGACATCATGTCCTCCTAGTTCACCTTTTCACTCTAGCCAACAGCCATCTGTAGGAAAAAGCTGACAACACCTTGTCTCAGCTGCTCTGGGGCTTCTCTGCACCTCCAAGTGGAACACCATATGTTTCTAATGGGTGCATGAGCCTAACCTGTGAGAAGTTAAGGCCCCATGGGACAAACCTTGACTAATGGAAAAAGGGAGACAGGGGCCACATCAGATAAATACTCCTGTCTCACATCTCTTAAGTAGACATTCCTGAGTCATGCACTGCACAGCTCTTCAGAAGGACCCCATTTGCATCAAGCCCCAATATCCCAAAGGAATGACCAACTCATTAACTTAACAATGTGGCCTTGAATTAACTTCCCTTCTTATCCTGTAACAACAGTCTTCCAAATACCTTGAGGTGATTTCCTAGAATAATCTGGGCCTAAACTCTTCTCTTAGGCTCATACTTTAGGGGAAAACAAAAACAAAAACAAAAAACAAAGTAAGACAGTGAATACCAGAAGTGGCCTTAGAAAGCAGACCCTTATGATGGGATTTTGGAATTGGATCATTTCTGGGTCAGAATGACTCCATTGACAGTTGTAAGTGAGGCGGTGATAAACTTTGGCATGCGTCAGCATCACAATTACTAAAACTCTCACTGGTGGTAATCTGGATGAAGCACAGGTAGAAGGCGAGCTTTGGCTTATGTGCTAGTGGCAGCCTTTGAATGGTAGAGGCAATGGTAATTCTAAAAACTATGGCGATTTACAGATTTTGTCAATGCTTTGGTATTTTGAAAAAAAAATGAAAAAGAGAGGTTCTAATAATCAATTATCAGCTTCAGGATATCCTATAAAAGTGAAAATGACTCCTTCGCAATGTTTAAGACAGGAGATATGGCTTATCTTCTACAGACAAAGGCAGGTCATGCTGAAAATCATGCTAACGATATAATCAGAGGGGTAACAGAGCTACGAAGGAGACTGAATGCACAGCCCCAAAAGGTCTTTTTGACAAAGTCAGAATCCTCAGGAAGAAGAAGTGGGATTCAGAGACCCACAGGGGAGATGTACGGGTAGATGAGCCTGAGAACTTGAAACATTCAGAATCTCCTTTATCTTTAGCAAGATCTCTCGCCCTTGCTGGAAGAAACAAGTCTACAAATAGCAATAAGACTTCACCTGAGGCAGGGTTCAGTTCTATAAACTGATGTTTGTCCTCCTCCAGACCAGTTTACTTCCCTTCATTGCCTCCAGACTAAAGACTGGAGTCATGTTACAGAGCACAACCTAAGTGAGGAAATACATCCCTTGGCATGGGAGAAAATAACAATATACAACCAAAGTATCGCATGATCTGGTTATATGTGCTAGAGGAAACTGAGAGAACACATGTGAGTAGATCTTACAAGTTGAATATGAGGTCAGATAAGGAAGAATTTTACTGACATCAGAGTATTGTCCTGTGAATCTGGGTTTAACAACCTGGTAAGGACACCTGGAACCAGTCCTAACACTTACTGCTGGATTGCTCCCCGAAGCTTGGACACAACAATGGAACATAAATGTAATAGAAATAAATGTACCAGACTGTCTTGGCAGAGTATTTGAGGGGTGAGGTGATGGAGAGTGGAAGGCTCGGGAACATATAATGTTTAAAACTAATTTTTTTATAAAACCAGGGAAGCCACAACTAGGCTGTGTTCTCCCGAAGGGCCAGAGGGCACACCCTTTATAATGCCACGAAGGAAAGCATGGGTGAGGGAGACACTAGGTTGCACCATTTTTGCAGACCTTGTGAAGCCCGAGGGCCTTGTCACTGTATCTGCAGTGCCTAGTGGGTAAATGGCCATATTTATACAATTCTCTGAGTTTCTTTCAGACAAGATCAATGAAGACCATCTCTTACGCTTCTTAGGCTGATAACCCTTAAAGAAAGAGTTTTCAAATGTCATGGAGTTTGCACATTGAAAAACATTATCAGGACTTTAAATGAGTGGAAATGTAGTTATCGTTGCTTTCTCTCTGTGTCCTGGACTTGACTACCTTTGGAAACAAACAGACGGCTCCCAGATGAAAAAAGAGTGTACTCATTTATAGAGGGAAGAGAAAAGGTTTTTGAAGGAATGTCATACCAACTTCAAATATAGAACAAGCTAGTAACTTCACAAAGCACCTATAAAAGGCAAACCAAAATACTGGCCATCCCATGTAAATCAAGCAAATCTGTGGGAAGTCTGACAGAGCTGTCTTGAAAAACTCATGTGCACATGACTTTCTTCTGGCTCTCTCTGCTTACAGGAAGTTCGGGATCCTATTTATCCTCTCTCCTGCTTGAGAATATTTGAAAGCTCAGAGATTCTCAGTATTCTGTTGCTGGAACAGTCTTAGAGCTTCTAAATAGTAGTTCTCATGCCCAGATGTATAGAATGAATTATAGAACTAAGAAAATGCAGGGTTCTGAATCTCAACCTTGAAGATTCTAATGTAGTAGGTTTGGGTGAGGGAGTGGGGCATCCTAAGCAATTTCAATAGTCAACCAGGTTTGGAAATTGAATTTCCCAATCTTCGTCTGGAAAGTCTCAAAGTTAATTAATTTTATAAATTTATGTCACACACATACAGAACATATGCACACGATTTTCATAAAAAAAAAAATAGGAAGGAAAAAAACAATTTGGATCACTCTTAATCTGAATTTCACCAAATTCTGAGCCTGAGGCAAGGACTTGTGTACAAGTAGTTTATTTGAGGAAATAATTCCAAGGAACAGGAAGGAATAATGAAACGAGGAAAAAGAGAAAGCCTACACAAAGTTGCATCTCCAAGCTTATCATCTCTATGAGTACCTGGGGTTCAGTCCCATTGGCAACTCTCAGGATATGTGCAAAATGCATTTTAAGATCGCCCAACTAAAGGGAAAAAAATGGGGCATTTATCCACAAACCTCTATCATCTTTGGTCAGGGCTACCCCATAGGGCGATAATATCTCACATTTCAAGGTTTTTTTTAATACATCAAAGTAACTGGGCATATCTTATAAAGTAGCAGAGAAGTCCCAGGATAGAAAGTAAGAGAAATAAGGAACAATTGAAGAAAGGCGCTCTCAAGATATACCGGTACACAGCTGGTTGCCACAGCAATGCTGGAATTTAAAAGTGGGCCAAGATGATATGGACCAAGGCATATAAACTGTCAGATATAGCCCACCCCTTACACTGCTTAGCTCTGCTCAAACCTTATTTTAAGCCAAAACCACCACAGAACCTTCACAATATTAGCTGGCCGAAATCTCTGTAAAATCCTTCAAACATAACTTTACTAGTACAAACTCTAGTCCCTGCTGACAGAGCAGATAGCAAGGTCGTATTTAGTATTTTTTATCTCCCTTCTCTATTTGTTCTAGATTTCCCTCGCCCTCAGTCATCACTGCAGTGATAGCCTAGACCTTAACGCTCAGAGAATCAGAACCTTCAGTTGCTTTACTCTTCTGAGACTGTGGTTGCTGTACTTGCACATTTACAGTTACCACTGGGCTTTGGAAGTTCCTCGAGACATCCCAGTGAATCCACTTTATTCAAGAATACTCCTTCCCGTCCCCATTGTGTAGCAGGAATCCTAGTTCCCAGTGATCATCAGGGTCAATCAGGGTCAATCAGGACCAGTATGGTACATCATTATAGGAAGCCTAACCAGATTGGTTGGTAGTCGTAGCTTCAGACTCAGAAGAACCTCTACTAGTTCCCCTGCTGGTAGTTCTGTAGCCCACCTCATCAAAGCTGGGGCTTCTAATCCAGCAGAGGTTGAGTTTTCAGGGATGAGAAGTATGAACTCCACAAGTAGGTCACTAAGACTGCTGACAAGAGGAGCCAATCCAACTTCTACCTCTTGGTTCTGTGACCTAAGTGACCCTGCTATCTAGGATAAGAGACAGAAAGCAGCAATGACACAATGATACTTCCTCAATGTTCTAAGAATTTTTAAAATATTTTATGACTTTCAAGGATATTGAAAGCAGGGGCATTATACATATCAGACATTATGAACATAAAACTTCACAAAAATCTATAAAAATTTTAGAGGCAGAAAAAAATATATTGATTTCAAAACACAAAAATAATGAAATCATGAAATCTAAATAAATATTAATTCGATGCCTACAAATATAACAAGCATGACAAAGTCACTAATTGTTAAATTTAATATTTATAAAAATGTAATTAGATTCAAAAAGAATTTCTGAGTAAAATTTTTCACTTCAAAAGAATTCATAATTACACATGAATCAGGGGTATGCAATTACAAGTAAGTTACAAATAACCATATAATTTTAAAATCTAATTCATAAAAATCCATAAAACTGGGTGTGCATATATATGTGTAATATAAAATGTGGCTGCCTTATAATATGTATGATTTGCTGTAGAGTAGGGATTTCTGGGAATAGTAGTTTGGTCCATAAAATTCTTAAATAAGTCTTGTTTATAAATATCACCTTGATGTTAACCATTCCCATGATAGTGTCATTAGTTCTAATTTTATAGATACGTTGACTTAATTTGTAAATATCTTTATCTCTTCAACCTGAAATCAGAACATACTGTAAATATATATTATTATAATTTAAAATTTTAATAATCTTGTGTGAAATAGTTGACTAATATATTTATAATAATCCTCCTTAGAACATAAACTCTATTATCTTTTAAATGAAAGTTCTACAGATGGAAAACTGGCCCAGAAAATTTTAACACTGGGTAATACTATTTAGAAATTTAAGTCCCCGGACTTTAGTTCAACTCTGAACTGCTTAATCCAAGAGGAACAATTGGTCTTGCTTTATATTATCATAAATTATCATCTTTTTTTCAGATCACTTCCTCAGGAGTAATAATCAGTCAGGAACATATTCATTCATGAAAGGATTATGAAAATTTAATAGTTTAAAATTTAACAGGCCAAGTTGGCAGAATTGTCACAGACGAACGATGCTTTAAGGGCATAAAATTTTGCAAGTCACATTGTGAGGATATTGTCCTAAAGATTTGTTCAGTAAAGTGCATGGAGAGATGGTGGTATTTTCTTTTGGACAACTGTGACACCGCTCCCAATGAAAGAAGAAACCAATGTTCTATTTTACTTAACAGTGGAAGTCACTACACAAACTCATTAGTCAGACCAGCAGCTTCTTTCTCCTCACTCAGAATGGAGAATAAACTCCAGGTTGCATAGCAACATTCCCTTTCCTTTCATTCTGTGGGATTTCACAACAGAGGCTCACCAGCAATGCTAAGGTCCTGTAGTCATTTTGCAAACAAACTATCAAAAAAAAAAAAAATGCCCATAGATGACATAGCATATCTTGGTGTGAAAACTGTGAAATGGTGGTGTTATTTCAATGCCCTCTTGATTGTTTTTACAATGTTTTTGTGTTTCCTGTCTCTGAATCTTCTATGCAAAATCTGACCTTAAACTGGGCTAAACAGTACCTGCTCAAAGTTTTGTGGTTTTTCTTGAGTAATACACACTGTTTTTGAAAGTTGGGAAGAAAGACAAGAGGATTTATGCATCTGAGGTTCATGGGAACTTTAGACATGTGTCTCTTGAGGTCCTCTGCAGAGATTAACAGTCTGATACCAGTAGACCCATTACTTAGCATTTACTAAACAACACGTTAGATGTTTCGCTTCCTTGTTTCCCATTTCTGTCTTCAAGAGATATTCCAGCTTCACTCTTACACCCCCGTCTTCATCGTCTGTCCTCACCTCTGCCCCCTGCCACCCAGGGAATCTGTTTATGAAGCCATCTGGCTAGTCTCTGAAAGCCACAGTGCTGGCGGCTCTAACCCTAGCTACCAGCAGCTCACTCTGTGCACAAAAGAAAAGAAGCTTTTTCATTGTTGTTTTTTTCCCATTCACTTGATGAAGACAACAAAGTTCAGTCACTTCTTAGAAAAGCTGGGCATTGATGATAAATTAACACAGAAACAAGTAAAGTTGTTTTTTTCCCCCCAAACTTCTCTATCCAGTTTTAAAACTACAATCTCTATGCCTTTTGTACTGACAGCAGAAATCATTAGGAAAAGTGATCGAATCCAGTGGCAATGCCCAGTGAGCACAGAGTCTCTTAAGTGTGTTTTAAGAATCTGTAGGGACCACAGTGGATTCCTTCCTCATATTTAATTCTGTGGAATTTGAGAACCTCGAGTTGTACACAAATTTAGAAAAAAATATTTCATAATATCTCAAAATATCTCAACCTGGCAAAGATCGCAAGTAAAAACATGTGTAATATATCAGCATTGTGTCGGTGTTTACATTTCGAAAAGGGGGATTGTAAAGCAACAAGAAGAAAAGGCAAGACCTGAGGATCTGCTCCGTCCAGACTGAGCCCTTCTAGGTTTGCGGCTTTTGGTGCCTTCTTGATGAAATCCAGCCGCCCACGCCCACAGCGTCAGAACAAATTTGACGGAGGTACCTAGTTTCTTGGGGAACTTCTGTGACCTGTTGTTAACAGCGGTCTGCGAATGTGTGGCTGAGGTTTTTCATAGCATACCATGAGCACTGCCGTCAAAACCTCTTGGGGGAATGTACGGCGGTCCTGGGCCTGCAGAGCATGGGGATTTCCAGGACTGAATGGTGAATAAATGATGCTCTCAACATTCTTCCAAGGTGATCGGTGTCCCTGAGGGTTCTCTTTCTGTCACATAAACAGAGCCCCACAGTGGCATCTACGCAGACGCCCCTTCTTGGTTCCAGCGTTAATTTCAATCTCCCTGCAATCAGTCAAACCAGGAAGGGAAAACAGAAAGCAGCTCTCAATTGGAAGTTTCACCACTTAGCTGATTGTGACGCTGAACCTCAACTGCCTCATCTTTAAAATGGGGATAGTATTCCCTGTATAACTAGTTTTGAGAAATAAAAGTATGTCAAAGGACTTTAAAATGTAAAAAGCACAGAGCAAATGAAAAATATCACCAGGCTCAGGTATGACACCAACTAATGGTGTGACCTTAGTGATCATGAGTATAATCACTAAAGTCTCTTCTGCAAATGCTTATGAGCCTGTGAAAACTCCTAGAAGCGTTTCAAATAGCCAGGTACTGTCCACCCACTATAGTGCTCAACTCGAATGTATTCCCTGTACCTAATCCCCCAGAGTTAGTTGTTGTAGTTCTAGTTTGAGTGGTGTACCCACCTCCTCTCTCCCCTTTTCTCACTCAGGTAGTCTCAGTTCTGCTTTAGAATTTTCCCCTCAAAGTGTTCCATATCTGAGAGGAAATTAGATTCTTTGGCAGATGGTCAGGCAGCTCTGTTTCTCTCTCTTGAGGTTTAGTTCTGTGAGTAAGTGAGTGTTGGGCAGCCTACAATGCGAACTATGCTAGGGGCTTAACAAACACTACACATATGACTGGGAGCAGCCAGAATCTGCTTTCTAATTGGCAAAGATGGGCACACCCAACCTCTCCCTTAGAGCATTTCCGTTAGAGATGACTGTCCCAATTAAAGCTGTGACCCAGATATAATCACCTCTACTCCAGAGAGCAGATATAACTAGCTCTGTGGAAAAAGAGTTTTCAGTTTGAGTGTTAAGTACATTAAAGTGACCTGGACTCAGATTTATATCAAGTCAACCTAAAAAGCAATGAAAGGATTTGTGGTGCCCAAGTGAGAAAGAAGAATTGGGACAAATACCTTATAGCTCCCAAGCTGCCAAGTTTTAAACTGTTCTGATCCAAACCATCACTCCTAGCCAGGCTGATATGGACACACCACAGCCATGCCCATCTCCATGCCTTTGTTCTTGCTGAGTTCTCTAGAATTGCCTTCTGCCCTCCTTTCAGCCCTTCAGTTGGTCATGTGACAAATATTTCTTGAACACGTTTTTGTAGTTAAGCACTGTGCTAAGTATTGTGGATCTAGGAAGGTAAACATGATATGATCAATGCTCTCAAGGAGCTTATTCCCTGTCAAAGGAAATTTGTCATACATATGCCCAAGTAATTCTAGTAGCAAATATTCAGTGATAGTGAAATAAACGTCTGATAGAGTGGCTAAGAGAGTAAGAAGAAAAGAGAGATCTCCTATGTCTGGAGGGAGACTTCATGAAGGATGTGGCGTTTGGTGGCCAACTTGATGGAGGCTTTCAAGAGACTAAGACTGGTGTAAAAACGATGTGGAGATAGGGACTGGCTTGTCTGGGCCTGCGGCCAAGAGGTCCAATAGAGGATCTGAAGGGACAATGTAAAGGAAGGAAACCAATCATTCCCAATAGATTTTATTGTTCCCGGTTTGTGAGTGGCAAAACAGAGCTCAAAGAGATAAGTGACCTTGCTTTAGGTACCAACAGCTACTGAGTGGCAGACTCAGAACTTTCAGCCAAGTATCCTTAACTCCAAAGCCTGTCTACGTTCTGGACACTAAGCTGCCTTCCTGGATCTGAGACTTAAGAAGGCAGGTTATGGCCATATTCTAGAAAGCTAAAGAGCTTAGTTTTTCCTTCTTCTTCACCTAGTTAAAGCCTTCCAGGCTTGGCTCAAACCCTAGGCTTCCTACTAAACCTTTCCTGAATGTTCTGGGCCCTCTGATATTTCTAGTTACTGTTCAGAAGTCACACTCTTTTTCGGCTCACTTGAATCCATTACAAATCCCCAGTAAAGATGCAGGTTCTTAAGGGAAGGGAACTAGTCTTGTCCTTCTTCCTTACCTCTAAATGAGTGATTATGGAATAAACACTTTCAGGGGAGGACGTAAAGATCAGCAATGGCCACCCTCACCCTGGTATGGTCTGCCTGCACTAATATTAAGAGGGTGGGCATTCCCCCAATTCTCCAAGGTCCATCCACAGACACTTGCCTTCCCTGAAATTTCTTTATACAAGGAAGTCACAAGAAATCATGCCCACCAGCTCTGCTGACAGCAACCAACTCAGTACACCACTGGGCCACAAATGGCCACACTTGGCCATGCAATGGCCTAAAAGCTGACTATGAAGTTTTTACTGGTTGGATCTAGAGAACCTTCCTCCCTTAGTGCCTAAGGAGAAGCTCTCAATCTAGAAGGAGACACTGCCACAGGAAACTCCAGCTCACATGTTGAAAGACCTGCAGATGCTGCCAATTCACAGCCTGGGAATTTATTTGGCTGCCTTTGGATTTTATGCCTCAGTGAATCTGTCGAAAGGAAGAAGGATCCTTACTTCCCATTGGTGTAGATTTGATGGCTCTGATCATTTCCAGACCATTTAATACTTGTACTTTCACAATGGTTGATTTTCGAGGTCACGAATTTCATGAGTATACTTGCTACTTACAGGATAACTATCAATCATTTCATTGCAAGATAAGTGCCATAGAGAAGATGGGAAAATCACATAGTAAACAATTATCGCCTAAGTGCCTGGTTATTTTTGAGTCACTCTGGCTACCAGTCATTTATTTTCAAAGTTAAATTTAGTCCTAGAACAACTCTCATCATTGTACATAGAAATGATAGAAAACTCATAATTATATCAACAGTGTATTAAGTATATTCTTACTTTGCTTTCCCTGAACTCTAATGTGGTCATTTTATTTTCTTTTTATTTATTTTTTAAAATTTTTATGCTGACATTGATTAATGAAATCCAGTAAGTTTCAAGTGTACAATTCAACAGTAAGTCATACACACACACACACACACACATATGTGTGTGTGTGTGTATATATACATACATACATATATATGTATATATATATTGCATTGTATGTTCACCACCCATAGATTTCTTTCTTTCACGACATATTTGACCCCTTTACCCTATCTACCTCTCTCCTCCCCCCATTTTCTTTTCATGGTGCATTCCCCAATATCACAGAGTAGAAGAAAGCCAGAACTGAGGGTACACAAACCTGATCAAGAATCCCAGTTCCATCATTTACCAGTAATGTTACCTTGGGTAAGATACTTAAACTCTCTAAGCCTTAGTCTTTCATCGATCAGATGGGGTAAAAATAGCTACTTTGTGGCAATTTTGTTAGCAATAAATAAGATAATTTATGTAATATGCCAGGTGTGTAGTAGTATGCACCTGGTACATTACATAAATAAGTACCATCTGGTGCTTACTCCATGCCAGCCACTGTTTTAAGCACTCTATAGTATGTATTAACTGAATCTTCACAACTCCATGAAGGAGCAACTATTATCATCCCCATGTTATGGTTGAGAAACTGAGACACAGAATAACATGCCCAAGGTCAGCAGCTGTCAAATGGTTCAAACCCAGGCACAAGGGATTCAAACCCAGAAAGACAGGCCACAAAGTCCATGCTCTTAACTCTATACTAGACAGGCTCATAGATAGTGAGCACAGGTTGCTTACACTTGGAAGGCACTATGTCATGAGATGGATTCACTGAAAGAGTGAGAGAATCAGTTGTTAGGTTTAGCAGTTTTAGTAGACAGCTTTTATGATGGCTCTCATGGAATCCTGTCTCCTGGTATTCACGCCCATATATAAACCCTTCCCCCTTGAACGTGGGCTGGATCTTGTGTCAATAGTCTAAAAATTGGAGTATGACAAAAGCGATGAGATGTTACTGCCAAGACGAGGTTGCAAAAAGTTTGTGGCTTCCATCTTGAGAGCAGCCCCTCTCACTCTCACTTGCTTACTCTGAGGGAAGCCAGATGCCATGTCGTGAGCTGACCTATGGAGAGGTCCCTGTGGCAGGGAACTAATGTCTCCAAAGAATAGACTGAGGTTTGCCAACAGCCCCATCAATGAGTTTGGAAGCAGAACTCTACAAGTCGAGCCTTGAGAACATTATAGCCAGCATGACAACCATCACCAACTTCAGCCCACAGTTTCTAAACCCAATAAGCTAAGCAAATAAATCATTATTTCCAGCACTTTTAGATCCTTCGCCAGTAGACTTACCAAAGATAAATTTAACAGCCAAAGCAAGAGAAAAAGGAGAAGACAGGTTTGTCTATTTGTAGTTTGCATTTCCTTAATAAAGACTATTCGTGTCCCTGACAGTGTGGAGGAGTGGGGAGCTCTCTCTGCTCCAGGAGGAATAAGACTTGGATCTCAGTCCTGCCTCGGCATCACTCCTCCCCTAACTCTACACTCAACAGCTGTAGAACATCGGGAAAGCCTGTAAACCCTCTGGGTCTCAGTTATCTCATCTGTAAAAGAAGGGTGATACTTAGCCTGCCTCAGCAAGCAAGGGGACTGAACCAGATCATCCTTCAAGGATCCTTCCACATGATCCTTTGTCACTTTATTCAGACTGAGTTTTGACAGCTCTGTTACTGTGGTTCTTAAACATTTTGGTCTCAGGACCTCTTTACTTTTTAAAAGAGTATGAGAATCCAAAAGTGCTTTTGTTTATAGTGGGATATACATTATATATACATATATGTGTATATAGATATAATCTCAGTCTTTATTATGTTGGAAATTAAAACAGAAATTTGTAAAATATTAATTAATTTACTTAAAAATACTGTCTATTATTACATGTTAACATAAAAATATAATTTTACAGAAAGTACTTGCATTCTTCAAAATAAATAGGTAAGAAGATGGGCATTGTTTTACATTTTTGCAGATCTATTTAATGTCTGGCCTAATAGGGGGCAGCTAGTTTCTCATATCTGCTTTTGCATTCATTCTGCTGCAATACCACACACATCAAACATGTTCTGGAAACTTCTTAGTATACTGATGACAGAATGAGAATGAAAAGAGCAAATAATGTCTTAGTGTTATTATGAAAATAGTTTTGACTTTATAGAAATCTGAAAATGGTTTCTGGAACCCCCAGGGGTCCCCGGACCATACTTGGGAAACTGCTATTCGATTAGTTCTCACACCTTTTGCCTACCCACCATCCAAAAAAATACAAACACACACATATATATACACACAACAACACATACGCCCTCCCCTACCACACACACACACACACACACACACACACACACACACACACACACACACCGGCAATTTCCACAAAGCCTCTTTGGAAAACTGCAAATCAAAATATTAAATCCTCCCCCAAGGACAACCTCTGCAGAGACCTGCTCCTCAAGGTAAGGTGTCAGCACATCCTCCAAATGGTGGCTTCCTGCTTATCTGTTGAAACCAATGCAAGCAACAAATGGCTTCTTGAATGTCTGCATTGAGCCTCTCCAACCGGATGAATAGCTGAGGAATTTCGAATGTTGCTTTGAAGCTTTGGCTTCAAAAACAAATGCCTGGGGGAATAAGCAATGAGCAGAGCCTGCTTCAAAAGCCAACAATGTCCTGATCCAACAAAACTACGGGGACCCTCTAAAGCCCCTGCAGTCAGCCAACCAGGAAGCAACCCTATGCATGGTGGGGCAACATCAGATTAGTTGGGGGCTTTCTGAGAAGACCTTTAATAAAACACTAAGTGGAAAAGGAAATCCCTAGATTTGGCCACACTAAGTATGTGGGATATAGGGTTGGAAAAGCTCCCAGACAAGGAGTTTCAGTTCTGGTTCTACCATCAGCTTGACGTTACCAAAAGCAAATGACATTTTATGAAAAGGACAAAGGGTGCAAAAAGAGTGCTAAAGGTCCTTCCAGCTTTATCATGCTACTTTTCTCATCAATAATTCACATAAGTCTATGGATATGTTTCTGAACCAAAGATGGGACACACCTCATATTCCCTCTATGCCAGACATACACAACCCTTTCAGTTATTCAACAATTATCAAGACCCCAGTTTGTTGCGGGCACTATTCTAGCACTGAAACAGCAGTGAATAAAATATTGAACAAGTCCTGCCTTATATTGTAGTGGGAGAGATAGACAAAATATATCATATGTCAGTGTTGATAAGCATCACAGAGAAACTTAAAGCAAAGAAGAGGGAATGTGGACTATGGGATCGAGAGTTGTTTGCAATTTTTAATACGCCAGTCAGTGTAGCCAAACCCGTGAGCCTGGGAATTGAAATACCATATAACCTTGTATAAATCGGCCATCATGAAGTCAATTAGCATTCATTTATTCAGTGGGTCAGTTAGTCAGTCAGCAAACATTTACTTGGGGCATTGAAGATTTTGCAACTTTGGTAGCTTGAGGAGGAGGCTCCCTTGGGTGGAAATCAACTTTTGCTCAAGAGACAGCGTAGGGTAATAGTTGACCATGGGGGATTTGAAGCCAGCCTACCTAAGTTTGCATACTGTGTTCTAGCTATGAGATCCTGGGCGACTGGCTAAAATGCTGCTCCCCTGTTTCATTTTCGAAGTGGGAATAATAAAAGTATTTACTCAGAGGATTGTTTAAGATGTCAGCTTTATTCACACTGGACACTGGGCATAAAACCACTCTCAAATGGTAGCCCACAGACCTGAAATCAGAAGAGAAAAGCAAAAGGGAATTGCTTGTGGGCACTTGAGAAATTTCCTCTTGGGACTTCCAGAAATAAATGGGGTCCAGTGAGATGGAGAATTATTTGGATCTCATTTGGCTGATTGTGTCTTGAAAAAAATCAGATGACACCACTCTGTTTCAGTAGATTCTGCTGCGTTCCCAAAGCAGAAAGGAAAACAGCTCCCACTGATGACTTTAATTGACCCATAGAGAGTCTACAAAGGGGGCCATTCCAAACAGAATAGACTGATTTAGTTCAGGAAGGAACTGGTTTTCCATGAGATAATGATTCATATGCTTCTGCTCACTGTCCAAGTGCTGGCCAACCCCAGTTAGGATAATAGCACCCCACTCCTGCCCCCTGAATGTTGCTACCAAATGACGGTAGCTTGTCTTCCCTCGTTTGCATAAGAATCCTGCTCCATCTGTTAGAAGGAGCAATATCTGTTCATGCTAATCTGATTGCTCCTATAACTTGTATTAAAAAACATGGAGGTTACCACAAGCTTTGCGCTGACCTTTAATTTTCCAATATCGCATCTGGGGTAAGTGCTTCCTTTTAATCTCTATGGACAATAGACAAAATTTCACTGAGGGGTCTGCCAAAAGAGACAGAGACCATAGAGCATGTGTCCATGACCTCAGGTTAGATGATTATAATAATGCTTTTTAGGCTCTTCTAATAAAGAATATGCTGAACAGGCTCTGACGTGCGTGTGCAAAAGTCTAATTGCTGTTAACATGTCACTCCCATCACGGAGAAGCGACGATGTACTGACGGCTTGTCAAATCCAGAATTGATTTTGAAATTGCTTTAATGAGGCAATGAATAAGTTTGCAGGGGCCTGACCATCTGAGAGGCCTCAGCGGCATCAACCCAGATCACCTGCAGTTGCTTTATTGACCATTCACAAATGAGGAGGAGGGCACACAGAGGGTTGCCGTTTGGTTGCTGAGGATTTGCGAACTCTGAGCTGGGATTTCAATCCTTGTTCCCACCTCTGAAGTCCCTTGCATTTTAGAATTGTTTTGAGGTATGTGTGTGTGCTTCCTTCCCAGCTGCATTCTCCGCCCCGCCCACACCACTCCCCAAATAAATAACTCCAACTGAAAGCGCTGGGCTGGTTTTCTTAAAAGCACAAGGAAAGATTCCAAGTTCCTTCTTGTTCCTCATCCAATACTTGCGAGAGGAACTCTGAGAGTCACGTACCTCCCAGTTTTGAGCTTTGTCCTGCCAATCAAGTTTGATTGGGGATAGACAGAGGCCTGGATGCAGACTAAAGCTTTTCTACCTGCCTCACTGTCCACAGCAAAGGAGTTGGTTCATTGTCACTCTGCCTGAAAAATCACTGCACCCATTTTTTGTTTCCCCTGACGGAGAAGTTGTAAAAGCTTTCCTAAACTATCAAAGCCTGGACTCCATAGCTATTCTCAATATTCAGCCAACTAAAATGTAGCGAGGCGGAAATGGCCATGTTTGTTTGGATTTCATGTTTTAATAACAACTATTACTAGATATTTCAACATTGCAAGGCAAGTGGGGAAAGCACCAAAGTAACCTTCCAAATCCGACCAAATCTAAAGCAATGTGTCACCTAATTCCTGTTCAAGATGTGGTTTTAGATTCATGAGGAAATGGTGTTTTCCCAGCCAAGAGAACTGAATAAGCTTTCCTGCTTACTTGTCTCTAGCTTGTAAACAACACCAGCACTTTGACAATGAAGACAAATGTGTGCCTGGCTTGCAGTAAAAATGAAGAAACTGCCAGTAACACTTCACAATTGTCACTTTTATTACCTGCCTCCCCCACCCAGGACATTATTTCATTCAGAGCCAACGCAGAGAACTAAGTTGCCTTATTTCCAAAGGATACAAACGTATTTCAGAAAAGCATCTGTGTGTATTATGTTCCATGAGCATCATCTCATTTATATTGGCCCTGCATTTATGAGTGCCTGACCAGCATCTTTATCAGGTACAGAAGCTTTCAAGAAATTGGATGCTACAACGTCTATATATCAATGTTACATCGATGTATTTTTCATGAAATCTGTAAATAAGGTCTATAACATAGGGATATTCTGGGTGACAGAACCTTTAATAGTTTTTGAGGAATGGCCTGTTTCCTATAAAAACTCTATTTATTTATTTATTTATTTATTTATTTATCTATCTATCTATCTATCTATCTATCTATCTATCTATTGAGTATTGCTCATTAAAAAGCCTGTTCTGGCTACTTGGCACAGACAAAGCCCCCATAACATCTTGAGAGAAAGGGGTAGTTACTTTTCTATAAACCAGTGAGTAGAAATGCAAGTTGTCAGCATGAAAAGCATAATTAATTGGCACCTCTGGGGTTTCTGATATTTTTCCTTTTCATATCATCTGAAACATTGTCTCAAGCTGAAGGAACAGGTGACTTGGTCTTCAAAAAAAGGAGTGACAAAAGGGAAAAAGAAAATGCTCAGGGTCATGAATACTAGAATTCAAAGTTCAAAAATGTCATTTTTATTACCTTGATGAAACCGGAAAGTAATCTCAGCTTTTGCCAAGACTGTTTGTCGAAGCCATCAACTGCACATCAGGGCCTGATATTGTGAGAAATGTTTGACATAGCTCGAGAGTTAAGGGAAACAAAGCTCTTATGGGCCGCTATCCATTACCCCACTCGACTCTGGGCCAATCAGGGCTGAATGAAGACACCTAGCACAACAAATCTCCTCATCTCACTGAAGGCCAGAAGCAAAGCTGAGTCACCAGAAAGGAGAGATGCTGGAGACTAAGGGGACAGAGATAAACCGGAGTTCAGAGTGAAACTGGAAAAAGCAAACAGGACTGGGAAGGGAAAGTCGAAGGATATTCACCAAATCTGCTGCTAGGATTTGGGTGTCTTCTATCATTTTCTGGACCAGCCTCTCTAGATCTATGAAACAGGAATAATTGTTCCTCTGTAAAAGTTTTTTAAAGAAATGAAAATGTTAGGGCTACAAATGACCTAAGAAAGGGCCAGTTCTGTGGAATCAGTAAATATTGAACTTATACTATAGACATTGATCCTGATTTCCCCACTGTTGCACATATATATGTATATGTTATGTATAAACACAGACACAGATAGATAGAAAGAAATACGGGCTTTAAAGATATAACAGCAAATTTCAAAAAAACTAAAACGAAACAAAAATATCTATCTATGTTAAGTACATTATTTTATTATCCTTATTATCGACAAAACAGCGTAGACAGTCTCTTCCAGATCAATGAGCATCCCCTCAGGCCTAAACACAGAGCACAAATGAATCCTGAGTGACAGATCCTGGAATTTCACTTGCTCCTGCCACCTGCTCTTTGAGGTCAACTGTGCTGTAGTGTGTAATTACCGACCTCATCACTGCATCTTTGCATCCCCTCATCTACCGTCTAATTGATGGCGTGACACCAATGCTAGGTCAACCCTCTTAAAACATCTTGAGCATGAACTGCTCCTCCACCCAACAGATGCTACTCACTCTGGAGCCTACCAGAGCCAGGAACTCAATGATGGCTATGTTTTCTCAGATTTAAGAAAAAATAACAGAGCAAAAACCAAGATTACACATCTACTCTAGGCAGAAGCAAAATTAACCACAGTCTTAGAATTTGATCTTGGCTGAGAAATGCACTCCATACATTAATGTATTTATTGGTCCTCTTCCAAGAGAATGATACTTGAGTTTCTGTTTCTCGCCTTTCTTTTAGGTCTCACTTGCTTCCCTCTAAAATCACATGCAGACAGTGAAATCATTGCCTTGGCAATGCTAACATATTATAAGGAGTCCACATGGCAATAGAGTGTTCACATCTGTAAACAGCTGCAAAGAGAATACCAGAAAACAAGAGGGCAATGTGCCACAAAGAGAATACCAGAACTGTCATAGGATCTTCTTTGCCAAAGGGACAAATAGCCAGCCTAAATCTAAGACTCTATGCCTAGATGCTCTGCTCTGATATTGACCTCTGCAAAACCGGAACCAACCTTGTACGCAGGAGAATTTGGGGAAATTGGTTTCTTTTCTTGCTCATCTCTGGACCACTAGAAGACAAAGCTCCTAGCTTATTTATAGAAACATGCCCCTTCTCTCTTCCCAAGCACCAAACCCCAACCCCCCTGGGAGACACTGATCCTCTGTGAAGTACCTGGTGTCTGCCCTTCTCTATTTCTGCCCATTATTGTGGCCCAGCTAAGACAGGACAAGAGGTTTCACCTTGAAAACAAGAGGGCAGGGTGCCACTTAGAGCCTCTGGTCATTGATTACCTCTGTAAACACTTTTACTCTAACCCCTCATTCTTCCTATAAACTTAAAGTTCAAGATGCAAAACTGGCGGGCTATATGCTAAGAGATAGCTCAAAATGAGGGTTTCAAAGGCCAGTTGGGGGTAGGCCAGATATTTTTCATAGCCAAAGCTGTTTGTTTCTATCACTTTCTCTGTCACTTTGCTCTAGGAGTCAGCAAACTACAGCCCACAGGCTGAACCTGGCCTGTTGGCTGTTTTTGTAAATAAAGTATTATTGGAATACAGTCATGCCCATTCATGTAGATACTGTGTATTGTGTAGTGTTGTGTTGACACTACGAAGGTAGAGGTAAGTAGTTATGACAGAAACTTTATAACCTACAAAACCTAAAATATTTACTATCTAGTCATTCACAGAAAATGTGTGCTGACTCCTACTCTATTGGTTGTCATCATACCACCCAATTATTTTAGTGGTAGCATTCATCAATTTGTCTGCTATTGACTATTTTGGCCTATGACGGAAAAGCTCGTATAATCCTGAGATTAACAGAGAGAGAGAGAGAGAGAGAGAGAGAGAGAGAGAGAGAAACTTATGTGCACTATATCCTATTTAAAAGTGGCTAAGTACCTAAAAGATAGACTTAACAATTGCACATAAGCAAACTAGTCCAATAATTTTTTAAAAGAATGTCAAGACAGGAGTTGCATATTTAACTTTAAGCCCACGCTATGGTTATTGAGCAAGTGCCTCAAGATCATGCAGCAAATAAAGATAAAAGAATACCACCCTGTAGAATATCAATGAAAAAAAAATTATTGAAGATTGTTTCACATCAGATTCTTCTTTTCAAAGTCCATAGATATGAAAATGAAGGAAATCTCTTTAGGGATTTGCTCAAGAAAGCCCAAATTTGTTTCATTTGATTCAAATATCAATGATTAAGTGATTCCTCAGAAAGAAACCTGTTTATAAGAAGTATATTTTAAAATGAGAGCAAAGAAATGGATATCTGTTTTTCCATGGAATACATAAAATCTAGCATACTTCCAACTTACTCTATGCCTTTTAGCCATTTTAGAAGTAACTGTCCAAACCTTCTCGCTGAGTCTGATATAAAGTGAGATAAGATTTCTACAGAGCTCTGACTGGTTTGTTTTCCAAGAGTCATATAACTAAACCTTACAGCAAACTTACCTACCGAAGTTGCCTTCAAACCCCAATTCTTTGGGTAGAACTTAACCCAGGTCCTTTTGGCTTGACTAAAGAGTTGAAAATTGACATAGATTTGGGGTGGAGCTAGGAAAGCTCATTCCTGGGTGACTCAGATTTTCTCAGTTGTTAGATCACATAATAAAGGAATTAAGTGTCTGCTATTATGAGGATCATTTGTTTATCAGAACTGCAGTCCTGATGGATGCATAGATAAGATACTCCAGGCATTTGACCAAGTACTTTTGGATGGTGGGCAAAAGGCCTTCATCTCTCCAATACTGACTCCAGGCTAAAATGAGGCAGGCAGAGTCAAAGAAACAGCGTCCACACCCACATCCACACTACACACACACACACACACACACACACACACACAGCCTATTTGTTGAATTTAAAATATAAGTCACATACAGACTTCAAGGGCAGATTTTTTTTTTGAAGATGAAAAAGGCGAATGCAAAAAAATGGAATCTCCTCTTTATTTGAAGCTCATCTTCCCATAGATAACCTCAACTCTGTACATTTTCCACACTATTTTAAAATTAAACTGTGTTTGATTTATCTATGAATTCTCATGATCTGGTTATGGCAAGTAGGTACTCAATAAATATTTTTGTTTCTATAGCCAATTATTCAATAAATGTTGACCGAACACATACTATGTGACAAATTCCTTGCTAAATACAGTAAAATAAGCAAATGAATAAGACACAATCTGTGTCTTCAATGTGTCCCAAATCTAGAGGAGGAAGAGCAAATAAATAGATACAGTTGACTCTTAACAACACAGGTTTGAACCGCGCGGGTCCACTTATATAAGGATTTTTTTTTTTTTTTTTGACAAATATACGCAGATATCGTAAATGTATTTTCTCTTCCTTATGATTTTCTTAATAACATTTTCTTTTCTCTAGCTTACTTTATTGTAAGAATACGGTACATAATACATATAACATACAAAATATGTGTTAACCAATTGTTTATGTTATTGATAAAGCTAACAGCCAACAATAGGCTATTCATACTTAAGTTCAAGGAAAATCAAAAGTTGTACATGGATTTCTGACTGTATGAGGGGTCAGTACCACAACTTCTATATTGTTCAAAGGTAACTGTAATACAATATGAGGAGGAGGTGTGTCAGTCAATTCATACAGAGTTGGGCACCTAACCCTGCCCTGGGGTAGGTGGGTGTGGGAGTAGTTAGGCAGGGGCTGAAAACCCTTATTCTTCTCTGGAAGTGTAGGTAAATACTGTCACATTAGAACATGTGACTTAAAAGGTGTAGTGAGGAAAAGAGTTTACTTTTTGACTATGAAATACACAGTATTTTTCAGCAATCATTGTTCACTAAGCTGCAAGATTGGTCCTCAAAAGCAGAGAAACTTAACAAAATGCTGTTTTGAGTCTCCCATCAATGTGTAAAGACAGCCAATATTCCTTGAGTCTCACCTTGCTTTAGGTACATGGCAGTTAAAAACAACAGCAAAAGAAAAATCAGTCAATAAGTTAGAATCAGGATCATAGAATGTTAAAGTCTATAGAATTGCATTTAAAATGTTACTAGAGTCTATCTGTCACCAAATGACTAGAGTGAGCAGTTTCATTCTTCTGTTCATTTGATAGAGTGACTGATGGGCTATTTGGGTTTTGCCAGAAGGGAGAGTAGCACAGGAAGACTTGGCATGGGGTAGTCATTTGATAAATGTGTTCTGAATGAATGAAGGCAAACACCTCAGGCTTTGTGGAGGGAACGTAGGCTTCAAAATCCAGAAGCTCAAATAACACAGCCACATTGACCTTCTCATCAATCATCAATCAACATCTGGCAGTACTCTTAGAGCAGTGGAGAATGCAGAACAAATTATACCTAGTCTCTAGTCTTAACTAATAAACAAACATAGATATGAGCAAAAGATTTTGTGGAAGAGGGAGGTCAAAAGACTATGCTGGGAAGTTCAAACTCATCAATTGTCATGAAAAAATGCAAATCAAATATTAATGAGATAGAATTTCTTACTAAATTGACTGAAAAACATTTTTAACTGGATGATAACACACTGAGTGGTGGCTAAGATGTGGGATACAGACTCCTTTATATATGGCTGGTGAGAATGAAGACTGTGCAGCCTAACTGTGAGTAATTTGGCACTTCCTAGTCAAAGTAAGTATATATGTAACTTACGCATTATCAATTCCAGTTCTGGGTATGCATATGCCCCAAAGAAATCCTCATACAGATTTATAAGGGGCCATGAATCAGCATGCCCATGCCACATTATCTGTGATGATGGCATGAAGTTGGGGGCATCTGAGCACCTGTCACTAGAGGACTGGATGGAAAAAATATGGGGAAGACTATAACCCATGGTGTACTACACACTGTTGGAAGCAACTGATTAGATGTCCAAATAAAAACATGTCTGGATCTTGAAACATAGTGATGATTGAAATGAGTGAGAAACAGAAAAATATATAAAAAATAATACCATTTAGGAAAGTAGAAATGTATGCTCATAAAACAAGAATATAATTTCGTAGAAAGGCTTCACACAAAAAAGTTATATTCTTTAAACACATTAGAATAGTTACCTCTGGAGGATAAATGCAGATTTGGGTCCCTAGAAGTGGGTAGTGCTGTAACAAATACATGTAGGAGTGGCTTTGGAACCTGGCAGTGTGCAGAGGCTGAGAGGATTGAGGAGTGTATTAGAGAAAGCCTAATTGTTTTGAAGTGACTTACTAGAAATCCTGACTTTAGGGACACTGCTCATGAGGGCTCAAAAGGAAATGAGGCACGTGCTATTGGAAATTACAGGAAGGGGGACCTTATTATGTAAGAGTAGAAAGTTTATCAATACTATTAGCTGCAATTACGTGGAAAGTAAAAAATTTGCCTAATCAACTGGATGATTGAGTTAAGGAGTGTTTCCAAAATGGTGAAGGTACTGCCTGGTCTTTCTTTGCTACTTACAGTGAAATGCAAGAGGAGAGAAATAAATTGAGGGAAAGACTGTTATACTAAAAAATTAAAAAAAAAAAAAAAAAAGAAGTAGTTTTGAAAAATTTCAGCCTCTCCAAACAGCAAACAATGCTGAAATTAAGAAATGATTTCCAAGCAAATGTCAAATACAGAGCACTACCAGGAAAACAGGATCTAAAGGTAAAACTGAGAGTGTGAAAGTAAAACTTTGTACTAAGAACTCAGGAAGAACTTAAGAGTTTATAAAGTCACATAAAAAGCCCCTTAAAGAGAGAGAGAGAAAAAAAAAAAAAACTCGTTTCCCCTCAACTCACAACTCACAACACTTCTGACACCAGATGTGTCAAGGGGTTTTTTGTTTGTTTTGTTTTGTTTTACACTTACAGCACCAGGTCTTCCTGGGTGATCTCCCATCCAAGTAGTAACCAGGCCCAACCCTGCTTAGCTTCCAAGGTGTCAAGTTTTTTTTTTTTTACATCAAGAAATCCTCCAATTCTCAGGAGACACTGACTGGGTGTCCAACAATGTAACTCAGTTCTGATGCTAACTGCCTGAAGTTAGTGCAAACCCCACAGGTTAAGGGCTCAGCCCCAAAAGACTGTCTACCCACCCTCCACTTCAGACACCAGTCACAAGTTCAGGTTGTTACCGGTACTTCTAAGCATCCAGCTATAACTGGGGGCTCCCACAACCCCTTCCTTAGGCTCCATAATTTGCAAGAATGACTCACAGAACTCCAGAAAGCACTTTACTTATTATTATCCATTTATTAGAAAGGGTACACCTTTATTATAAAGGAATAGCCAAATGGAAGAGCTGCATAGGGCAAGGTATGTGAGATGGGGCATAGAACTTCCATGCCTTCTCCAGGTGGACCAATTCTCAGAACTTCCATGTGTATAGCAACACAGAAGCTCTCTGAAACCTTTGGCTAAGGTTTTTACGAAGTCTTTATTACATAGACGTGGTTCATTAAGTTATTGGCCCCTGGAGGTTGGAAGGTGGGGCTGAGAATTCCAACTCTCTAATTATATAACCGTCTCCCCTGGCAAACAGCCTCCCCCCTCATCCTTAGGGGCTTTCCAAAAGTCGCCGCATTAACATAAACTCAAATGCTATTGAAAGGGGCTTGTTATGAATAACAAAAGATGTTCCTTTTACTTTTATCACTCTGGAACTGTTTTAGGAGCCGAGAACTATAACTATATATATATATAATATATATATATATATTTTTTTTTTTTTTTTTAAATAAAAGATGCTCCTATTGCTCTGGCCTGGAGCTGAGGATAAAGACCAAGTATTTTTTTTTATAATATCACGAGAGATTAAGGGTACGCCTCACAAATCCTCTCTATTTGGGGCTTTTATGAAGACCTTAGCCACCACGGCAACAGTAAATCTCAAAGAAATTCATAGGTGTAGCTTTTGCCTAAAAGATTAAACCCCAAAGAAACTCATAGGAGACCTACACATTTCTTAAAAGACTTATATTTGTAGAAATGTTGCCAACTTGAACCAGGGGAACAGAGACAGTCAGAATAAGAAAATGCTTTTCAACCACCAAAATTCTACTGGCAGGAAGCAGGCTGAAAAAAAAAAAAAAAAAAAGGCGCTACTTGCATTAAAAAGAAAAGATGATTGAGGGGGCAGAGTCAACAGCCCAGAGAGTGGAGCCAAAAGCCATGAAGAATTAACACAAGGCCTTGGGCTCTAACCAGGGAGCTTTCACATTTGCTTAGCTGGCTTTTAGAATTTCTATGGACCAATGAACCCTTGTGCTTCCAATTTTCCACCTTTTAAAAGAGGAATTGACAGGGTAGGTAAATAGGTATATAGGAGCGGGAGAAAGCGGGACAATGAAGGGTTAACGAGGCCCTGAGACCATTTCAGCAGAAGACTATATACAACCAGGTGTCAGGCACGCTTCCAGAGCCTCCCTTGTTCCCCCAAGGTCCGAAGCCAGATAGACAAGCAAAAAGTTTGATAGTGCATTGCGCCTTCCTCATCCCCCACCCCCTGCAAATGACCATTATGGGACCTTACTTTGTAGACACTAAAGGGATCTGGGCAGAATTAATTATCTGAGCATGTGCCTACCCTCAAAAGGCACACACTGCGCATGCTCCAGGCCAGGAGTAGGTGGGTCTGAGGGAGGAGCAAGGAATTCGCGCGATTCTAGGTGGGAGGACAGGAGAACAAAGGCACTATGGTCCGTAAAAACTCGGAGCCCCAATTTCTCAGTATACTAGATTTTTATCTAGCTGCCTGCTTGGACTTTCTCCTGAGTGTACTCTACTCTGCCTATTTTACTTAATAAAATCACTTCTGTTTGCTACTTTTTATTCTCTTTCTTCTCCAGTTGTTGGACCTGCACACTAATCTTTTATGGGGGATCCAAGGGCCGAGCCGGACCCACGCAATGCAGACCCCTGATCACTGGTAACAGTATGTCTTACTAACCAACAACTGTATTTTGGGTAGATGGGGGCCAGATAACCTATCTCTAAGTTCACAGATCTAGCTCAGGAGGATCTGTATCTAAGGTATACTTTAGGCACCTAATCCACACCTGAACTTGAATTAGACGCAATTCATGACTTTGAGCTGATGTAATAAGATGAGACTTTAGGGACATTGGTAGGGGAGACGTGTATATTACATGTGGGAAGGATATGAATCATTGGGAGTCCTTTGGTAGGCAACCTCTAAGAGCTGAGCTTCCCCTTGGTATTCAGGCCCTTATATAACCTCCCCTTGAGTGTGAGTTGGACCTAATAACTAGTTTCTAACAAACAGAATATGGGAAAGTGTTGTGATATCACTTCTGAGATTGGATTGTACAAAGACCGTGACTTCCATCTTGGATCTCTCTCTCGCTGTCTCATTCACTCTGAGGGAAGCCAACTGCCATAATGTGAACAGTCCTGTGGAGAAACCCTGTAGCAAGAAACTGAAATCTCTGGCTAATAGCCAGTGCAGACCTGAGGCTTGCAAAGAGCACCATGAGTGAGCTTGAAGATAGATCTTTTCCCAGTTGAGCCTTGAGATGACTGTAGTTTTGGTGACACCGTGATGATAGCCTGTGAGCTATGCAGAACTGGAGGACCCAGCTAAGCTGCACCTAGATTCTAGACCCTGAGAAACTGATGTTTGTTCTAGTTAATGCGTTTTTGGATAATTTATTATGCAGTAAAAGGTAACTAATATAAGTTTCATTCCCTACTACAGGTTCGATTTCCTCCGATTTAAAAAAAAGGTTTTAATGTAGATTTTTTAGATATTAAGAACATAATAAGTTGTCATCTTATTTATAATTACCTAATGGAGTAATTGGAAACAGCCCACTGCAGTTTCACAATTAAGCCCTCATTCTACAGAGCTTTTTGTCTGATACTGTGCAAGGGCATGTGTGAGATGTGAAGATTTACCAAAAAAAAAGTCATATCCCTTGGTTTCTAAGAGCAGCTGTCTCTTGGGGAGGCAAGCTTGTGAAGCAGGATAGTATAAAGTAATCTGGAACACAATGAAGGCAGGCACAAGAGAGAATGGGACCCCAGGAGAGGTGTTCCTGAGGCCTGCTGGGGGCCACTGAGAGGATGTACTTGACTCAGGGCTCAGTGACACAGAAACACTTCTAATTGGCTTATGCTCAATAACGAAAAGGTCCAGGAGTTGTAACTGCTTCCAGCACAGTTAGATTTAAGGGAGTTTGAATGACATTATAGAGACCCAATCCTCCCTATGCTATCTCCCAGATCTGTTTCCTCTTTGTTGGCTCTGTTCTCAAGAAGACCAGCACTAGCTGAGCTGCCAGGGGTCAAAGTAGTCGATTAACACAATAGGGCAAAATGAAAGTAACAATTAAGGCTTTATTTACTTATCACAGTATAAGGAAAAGGCTAAAGTGCTAGCTCCCCCATGTTCCATTTTTCCCCATGGAACAGCACCTGAGGAGAGTCAGATGTATCAGCACAGAAGCAGGAAATCATCTCACTCCTGAGGAAGCCCTAGACAATAGGCTCCTGCCTTTCTATGGACCTGAGGAGATGCTTAGAATTAAAAGAAGTCCTGAGTGGGGAAAAGTACCTTCGAGAAGGTTTCAGCCAAGCACCACCCACCCCCACCCACCCCCGCAAACACAACCAATAAAGAGGCCTCTGAGGGGTATACCTGGGCCAGGAATGCAGCTATGCATAAAGCATGGCTGGCCATGGGGCTTGAGTCCTTGACTGCAGCTCTCTTTAGAGACTACCATACACTGGCTGTGTACCAAGTCTGGTTTGGGAGGGCAGCTTTTCCCTGTGAGGTCTTCCAGGTAAAGTGTTAGGAACTGAATGTATGCCCCTAAAATCATATGTTGAAGCCCTTAACCCAGAATATGATGGGATTTGGAGGGAGGACCTTTGGGAGGTAATTAGGATTAAATTAAATCATGAGGGTGGGGCCCTCGTGATAGGATTAGTGTTCTCACAAGAAAAGGAAGAAGCACCAGAACTCACTCTCTATGCATGTATACACACAAAAAGGGCATGTGAGCACACAGGGAGATGGCACCTGTGAATAGCCAGTGAATAGGCCCTTGCAAAGAACAGATTCTGCTGGCACCTAGATCTTTGACTTCTAAGACTCCAGAACTACGAGAAATTAATGTATGTTGTTTAAGCAACTTGGTCAATGGTATTCTGTTTCAGCAACTTGAGCTGACATAAGGCTTTGTAATCGCCTATGGTCATGCCTGAAAGATCACATATAGGTTTTTGGCCAGGAACTGACCTCTTGCTCTTCCTTTATGGTGGTAAGATGGCTATCAGCAGCTCTAGACTGACATCCTTTTTCTCTCAGAAATTCCAGTGAGAAGAGAGAGTACTCTCTTTCTTAGTAGTGCCAGTAGAAATTCCAGGACTGGCTCCAATGAGACTGACTTGGGTCCTGTATCCATAGCTGAACCAGTGACCTTGGCCAAGCAGTATACTGGGGATGGCAGACAATAAACACAAGGAGCAGGGAAAATATATAGCCTGTTAGATAATGAAAAGGAATAAAGGGGCAGGGGATTAAAGCAAGAAAGGAGGATAGGAAGTACAGTAAGTCTTCATTTAATGGCCATAGGTTCTTGAAACTGCAGCAGAACAACATATAATGAAACCAATTTTGCCATAAGCTAATTGAGCTAAACAAGAGTTAAGTTCCTAGGGCATCTTATCAATGTTATAATGAAATGACATTGAGCAAAACCACTTTTTTCAAGAGCCTCCTGTTGCATGAGGGAGGGAAACGAGAAAGGCCTTGCTAAAGGCAGGTTAGAGAATGAACATCACAGAGAGCTAGGGAAAGGAGATTCAATGCAGAGGGAACAACCAAGACAAAGGCTTTGAGTTAAGAGCATGTTTTTTGTGTTCAAGGAACAACAAAGAATGTTAGTTGTCAGATAAAATATGGGAAGCCCAGTTAAATTTGGATTTCAGATAAACAATAGATACACTTTTTTTGCATAAGTATGTTCCAAATATTGAATGAGATACACTTATACTAAAAAATTATTCCATGAAACATTTGGTACATATTTATACAAAAAAAAAAATGTTATTTGTTGCCTATCTGAAATTCAGATTTACCCGAGATCCATAGAATGGGTATCCTATGTCTTTATTTGCTAAATTTGGCATCTCTAGGCCACTGTGACTGAAATAAAATGAAGAAAAGAGTGGGAGAGTGTTGTTATGGGTTGAACTATGTCCCTCAAAAGAACATATTTTGAAATCCTAACTCCCAGTACTCTCAAATGTGAGTTTATTTGGAAATAGTCACTGCAGAAATAATTAGTTAAAATGAAGTTGTACTGGATGGAGTAGGGTGAGCGCTGATCCAATATGACTGGTGTCTTCATACAAAGATGGCCATGTGAAGACACAGACACACTGGGAGAAGACCATGTGATGACAGAGGCAGCTGCAAGGCAACGAATGCCGAAGAGAACCACCACCACCAGGAGCTAGAAAGGGGCAAGGAAGCATCCTTCCCCTTCAAGTTTCTGAGGGAACATGGCCCTGCCAACCCCTTGATTTCAGACTTTTAGCCCCAAGAACCATGAGAGAAAAAATTTCTGTTGTTTTAAGCTACCAGAAAGTCTGTGGTGCTTTGATATAGCTACCCTGGGGAACTAACACAGGGAAGCAGCAGGTATGAGCAGAGAGGTAAGGAGGGTAACAGATCATGTAAGGCCTTGGCGACCATGTGAGGACTTGGCTTGCACTCTGAGTCATCTTAGAGTTTGGAGGAGAGAAGTGACATCTGTAAAGGGATGTGCAAGCAATCCCGGAGGATACCCAGGGACAAAAATGGCATATGATGCTCCAGAAACTACATGCAGTTTAGTCCTGCTGGAGTGTGTTTTGAGAGTCCTGGAAGTGAGGTCCGGAAAGGTGAACCAGATTTTGAAGTGCCTCTTGGTGACAGAAAATAGGGATATGCTTCCCCCTGTAGGCGATAGGAAACCAAAGGAAAACTTTGAGCAGGGAGATGGAATCAAATAGGCCTACTATTCATGGTTTTTGTTATTCATCAGACTAGAGGCTAGTAGGAAGAGTTCAAGAAGAATAACTAAACAATGATGGAATTCCAAGTACTGTGACTGGGGAGGGAAGAGGATGACCTTTTTCTTAGGTAAGGGACTTTAATCCAAGCCCATCAAATCACACTATTGAGACAGCCACATTCCCATACACTCCTAAAGTAATTTGGAAAATACCTAGGATTTCTCTGGAACATTAGAGATTCTATTCAAGACTGCTGATGTGTGGAGGGAGATGGATTCTCACCTGCAGAGCAGGATTCGGAGAAATAAATAGGTGGTCTAGGAGAAATAGCCAGAGATTTGCCCCTGCTCATCCTGAATCAAGAATCTGGGAGCCCAGGCCACTGGCTCTCAAATGTCAGAATTAAAAAAAAAAAAAAAGAAAAAAAAAGGAGCTTCTGAAAATGCAAATTCCTGGGTCCCATCCTGAGTATCTTAAGTAACTGTGGTCCTGCAATCACACTTTGAAAACTCTGCCCTGGTGAGTAACTTGAGGATGTTCATGCAGATGGTGATAGAGGCTACGAGGAAAGCGCAAAGTAGGGGAAGAGGACAGGAAACGTGTGTGGGTGTGGAGAGGTGTAATGGTGCAATTTTGGATAAGGTAGCAAGTATTATCACTAAGAAGGTGGCATTATAAGCTGAAACTACATACAAAATTTTGTGAGTATGTCCATTTCTGGGGAAATGAACACAACATCCAGGAGACTCTTAAAGAGATTCTGAATAAAATCAGTACTGAGAACCACTGCAGATTAGTTAGCAGACATTTCTGCTTTCAGATGGAAAGCACTTCTTTCAAAAAGAAGTTTAGAATATGCTTAAATTTTGAGTGCCCGTAATACCTTGACCTTACACGTGGTTCTCAGCCTTGGCTGCATGTTAGAATTACCTGAGGAGATATCAAAAAAAAAAAAAAAAAAAAAAAACAATACTAAAGTCAGGGTCTCAGTCCCAGAAAGTCTGATTTAATTGGTTTGGGGGTATGACCTCAGAACTGGGATATTAAAAGCTCCCTAGGAGAATCTAATTGCAGAAAAAGCTGAGAACTCACTTTGTACCTCACTTTGGGGTAGAAAGGCTGGGGTGACTATTCTAGTTTATTGACTAAGAAACTGAGGTTCCAGAGAATGCATGACTAATTTGAGGTCCCACAGCTGGTGAGTAATTCAGGACTCAAGACCAGGTTCTTGGACTCCCAATTAAGTGCGAAGACCACTATCCCACCATGGGACAGAGGTTAGCAGGGCTTTGATAAGGAGCGAAAGGCCAGAGCCTGGGCTCCTACGCTGGGAAGGGCAGGCTTGGGAGGGAGTCTCATGGGGGGAGGACTCAGCCACCAGAAAGCAGAGGGATGGAGGTGCTGCCCACCAGGGTGAAGGGAAGAGGAGGTAGCTCAGAGGAAAGGGGGGTCTGTTAAGGTCAGTTGCAATGCTCAGAGCAGGTTTTGATAAGATGAATGAAGATGGAGAAGCAGAAGGACTTTGGGAATAGAAAGATAAATGGAGTGGAGCCAGACAGAGGAAAAGACAGAGTACCTTGAGGTGCCAGAAACTAGGAACACAGGGGACAAGTCCTGCTACCTCCTCAGCTATCCCAGGAATCCCCAGTACCAGGATCCCAGACTCCACATGTGGGATGGAAAGAAGAGACCACAGGCTCCATCCAGACCTAAAGCCCAGAGGAGCAGGTCTGGGGCCACCAGGCTGGGGCACTGCATGAAAAGAACTCCCTTGAAGTAAAAAGATCAAAATGGCTTTTGAGAAATCAGATCTCTTCTACTGGATTTCAGCCCTGAAAGCTGGCTTTTTCAAAGGCAAGCAGTAAAAAGAGAGCAAACATTCAAGCAAGTTGAGGGTCAAAGAAGCAGCCCCTCGCCCTTATAGACATTCAAAGCCACGCAGAAGGGGAAGGAAGGACAGAAGGACGGACCCCGAGGAAGGGGGTTGAATGGGGTGTTACTGCAAGGCCACCACCCGGGAGAACAGGACCTGGACTCTCCCTCTGAACAAACTCTCGAAACAAGAATGATGGTCCTGACAATTGTTTTCCTGAGGCAATGGAGACAGAAAAGGAGCATGGTGTGGGTGTCACCTGCAAACCTGTGACCTGTGCCTCGCCGTGTTCCTCTTTACTACAAAAAGCTCAGGGAATTCTCGAAGCTTTTGCTTTTCTTCATGTTCTCTTGTCTTTCTCTCTTCTTTGCCTCTTCATCTTCTTCCTTTTCCTCTGGGACTTTCTCTCCCATGACAACATGACAAAAGAAAATGCCTTTTATTCAAGATTCAATCAAGGCTCTCTATGCTTTTATCTTGTTCTTAATACTCACACTGATAGAGCGCAGCGAGGCTTTGTGGGCCTTAATTATTTCCCAAAGATCGATTGGGCCATTTGGCCTCCCAGGCAGCAGGCCTCACCACAGCAGCTTTTCCAGATGGATGAGCTATATCCAAGACTGCAAAGCACACTCAAAACCAGCTGCCTTGGAGGCAGGTCTGGGTTCCCCTACATCTCTAGACATGCATCTCCGTTTCCACCCCCAGGGGATTTTTCAATAAGGGCCCCTTTTCGTCCCCCCATCCCCTCCTCGCCCCGCCCCCCCCCCTTCAGAGGAGAGGAAACTGAGGCTAGGGACTTCCCAGTGTCCCAGCCCTAGTCTGTGACAAGAGACAAGAGCTCAGCAAAAGGATTCCCCTGCCAACTCTGTCTCCTTCTGTGGATTCTCAGCATTGTGAGCTGTATTTGTAAACAGTGTGGGGAAGCTAAGGGTGGGCCGACTGCTGGAAAGAGGCAAAGAAGAGCTCGTTTTCTGTTTTATCCCTCCCGCTGCAGCCAGTTGAAGAAGGAAGTCAAATTTCAGGGAAAGTTGGTTGATGAGCTTGCCATTTACACCAAAGAGTGTGTATCAAGCACCTCAAAATTTTGGGTGCTATCTGGATCAGTCTTCAAGTTGCAGCCTGTGACACTGTGCCCAACCTGAGGGAGGATCGAGATGCTGCGAAACAGGAGGCCGGGGGCGCGGGGAGGCTGGACCTCTGATCATCTTTACTTGATAAAAAAAAAAAAAAAAAGTACATTTAAGAATAGTAGAAGTCAGTGATAACAGCTGCTAACCTTCACCGAACTCTTCTGTTTTTACAGGATCTCTTTCATTTAAACTCATAGCAGCCCATCAGGTGGGCACAGAAAGTTGAATATCTTGCCACTAAGCAGAAAGTGATAGAGCTAGGATTTGAATCTAGGCAGTCTGGCACCAAGCCCATGCTCCTACTCCCTTTACCAAGACATACAGCAAAGTCTTAGGCCTCTTGGAGCTTCATGGCAGAAAGCAAGAGAGCTTCAAGTGAAAGCACACAACAGTGCCTAATTTCCTCACCTGCTCAAAGTTGTCTTCTAGGCTGAACAAGAGACATACATTCTCCATGGCAACCCTCTAGTAAGGAACAGGTTCTGTGCTCCCTGATGAAAACTACCAAATTTGATTCTTCTTTGCATTGTGAGCACCTAAGTACAGTGCCTGGATCAAAGCAGGTGCTCAAAAAGTCCTTGCTGACTCCTGACTAATTTGCTCACAGACTATGCAGTCAGAGGCAAGCTACTGAAAATTTCTGGGTTCCAGTTCCCCAATCTGTTAGATAGGGATAATCATACAGCCCTCCCAGTGTAGTCATTAATTAGAAATCATATGTGTAAAGTTCCCCACTCTGCCTTGCACATAGTAGGTGCTCCAATAAATGATGGCTGTCATAGCTATCTTTAGAGCCATGATGTCAAGGGCCAAGGGTGGGATTGGACAGACCCATAGTTCTTTACCCATAGTAGAAGCATGATAGGGCAAGATGAGATAGTTCAAGGTGTTTTTCAAGCAGTCTTCTCTAAAAGTTCCCTTTTAAAATTTTAGAGGGCTCTGAGTACTTTAGCATCTCAAGGAAGAAAGATTCCAGATGTCTTTAATAAACACTTTGATTGGGTGTTCCCCTCTCTTTCCTTCCAACAGGACCCTGATGTTCTGTAGGTGGCTATACTCCACAGTAGGGTCTTATGCTTCCAGAAAATCTTGCCCTAGGCACCAAGGATTAGACATGAATTGTCTAAACCTATCATGATGGTTCATGGCCATGTCACTGATAAGTTTAGACATGGACATAGGACACAGTTATAGCTAATGAATGATGACAAAAAGTCAGTAAGAAGGTTCTGGAAAGAACTTTTCTTTTAAACCAAAGGGATGTATGCTTCCCTTTTCTCATCTAAAATACTGTCTTGATGATGTGACACCTGGAGCCATGGCAGCCATCTTGTACTCATGAAGAAAGCTGATGCAAAGACAAAGCCAATACACTGAGTATGGAAGAGATGAAAGAACTTGGTCCTTAATGAGAAGCTAGAGCTATTGAATTAACCAACTCCACAGAATCCTACCTCAGAACTTTTGTTACGTAAGATATTGACATTCCTTACTATTCAAGCTAGTGGAGTCAGTGATTTCTATTGTTAACACTGAAGTGTATATTCTGCCAAACTAGTCATTTTACAAAGATAACCACTTCAGAGTAAGTAACCTTTAAGTTACCTTGAAAGGGAACCAAATATCCTGAGTTGAATGAGAACTCCTAGGCTGAGGGTCAAATACAGATGTTTCTACAAGCACAAGGTGAAGCCAATCACATTATACCTGAGTCCAAAAAGGTAACTTCAGTTTGGGGAGAGTGCAATTAAAGCTTCTGATTCTGCTACAGTCCTGGCTCCTTGCTCAACAGTCCCAAAAACTTGAGAACAGCAGATCTACAGAATCTGTCCAGGCCAGAGCCACAGCCTGGCTCAGAAGGGCTCCTGGTTTTCTCCCAACCAAGGGGCAGTTACATTTCACACTTCATGAGTGGATCACAACGGTTGCTACACAGCTTAGCCAGAGTAACACTCAGAACTCATGTTCTCAAGGATTATACAAGGCACAAAATATCTTCAATTTTTCCACCTGCTAGGATTCACCAGCAGGGGAGGAAAAAAAGTAGGTCTCCAGAGGGGTACGTGAGGCATCCATTCAGTCACCATATTATTTAATGCTGTGTAGCAGACACTGTTATGCATGTTGGCAGGAGATGAAGTGAGTGATCGAAAGTCTGCTGTTCCTGCCCTCAAGGGGCTCTCAACATGGGTGCTGATGGGTGGGAAGGAGGTGAGGGAGAAAAGTCTGGGCACACCAGAACATGAAACGATTCTTACAAATATGCCAGGCAGTAAATGCTAGCTGCTAAGAAGCTCCTGCAGGAGCTGTGGGCCTTGTCAGGAGAACAGAGTTATCATGGGCTGGAGGATCCTTCGGTCAGAGGGTTCAAGGAGACCATGTGACTCTTTAGTGCTTGTCTGCTTTTTCCAAAAGGGTTACCCAGCTCTGGGACTTACTGCTGGATAACCATCATCAGATCTCAGTGGCTTCGGTGTAGAGAGCAAAAAAATCCAGTGCGTTATCACTGAACACATTACGTGATGCAGGGATGGATGGCAAAGATGGCCTTGGGGTTAGCTAGGGATGATTTTTACATTTTTAGTGTGTTGTTTATTGGAGAAGGAGAAGGAGAAGGAGTTAGAGAAGAAAAAGGAGAAGCAGCAGCAACGTCAGCATTGGTGGCTACAACAGAAAAATCTGTGGCCTGCAAAGCCTAAGATTTTTACCATCTGGTCCTTTACAGAAAAAGGTTGCCAGTGCTTGGACTAGCTCGGAGTGGCTAAAAGTGCTACCCTTATTTATCAAGATTTCCTTGAGGCCCTCTTGGGAAATCCTGAATGCCCTTGGCTGTTAAGGCCCTCTCCTGGTCCATCCAAGTGCTCTGGATGTGAGAATGGTCAGTTCTGGGACAGAGGGATCTGGGTTCCTCCTAAGTCTCCTCTAGGTTAAATCATGCAGGTCTGTTCCAACCTGCCATGACTCCACATGGTCATGACTCATGTAGGACAAACGGACATTCCAACACACTCCCAGCATCCACCACCCCAAGAGTCACACCTTAGGAAAGCCAGGGAAAGTTAAGCACAGTACACAGCCCACCAAACAGATATATGCTTCCTTCCCCAGGTGATCCCAGGTGAGGATAAAAAGGGGACTAGACTCCTGGAGGTCTAGGGCCTCCTCAAGCTGCCCATGCCAAAAAGGCCCCCTGGCTTGCAGACTGCTGGCCTCCCGGCCCTTCACTGTCCTTGTTCCTAGGGCACCAGCTCTTCCTGCCCTGGCAGGAAGCCCTGTCAGAGCGACTGCCCCATGTTGGGGCCAAGGATCTATTCTAGGGACCCTTATCACCCAGGAACAGAAGCTACAAGGGGAGACAATCGCCTTATGTATTCTGAATGCAATTCAAACAATCTAAGTTTTTGAAGTCTTCCAGCTGGCTGGTATTTTGAGCAGCAACCAACAGAGGCAGTTATTATATCAACTCAGACACTTTTATAATCAACGAAACTCATTATATTCAAATATCCAATTCCTGCCAATACGCAATTTAAATAATCATTTCAAAACAATTTGTTACATAATTTAGTCTTTTATACATATTATGTATATAATTTATATAATTTGCCATATAACTGAGTCTCTAATAATTATGACCCCTCAAAAAAGCTGAAGCAGTTATTGTCCCTAGACACCTGGCCACAGGCAGTATTGGTAACAAGAGGGAATTAGAATGGCCCTGTTTGAACAGTTCCTGACTATTCTGTACCTTTGGCTTGATGGCTTGCATTCTTAACCTAAGGGCACATTGAGAGACAAGATTCATTTTTGGCAAAATGTTAACAGCCTTTGAAGTGCATCTCTCTCAAATATTCAATAATAAGCATGTATTTTATAGTGGAAAAATATAATTAGACTTTTAAAGAGAAATAAATGTGCTTCCTTGATGTGAGAGATATCTGATGGGAACCTTGCCAATAAGAATGCTTTCTGCTGTGGGTAGAAAGTGGCATAGGACAAGGCAAAGCTGGGCAAGCAATGGTGACCCTGACTACTTAGCTAGACCCCAGGGCTCTTCTGGCCTTGAACCAAGAAGAATACAACTCTTAAAGGCCCTTGTAGGATCAGCAAGATACGTTAGAGTGGGGAAGATTTCTCTTTCCACCAGTTGGGCCATTTATTTTTGTCAAGGGCAAAACACTGATGTCCATAGGGGTCAGGCAGGTAACATAAATGAGGGAAGTGGACAGGTACAAGTCAGTAGGAAGGGAAGAGGACTGTGACAAGCTGGAGAAATCTCTTCGGTAAAGGTGGCAGCCACTGTTCAGCCCCAAACCAATATTGGCATGAACGGAGGGCCAATATTGACAGATCATCTACATTTTTAAATAAGTTAGAAATTCATATTTTATGTATGCTATACAAATTTTTGTATGTTGACTCATTTTTTGTAAATATTGCACGGTCTAATCAAAACATGTCAGTGGGCCATCTATATACAGTTTCCCATCTCTATAAACCCTGATAATGATTTCCGTCAAATGGGAGTGAAAAGAGAGGGTATTCTCGTGGTCTAGGTCTCCGACAGGAGATGCTAAGATAGAGTGTGAGTGGCAGGATGTTTACCAGAAATCTACACCTGTGGAAGGAAGAGGGCAGAACAGGATTGGGCCAAGTGAAAAGATAAACAGTGACACAGGCCTGACCAAGCCTCTGCCAACCTGGCAGAAAGTTCTAGATCAAATATTGCCTGTCATAGCTGTCTGGCATCAGTCCAAAATGACTGGGCTTTTATAATCCACCTCGTTCAGTCATCAGATACTGGTTATCCTAAGAAGGATATGACCTTGGACAAGGCAGCTCTCCGCAGCTGAGACGGACCCTGAAGGACCTGAATGCTGAACCACAAGTACAGAATCGGGATTCCAAACTCAGTATAGCATGATTGTCCAGGCCTACAGTGGAATCACAGGGTCTAAGGCCACCTTTTAACAGTCATGGAGATGGCCTGGTCTGTAAGAACGAAACTTGAATTGACGGCCAGAGGGCCTGGAGGTTAATCCCAGGATGGACATTTCTCTGTTTTCTTGTCTTAGAAATATAAATAATCTTTTCTCCAGGTCTGTGGCAAACATCAAATGCTACAGAAGTTCTCTAAAAAGTTAAAAGCACTTTGCAAGAGTCTTTAAAGAATGGTTACTCTTAACTACCCCCCAGGCCAATGACTGTTACACTTTTTTAAACTGTCTATAGTAACCAGCAGTTCAGATCTCTCTAGTAGAAAGTTCCCAAAGCCTAAGATTCAGGGTTCTGAACCGACCAGACTTTTGAGTACCAATTCAATGTCCTTAATGGATATATATGGCAGGAACACCTTGGTCCATTTATTTGGACTAAGGTATCAGTAAGACTGTCATTATCAAAAATAAGTAGTACATAAAACATGGCTTTAAAGATTGCCAGCTCTGACCTCCTGAGCATCAACCTACAAATGTGCATAATCATGGCACCCTTGGCAACTCCAACCTGGTATCTTCAAAACACATCACAGCAAGAGAATATAAGATGCCTAACAAACCTAAACTACAAACGAAGCCAAGCAGCTGACAGGCCCTGGATCATACCTTCTTGGGAACTCATGGCCACAGAACCTTGTGCCACTTCCCATATAACCCGGCAAGCGACAAAGATTCTGATAATTTATGTAAGAAAGGGCCTCTGTACTTTCTGGAGGGACACAAAGAAACATAAATCCTGGCTCTAGCTCTCAAAAGCAGCTCATCTTGTGGGGATAGCAAAACCTGAACCCACGACAATGGTATCAGGAATCAAAAGGATCAGAGGAATCACTTCTGAAGTCCCTTCCCTCTCTAAACTTCCGGGATCTAACAAGTCACTGTCTAATTCATTTAAGTATTATTTCTCAATAAAGTAAAAGTTTAATACTAATAGTATTTTCCTTTTTTCTCCTCCATGGCAGTTATCTATTGCTACATAACAAATGAGCCCCAAATTTTTATTTGCTCATTATTTTATAGGTTAGTAGTCTGAGCTGGGCTCTGATCTAACCTGTGGTCACTCATATGGCTGCAAATGTCTAGAGCTTGACTGGGGCTGGACAGCTTCAGGTGACCCAAAAAGAGCCCTGCTCCGATGTATGCAGGTTGATGTTGGCTCTCAGCTGGTGGGGCTAAGAGGCCTCTGTTGGCATGGCCTAACTCTACCCTTTGTGTCTTCTTCACATGGCCTAACTCTTTGTGTCTTCTTCACATGGCCTAACTCTACTCTTTGTGTCTTCTTCATGGCCAACTCAAGGCAGCATTCCAAGAAAAGAGCAGAAGCTATAAGGCCTCTCAAGAATTAGGGCCCAAAGTTGTACAACTTCCACTGCATTCTATGGGTAAAAAAAAAAATACAAGTCACAGGGCCACATAGATCCAAAGGATGAAATACTAAGTTTCACCTCCCGATACAAGGAATAACGAAGATCACTGAAACTGAATTTAAATTATTTACAGCTTGTCCTGACATTATTTGCCCACTTATCTCCATAGCCCATTGGTCTTCAATACCAACTATTTATGTCTATGTTATTGGAAGTCCATCCACGTAGTGAAAATAAGATAATCTAACCACAGCCACAGAACGTGATTAAGCTTAGCGAAGACTTTTTTAGAAAACTGCCTCTGCTTTCCTGCATATGAAGCAAAAAATATATAAATATAGTGCATTCCTCACTTTATACCACACTTGATCCAATACCTTTACGATGTCAATGTATTTCAAACAATCAGGAACTTTCTTTGTAATTCTGGAACCAAGTCCAACCAGCTTTGAGTACAATGTTCCAAATCATTGCTGGCAGTTGAAAAAGGTAAATTAAGAATGATGCGTTAAAGAAAGGCCAGCTGGTGTTCATAGTTCCTGAATAATCCTAGATGCATTTTAGCTCTCAAGGCCCAGTAATTTTTCACAGTTATGCTAGAACATCATATTACAAGTAAGTCGCCTGCGCCCCTGTCATGGGGACTGTCTGATTATTGACCATATGTCTTAGGACCTTATCACTTTACAACCCCCCAAATATTTTCAGGCAGTAATCCAAGTAGCAAGTCATGGATTAGGTTGCTCAGCAATTCACGGATCTGAAACAACTCATAAATCAAAATTGACAAGAAATATTTAGACTAGCTTAGGCAGTAAAAATCCTGTCATTGCATCTTCCAAATCAGAGGCTGACAAACACTTGATACCCTTTGATACCCTTTTTTTAAAAAAAAGAAAATAGTAACAATTTTATTTCTGCAGTACATTTTTTTGTTAGAGACAAAGTTTGATGTCTCATAGGTAGGGCATCACATAGATTGTTTCATAACAGGAAATTATTGTTCATTCAATGTGACATTGTACTTGTGATCCTGGCATAAAAAAGCATGAGTCTTTCCCAATACTGAGTCAATCTTTTGTGTAATATTAAATCCAAGTAGGTCATGGGACAGATTCCTTTATTATCATACTGTAATAGGTTGATCTAATTTTTACCAGGAACTCTAAATCTTTACTCATAATTGATGTTGACCTACAGAATAAATACTTATTCATATTTATACCTAAAAAGAAACTTGTGAAAACCAAAGATATAATAAAATGCTATTAATCTAAAATAAAACAGCAAGGTATAAGAAATAAAACTAAACATGTATCTGAATTATTTTAAAATCCAGCTGTTTGGATTTATTAGGATAGCAAAACAGTTAAGAGAACTGATCTTGCTACAACACTCTGCTCCTGTACAGCATGTGCATTTTGACAAATCAACTAATATTCCGTACCTAAATCATTTTCGTCTGAAAAATAAAAATCAGATAAATGCATATGTCTTGGAGTTTTGAAGATTAAAAAACTTACTGCATGTGTGTACAGTGTTCTACCAGTGATTCATACAAATTGTTACTTAAAAGTTAATACGGTCAAGGATTGGAAGCCTCTTAACAAGAGAAAAACCAAATTTTAGTAAATATTTTTGAGTAGGAACTAGCAGTAAATGCAAAGTATTGGATTTCAGTTGACATATTACATATAACTCTAGCCTCATATGTCCATGCAGGAATCTCAGGCCCTGAAGATGAATATCACTCTTCTAGAAATGAGCAGAATGGCCTCCAGACACCTGGCAGCAGGAATATTTTTATTACAGACTATAGTTGGAATCCTGGGGAATGCCTCTCTTCTTTACCATTATATCTCCCCTTTTTTCATTGGGTTCAGGTTAAGGTCCACAGACTTGATTCTCAAACACCTGACCATAGCTAACCCCTTGGTTAATCTTCCAAAGGAGTCACCCAGACGATGCCAGGTTTGGGGTTGAAAGACTTCCTCAATGCTTTTGGATGCAAACATGTTTTCTATGTTCACAAAGCGGACAGAGGTGTGTCCATCAGTACCACCTACCTCTTGAGTGTCTTCCAGGCCATTCCCGTCAGACCCTGGAGCTCCAGGTGGGCAAGGTCGAAAGTGAGAGCTCTCAAGTACATTGAGACCTCCATGTTCCTTAACTGGATGCTATTTCTATTGATAAATTTAATTTTCTTTACACATGTGATTGGCAAATTGAGCAGCAAAAAAAATCACATGGAAAAGATTTTGGATACTTTTCTGCTAACTTCAAGAAGAAAAACCAGTCTCACTGTTTGCGGCATATCTTATGAATGGCGCTCACAACCTGGGCCAGCAGCTCCATGGTTTTCATCCTGGGTGTATGGCTGTCATCTCTTTTCTCTTTGTTTCTCAGGGCTTGCACCTCACCTTGACAAGCAGGTCTTCAAATAGCAAAGGCACTCATACTGCAATCTTTGTACATCACACTGAGCCAACTTTGTCAAAAATTACACCCTTCCAGTGACACCTCACCCCAAATACCTGCAGCTTCCCTTAGAGTCTTTAGAAGTACTCAGAAGCAAAAATAAGTTCAGACATATTTGGCTGAAATTTGCCACTTCCTTTAAATTTATTCAAATCATCACTTAGGCAACTTCTCTTTCTAGTGTTTGGAATTTGTTCGTTTCATTATTTTAGGAGCATTTCCTCTGGGGTTTAGGGAGAAAAACAAAACAAAACAAACCCTAGATCCTGCCTTCAAGGAAAAAGTGGAGCTGTGACAGTGAAACCAGCATTTGTATGTACATGTTATTGTTTAATGCTCACAACATCCCTCTGATAACAGGTATTATTATCCCCTTTTTAAAGATTGAGAAACAGAGGCTTCAGTAAGCAAGTAACAAAGTCAAGATTCAAATTCCGGTAAGAACAGGAATAAAAGCAAAGTTGGGAGGGCAATGGAGCTCAAATGAAACACTGTAGGTAAAACACTTTCTAAGCAATAAAGGACTTTGCAAATACTGTTGATGGTAATGGCAGTGAGTATTGGGCACAGGTAGAACAACTGGTGGACAATATCTTGCTAACTGTTGGAAGTGAAAAATTGAAACGGGGAAAGTTGAGAGGTGCCAAGAGAGTAAAAATAAAGCAAGGGCCCAGGGATGAATCCTGGATGAATCTGACATAGGTGAAAGAAAAAATGCAAGTTAGAGAAAGAGCATCTGAGTAATGGAAAGAGAACCAGGAGCATCCACTAGCCCAGAAGCCAGGAGTGTCAAACTTTAAGAAAGAGTTAAATATCACCATGAGTTTTAGTGGCAAAAGGCTTGGAAAAAGACACAGAATTTCTGAAAGTGAGAGGTCACTGGAGACTATCAAGAGAGATCGAGGGTATATAACAGATTGTAGGGGATTAGAAAGAGTGTGGGTGGTGAGGAAGTGAGGACGGCATGTAGATTCCACTTTTAGAAAGTTTTTCAAGGAAGAGATGAGGGAAATAGAATGTAATGATAGTTAAGCTGATGGTAAGATCAAAAGAAAGAAGGGGCCCCAGATACCCAGGAACTACGGGGGAGAGAGGAGCATGAGTGTAGAGATTTAATCCCATTCTCTGCTTCCTCTTCCATAGAACTTTGGGACTGTTCATATACAGAAACATTTCTATCATTGCTACCACAAATAATTTAAAAATATATTCTCGCTTTTTCATTTCACCGTGTTCCATTAATTCTTTCTGTTCAGTGTCTCTTGGATTAATCTTCTCTTTCCTGCTCCTCCACCTGAGAGCAGGCCCCTCACCTGGAACTTTGTGTCATCCTGCTAACTTATTTTCCAAGCCTCTCATTCCTCTCAATTTGAATCTGAGCCAGATTAACCTTCCATAAAAACTAGTTTGCAAAACATGAAAAGCACCCGAGGGTGAAAGCACCCTGGTATGCATTGGCTCAAGTCCAAAACTCCTGGCCAGAAATGGAAGAGATTCTATTAGGCATCTCCATTCTTCAAACCCAGCCTTTCTTTACACCCTTTCTATATGACTTGACAGTGCAGGGCTGTCCTCAGCCCTGCTGAACCTTAAACTTATCAGGGAAGCTTTAAAGTACTGAGGCCCAGGCCCATTCCAGAGACCCTGATTCATTTGGTCCGCAGTGGGGTCCAGGCATGGGAATATTTTAAGTTCTCCCTCATCGATTTTTTTTCTTTCAGCTCTTTACAGCTCTCTGGGATATTCATAAACCCTGCTTTGAGCCTTTGCTCAGTGATGCTATTCATGCCTGAAAAGCCCTCTTTCTCCTTTTCCATGAATCAAAATATGCCACATTTCCCAAAGGTCTAATATAAGCCTCATCTTTTTTTTTTTTTTTTTAGGATGTCTTTCCAGCCCACCCCAGCTATTAACAATCTTACTCATCTCCAAATCTGATTATGCTTACAGACAGCACTGTGAAATCCAGTCCTTAATTCTACAAACATGTGCCAGGCCTTCACTTAGTTATTGGGGGTCCATACAGATGAAACATGACCTCTGCTCTTGGTAAGTCTACTATCAAGGTGGGGTATGGTCTGGGGGTGCTGCCGATGCATACAAAGCAGAGAGAGCTACACATGGAAGGGCACTGCAGCGCAGAGGCCTAGCATTCAGGAAATCCCTGAGGTTCAGGCAGCAGGACATAGAATCAGGATCTGCAGTCTGTAGGAAGATCGAGAAGGGCCTTGTCCACCAGCAGAAGATGAAATCCTGCAGTCCTCAAACCCTTGTCTAATCAAAGTCCTCTGAGGCTGTCCCTCTACATTTGACCTGACCCCATGCTCACCTAGCCACCTTTCCAGTTCCAGTCCACATCTCCAAGGCTGGAACAGAGGGCTCTTCCCCAATGGAAGATGCAAACTTTTTTCCAAAAAAAGAAAGATCCCTCACTGCAAGCTAGCAGGATTGTCAGTTGCTTATGACTGTGTTTATCTCAAGGCAGATAATTCTGTTCCAGTAATATCCTGCAGAACAACAGGTTCTCACCACCACCCCCCCTCCTCCCCCGCCACACACACACCCCAGGTACCCCCGAGGGAACATCACCCAACAACTAGGGCTTCAGAAAGACAGTTTGAAAACCATTGCCACAGGCCATTGGGGAGTTATCAAAAGTATAGCTCACTCTATAATTATTTCATGTACACAAATCTCACCTCCAGTAGTTTATAAACCTTTATAGGCAAGAAATCTGTCTCTTACATTTTTGTATCCTCTAGCTTGCCATTCAGGACATAGGCTACAATAAGAGTTAATACATGAGCTTGAATAGAGGAGACTATCCAAACCCAGGAAGCATAGAAGACAGAATTGTCAAAGAGCTATTAATCATTTCAAAACAACCTTAAGCATATGATGATACCCAAGAATAGAAGTGAAATGACTTCCAGGAACCTGCAAATGCAATTGCCCTCGGAAAGTTAGGTTGGTGAAATTCACACATAATGGGTGAGGCTAGCTATTATACTAAAAGAAAAGGGGAAAAAAATAACCTAATAGAGTTTCTGCAAATGCGCGCCCATAGAGGTTAGGAACACCTAAGACTCCCTTCAAGGTGACAGGAATGAAATATAATTGCATCTAGCAAATGGAAAACTAATCACCTGTTTTGTGTACCATCTGGAGAAACAGAAAAAGAAAGAGGGTGAGTTCATGTAGAAAGGAAAACTACAGGGTCAGAGGTTGACAGTGTTTATCCTTGACTTCCAGGGAAGAGACAGACAATTAGATGGACAGAGCCTCTTCATTAGAGGGGTGTACCCTGTGTGAGGCGAGGAGGGCTCCACAGATCTAAACAGGATCTGTGTCTGTCAAAGTTTTTGACTGCAAACACAACAACTAACACTGGACTGTTTCAGGGGGAAAAGGGGTGGGGTAAGGTATGCTTTATTAGAAGGGGGACTAGAAAAGCACAGAGGATGAACACAAGTGCTGACAGATCAGGCTTGAAACAGATGAGACCCAGGCCACTCCTGAAGGTCTTGGTCACAGATGCTACTGCACAGCCTCACTTGAGTGCTGTTCCCAGTATAAACTTTAACCATTCTTCCTATTCGAGAAGCAAAGTCCTGGGAGAGAGTATAATGGAGCAAGTTGAGGTCATAAGCCTGATTCTCAGCAGAAGTCTTCATTAGGAGGAGCCTTTTGCTTTTAACGTAGGAGGGTATGTATCAGACCAACCATTCCCAGAACCTAAACGTATTGGAGGAGAGCAGAATCCCCAGAAGGAAACAGGGATGCTGTTGGGAAGTGGACATGTCACTGGGCAGTCCATATCTACAACATAGGCAGAGGAAACGTCCTCTGAAGCTGTCCCTCTGCCTTTGACTCGACCCCATGCTCACCTACAACCTATAGCCCCTTTCCAGTTCCAGTCCACATCCCCTAGGCTGGGGCATAGGATTCTTCCCCAATGGCAGATGCAAACTTCTTTCCAAGGGAAGAGAGATCCCTCACTGTAAGTTAGAAAGATTGTTAGTCACTTCTGATTATCTCAAGGCAGATCTCCTGAGTTGGGTCTTGGGACATGCAGGTTGAGTGCCAGGTTCTGACAGACAGCTGGCCTCTCCCATAAGCTCATCTAGCAGCACACCCCTCCAAGCTGCGGCAATGTCCAGGCCCAAAACACCCAGTTTGAATCCAGAAATTTGGAAGGAGGTTGACTTTCTTTACCTATAGTCTCTTCATTTCAACTTTTATCCACATGTAGTTAAAATCTATATACAAATTCTTCGTGGCATAATAAAGTGCATCTTTTTCAATTATTCCTGGACTGCACATTGCAACTTGAATGACTTATCTAGTGTCTGAAAATGATTGCTCCCTACTACATCACTGACTATGTTTAGGGAAATCGGTCTGCAAATAATGATGCTCAGGCAGGAATAAATGGACCCATGACAACAGACCAGACTGCCAAGACCTCAGAATCGAGAAGGCTGCTACATATTTGTCTTTTGGACCACAGTTAAATCCGAAAGCCCTTTTAACAAACATTTGGTTCAGTTTTCTTCTTTCTCACATGAGGAAGCCCAAAGAGAGGAAGTGACTTGCTCAAGGCTGTAGAGCTCAGAGGTAGAAAAACTAAGACAAACTGATCTCATTTGCCCTTTTCATTACATCATCACATTGTTTTGGAAAAAAATGATAAATTTCAGCAACTTTCCATGCCTCCTAGAAGTAAAGTGGGTGTTCTCTATCAGTTGACAGTAATAATGAAAGCAACTCTGAGCCTTTGCGCCCAAATGCCAGTCTGGATGCCTCACTTGCCTCACCTCGATGAGATACTTAGTGAAACACAGAAAGCTCAAGAACTATGGCACCCAGAGAATTCAGAATCCTGGATATTGACTGAGAAGAAATTGACAAGACCTTTTTAAAAAACACTATTGAAAATGTTTCTAGTTTGGGCCTGTATGTGAGTGAATGAGAGAGAATGGTAGTGGGGGAGAGGGAAGGAGGGACAAGGAGAGGGGAGGGGAGGGGAGGGGGGGGGGGGAGAGAGAGAGAGAGAGAGAGAGAGAGAGAGAGAGAGAGAGAGAGAGAGAGAGAGAGAGAGAGATTTTCCACCTTAGTAAATGTCATTAAAGCCAGACTCAGCCTCTGAAGTCAGGGACCCTGGAATTGCATTTCTGCTGCATTACCTTGGGCAAGTTCCTTAGCCTATTTGAAGGTCAGTTTCAACCTCTATGAAATAAAAACTTACCTCAGCATGATGTTCTAAAATTTTAATTAGATAACCTACAGAAAACATGTGAAATAGTGCCGGGCCTATGGTGAGCCCTCAAGTGCTCTTAATGTCATTATTAACATAATGAAATCTTTGATGTTTGCTCTTTTTCACAGAACCTGGAGAACACTTCCCCAATATTTTAAGGCATAGCTTTGGTTCTTGAACTTGGCGTGTTCAGATTCACCTGGACAGTATTAGAAAGCATAGATGCCCAGATCCCACTAGCAACAATTCTGATTTGTTTGGTCTAAAGCGTACCTAGGATGTGGCTCCCATCACATAAAGCTCCCAAGCGATCCTACATGCAGCAAAGTTTGACGATCACTAATCTATAGAACTGAACCTATATCTAAAGAACAGGTAAGACAAGGACCATCAAGCAGCCAGGCTTACAGCCACTGCAACATCACCTCTCCCTGCTTCTTTAAGATCACCTCTGAGAAAGAATCCACAGCTCTGGTGCTGTTCTCAGCCATCTCAATTAGAATGAAAGAGATTAGGCTAAAGTTGAACTAATTCTAGACTTTACCTTGGCAGCAGTTTTTTTGTGTGTTTTGTTTTGTTTTTTGTTTTTTGTTTTGTTTGTTTGTTTTGACCAAATTCTTTACCATTTTCTCCTAAAAACGAAAAAGCACCTAAAAAATTAAAATAAAAAAATCCAGCTCACCAAAAGTACAGAGACAGTGGTCCTGAAAAATTAAGTGGTCACTGCTTTGTTTGAAATATGGAAAATATGCTTTCACTTCTGCCTATAAACTTTTTTTTTTTTTTTTTATCTATAAGCCCAGGCCTTGAGTTTGGCTACATTTTAACAAGACACAAGCGAAGCTTTTTTTAGTACTGGACTCTCTTTTCAAAGCTGGGCAGGGCACAGAGGAATCAGGCATGTGACCTCCTCTTCAAGCTGACTTCACAAAAGATGAGAAGAGGAGGGCACCCTGGAGGGTCCCCATGAGTCATTGACTCAGAGCCCGCCCCTCTGCTGGCCTGGCCTGAAAGATCTCAGGGTGATACCGCCAGGCTACTGCAACTGCTCATGTGCCTGGCTTTGGGGAAGTGAGGCCTGGGAAAGCAGCGATGCAGGAGCACATTTTGCTGCACATCAACAGAATTTTGCCCTGAGAGCCAGGCTTCCTCCTTTCGTAGGACTAGTCCTGGCAAGTCCCTTTGCGAGGCAGCCTTTACAAAGAGGAACGCCTGACGGTTAGCACCAGCCCCTTGGCTTCCTTTTTCTTCCCTCGTTCCCCCTCAAGCCTGGACCCAAGGCCCTTGATTCCTAGCAGCTCCATGGTCCACTATGGTGGGAACCTTGAGGGTGGGAACAGGAACCAGTGGCCTGAAGCCAGAAGGGGGCTGATCTCAATGCAGGCAATGACTTTCCAAGAGTTACATTTGGGGGAAGCCCAAGTGGTTAGAGATTCTGTCAGGGCAAGTGCTCACACAGGGCCAGAGGCAAGTCCCAGAAAAAACTCTGGACAGACAGAGGCTGACTAGATGTTCTCGAAGGCCTCGTCCCTACCTAAAAGTATTTTTTTTATGAATATTCGAGTTGGTGTAAGTTATCCAAGACAGCAATAAGTCTGAGAAATAGTTTTCTTATTGTTTTAAATTTGCAAATATGAAATATTTCAATCATACTGAGTAGAGAAAATAATAAACTATTTTTTTATAAGCCCGTCACCAAGAATAAACATATTTTACCATACTTGCTTCAGATGTCTCTCTAAGAAATAAAAATGTCTAGATATCATTCCATTTCTTCCTCCTTTTTTCCTCCTTCACCAAAGGTAACCATTAATCTCAAGTTGGTTATACCATTCTCATGTATGTTTTTGACTTTTTAATAAATATATTAATAAATTATATTGTTTGTATTTTAATATAAATTGCATCTATATATTCTATATGTGTCTGTAACACACTCATATATCCCTTAACAACTTGCTTTTTCACTCAACATTGTTTTAGAATTTATACGTGTTGATAAAAAGTTGGTTTAATACATTCTCATTACCTGCTACATAGGACAGTATTCACTTCCATTAACACATGCCATAAACCATAACTCATGGGCTGTGTAATCAGCATTTTTTTGTGTATGTACATACATATCTGTGTGCACATATGTGTGTATATACATGTATGCGTAGGCACACAAACACAAATCTGTACATCTATATGATAGTTTCTCTGGGCTATATATCCAGGAGCAGAGTTGATATTTCATAGCAGAAAGACATTTTCGACTTCAATCAATATTGCCAAACTGCGCTCCGAAGCAACTGTACCAATTTACACTCCCACCACGTCGACATCCCTATTGTCATCAGACTTAATTAATTTTTGCTAATCTGGTAGGTGTGAATGGTATTTCATGGTTTCAATTTGCATTTCCCTTATCATGGGGAACCAGTGATAGTTTTTGAGGCCAAGAATAGAGTCTAACCCCTCCCCACCCACTCATATACCTGGTGGAAGCAAGGGAAAGCATGGAGGCTGGGGAAAGCCCAGATATTGAGGGTCCAGAGACCCAGGACTAGAGGAGTGATTTCTCACTTAAGGATCAAGCACAGATGATCATCAGAACAGAAGGCTGAATTCCAAAAGGACAAGCCAAGGAGTTGCTAAGAGAAGGGACCAGAGAAGGGATAGGGTCAGAACTCTGAAAGCAGAGAGGAGGACAAGAGAGAAACATGTTAGAGTTAATGGGAAAGGTTCCAAATTATTTCCTGAGAACAAAGGCAGTTGTTTGCATCTGGTAGCTAGAGAGAGGGCAAGACGGGATTAAAACAGGTGAGCAAAAAGGAAGGGAGAGTAACGAGCAGCAAGACTCCAGCAACTCGGTCTGCCCTTGGCCACCATCAGTCACCACTGCAAACCCTGAGAGCCCTAAGTAAGTCTGTGTATGCCCTTCTAAATGAAACTTCTCATGTCAGGCCATACGATGTGGGCCACACTTGGGTTTGAGGGTTTGAGGTTTTCATTTGTCTAGAGCAAACAACAACGAAAGCGCTGTGATGGGTGAGGGACTTATTTTTTGGCACATCGTTTCTCCTTCTGGTGGCTTCTTTACAAAACATATTTTGGGAACATTTAAAAGTTCTTCCCATAGCACTGCTTCTCAGGGAAGTTAAATAAAGCCAGATTGACGGACTGATTTTAAGGCATGTACGCCAAAACATGTCTCCTATATTAAAGACGCTGGAGCTTTCTGGGAATAACTCATTTCCTTGGAGGGCACTGGAGAGTGTGGGAATCCCATATAATCCATGTTCTTTTACCAGGCAAAACTCTGAGAAGCAGAGTCATCTATCAACGAACATGACAGATATGATTCTTTTTAATGGGGACAGGAAACCACTCTAACCTCAATGGGTCCACAGTTTCAAAGCCAACTTTCCCTTCGGCTTGTTTTGCTTCAAGTAAGGCCAAATGCTAAGGACAACAGCCAAGGAAGCCTCCAGAGAGACAGGCGTTGAACTGTGTGTCATGGATACACAATGGCATCTTGAGGGACTAAGAAACCAAAACCCCAATATCTCCTTTCCCTTACTTGACACCATGGGAGTATAAAGCGGGATGAAGCCCTCAGTCCAGAATAGACAGGATTTAATAAAACCATAGAAACACTGAGTATCTAGTATCTGAAATTATTCTGTAACACCAAGATGTAGCAAGAGTTAATCTTTACTATTCTGACCTTTTTAAGGTTAAATATGACCATCACATTTCTGATGAGTTGAAAATGATGAGGAAGGATATGACTCTTTCAGTCATTTTGTAATTTCTCTTGGCCTTGAAGTCTACCATAGAATACCTTCATCTTTGAAGTAAATTTTAGAGCCCGCTTACTCAGACATTTCACACACACATGCACGCATGCACACACACACACACACACATGCTAACATTGTATTTACATGAGAACATGAGGCATGCCCTCTGGGATACCAACATACCACAGAACCATTCCATTCAAAATTCTTGGTTGAACATCTGCTAGGTAGGGATTGATTAGAAGAGGCTATGAGTAAGTCAAGAGTCAGCAAGTATGCAGTTCACAACCCATCGCAGATAGGTCTAATGAAAAGACTCCTGAGCCAAGTTGAGGGAACAGACCAAGGATGGTGAGGCACCCAGGGACCAGCCGCCAGTGGGAAATCATAACCATAGCTAGGACCAAAGGGGAAATAGTGGCACTGGAGCCCAGTAGGACCTGGAAATCTGAAGGACGGCTGTCCAATGTAATTGTAGCAATGGAAGTATACAGCCACTGCTAGCGACTTAAGAGAAGTAACCCAACCTCTCTCTCTTCCCACCTTTGGATCTCCTGGTGTGTTCTTCTATTTGTTAAACCTAACTGGAAGCCAGCTAGTACGGTAACCTGGGTGATGCCATCTTCAGGAGTCAGCCCACACTTGGCACAATGTGGGGTGGAGAAGAGAGGAGAGACTGGCTCAGGGGCTGGAGGGAGGCGGGGGTTGCTAATGGACAATAATCAGCATGGTGGCTCTCCTTCCATCCATGTCATTTCCTGTTTGAATCAGTGGCATCCCTCAGTCCGAAGGCATACGCAGAAGACACAGTACAAACCCTCTCTTGATTCCTTGATCAAACAACACACAGATCCTCCTGATCCAGGGTCAGTCTCCACATTTCTTAGTGGAAAGATAACTCTGATTCGGAGTCATTTAACTAAGCAGTTAACCAGACAGGAGTTTCCCTCATAACTTGAATATGGTCATTGACAATTATGTGGGTGAGGACCCATACCAGCTCAAGCAGCAAATTCCACATCTCCCAACCAAATTACTGGTTTTCAGCAGAGAGATCAGAGCTCTCTATTCATTCTCTGGAGAAACAGCCTCAGGCAGGCCTCAGTTACCAAAGATGAGAATAATGCCCAGCACTTACTTAGCCCTTACTATATGCCAGGCACTGGTCCACACGCTTTGGGTGTATGCCGGTGAGTCCAGTTTGCTGAGGCACTAGATCAGAGGGTGAGGGGAGAGGAGTTGAGGGGCTGATTTCCTGCTCTTCCTGCTGTTTTGCCAGGAGCCGTATATCTCTCCCTATGCTCACAGTTCCTGTCTAGGAGCCCCTCTCCCAGGGCTACAGTTCTCCTTGGGTATGAGCAAACACTCCCTCTGCTTGCCCCTCCAGGCCCAGAGTGGTAACAGTGTCCCCCAGGTGTTTCTCCACCCTTCGGTTGTTTCCCAACCCCATCCACACCTCTGCAAACCATGTATTCGTTAAACTCTCCTTTATTATCCCTTTGAGTGTTCCATCTGCCTCCCTGTGGGTCTCTGCTGGTACAATGTATGTGAACCCAGTGAATGATGCTGCAGCTCCCAGACTAAGAGGGTCCCGTTCTGAAGGACACCGTGGGAACCAGTGCTGGCAGGAAGGGGCTAGCCTCCTCTAGGGACACAGGAATCTAGAATAGGAATCTGTCTTCAACAAAGACACAGTTTAACTTCATCTTTTTCCTTCTTTTTTTCCAAGGAGCAAGTCAACAGTTTATAGTGAACTCAGAAATAGGTAGAAAAACTGCTGTCTTGAGGAAGCACTTGGCATTCAAAGGAAAATACTAGCTTTAATGTCAGCCTTCTAATCATTCAGACCCCACCTCTACCACTTACAATGGACTAATATGGGACAAACAAGCTCTCTAGGCCTTGACTTCTTAATATATTAAATGAGACTACCAATATCTATAATATATGGTCCTTAAAAGGTAACAAATATTAAATACCTGTATAGAGTGTACCTTTAATGAATCAAAATTCTCTCCCCCTCTACTTCAAGGAGTCTACTGTTTTCTCTTGGATCCTGGTCCTAACTCCATCACGTTTGGGCCTGAGAATCCTTCTGTTCCTCTCCTTCACGTGAGTTGAGTTCATTTTACTGCTCCATCTGGAATCCATGAGTCCCAAGGGCTTTATTCCTGGACTGCGTTGGGAGGATGGCTTTCTTAATGAAACCTGAGATTCTTGGTACAGGCAATTTTCCCTGTTGATATAATGCTTCATGCATGCATGCATGCACACGCACACATACACACACATACACACCACGGTGTACCTGTGCACATGCAATGAAATCCAATCCTGGACAAGCTCATTCCCACTTATGACTCATGCTTCCATTCAGATAATACTAATTGCTCCCTGGAGAGCATTACAGGGGATAAAATGGCAGGGATAACAAATAGGGGATGAGAGTGAGAACACTTTTTGGAAATAATAGTCATTAAGGGCCCAGAGAGCTGATGCCTGGCTCAGTTAGAGGTTAGTAGGTATTTATTAGAAGGCAATTTGGAGTTAATGCTCAGTCCTTTGTGGTAAATTCAGGATCATTCCAATTAGTTTTATCATGACCGTGGGATGGAAAGAGTCCGTGCATCCTTCCCCTTCTAGTACTCATCTCAGAAATGATGATGCCTACAAAATTCCAATTTGGAGTTCTCCAACAAGCTATTAGCAGCCTATATCTGTAGAAATAGATTTCAAGCAGTGATTCTCAAACTTCTATATGTACCAGAATCGCATGTCCAGAATCATAATCATAATCATGTCAAAATCACACTTAAATTTTTAAGTAGTTCCCCCAAATGATTCTGAGAAATACAAAACATGGACAACAAATGATGTGAAGGGACTTGCAGAAGAGCTTGCCATATCACCTCAGGCCACCTGCCAAATGAATTAGAGAAGGTAGGTCACCACTGCTGAACACGCGCGTGCAAGACGCCACTGGCTGACCCCTCAGAAAAAACAGCAGGGATGACCCAAAGGTATTTCTATCTGGCTCTCAAAAGGGGCTTCCTTCTGATTTATTTCTTGCAAAAGATTCACCAGATACATACAATACAACCTTTCCACACATAAAATTTCTAGTGAGCAACTGAAGTAGATGCCAGGTAAGAGAGGAAAGTTGGGGGCGGATACAGGCAAGAAAGTGGCTTCAACTTGGAGAGTAAAGGAGAGCATTTGGGATGAAGCAGAGAACGAGTGTGTGGGAGAAGCGCAGATGTTAGAGCTGAGCTACAAAGCTCTAGACCGCAGAAATTCACATGTCACCTTCACAAAATTGTCATGTCTACATACTACACTTGCAGCATGGTAGCCACAAGCTACATTGTGGCCACTGAGCCCTTGAAATGTAGCCAAGTCAAATTAAGATGTGATGTAAGTATAAAATACACATCAGATTTTGAAGATTTATTACTCAAAAAAAGGATATAAAATATCTTTCAATAATTTTTCTGCTGATTGCATGTCAAAATGATATTTTAAATATATCAGATTAGACAAAGGATCTGTTATTAAATTTACTTTCACTTATTTTTCTCTTTGTGACTAATGTAAATTTTAATTTACATATATGGTTTGCATTTTTGGCTCCCATTGTACTTTTGGTGGACAGTGCTAGCCTATACTATTATTTATCTGATTATTTTCTCTCCATTTGACTCACTTTTTTCTCTTAAATAAACATAGCTATCTCTTGGGTAATAATACTTATGAAACTCCAAGTTTGATATGCCAGTTAAATTTTTTAAATAAGCATTAAAATATCTATTTATTTTATATAAAATAGTTTATACACACACTACCCAAATTCCACTTGTGTTTGGCCAGTGGTACAAAACACCACATTTTGGGAAATGATTCAAGCCCAAACCCTCTGACACCCAGAGAAGAAGAAAATGACCAGTTTACAGTCACTAATGTCATCCAACACAGAGGCAGCCCAGTGCTATTTAGTAAGCTCCCATATTACTCACAGGCCTGAGCTGAAAATTGCATGACCATCAGCACAAAGGGAGTGGCATCTGGTCATGCTCTCTGGGTTTCCACTCTGTCCTAGTATTTCACAAGGCGGGCGCCTTTCTGAAAGGGCTGCTAGGAAATGTGGCTTGTGCTTTTGAGTAATTCTGGAGGCAGGCATGGCCTTCGGTAACCCATGCCAACCCAGCTGACTCCCTTCACCCCTCCACCCACCACCCCTTCTTCCTGGTGGCAGTTGCCATTGCCCACAATTAAAGGCCCCTCTGGGTCATGGACTGGCTCGAGCTATCTCCCCCAGCTGCCCCGTTTGATCTCAGGGGAGGATAAAGGACAACAGCCCTTCTGAGGGGCCCTTATTACCTTGGCAGGAGGTAGGGACCCTCCCCCAGTGAAGTGGAGGAGTCAGGCCAAGAGCTCCTGTCCTGCAACTTTTTATATCTCACCCTAACCCAGCAGGTGCTTAATAAACACTGAAAAGCCAGGCTGTAGGTATGAGAGTCCTGCCATTTCTATCTAGAATCCTTCAACTAGAATGTTTCCTCCTGAGGGGAGAGATTTTGGATGACTTCCAATAGCCAATACCCAACTCAAGTGCAAGAGGAGGGGACTCTAGAAGATTCTGGGCCCTTTGAACAGGCCACTTTAGGAAGATCCAAAAAAACTTCCTCATGGACATCACTGTATGCCCCAGCCATTGCCTTGAGCAGCTTTTCTTTTCCTCTGTCTTACTGCTACTTCTCTCACCTCCCAGGCATCCAGGTTCCCCAAAGTCCATACCTGCTCTTAGCCTTCATATTTCACAGCCCGTTCAGATGGTTCTTTGTACTTAATATAATCTTAGCTTTCAACACTTGGCCCAGATTTAGAGCTCCCCATGTCCCCAAATGAGATATTCCCTGACCCAGAGCTAGCCTGGTGGACAATGCACAGACCAGCTCCTGCTGTCGGCCACAGGGTAGGGGGACCCCCGCACAGAGCCCAGCATGTGCTCTTCTGAAGAGAACCTGGATGGCTGAGCCCACACAAGCCTGGTGGGACTGTCAGTCTCTCTCTCATCAGACCATCTGAACACCAAGGTCAGCACAGGTGGGAAACCTGGCCTCCAATCCCAGCTCAGCCTCCATTTATTCATCTCTGAATGGGCACGAGGATGTTATAAGGCCAAGTAGAGTTAAAATACTACTGAAATGAGGGAACGCCAGCAAGGAACTCAAGCTGCTTTGTGCTTCACCTCCATAAAAATGCTAAGAATAGCTGATAATCATTCAGCAATTACAACATGCCAGGCCCTGTGCTTAACAGTGTATCATCTCATGTCATCTGCACCACGACCTGAGGAAAGAGACTCCGAGAGATTAAGTAACTTGCCCATGGTCACACAGCTTCTAGCTGGCAGAACCAGTCAGTGTCCATAACCTACTCCGCGTGCTGTCTTTTTTCGTGTTGGCACAGAGGGAGAGAGGCAGCCCAAGGATAAAGGGGGAACCATATTTGGTGCAGCTGCCTGGCCGTCCCTCAAGGATAAACACAGAGGGGGCAGTGTGGACTAGCACAATGAGCTATTGGCCCAGGTGGCTTCTTCTCATTTGTTCCTCTTATCACCACAGTCGCACACTCAGCAGAGTCCCCTCAAGGTCACCTGCCCCACACATGTCCCCAGGGGTCTATGACAGCCTTTCAGGGTCTGTTTGGTTGACAGCTTGAATTTGACAAGATCTGTGTTGAAAACAGAGCCCCATAACTGACTCGCAGAAAAACGCCCGCAGCCCTCTCAGGGGACCTGCGTGATGGATGGGCCTCTCTCCGAGGGTCCCAGGGGGCTGGCTGGGGAGGACTGAGGTCTACAGTGCCTCACTTGAGCTTCCAGGAGGTCAACTGCCATTTTAATAACTACCCCCTGCTCAGAAACTCAGCCCAGGCCCATCTCTGTCTTTGGCAAATTCCACACTTCCCAGAGAGCTAAGCACACCCCTGTCCTAAGACTTTTCTTTGTCCTGGTAGGACCACGGACTCAGCTTCAAGCCTCTATTCTCCTCAGAGGCCAGGGCCTAAAGAAAGGCCTGCTGGACAGCAGAGTTGATAGGGCCTCTCGTCTCAGCACGGTACATTCTCCCCATCTGCCTCCGAGACACAGATATGCATACAGTATCATGAAAACAATGAGCTGAGGGATCCATCATGCACCTAAAAGGAATCAAAAATTCATTCATTCATTCATTCATTCATTCATTCATTCATTCATAGGTATTTACTGGGTCCCTACTAGATAGAGGTACTGCTGTAAGCACTGAGGACACAGCAGTAAGGAAAACATTGTCCCTGTCCCCAAGAGAGGACCATTTGGCAGCAGTTTTATATACAAGGGGCTCAGGAAGAAGTAAGCACTGCGGGATTGTTGGAGGCCCTTGACCTAAATACAAAGGATGAGAGATGAGATAGGGCAACCTTCTCCTTCAGCAGCCCTCCGTCTTGGATTCTGTGCCTTATCAGGGCATTTGCTACACTATGAATTCCCAGACCTGTGGTTCTCCAGGTCAGCTATGCCTCAAAGTCATGCTGAGAGCATCTTAATATACAGATTCCTACAAAGCTTCTCCTAGTGATTCTGTCTCTGTAGGTCTCAGGTGAGGTCTAGGAATCTGTATTTGTAAAATCTATTCTAGGTAATTCTAAGGCAAATTCAGGTTTGTGAAACCTTACCCTTAATTCTGAGTTCCTTATTTATTAGATACCTATAGGACCTAGATCAGTGGAAGAATGAATGAATGAATAAAAGCATGCATCTTTGGAAGCTTGCCCATGGCTATGGTCAGCAGTAGGGGCTCAGGTCCAGAGGCCTGTGGAATTGGTGTGATCTGGGATTTCTGAGTGAATTAGTACCACACGAAGGTGTACAGGATGGGGGCAGGATATGGCGCCTTATGCCAGGCGCCAGGCCTGAGCCATCCTGCTAATGAAAGGCAGATCACAGAGTGCTGATGACTTGGGGAGGAGTAGAGTCCACAGGCCACAGATATAGTCATGAGATCTCGGGCAGTTGATCTATGCCAGGTAATACAGAAATGGAGACAGATAGATCCTGAAATCCCTGAAACCCCTGCGGTCACCACTGTGCATTCATCACTAATTTACATACCTTGAAGGATCAATACGGAACAATCCAGTTTCTACCACTTGCTAGCTGTGTGACCTCAGATAAGTTACTTAGCCTCTCTGAGCCTCCGTTTCCTGATTCATAAACTAGAAATAATAATTACTTACAAGGTTATCGTGTTGACAAAATGATAAATCAAGTGTGAGAACACTGAGCACAGAGTAGGTACTTAGTAAAAGGTAATAAGGATGACCATTAATTGAGCCCTTTTCATACAAGTCTCATAAATACAATATGATCTGAAGGAGCTACTCTTAGGTCTAGCTTTCAGATGAGGAAACAGATTCAGGGAAGTGAACTGTCACACCACAGATAAATGGTGAAGCCAGAACATGAACCCAGGTCTGTCTCATTCCAGAGGCTTGATTGTAATACTAAGCTATATGCAAATATATTTTTGAAAGGGGAGACTTAAAAATCATAGTATCTGTGATTATCATAACAATCAAAAGTGGTAGTTATTGGAAGTTCACACAGGATTAGAAAAATTGGACTGCAGGATGCTAACAAGAGCTTCCTTGTATTAAGTACTTACTAGGTACCAGGTACTGTACAAAGCACTCTTAGAAATCCATATGAAACACCTGTTTTACAGATACCAAGTGGGACTTACAGGGATTAAGTGCCTAGCCTGAGGTCATTCAGTAAGAATACCTGAGCAAAGATTTGACCCCACGGCTCTGAGTCCTTAACCACTCTGCTGTACTATAGATTCCCACTAGAGGACACTCAGCAGAACATCCAGAAGACAAGACTTCTTAGACACAGCAGGTATTTCTCGGGTGATGTCCTCTCTGGGCCTGGGATCAGACGAGGTATTGGGGTGGGGGACAAGGAAGAAATAGAGGGAGGACAGAGGCAGAGTCCAGCCATGGGTGAGTGACTACCTTCCTTGCAAGCACCAAGGAAACTCCTAAAGCCCCTGGTTGACTTCTGTCAGAGATGCAAGGACAAGTGGAAGTAGGACTTAGGGAGACTCTAGAAAGCTCCTGTTCTACCCAGGTATCTGCCTGCTCCTTTCTAGTGGTATTGAGAATATTGTGATGGCCCGGTCTGTTTTAGATGGCTTCCTAGCAACTTCAGTCACATCTCGATCTTTTGTCTGTCTGGATGAAAGGCTGATTTTTGTTGTTTGGTTTTGTTAATTTTTCAACCAAAAATGAAGTGCAAGTGTTCCAAACCCACCCACTCTGGACTCAGAAGTCCACTGACGTTGGATGGGCCCCTTCCCTCTCTATCTGACCTCTCCCATTGATGACTCCTGGCCTCCTGACCTCGGGTGGTGGCTTCAGAGAAGAACTTAAGTCATTTAAAGCATTACACAGAAACAAGGGATTTTTTGGTTTGGGATTTTGCTGGTTTTTTTTTTTTTTTTCTTGTTTGAAGTCATGACACCAAACAGTATTGCCTCTCTTTCAATGAGCTCATGGAAGCACTCAGTTTTTACTAAAGAATGTGAAGGGCAGAGTTCATGGGGTTGTTGGGCATGTACATCTCACACATGCAGAATTACACAGATGGACTTCCAACAGACCCCACAATCATCGCCCAGAGAAAAGACAGGGGAGGGAGAAATCAAAGACAGGAGAGGGTTTTCCTCACTCTATGCCAACGTTGGCAGAAACACCAGAAACCCAAACATTTTCCCAGCCCCAGTGGCACCTCAACCTGAGTTAAGGTAACGTGAGAGAAGATTTGGCCTCTACCCTTCATGTCCCTGGGAAGTGAAGCCTCAGAGACCCTGCCTCTGGGAACCAAGTCTTTGGGAAATCCAACTATGAAGTCAGGAAACACCAGCAGAACTTCCCACAATGGTATTCCAAGTCTTTACAACTGCCATGTCCAACTATTCCCTTGTTCAGCAAAGGCTTCACATGGAGAAGGAGCAGAATGTCAAGCCTCAAGTACTTCTTTCAAAGTTTTTCTAGACTTTCCCCCAACCCCCAAAAGCTGCCACTGCCTTTAAGGAGGAATGAATCTCTTCTATCCCCATTACCCTAGAAAATTCCCTGAATCCATGCCTCTACCCGGACCAAAAAAGAAATCAGACCAGCAGAGGTCCTTTCCCCCAGAGAGGGCCATGAAGCTGTGTACATGAAATCACAAATATTCTATTTCTTGATATAAATGTCTTGGGGCTTTATTCCTTTCCTCCGAAGACAGGCCGTTCTGGGGAAAGAAAGGTTAAATGAAAATGAACTGAATATTTTAGTGACTGAAATGTTTCTCTTTCTTTGGCAAAAATAAGCAAATCTGCATTTAGTAGCTTCTTTTGCTGGCCTAACTTGAGGCATTTTATCAGAGCTGAACCCTTTGAAGTAGAGAGAAAATGTGAGACCAATGAACCCCAAGATTGGGAAAAGAGACAGGAAGAGGCATCAGAAGGGGAGCTAAGCCTGTCTCGCCTAGAGCAGCTTCATCCCAAGAGCCTGACTCGTGGCACTTGGGAGCTCTGGTTCAGAGAGAGAGAACCAATATTGCACTGGTGGGGGCAGGGTGGTCACCTCACCACCATCACGTACACACAGGGCGAGAAAGTCCCAATGTCTGAAAAACAAAAACTTATAAATAGGGAAGTATCTCTGAAGCTAAGAAAACCAGCAGACACCTGACAGCTTTCCTTACGCAAATCTTAATTAGTATACCAAAACAAGTGACTAAAGCCAGCACACTTATGAAGAAGTTGACCCCTGGTTTCTACAGTCGGATGACTAGAGTCAGAGACTGAAAAAACAGGAAGCGCCAGATGTAATATCAAATGACCCAGACGGTAAAAAGCAAGGCAGAAAACTAAATTGGAAGACAGGAAGTCACAATCACACCACAAACAATACAGATATTTGTCTGAGATATGCTTGGCCTGGTTCCCTATCATGGCCAAAAAATGGAAGAGCGCAGCCAAGATCAAGATATCTATCAGAGGCAAGGCCACTAGAAGTGGTCAAACTGATACCTCCCCAGCGAAACCTTTTCTCTGCCGTTGAGTAAAACTTTAGAGGTTACATGGCTGGGTTGAAAGTGCAACTTGCTGGTCAAGGGCCAGATGCCATTACTAAGCCCTGGGACCTAGCTCCCAAAATGAAAGCTCTGGCCTCCCCTAGACCCATCTTTGCTCAAGATAAGAGCAATGAGTATCTTTTGGTCGTATCTGGCAGCTATTATTCCTCCTCCAGGGAACAACGGCACATTCCCATTCACCACTCCTCCCCTACTCTGTCCCCATTCAGCTGGTTTGATTGGAGCCCACCCCTCCCTGATCCACTGGAGTCTGATCTGCTGGCACCATGATGCTAACCACACTGTCAACCCCTGACCACACTGACTGACACAGGAGTAACTCTCTTTGAACCCATGAATGTGAGCCCTGAGATTCTGCCAAAAGTGTTAGAAAACAGAAGCTCTTTATCAAGTGGAATTACTAACCTGACCAGGAGAGACCTGGCCACAAGCCCTTACCCCCATATCTTTCTGCTGCCAGAAGCCACCATGTGGATAGAATCTGATGGAGAATTAAAACTGATGCAGAGATCGCAGCACTGGGGTACATATTTCTAGAAGTCAAAGGAGAGGGAATCAGTCTTTTCTCCTACAGAGGGCCTCTCTCCCTGCAAGGAAGGCAGCTTGGGGTAGGGAAGAGGGCAGTTCTGCAGACTGTGGTTTGAAGTTCACCACAGATACTTAGCCTATCTCTGGAAAGGATGAGTTATCATGTATGGGAAGGGCCTAGTACCTGGAAGACAGCTTATGTTAAGGCTGTGCCCTGAGCAAAATGGTGACAGGCACGAGAGCCATAATGGTGCCTTCCTTTTTCCCTTTTAGGCCCCTCTTTCACCACTTATTCCCTGGGACCCACAGACCAAATAACAACCAGAGATCATAGCACACTTGAACTGTCATCATCATCTGTCTGGTTAGCCAGCACACGTGGACCCAGGGCCAGCCACTGCAGTGATACCTAGTGCTGCCAGGCACCCCAAAAGGGCATTGGCGTTGAATGCCTTTCCTTCCATCACATCCACATCACACAACTCCAGTGATACTCCAGCTGGAGCACAGTGAAGACCATTGACAAAAGACAATGGGGCTGGATTAAGCCTCCATGTGCACCTGACTCACCATGAGTCAAATCCCCTAGAGGACCTTCTCAGCCTACCATTGTTATCACATATCACGTATGTCTGGCACGTATAAATGTCAGAGTGGCAGGCGAGCTCGGGAATTGTTGTTCTTTGGCTTGGAATATAAATCTCTACTGAGAAGTATACCAATAATAGCACAAACATAGTATCCCTCCCAAAAGTTGTTACATTTTAATTAGGGATAATTTAAGACACTGCATCCAAAGGAATAATCAATATTCTTAAGAGTGCGAGGTAATTGGTTTGTTTTGCCAGCCCTGTTTTAGCAATTCTGCTCTTTCCTAATCTTCAAAAACTCAGTCTTAAGTTTGGCCAGGGAGAAATCACCCTGGTCCCTTAAAATTTTTCACTACCTTCTTCTTCATTTATGAAATAACCTGATCACCATCACCCCCATACCTCATGTACCGCCAGCGCAGCACTGGCTGAAAACTGATAAATGCTAATGCAAGAGATGTTGTAACTAAATGTCATTGTGTTTGTATCTATGTGTGTCTTCTGCAATATAAGATAAACAAACTAATCTTCCTCACCAAGCTTAGAGGGATAACGAACAAAAATTAGAGTTGAGTAACCTGCCAGCGTAAATATTTCACAAAAGCTAAACGAGGGTAAATAGAGCCAAATTGTGAGACTAGCGTGGGACTTTCCAATAAAGTTTCTGTCTGAAGTATTCACAAGCTTACTCCTCAGTGGAATACTTTCTAGTTGTTTCTAATATTTGGCTTTTCAAACATTATAATTTTACCATACTGGTGAAATGAGTATTAGTATTAATTGGCCAACAGTTATTAGGTTCCCAAGCAATGTGCCAGGCATTGTGTTCAATATTTTACATGGATTTATCTTCTTTATCCAAAGAGCAATTCTATGAGATGGAGCTATCATTATCCCTGTTTTGCAGGTGGGGAAACTGAGCCACAAACAAGCAACACAACTTGGAATCAGGCATCATACCCAGACAGCATCACCCAGAGCCTGTGTTCTTAACTATATTTATACCTCATTCAAATCTAGGGGAAGAATCTGTGGCTCTAGGCAGTTACCTTACATCACCTTCTCCTCTGAGAGCCACTCAGGGGCTCCCCACCGCCTCCCAATTCAAGGCAACACCTCTCTCTGGTTCTCACAGCCCTCCCAGATCTGGCCCATCCCCAGTTCTCCATTCTCATTCCCAGTCTCCCTAATATGGTGCCTTCCATTCTAGATTGCACATTTTCTTTCCTGTCCCCACCTGTCACTCACTTCTCTGCCACCCCCTGAAACTAAACACACAGCCTTTACCCCCACTATCAGGCCTTTCAGCAAGCCGTTTGCTTCCCTGAAGGAACTTCTTCTCCTCCTCACTGTTGGAGTTACTCCAAATCCCACCTCAGAACACCACGTTCTTTATCCACTCTCTCCTTCCTAGAAACTTCCATAGCCCATTTGGTCTTCTCTGCCATTCATTTCAAGCTTAAATACTCCTTCATGATGTTGGCTAACTTCTAATGCACACGAATTATTAGCCCAACTAGATCAGCCTCCCAGGGGGCACAAACCATCTTCTGGCTCCTTTGACTCACCTTCGCACCTAGCACAGGGTCTGGCCCATCGCTCAGCTCAGCCCCCAGTGAAGGTACAGGCTGAGATCAAGAATCCTGAGTACTTTCTAGCTTCTGGGACATTAGTATATAAAACATTTAATGTACATGGTAGTTTGTGCTTTGTTATCATGACACAGCTCAAATCAATCCCTGGAAGGGAGCAGCCTAGCATAGACTCAATCCTCAGCTCTGACACCCATGTGGCCGCCTATCACAGGGGCGTAGCCTGGTTTGTGGGAGAGCTCAAGGAAGAGTCAGCTGCTCCTGCATGTCAGAAGCTGAGGCAGAGGATGCTGCAATCGCCTTTAACATGGAAATGTGTTCAGCATGCTCCTCAGACCCTTTCCAATCTTGAGTGCTCAAAGGAAAAAAAAAATACCATTTATAATTTTATTTTCCCAATCCTTTAAGTAAGACCTATTCATGATGTTTAAAAAAAGAAAATATAAAAAAGTATAAAGAATAACATATCACTCATTATCTCACCATTGTTATCTTTTTGGAATATTTCCTTCTAGTCTTCTTTTAAATTGTATATCTGCTTGGCACTGTGCTAAAACGATGGAGAAAACAAAAGTAAAGACCCATCCCAGCCCTCTAGTCTCTTGCAGACTAGTGCGGGAGCCACGTGAGATAACAATGAAGTACCACACATATACAATATGAAGACTGAGGCAAGTACAAAAGGCAAAGCCATTGAACTTTCCACACAGAGGGAGAAGCAAGGACAAAGACCAAGAGAGAATTCCGAAAGGGGCTGGCATTTGGTTCCTGCCAGCACAGTTACTGAGCTCCTGCTGTATGCCAGGGTGCTGGGGAATGGGGGAGACAGGAAGTGACTTGTTCAAGGCCACTCAGCTAGTTAGCTATTTCCACAATATTTGTTCTAAAGATCACATGTTCTGAAGCCACAAGATTCTAAAGGCGTCTTCTTGTAAGTAAACCCACAAGTCATGTGTGTGTACGTATGCGTATCACACACATACACACTATATATACATATATAAAATGCCCTTTATGATACAAAATAAACTACCTTTATGAGACTCTATGTTGATACCAAATGCCTTTATTGAAAAACCTCAAACTGCATGAATTGGGGACCATCCTGGAAAATCTGGGACACATAGTTTGATCACCATAATTATACAGCATGCTTTTTCTCAATCCAACAAGGATTTCCTAAAATAGCCTTGCATTCCAACAGGATATTAAACCCTGTTGAGGATGCCTCAATCTGGAATCAGAGTCAGAGTGGCTGGAAACAGATTTGGTTCACTTTGCCTTCCAACTAAAATAGGACACAAAACTAAACAATGTCATTAGGGAGACAGAACCTCATTTCCCCCAAAACAGTCCTTTTAACCTAGAAAGCAAAAGGACCTGCTCCATTAACGAGCAAAACTATTTCTTGCTGTTTTGCGTTTCCTTCTCAAACTACCTTTAATATCTTGTACCACAGGGGCTCAGGGCAAGGGAGGAGAAAGAAGGCAAATGAAAATTAATTTTCAAATTAAATAAAGTTACCAATGTCAGCCCAGTTAAAAACCTCCTCAGCCCCAGAATTCTGCATGCTTCCATTCCAGGGCTCACTCCATCATGACGAAAGGAATGCAGTGAGCTGGGCTCTGTTCCGCCTGATTAATTCAACATTGTTCAGTAAAGGTCGGTCCACATGGTTAGAACAACAACTAGATGATAATCACAAAGCCTTCAGTGAGCAGTTAAAAATGAATTTGTCTGTTCTGTTCACAATGTCTACTGAGCAACATCAAAGGAGCTAAGGGCACAGTGGACTTTGTAGAGTAACTAGTTTTAAACAGGGTAAAAAATGAACATTTTCCTGCCTGCTAACTCTAAAAATCCAACTTGTGTTCTCAAGGTCCAGAAGAATAAATCACTCAGGCAAAAAATAATAATAATAATGAAGACATATGGTGTGGCTCCCCAAAACCCATCATGTGCCAGTCATTAACATTCAGCAGATCATTGATCATAATGCTGACCATCATATTTTGATTACTTTCTTGTAGGGATAAACACAAATGCTTTTTCCTTCTCCCTTTCTGTTGGCAGGAGTAATTTCTTAAGAAACCATCTAAGGGATTGTGATGGGCAGCACTTAGAAGACAACCTTCTGGTAGCAGCAATTCCCAACACAGAGAAAGCTCCTTCCAACTTCTGAGCCAAGGAAGTGGGGCATTTGGCTGGTTTTCACATCAGCATCTCAGCATCCATCCAACTCACTGATCTTCCTGCTTTGCTTTATTGCATGTGTTGCTATTTTCCACACATCACTGGCTCCAAACTTTCTTCTTCCCTGACCCCTTTCATCTCATTCACCTTCTCTATTACCTACCTTTGTTTTCTTTGCTTCCCAGACTTCATTAATTCAGCAAATATATATTAAACACCTACTCTTAGAAAACACAGCATCACATTATCTCTCTTTATAATATTTCAATACTCATTTTCCTCCTTAAGCACAGCTTCTCTCTTGATTCTCAATGCATTCTGTGTGCATAGGAAGGAGATGTGCAAGGTACTGTGAAATATTTTAGATTTATTAAAAAAAAACTATAAAGAGTAATATAATAAGACATTTATATAACTATTGCCCATCTTAAAGGATAAAACATCAATATGATTGGTACTGTATGTGTCCCCTACCCTGGTGACATCCCCTTCCTCAACTCCCCAGCGACAACCACTAAACTAAATTTGTATATTATCCCCATGAGTTTTTAAACATTTTTACTATCTATGTATATATCCAAACACAATATATAGTATTGTTTTACATTTTCTTGAACTTTATAGAAATGGTTTTGTACCATGTTTTTTTCTTCAGTATGCCTTTGCTCTTCATTTTGTAGTTGATAATCATCCACATTAATTCTTTAGCGCTAGTTTATTCCCCTATTGTCACTATCTGTTACTCCACTGCATAAATGCAGCCCCATTCATTTATCCAGTCTCCTCTTTAATTCCGATTTTTTTTTATTTAATTCCGATGTTTTTCCTATTACACAGTGCCACTGTGAATATTCTTGTATATGGCTCCTTGTACACATCCCCAATACTCTCTTTACTTTAACCTGCACATCAAATACCAAAGGAAGTGCTCTGCCTTTAGTTGCCAGTGAAAGTCCTTCCAACACAGCCACGATTGCCTCAGCCTGAACTCTGGCCCTTTTCCATCTCATTCATGACTTAAAAGAACACGGTCAGCCTACTTTGATCAATGAGGCTGAAAAGACAGACTCCAGTAGATGCCACCCCCAGGCTCCCTGGTCTTCAGCTCTGCCTTTTGTCAACATGCTGTGCAGCCAGGGAGGTGGCTTTCCCATGCTGTGAACCTCCACGCAGAATCAAGTCATTGCTCTTGAGTTTTATATGACATATCTGACCCACTGTTTCTTGCCTTACACAAATGAGTCGATGCTCTCCTGAGAAATTAATTTGGATTTTCATTATACTTGAAATTGTAAAACAAGAATGAACACATCGCAGCCTGGGTGGTCTGTTTCCCTAGCTTATTTTTTGTAATCTCTTTTCCCACAGTTGGGCTGGAGGCACCGTTACCTACTCCTTGTCAGGGTCTGGGATGCCACAGCTCAGGCTCATTCTGTTCTCTTGGTGCGATTTATTTCCTGCATCATCTCTTTTGCCTGTGCTTCCAGATGTTATTAAATAATCCTCTAGATATGCCTTTAGGATTTGCTATAAAGACACTTAAGATGAAATAGCTGTCAGAACCAACCTGGTAAGAATAAATGGGAAATATGTTGTATGAGAGTCAGAACCTTCCCTCTAGCAACAATTACACCAGGCCAAACCAGTTTCCAACTGAAGACAGAGTGTCTTTTATTAAGATATTAAAAATTTTCCCTTACCTCCTAAAATTCAAATCTCCTTTTTCTTTATAAGGTGTATATAGAGAATCTGAATAAAACCACAATAGGAATAAAGATATTTGAGAAGTAAGGATATTGAGAAAGAGTACTCAACTGATAACTAAGAGCAATAAATTGTTAATAGCTATAATCATTGGCATTCCAAGCACAGAAAACAAAGTTCTTTACAAAGAATAGTATCAACAAAGAAAACATAAGGAAATACTAATAGCAAAGACCATACAAGGTATACAACTGAAATATTTATTCCCAAAAATCTTTTATATTATAAAACTGGTATTAGGGAAGAAGACAATACCTTCTAAGGTATTCCTCACTTGAGAATCTAAATGGATATAGAATTTATCATCATAAGCATGTAAGGAAAGTTTGTCCTATAGAGTATGTATTCCTTGATTTACATACACAAATATATACATACACTCACAAAGTATGGATACACACGTGTATTGCACATGGAATGTGTGCCTGCAACCTGCAACCATGTTGAATTTTTGCAAGCTACACTATATTTAAATATTTCAGAGGTGCTTTGTCTTTATCACTGGACCAATTATGTAATTGTTTTCTATTTAGTGAACATTTATTATAGTCACGCATTATGCCGGTTCCTCTTTTGTGATATATGCTCAATTCATTTGTTCCTCACAAGAGAATATTCTACCCTTATTTTTCTAGTGAGGAAACTGGTGCTTCGATAAGAACTCAACCCACTAAAGTTTGCTTAGTTGGTGAATGAAAGGTAGGACTATAAATTCAAGGCTGTCTGTCAGACTCTACATTTGAAGAACTTAAGCACTACCCTAACCTGGCTTCATACAAAAGATGACTATGATACTTAACAACCTTTAAGTCCTCATGGCACCTTGAATATAGTAGCGAGGAATGGATGGACAATGAACAGATGAACAATGGATAGTTTGAAACAAAGAAGCTTCAGATATAAATGGAAAGATGATTTAATAAAGAATGGTTTTCTCTCCGTGGTAAGGAGTTATATAAATATATATCTTTCTAGACATGGAGAGCCTCCATTAGTATCTATAATTAATAGATAGATGATCAATAGACAGATAGATAGATAGATAGATAGATAGAGAACTAATACCCTTTATCTGTTTCATGAGTTTAATTTTCCTTTCTGAATTTCCTTTAACCTCTGTATCTGAATCCACAACAAATACTTGGAAATGGAGATTTCCTGAATTGTGCCTTTATACCCCAACCTTGGTTGCTGAACACATAAAAATAGCAAGGCCAGAGTTTAATCCTTACACAAGTCTGTTGGTTTCACCAGTTAATACCATGTAGACCCTTTCAGCACAGCCAGCCACCTCCCTCAGACAGGAAAGGTCTGATCACAGCAACTTCCAGGAAAGAAATATGGGATGGACCTACACAGCCACATCTGTTGACCACCAACCCACATACCCCAGTAAGTCCACAAAATCCTCTTTATATGGTAAGACCAGCATTTTCTCAACATTGCTGAACTTTGAACATAAAACTAGGAAACTCAAATGAGAAAGAACAAATCTGCGAATGAGCCGCATGAAGCACAAGGGCCAGTCCTATGCCAGGACTGACATCCAAACTATGATAACACATGTGCCACAGTGACAGGCTCAACACAAGCCAGGCACACTCATGTAAACTCTCATTGTGTGTTCCAGAAAGGTATTTACACACATCATGTAATGAATCTTCACCTTATTAGAGCTTCTATTGTATTGATCCCATTTTGCAGCTGAGGAAAGTAAGGTTCCAAAGGTAAGGTCAATTATGGGACAGAGCCAAGATTCAATTCCTAGATTTCAAAGCTGGAGCTCTCTCAGACACTCCAAGCTCCCCACAGTCCCTTTCTGATCATAGTCCATCCATCTGTCACCCAGCTGCACAGCACAGCTCTCCTGGCGCACAGTAACGTGAGACTTAATTAAATAACAGGGTAAAGATTCACATAAAATGTTTATAGCCATATTAAGTTTTCATCAGTGCCAAGTGACCGGGTGCTTCCTGCATCTGATGACCATGTGGCTTTGGGATTTAACCAAGACTACTCAAAGTGCACAAACATCACCCACAGGAAAGTGGATACTATGTCAAAGGCAAGGAAATGGCCTGTATGATGCACTTTGTGTGTAAATGTGACGGCCCTAGACACTTCAGTCCAGCAGGTCTCCATGAGATAGAAATAGATCTCTAGTGAAAAGTGTTCAGAATGTTGATACACATTCCTAGAAACCTGATCCATAGCTTTCACCCATTTCTCAAAGAGATCTGTGACTCTCAAAATAAAGGGAGCACTGTCACATCTTAATGTCCTGGGTGCTGTCCCAGAGCAGCCGTAGGGAAGGCTTGGTTGGAGTCAGCACCTGTTTGGCATTCAAAGTCAAACACAGGCTGTTTCCTAAGCCTTCTGTGCTTAGCCTTCCAGGAAATGCAGGTTAACATCCTGAACAGGCCCCTTTTCAAGTTCTCACCTGTGTCCACGTCTGGAACACTTCACCACAAGCCACAGTGGTTGCAAAGCTGGGTTTCTGCGCTCTGCTCCTTACAATGAGCACACTTCACAGCCGATTTCAAGTGTCTGTGGACCATACTGTGGAGGCAGACAACCAATCAGTTCTTAGCTATTAGCTGAAGAGCACAGGCTCTCAAGGAAGAGAAGTTGGGGAGGAAGCCTCAGTAAAATTTACTTTCAGAATATAAACTCTGACAGTGCTAAGAAAGTCCAAAGGCCTTGGCCCTTGTGTTCTGGCAGGCCCTGTTTCACCAGAAAGGGGAAGGATGGCCCCGTCAGTTCAAGCAAATATTTTCAGGACATTGTAGGGTTCCCGACACATACTGTGTATCAAAGCAAACCTCAAAGATGTGGGTATCAGGCAGAATGGATGTGAAGGCAAAGAAGCCCACAGGAAACAATTTGATAATAGCCCCCACTAAAGCCTAGAAACCAGGAATAAACAAACACTCAGTGTCCTTGAGATGTCGCATCATAGGACTCCTGCCTGGGAGTGCTGAAGGGGTACAGAGTTTGCCAGTCCCCCACCATCTTTCTAAATTCTCCCAACCCCCAAATTCTAAGCAAAGGTTATGCTCTCTGACAGCTAACTATAAAGAAAAGAAATTTTTTTTTAAATTTCAGCGGGGAAAGTTGAGACTTCAAGAACCAGTTCGAATGGCAGGAATATGGACAGAGAGCATGTAAAAGGAGAACAGTCTCCCCCAGAAAGTATCAGTCAGGGCAACAGCCTCATTTGTAAACCTAATTGGAAATTCAAAGAGCAAAAGACATGCGTCCAGCTGAACATTTTTAATAAGAAAACCCATGTTGTGTACACTGAAACCGATAAGTTAATTAGGAATACCGTTACACTGATATATGGTATTATCCACTTGTTAATTTTTTTTTTTATGAAAAAATAATTATAGAAGACGCTGTCTTGCAAGGTGGCTATTGATTCTCACCAAAGAAAGTTCTGGGTACATTTGCTGAAGAAGTGAATTCTCACTGGGTTTCACACTCATACACTCTATTTCACACTTGCAACTACGCAATTGAGCATGACGACGAGGTGATCAAATACACAAGATGAGAAACCCCAAGCGGACCCTTACTGATTCAGGGAAGGCTGTTTTTAATGCAAGAAACCTGTATTCTCTTTTTCTGAATAATTGCTGAACCCCCAGAAGGCACTGAATCCCAGTATCGTTTAAAAGTAGACATAGCTGGCAAGTATCTTCTGGGCAGCCCTACTATGACCATCTGTTCAGATTCACTAATCATAAGCTAATACTTGCTGAGCACTCACTATATATCAGGCCCTGTGTGTTGACTGCTTTCAGTTTATTCACTCACTTAATCCCTATCTCTACTCTACAGAGAAGATACTTTCATTATTTCCCTTATACAGAAGTATAAGGGAAAGTTGGGGGTAGGCACTTTCCAGAGGTCCTGTGGTGTGGAAGGATACGATGGGGTCTGCTGCGAGCATTCTCATCCCCACATTCTGAATTACCACACATTTCTCATGTCTCCTTACCTGGAAGGGTTTAGCAGTGAACATGTTTAAACCAATCTTGGGATTCACAGGATAATATGATTGCTATTGTAGGTCATGTGCTATTTAGGTTACCTCCCAACTAGTTCAAATACAAAATCTGTATCTCAAACTACCACGACTACCACTTGGCATCTGTGTGGAGTACTATACATTTGCACACCACTTCACTTCATGTTAAGTCATGTCATCACGGGATCTGCAAAAGATCCTGGGGAGTGACAGGTAGACTAGGTATAAGAGAAGTCGATTTGGGGGGTAGGAGGATGGAACTTTGATCTTTCACCGTATTTTATTCTATGATGTATTATTCCTTATCATAAGCACATATTACTTTTACATTTCTTTAACATAGTTAATACAAATGTAAAAATAAAAACTCTATGGGGTATATCATGAGTATCATATTATTGCCACCATGTTCTTTGGCTTACCCAAGGTCACACAGCCAATTCGTTGAGAACTAGAACTCAGACCCTCTAACTTAACTATTCGTGTGTTCATCCCACCAGGAATATCTATAATAGCTGCCTGAATTGCAACTTTTTATAGAATATTTTAGAGAAGTAAAGTTGGTCTGACAGGCCCAGCGAGGTAGGGGCAACTTCCCTCAGATGTCAGCCATGGGCCTGGGCTATCACCCAGTTCACTCTATGCTTCATATATATTCTGCAAACAATTAGGATTTAGCCTCTTAGGCCCTGGGTACTCCTCTAGGTCTTAGAAAGACAAAGGCATTAAGAAATGGTCTCTGGTCTTCTAAATTCTCATAGAGCAGTGGAAGCAGAAAACTAAAGAGAATTAAAAATACTAGGCGAGAGTACTGGATGAAGGGGTGTGCAGGAGGCAATGGTAGCATTTAATAAATGAGTTTTGGGTCCTACTTTAGGCCAAACCCTGGGGATTCGGGATAAGTAGGAAGAAGTCCTTACCTTGGAGAAGCTATTAGGAGAAGCGGATTAACTGAACATAATGTGATCACCAGATAAGGGTTTTAGTGGACATTTAAATAGAGCTCAGAGCTCAGTGTGTGTGTGTGTGTGTGTGTGTGTGTGTGTGTGTGTGTGTGTACTCACGCACACGTGCATGTGGAATAGGAGGAGAGGGGCCCAACTCACTGGACAACTGGCATTCACTGGGTAATTTCTAACAAAAGCCCGTAGTCAGCCATGCCCAAATGCGCTAACCTCTCCTCCACCATGGAGCCAGCTATAGAGCAGCAGTCTCTCCCCAACAACCTGAGAAGTTTGTGCTCCTCCATCTTTTCCCTCCAGTTGTAGTAGAATAACTAATAAAGTTCAGGGGTTCACTTAACTTCAAAGTAGTTTTCTTCATTGTTGTGTTGTTCTTGTGAGGTAATCCTCCAGCTCTGTTTGTCTTCTCCTTATCATTGTTTTCTCTGCCAGTTCTAGTAGAGCCTTCAGAGAGAAATTCATTCAAGAATAGCCCTCCTCCCAGAGAAGTCCATCAAAGGGAGCTGCTTTGGGTAAAAGGCTCTGCAAGCCGAGGGCAGTTGTAAGAACTACACCAGCTGTTCTCCTGGGTCAATAGGTCAAGCCTAACAAAAAGCCAAGATCACATTTCTGACCCTGGGTGGTTCAATAAACTTTAGAGACCATTTTGGGTATTGAGATGATACATACAAAAAAGAATTAGAAATGTGATGTTTCTACTACTGTATGATAGCAAAGTTAAATTCAATGTGGGTAACTAATGGCTATCTTTGAGTCAAACAAGTGAACTGAAAAACACACCAGAAAAAGGAAAATGCTTTTGAAATGCAAAGTTAGAGCAGTAAATTTTAAATAGATCCACCAACACAAAGAGGTAGTTCAAGTTTAGAGTTTGTACATAAATCAAAGTGGATCTGTAACCTCAATCATCTGGAAGATGGGTAGGAAGAAAGAATCATGGGAACACTTGCAGGGTGTCCTTCACATAGCAATAAAATCAAAGCTAAGAGTGAACACTGTCAACAGCTTATTTCCTTAAAGTAAGCACTGTGCCTTGCTAACAGTGGATCCCAGTAAGTATTGTCTGAATGAATAGCCTAGCGAGATTATTTTCACTAAAAATAAGCTTTCACTGCAAATGTAGGTGGGTCTATTGTGTCTTATATGTCTTCATGTTATTTTTAAAAAGGTAAACCAAAGAGTAAAAACACTAAACTCAGGGGACGGTCCCAAGTGTCTCTGAGGAAGGCCCCAACCAACAACTCTTCTTTCATTCTTTTTTTTTTCTTTTTCAGTGACAGGAAATCCGAAATCACCGAGCCTGTGACAAATACAGCCAATCAATAGCTCAGGAAGGAAAAGGCCCATCTGGGGAAACTTATACAATACGTGCAGTAGAACAAAAGTAATAAGAGTTTGCTTTATGCCTTGTCTCTATTGCCGCAAAATACTCAACTTTGGGAATCAGCACAAGCAAAACAACCTGGTAGATCACTGTAGCAGAATTAAAATGAGGATCAGGACAGGGAATAGTCTAGTGGAACTCAAATACCTTTGATTAATAATCTCCTACAAGGACAATTCCAGAGAACATGGTGAGATCATCAGCCATCAATCATTATATAATTCATCCCTGTTTCCCCTCTCTTCTGGCCCAGCCCCCTTTCCCCTAGTATCACAGCTGTCTTTTTTTTAATTTCCTCAGCAAATTCTCCCAGCATCACCCTCATCTTCTTTCTTTATGCTTCCAGAGATATAGCTAAAGCTAAGGACTATATTTACATGTGTAGACTAGGCAATCAATAGGTGGTTCCTAGATAACAGAGTGACTGGAGATAGAATAATCCCTCTTTCCCCACAGCTGTCAGAGCTCACTGCAAAAGTGCTGAACTGAAGATAGTCCAAGATAGCAGCACCACGTGTGATTTGGACAATGGGGTGATAATTGTTCTCAGAGAGAGAAAAACACTGGGGACAATGGGCATATTAAGAACATTTATAATCACGGACAGTTGATCCCTTTTTCTGGGAAGTATGCTGAGAGACAGGAGGTAGTTAACGGGGTCCTCTGATCTGAGGAGTAGAGTTCTCTATATGTAAGCCTGTGGGCATTTTTCTAGAGAGTGTGCATAACTGTCATCAGACTCTCAAAAGGGTCCCAGAACCTTCTTTTCTTCCTCCTTCCACAAAAAAGAAGTAAGAACCATTAGGAGGATACCCAGGAAAATAGGTCAAATGTGAAACAATACACAATGGAAAATCCAAACCTGAAAAACCAGGAGGTCTAACCTCTGCCTTCAAGCACAAGTGTACAGAGATTCTTGGCCCTGTTGCTCCATTTATCTCCTTCGTTGGTCCCGTTCCAATGTCTCATAGTCAGGAACTCCTTGGTAAGTCCTTTGTAAGTACAGTTTGAAAAGTGCATCCAGATTTTCAAAGGCCCATTCAAGGACTTTCCTCACTTGAAACCATCTCTTCCACCCTAACATAAACACCTCAAGCCCCTAAAGAGGAAGACTTGAGAATCCCCATGTATGTAACTGATTATCACTTACAACAAATCCTTTTCCATAGCAGCATTATTCACTGTGGCCAGGACAGGGAAGCAACCAAAGTGTCCTATGATAGATGATTGGATAAAGAGGCTGTGGTATATATATACAACAGAACATTACTCAGCCATAAGAAGAGATAAAATACTATCATTTGCGTCAACATGGATGGACTTCAAGATAATCATGCTAAGCGAAATAAGCCAGACTGAAACAATTGAAAACCACATGATATCACTTATATGTAGGATATAAACCTAAAAGCAACAAATGAACAGGACAAAGAAACAGAAACTCATGGACATGGACAATAGACTAATGGTTACCATAGGGTAGGGGGAGGTGGAGGGAAGAGGGAGGAAATGGATGGGATAAAGGGGGCCAAATCTGTGGTGACAGAAAGGAATATAACTATGAGAGATATGAATCCACAGTGTAATGCAGGTCATCTGTAAAGAGTGATGTCTTATTGTGAATGCTCCCAAAAAGCAAGTCTGAACAAGAACTTCAATGCAGAACTTTTGGTGGTTTATTTGGAACATGATCCCAGGAAGACAGAGAGAGGTGGTGAGACAGGGAAAGAGGGAAGATCAATAAGAGCATGCTATGGAGCTGGGTACTACTAGGGGCATTCCTTCTGGCCCCTGAGGGACTTTCAAAGGCATCCCCATAGAGACTTTCTATGCCCCGGTGATTCCATGGCACATTCAAGTTTGAAAGGTCCTAGTATAGAAGATGCCTCAGTGCTGAGCCTCAGAAAAACAGGAGGCTCTTATGTCGCATTGCTCTTTCTAGCATTAATTCCAGGCCCAACAGACCTCCATGACTTAGGAGAAAACCCCACAGAAGAAAAACTGAGAGACTCAGCCAGCCCTGGAGGCCAAAGACCTCATGAGGGAAACTGATGACCCGGGCTGAGGGAACAAGGTGTGGGACCCCAACAGCACCTGCTACAGGAGTGGTTATAGTACCATGTTCACATAGACATTGAAGACTTTAAATGAGCTACTGTATTTAATAGGATAGTTGCCCAATTGCTGTTGTAAAACATAGTTACAACCACCAAAACCAGTTGGAAAGACATATTACAACAAATATGATGATAGCCACCCAGTTCCTGTCTCTCTAACTCCCTAAGATAAAAAGAGCACATTTTCTGACCTCAAGGGACTTACAATCTTAACAGGGAGATAAGGCTCGGGTACATGAAGCAATATAAAACCAAGGCCACACATTAGGTATTTGTGAGTGTCCTTATGTGTGCTTACTGTGTACTAGGTACTATTGTAAGGACTATAAAATGCGTGTGTGTGTGTGTTTTAACTCATTTGATCCTTGAAAAAGTGAATAGGGTAGGTACTGTCCTTAGCACTATTTTACAGATAATAAAAGGCACAAAGCAATTAAGTAACCTGCCCGAAGGCCACATGCTTAACCTCCCTACTGCAACTAACACTATTAGAGCTCCACATTATTCAGCACTTTTCCTGCAGGGAGCCGGAGACTGAGATTTTAGGCATATTCTCTTGTTCTGTGCTTAACACTCCCGTGGGTAAGCAATGTGCCTGATGCTGTCCTCCTTGTATAGATGGTGTGGCAACTAGAGTTCAGTAGGTCATAGTTCAGAGCAGAGCAGTAGCAAGGGCTCCTTGCAATACTTCAGAGGAGCCAAAGCCAGCTGAGCTCCTGTCCACCAAGAGGTCAGGGAGGTGGACAGTGTTCTCACTTAGCAGCAGGAACGCTGAGTCCTGAGCCTAGGCTGGCCACTAACTAAAGCCCATTAACAAGCCATTCGGCCATATAGGTCTCATTGTTCTCTTCTATAAACCAAAGGGGGTAGGAGTAGCTCATAACACTAGCTCTGCTTTAAGCTCTAATTTTTACAGCAGGATGACCTGCTTAACCCCTCCAGTCAACTCTCGACCCTCCTGGAAAATAACAGCTGCAATGCAAAATCTGAAAGTACAGAGAGTTTTCATAATCTTATTTGCTATAATGCTCATTCACCAAAGATTTAAATATTGATAGTTTAAGAAGCTGCTGGCAAACTCAAAATCCATATACTAATATCTAGAAATGGTCTATAGATGTCACCGACCATATAATTTTAAGGTGTAAGTGTTTCTAACTTTTTTCTAATTTTACAAAGCATTTGCACTTGAGCTAAACTGGCCTTCCATTTTATACTGTGTAAGTCTAATTGATTTGTTCTCTGTAACTCGATGTGTCCCACGTCAGTCCCCTGCTCGTTCCACAATCAACCACATTTCTTCGTCATTGACACCAAGATGAGGAATCGCTTCTGCCACCTCTTATCGTGCATGCCAGGTTACTTTGTTGCTGCAGTGACACAATCTTCTTAACAGTGTGCAGTTTTTTAAATGGATCAAAGGTCATCACCTATTTCCTGAAATGTCCCCCTCCAGGCTCCAATTTTCTGAAAATTCACCCTTTTAAAATACCAGTTGGACAACTTCAGCACAAACAGAAAAAATGTCATTCTGTAGGGTCCAGGGAAAATATTTATGAAGGTGCCCCATTCAGTCAATCTGCTCTTTGTCCCCACACGATCCTCCTCCACCCTTGAGGGAGGATCCTGTGAAAGCCCCTAAGAGAAAGCCTAGAAAGGAGGCAGTGTGAATGGCACATTGTTACATTCAACCGAGTGTTCAGACTCAAGGACCACAGCTCAATTTCATAATCTTCCCCTTCCACTCCCCTTTTCTATTTTTTCTTTAAAGCAGACAAGCCATCAGCAGGATTCTAGAGGAGTACAGGGGTCATCTCACGAGCATCTAACATTCTGAAGGACACCATGTCCATCATATGAAAAACACTGTAGAGATGCAAAGAGCACAGACTCAGTTCCTGTCTCTCTAACTTTTAAGATAAAGAGAGCACAGTCTCTGACCAGGCACTTACAATCTTGATAGGGAGATAAGACTTGGGAACATGGAGCAATACAACACATGTTAGGTAATAATACACTCACGTGACTGTGTGCAAGTGTTCGAAGGCAGAATTTCCTCTGTTCTCTTCTACTCTTCAGTGCCTTCATCGTCTTCTCTTGAGCCAAAATTATTTGTGCCCAACTGAAAAGACTGCTCTCTCCTATAACCAGGCAGCAGAGACAAGGACTCCGGCTTCTCTAAACAGCTTGAACAGCAACAGCCGGGAGGTGGTACAAGCTAGGCTTGAGCTCTTGGCAGAAATGTAAAAGATATCATTCAAAGCCACAGACTTCACTCTTGGCATCCATTGACTTAAATTCCAGAGAGGAAAAAGGGAGAAAGTCCCCACACTGGAGGTTCTTTTGAACATACATCAAACAGTTTCTAGGGCAAAGGGGATATATTCTGGAAACACATATCATTCCTCTCCCCTCCTGCACCTATAGCAGACATCACTAATCACAGCGGCACTCTTCCCCGCTGAGCACTGTGGCCTTAATCCCATCCTCAGCACAGTGCTCCAGGCTGCCCTTCCCGGTTGATTAAGGTTGCCCTGTGAGACAAACCCTCCTTCTATCACAGTTAGTGAAAGGGAGTGAGGACAGCTGTTGCCGTCCCCTGGGTCCCCTTGCCTTCCCACAACACAGCATGCTCATTTGCAACTCGAAGTCATCACACGCCAGGACTTTGTGCTAGAATGTTCTTTTTCTGCCTTTTTTTTTTTTTTTTTTTTTTTCCAGAGCAGACTCATCCTTCAAGGCCTGGTTCAAATTCCGTCTTGTCCCAAGAAGATCCTCGGATGCGCCCCACCCCCCAACCCCCGACCCACCATCCCCTGAGGCCCCATAATTCCATTCCTCACATTTCCCAGTGCTGGCTTCTGATACCATACAACAGGTCCCTGTTCTAGCCCTCCAGTTTTGTTTTATATTACCTCTCCCTCCTCTACGAGATTTTAAGTCTGTTTCTCAAACTTTTTTTAAAAAAATCTTTTTTCGAAATAAACCTAACACGGAAGGGCACTGGGTATATAATAGAGTACCCAGGGAAGAGAAATTTTGAACTTCTTTTTTAAATTTTAGTGAGAGAATTGTTATTTTGGAGGGTGGATTGTAATTTTAGTTTGTAGAGGCAGAAGTTGTCATTCCTTTTGGAGCTCCGTTATTTGGGGAAGCTCCCAGGCCTTTCGGTTTCATCAGCAAAGACAAGTCTCCACCCATTGTCCTTGGAGGGAAATGTGAGCTTTTCCTATACTTGAATCTATGTGCTACAGAAAGAGAGGTAAAGTGATCTCCCAAGCCACACTGTGTGCCTGAAAGCAGAAGAAAAATGGCTTTTCCTAGAGAGAAATACATACTGAACTGTCAGCTCTCCCCAGTCCCTATCCCCTAACCCCAGCAGGGTTATTTAAGAACGAATGCCTGAGGAATGAGAAATGGTCTGTGGAACACAAGGCCTAATCTTGGAATCTGGCCCTACTCAGACTTCAGGAGGGGAGGAAGGGGCCTGCATCTGGGCTTGGAGCAAATCAGGAGGGCCTGGCTCTTCTTAGGGGTCTTGTGTAGGAGTTGCGGTGGTGGCAATGAGCAGAGAAGTCTGCGGCTGAGCTAGACAGCCAGGATTTCGGCAGTGGTTTCATGACAACCCTGATGACATTAAGGGTGGGCCCTTGGGTGACTGGCCACATTTTTTGACCACAGTAGCCAGGCTGATGTCCTGGGACAGGGTAGCAACCCTGGATATCCCCAAGAATATCTTGGGAGAAAGTGGACTTTCCCAAATTCACTCAGTGCGGGGAGAGGGGGACATGGAGTCAGTCATGTTTATTGACTATTGAAAGAGAGATCACCATGGATCATGCCAGGCTGCTGCTGGTGATCTGCTTTCTCTTCTTACTTCCCCCATTTCCTAAAGGACACCAGTTGAAAATCATAAATTCTAATCCAAACCCCTTATTTTGCACCTAAAGGAATCAGGGCCCAGAGGTTGAGAAAATTGCTCAAGAACAGATGCTGAGTTGAAGACACCGCAAGGGACTCCGCCCAGTCTCCTGAATCCTGATCCAGTTCTCCCTCCAGTTCAGCATACGGCTTTTCAGTTCAAGTTGGCATGAATGCCCAGCTTGCACCCAGCCTTTTGCTTGTATGGAATGGAATGCTCAGACGCGTCTGATAGGTGCCTGCCCCCCCAAGAAGTTTCAGTCAGGTTGGGGACCCTGACTTCATCCTCATGCCATGGTGTCACCGAAATTAATCTTCTTACATTAAATTTGTACCACCCACACTCATGAAAGGGTAATGTAACATTGGCATTTTTATTATCATCAGCCTAGCTCAAGAGACTTCCAGCAATTCTCCTCCCCACAAGTAGGGCTGCCAGATAAAATACATACATGCATCATTGCATGGGGCATACTTATACAAAATTTCTGTGTTGTTATCCAAAATTACAATTTAACTAGGCACCCTGTGTTCATTCCCCGAAGTCTGGCAACTCTGCTCATAATTTTGGATGTTGGGAGAGCTTCCTCTACCACTGCCCTTTTCTTGAGTCCGGTGGTACGTTCAGGGTAGAAGATGCACGGAAGAGCTACTCGGGGTGATCAGTGGGGCTGAGCAAGGCTTGGGGCATGGATGGATGTCACTCTGCTCAGAGACAGTGACAGGGTAAGGTTCCAAATTTCGAATGTAGATGAAGGGAAGGCCTCATCAGATACCTAAAGAAATTTCTGCCAGCACAGTACCAGGGCTCATCTCAAATGCCATCACTCTGTTGCCACACAGTGTTCAAACAATACTGTTTTTGCTAGACTTTTGCCAGCTCTGCTCTCACATGTGCACCCATGTCATCTCCTTGCTTACTAACTTCTCAGGCTCAGTCTCAGCTCATGGGGCCACCCCCAGCTTTCCTCCTTCTCCTTCTCTGCCCCCCCCATATCCTGTTTAGCACTAATTGAATCCTGCTTTCCACAGAGACACATCTTCCCCTCAAACCCCCTTCTCTCATTCCTTCACATGTACATGCCCATCACACTGAGAACTCAGGAGAAAAATCAGTCCCCCTTTCTCGAAAATCAAGGACAGAATCCTCACATCCTCCCAGGACTTTGGGGAAACATCTGTATACCAACAAGTAAAGAGAAAAAACACAAAGTATTGAACTTCTTCATTAGTTTACATATAGAATAAGCTGCTACGATGAGACTAATACTACAGAGGCTAGAACAAGACATCAATTTCTCTCTCTCTTACTTCATATCAAAAGGTACATGGGCAGTCCAGAGCAGGTAGGCCATTCTATTCTACATAGCCATCCAGGACTCAAGTCCCTTCTCTTCTTCCATTATTTCACAGTTATGTGCTCATCTATATTCTAGCCAGTTAGAAAGGGAGAAAAGGAAGGGCAGGCAATTCCTTATAAGGAACATTTGTGGACTTCTATTCACATTTCATCATCAGCCACACCTAGCTGCAAGGGGGCTGAGTTATGTGCACTCTAGCTAGGTAGTCATTGCCTTCTACAAAAAAGTTCTAGCCTTTGAACTTTAACATCTGAGGTGCTTATTCTTATGACACTATAATTGCAAGTAAGGAGAAAGTAATTATCATACTCTGCCATAAGTCTCCATATTAGGACAGTCTAAAAAAAATTCAAATCCCACTACAGTGCACTAGTAATACAAAATCATACATGATGTAATACAAAGTAATGTAAACGAAGCGTTGTAAGGTTTGTGGTGGATAAAACTTCACTGGGGCCTGGGAAAGCCAACGAATGGCTGGACTGAGTAGATGGAGAAAAGCTGTACTTTCATTTCATTGGAAGGTGAATTTTAACTAGTCACTAGTACCAGTGGGGACACCCACTTATCACAATTGGCCGGAAAAACACCTAGTCTTTGTACAGCTGAAGCACATACTCAAGACATTCATATCTCAAGTTACTTTGCAAACAACATATTAAACCTCAGGTGCCTCTTTCTTTCTGGTTTCACAGGTGTGTAATAAGAAGTTAAGCAAGTAAAACACCATAAAGAGATAAGAATTAAGTTCAATTTCCTCTGTAGCACTCCTCCTGAACAGTCATTTCCTGACGTATGGCGAGACACTGTTAATCATCCCCACCCCATTAAATCTATTTGCTTTCATCATATATTCCTAATCCAGTCGAGCATGGACAAAACATTGGATATGCTTTCCATGAATTTCACTTCTTATTTTAATACCTACTTCCTTCACCTATTTTTCCCTGGCTTGGCTTTTATCTTCTCCTCCTTAATCCTTTAGCTTCCTCATGATCTGAGATACTGGGCTCAAATAGCTGTGGCAATGCCCTTTTCCCATCATCCTACTCACACCCTACCCTCCCCCCTCCCAGCTTGGTTCCCAGCAGTAGTCTGATCTCAGGGTTGAAAGCTTAAGGACTGTAGGAAGATATTTTGCAGGCAGAGGTAGTGGGCTGTGGCAGGTTCCCTCAGCCCCTCCTTCAATGCCCTCTGTGACAACATTTTGAAGCAGGTGTAGGATGTCATACCCAGCTCATATTCTTTCTGCAGCACAAGGTCAGAAGGACAAGAATCAAGGGCTGACATAATCCTAGTCATTGTCCTTGTTCACGCTCTCTTGCTGCCGGGACATGAGAGTCTAGGGAGAAATTAGCTTCAGAATTCTAGTGTGAGCACCTTAGCCATCTCTTAAATGAATGCTTCAGAAATGCCCAATAGATCATTAAAACCTTCTTAAGCATTGTTACCAGAAGGCCTCTGAGGGCCACAAATCTTGCCACGGAGGTACAGTATTCATCCAGTTAGCATCTCCACAGCATGCTGATCGCTGGCTAAGGATTTAGCAAGGTGGTTCTTCCGGCCTCCCCACTTCACAAAGTACCTGTTGAGGGGAGGCTAACCTTAAGTAGGGCATGGCTCTTCCCTGTAGGTTTCCCCATCCATAAAAAAGTGTGAATTAGACCAAAACCTATAAGTCTTGAGTTATAAGGAGACGGTTTCATGGTCACTGCTCCCTCCTGCCATTCCAAAGAGCCTGGATTCCACACACTTAAGGGCTTGGTTTAGTACAAAGTGGTCTGTCTGGCCATGGGAAAATTGGCTAACACTGCCCAAACTCAAATAGACTAACGGTTACAGAAAGGCCATTTAACCTGAATAGTTTATTACATGATAGGAGTAGATATCTCTTAGGTGTCTGCTCAGCTTGCTAGAAACCCCTTTTGTCTTGATAATGTTCCCCCAAGCAGGTCACACAGACGAGCTTCCAGGAGCAGTGTTGGTGATCCTGCCCCTTCTAATGACTGCGCCAAAAATAGATACTTGATTCATGGAAAGCCAATCAGATTCTGTCTCTCAGGAATTCTGAATTGGGATTATGAGACTGTCAATCAATTTCCACCTACGACAGAAATTGTAAGGTATTTGTGGGCTTCCCTGAGTTAAGACAGAAAATGCATGTTCATTCTTTCTAGCCTTCAAACTTTAAAATCTAAGGTGCTTGTTCTTATGAAGCTACAATTGCCTAGATATTTCAGCCAAACAAAATTTTTATCATTTCTCCTGGGGTGTGATACACTGGGAGTGAAAAAATAGGAATTGTGTAACCACCATTTGGTGCCAGAATAATCTCTTCAGGTTTGCCTGGCTTGGAGGGATGATATGGGGGTTTAAGCACATAGACCAACTTGGCAAATGAGCTTAAAGATGGCATTGACGATAACGTCCTGCATTGGTGAGTCAGATCTAGGAAACCCATACCATTTCATTCATTCCCCTTCCACTGGCCTCTGTGGCATTTGAATGTGATCCTGACACTTTAGAGATGGGTAATGGGACTCATCTCTCAATTATTGCCATGGAGTTGGAGGGCAAGACAGGGCAGGGTAGAGATGAGTCATCAAAAGTCTGTGTAACAGGACCCCAGGCTGTAGGGCAGCCATGGTTGGCCACAGAGACCAAAGAAGAGAATGTTTTGCTGGCGGAGAGAGGATGCCTAGGTTTGCCTTTCTTTATCAGAGTTACTATCATTGGCAACCCAAGGGCTCCAACTTACAGATGCTTTATAGTTAAGATTTGATCTGAAATCTCCTTGAGAGTCCATGAGAATGGTGTCAGAGAGAGGATGACAAATCTTGTGGCCTGTGAGTCTTTCTGTCGCTGAGACAATGCCCAGACATTTGCACCACAACCTTCCCCCAGCTTCCCCTTTTCTGTGCTTCAAACAACCCTTTCAGTTCTTCATGTTATACTAAGTTCGCTATCACTCATCTCCCTAAGTAGCTTCAGGGAGAGAGCTGTTGGTAGGTATTAGGCTTACTTGTGACCTGGTGTAATGAGCTAGAGAGAAAGCCCGATGGGTAGAACAGCTTAAAAAGAAACCAGAACTCAAAATCAGGAAGTCCAGTACCCTGGTGTGCTTTGTGCCTGTGGGCAAGTTCCTGACCCTTACTGGCTTTCACTTAACTCCTCTCTAAAGAGAGGGAGGATCAGATGATCTTCAAGATCCTGTGACCAGAGAGTGTTGTCTCCCTCACCTCCTTCTCTGGCAGCACATCCTGCCTCACAGCCAGTTCCTGTGAGATTTACTCCCAGGAAAGCTGTCTGAAGCCTTTCCTGGATGCTTCCTGCCCAAAGGGAGCAAGCTCTGATTGGAATTCACCCCGCACTTCTTTCCTCTATCACCAGAAATGCTCGTTTAAATTGATGAGTCAAGGACTGCCAGTTCAGGCTGCTCTGGCAACAGACAGTTGAGTTTATTGGAACTGAGCAGCAGGCTTTCAATTCACGTCAGTCTGGGTCCTTGGATTTGCATGATTGCACATTCAGAGACAGACACCTGCACTAAAGCATCCCTGGCTGCCCACTCGCTGCGCTGAGCCGGGCCCAGCTGTTACAAGCTGCCTGTTTAAACAAGACCTGCCCAGAGCTAAGCCCGGCTGCGGAGGAGAAACTTTATGTTAGTGGTTGAGGTTGCTGCTCACTCAAGAGAGGCCCCACTCGTGAGCCCTGTCAAGGTTACTCTGGGGGACAGTTAGTTGTAAAGGGTGTGCCTCCCCAGGGAGCTTCCTCCGTCATGGGTTGGGGCATGTGTTAAACCTGTTCTTCATTCTCACCTAGCTTTAGAGCTGGGTCCTGGGGACACTCAACCTCCCCACCAGGGAGACGTTCCCAAGGCCCCTGGCTTCCCTCAGGTGAGGGATCCACCCAAGGAAGCCTCTCCATGAAGATTTCACATGATCTATAGTTAATTGCAACATCACATTTACAAGCTATGTAACCCTAGGCCTCCCTGAGCCTCTATTCCTCAAGTGTAAATGGAAACAACAATACCATCTACCTCACTGTGTTGTTGTGAAAATTAAATAGATACATAGTAAGTACTTGGAACAGGGCCTGACATGTGATAAATGATAAATGCATGTCATAAATAGCTAATAAATATTAGCTATTATTATTGTCATTAATTTGGTCAAGAGAGGCTGGATGTGGAAGGCAGTTGGAAGAAGACAATTTAAATTCGTCATTGAAAAACAATACTGTTTAAGTATCAAAATGTTTCATGTTATTAAGATAGAATTAATTAATGGTGACAGTGGGTACTATAAAATGTAACATAATCTCTCATGAGATTTTACATTTTTAAGACTAAGATGCATTATTTAAATGCAGGCTGAGGATAGGGTGGGAGAACGGGAAGCCCAGGGCCTCCTTTCACTAGATCTAATAGACACCCCCCTCAAGCTTCTGGCCACCATCCTCATGGGGTGACACATCCTCAGCTCCAAACAAGAAAGATGAAGAATAGAGAAATTAAATAATTCATCCCAGAGTGTAATTCAAAACCACATCAACCTGAGTCAAAAGCCATTACTGTTTCAGCCTGTCCATCCTGTCAAGCATCATGTCAGGGAGACACTCCAAAGGACACATAGATATAGGACTTGGCTCCAAACCCAAGGTGCCGTCACCCTAACAGGAACATCTAACGTTATGCAGAAGGGCTGGAATGTAGTTAAGAGAAAGCTCCCAATGATCAAGAAAAGGAAAAAAATCAGAGAATCAAAACAAGAGATTCTTACAAATAGGAGTTCTAGGAAAAGAGAACAGGAAAGAGAGAAAATCAAAGAAATATAAGAAAGTTCCCCATAACTAAAAGGCATGAGCTTCCTGATTGAAAAGGATCGTCTAAGGATACAGAATAATATGGGGGCACCATCATGAAATTTCCTACTATCAAGGATAAAGAGAAGATTCTAGAGGCTTCCAGAAAAGAAAAATAAGATACATGCAAAGGACTGGACCCAGGATGGCACTGGAGGTCTAACCAGCAACATTGGAAATAAGAAAAAAAAATGGAGCAACACCCCCAAAGTTGTGAGTGAAAACCACTCTCGACCTACATTTCAATATCAAGATAACATCAGTCGAGTGTGAGTAAAATAGTCATTTTAAAAAAAATGAAACTTTTCAAAACATTTTCCTCCCATGTACCCTTTCTCAGGAGGCTATTAGAAGATGTGCTCCAACAAAATTAAGGTAGTAACCCAGTGGTATGCTGTTGCTGGTTCTTACCAGCCCACGAGAACATCTCTTCCCAACTCTGAGTGTGATGATTAATTTTAGGTCAACTTGACTGGGCCAAGGGGTTAAGTATTATTATTGGATGTGGACACAGTGATGTGTTTCTGGATTTATTAGCACTTGAACTAGTAGACTTTATAAAGTGTTTTGCCCTCCACAAATGCATGAGCACCATCCAATCTGGTGAGGATCTGAGAACGAAAAGGTAAAGGAAGGAGGAATTTGTCCCTTTTGCTTTCTGACTGCCTGCTGAGCTGGACATTGGTCTTCTTCCCTCAGGTTGGGATTTAGACCATTGCCTCCTGTGGTTCTCAAGTCTTGAGACTCAGACTGGAATTACATCACTGGCTTTCCTGGTTCTCCAACTAGCAGAAGGCATATCATGGAAATTCTCAGTCTCTATAATCACATGGGCCAGTTTTCATAATAAATCTCTTTATTAGATATATAGATAGATATTAATTTTTATGTATCTGAAGATATTTGTTGTGAGGAATATATATATGACTATATAAACATATGAAAATATATATATATGTATGTGTGTGTGTATACACACACACACACACACACACACACATAGTTTCTCTGGAGAGCCCTAATACACCAAGTTTAGCAACATATGCTGGTCATTTAAAATCAGCCAAGGCAGGAATATTGATGCCACAGAAATCAGCAACACTACAAACTAGGGATTCCTCCCTCCTTGACTCACCCCCATCCCCAGTTAGTTTTTAAATGTCTACCAGTTCACCTCAAAAGAGAAAGACAAGGAATCCCACTTAGGAGAAAAGCTATGTGAATTCCAAAGATAATGAATAAGAGAAATCCTGGGACAGCCGAGGAGAAAGATAGAGGGTTCTAGGAAAAACAACTCCCAAAAAGTAGACTAGAAAGACTGATAAATTATCTGATACTTTTGACCATGTTGAGAGGTATTTTTAAATTCTGGTAGGTACTTTAGTGATATGTTAGTAACAGGTGCAAATGAAAACACAAAAACAAATGGGCAATTACTAACAGGGAAAATAAAATGGTTTACAAAAAAGAATTATAACTCTAGTACAGTGTTTGGCTCAGCTGTGAATAATGTCTATATATTGTTATAATGATGTAAATACCAAATGCTGATCTAATTAAAACTGTTACTTAACTTTATCAATAGAATATAAGGAGGAGAATTAGAAACTAAGACAGCCGAATACTCTTTAAAATCTATAGAAAGAAAACAATAGATAAAATGTAACAGGAAAAATTTGCTCTGTAAACATGTTATGTAGAAATAAGGAGAGAAACATCTGAAGAAACAAAAAAAAGCTATTAACCGGTTACCTCTGAGGAATGACAGATAATTGGAGGTTGGCAGGTGTCAGGAAGACAACTGTCATTTCTTGCCCAATCCTCATAGTACTGTCTTATTCTTAGCTGCCCCCCTAATATTTTAAACAAACCAGGAGAGAAGGCAGCATGGTATAGTGAGAATTATCTCAGCCTCAGGCTCTGTGGGCTCCAGAGATTAAGAAGAGCAAGACAAGAGTAAGCTAGGGGAAGATGGAGAGCCCTGTACTTCCCTCTGTTATAGATCCGTGAAAGGAAGAGAGGGAAACACTCAGAAAGGAAAGAAGAAATGAAAAGAGCAGGCACAAGAATCTATCTTGGCGTCGATCAGCTGGGACTTTCTAAAATTGAGTCAGTTCTCTCTGAACTGTTCCCAAACAAGCCTGCTAGCTATAAAACCCAGAGTTCGGTGGATAAAAAGTATTATTGACAATAATGTAAAACACATGATATGAAAGTATCCAACCATAAGGATGACTTAAATAAAAACAATATATCCATATATAGAATACTGGGCAGACATTTAAAAGGATGCTTAGGAGGCTATTAAATGACATGGAAACATTTTTACAGTCTATTCAATTTAAGGGGAATAAAAGAGAGAAAAAGAGTATACCAAAGTATGTAGAGTATGACTTTTTGGTTCAAATTACATAGGCAAAAAAATAAAACTATATGTGCATAGAAAAAAGACTAGGATAATACAACTGATAAGCAAGGTTTAAATTGTCTATATTTTTCAACTTATTTATATTGAGCATACATTCCTTTTGTAATAAGAACAAAACAATAAAAGGTGCTGCTGTTGTTTTAAATTTTTATTTAATAAAAGCAGTGGCACAGTCTTGGATACATCCTCCTCATTTACTCCCATTTCTCACACCCAACGCATTTACCACCTACACAGCAGAGGAGGACTCTTCTCCAGTAACAGGTAAATGAAGTATAGCGGTTAATGTCCCCAGCTGCCACTGTTCTGGGATAAGCTGTGTCACTGTCACTCTCACTCAGTATATGCAAAATCTCTACCCACATATCAACTTTCATCACAATACATTCAAGTTACAAAAGACTGGCACATTATAAGAGTATGACTATAATTTATATTCAAGTTGGCCAACCTCCTTCCATCAGCAGAGTTTCAGGAATTGTCCTGATATCAAATTTTTTTTTAGTAACACTCCAAATTTGGTCATCTCCTTCTAAAGCTATCAGGCAACAAATAGACATCCAAATGCAACATGCCAAAATTCTGGTTTCTAAGTTAAAACAGAACTCTTAATTTAGTCAACACAGTAACTAAAAGGGAGTTACTCCCTCTCCGCTGGGGGAAATATAAACTAGTACAAACACTTAGGAAAACCATTTGGAAGTATGTATTTAAACCTCAAAAACTTATCCAGTAATTCCTCTTCTGGGAATATAATCTAAGGAAAAAATTAAAATGCAGGGGGAAAAGACATTGCAGCATTACTTATAACGGAGATCGGGTAATGTGTTCAATCCCACGGGTGGGATATTACACAGCCTTTAAAAAACCTATTTACAAATAATTTTCTTAAAAATACAGAAAAATGCTTATGATATCGTGATTGAAAAGGGGAATGCCCAATTGTAATAATCTCAAATATTTAAACAAAATGCATAGCATGAGAGAAATGCATCAAAACATTAATTGTGGTTATCTTAGAGCAGTAGAACTATGAATAATTTCCATTCTCCTATCTAGAGTTTCTTTGTTTTCTCAGCTTTGCATAGTAATAGCTGGGAGATTGAATGACAGTCCCAAATTCAAAGGAACTCGTAAATGCTAATGTTGCTTTAAATCATGCATTCAGGGATTTGCTCATAACCTGGGCTCTCTAGAAACGAAGAAACAAGAAGTACCTTGATTTGTAGCATTTGCAGTTTCCAAGGTGTAAATACTCCCACTGTGGCCAGTTTCAAGATTCAAAGAGCCTGCCTCACACAGGGATAAAGTGGAGGAACACCCAGGGCAAAGGCGAAGCAGAGAAAGAGTTACTCTAAGCATATTATCCAACCTCTTCACCCCGTCCCCTACCTCTTTGTTTCTCCTGTTGAAATCTAGCTAATGAGGGTCACTTTTACCTGTAGCCATGATAAAGAAAACCTGTCTAACAGTAAGGTTTTTCCAGTCCCACAGATAGATTCTAAAAGCCAAGGCAAGCCCACATGGATCAAAAGCTGAGATCATCCCAGGTACACCAAGAACAAGCAGCAAGGAGCCAAACAGGTGGTGGAGACCAGCTGCCTTCAATTTTATTCAATCCCAGAGTTGGTGATGGGAATAAGGGATGGTTTAAGCACTGGGCCCCACACTTTAGGAAGCATTAGAATCACCTGGGGGGTGGAGGGACTCGGTAGCAGCAGATCACGGGGCCCATTGCCATTGTTTCTGATTCGCTGTAGGGTCCGGGATGGGGCCAGAGAATATGCATTTGTAACAAGCTTCCAGGTGATGTCTGTGCTGCTGGCCCATAGACCATGTTTTGAGAACCACTGGTCTGGATGATTCAAGTTACCAGCAAAAAAAGGAGGATGATTACAGTAGGTGAGTCATCTACTGAGTCATTTGCTGGCCCAGAAACCACGTTGTGAGAACCACTGGCCTGGATGGTTCAAGTTACCAGCACAAATGGAGGATGATTTCAGTAGAGGAGTAGGTGGATAGAGTCTACATGCAGATTAGAGAAAGGAAGACAGGGTCTGTTGCTTCCAAATACACAATTACAGCGGATCTCAGTACATGTCTCAATAATTTACAGACCCTTAAGGTAATTTAATTCTTATCAGATTGAATATGTATTTAGGAGCTACTGTAAACTTGCACCAGCCTTCAGCCTAGCAAAGCAAGAAAGGAAAGTTTTAAACCATTTTGAGTGATTTACATACGCAGGATGCAGTTGAACCTCCTAGAAAGAACAAGGTTATTAGAAACCAGAACACACAGGCTCAGAGAGGGTCAGTTCCCTAAAAACCATGTGGCCTGCGAAACAGTGTGTGATTTCTATTGGCGGCGGTCACAGGTCTGCTAATGTTATTGTGATCTGTTGCCCACATTCATAATTAAAGGACACATCAGTTTTCAATTAGAGAAATTTGGAATTCTAAACATGGATTCTTTGAGCGAGTCCCTGGGCCCCAGTTTAAGTCAGGTTCACCAAATCTAAACAGATCTTCATGCCACTTAAATGTATATCACCATCTTATTTTTCATATTTCTTTTAAAATATGGCTACATGATTCCTTGCCCTTTTTTTTTTTTTACACTTCTAATAGTTTATACTTTGGTTCAGTAGTTACCTGAGGATCTGCAATACTAAAACAAAGACACATTTGTGTCTCAAGAGGACTTATCAAATGTTATCAGGTCCAACTTAATTTCTAAACAATAGAAAACATCATTGCTTAAAAAAATGTTATTTTCACCCATAGGCTCATTTTTTTCAGAATCGTAAACTCAGAGAAATCTTGCCTGTAGGGTGCTGCACCAAACCAGATCCGGTGCTAACTGCAAAACATTTTTGGCTCCTTAGAACACATTCCACTTCATTCCCTAATGGATCTTAATTAATGCCTTGTTTCCCACACCCCCGGAAAAACCATTACACAAAAAAACTTTATTCTCTTCTGGAAAACCAAAAGCTAATAACAATGTTCTCTATCACAGAGGCAAAGGGGAAAAAAAATTAACAGTGTTTATCCTCCCAGACTCTATAACTGTGCAAGAACATATTGAGGTAACCAAAAGTTAAATATCTACTTTTTTAAAAGTCTTGGACATCTCTGCAGAGTATGCGATTCCAGCACATTCACGGTTTCTCATTGCATTCCCCCAGCTCCTGCCCTTTCAAACATGTATGTAAATGAAGGGGCCCAAAGAGCTATTAATGCAAATTTCTTTAAATGAAGATCCTGAAAACCAAAAGGCTGTTTGGTGGTTTCAGAAAATATCTTGCAGGAAAATACCGTGTCCATAGTGAGCTGTCACTGCATGACCCTGGGAAAATTAACTTGTGTGGAAGGAAAAACAAAGAGTGTCGGCCTAAGTAAGACACCCCAGTCAGTCTCAGAGCACAAAACCCTGCAGCCACCCTGGTGGGGAGAAAGACTTTGAAAGGGAGTTAGGAGAGGTGCTGGTTCTTTTTCATAGACTTGAGAATTATTCTTTAACAAGAAAATATTTCTAAATATCATGTTTGATAATTTATTAATAAATGCTTGAAAGTGTCTTGATTGGAGGGCTGAAATCCCACCACTGATCACTGCACGCTGAGCACTGCTAATGTTACCATTTTGGGCTTGAAACCAAAAGTCTCACCAGGCTCACCCAACACGGCCTCCACCCAAGGTTCTGCCCCTGCCTCTCCAGGAAGTACCTGCCGCAGGAAGCTGGCTCCTCCTGGATCTGGCTATCAGAGCTGCTTGGTGCCTAGGGTTTTTCCTGCTGGGTAGAGGGACTGGACTTTTCCACAACATGGAATCTGTTGAGATTTTGCTTCTCTCTCAAAACACAATGCATTTTCTCATCAGCATATTCTTAGATTAAGAAAGGGGTCCTCTATAACCAAAACCTCGGGAATCTGAGAGGAGAGTAGCACAGCAGTGAAGCACTGAGGCTTCCGTTACTTAACCTCTCAGTGCCTCTGGTTTCTCATCTGTGAAGGGGGATAACAGTGCCCGCCTTGCAGGGTATAGAGAGAACTGAGTAACCACCAGCCCAGAGTCCACTCTGCAAAGGGCCAGCAGTTCAGCAGCTAGTATGTGGAAGGAGCCAATGGATTTTATTACTTGTTTTAACCCCGTCTGAAACACCAGAAAACACACACCGTTAGGGAAAAGTATCAATTTTGTGAACATGCATTGATTGGTCTGGAAGGTAAAGGACTTTGTCTGTTAGAAACAATTGGTCATTTTTCCAGAAACTTGCATTGTTACACTTTTTGAAATGGTGGAAAAGAAGCACAAACGCTACTTGAAATCCTACCCCTACCCTGAAGCCACTGGCAGCTGTTCTCCTGCAATCCTGATATCGCCACACTTGAACTGAGCTTGGAGAACCCACTCCCAACGACACTCTGGTTTTGCGGATAAGACATTAGGACCAGAAGCATCTGTCTGTCCATAGTCAACCAGCAGATCCCAATCCAGAACTCAGCGTTCCTAACTCCCCCCACCCCAGGGTTTATCTACAGCCCCAAGGGGCTCTCACGGCCCTGAGATAGATAGATGACTGATGCTGATTCTCCTCCCTCTCCCCCAAGTGCATTCCATCAGAGTTGCTGATAATTGAAGAGGCAGTTTAAACTATAAATTGCCTTTGAATTTACAGCCTATCGAAGGCATTCGAACTCAGAAGCTAGACTGGAAAAGAGGAAATCAAAGGTTTGAGGGAGAAATTTATTATTAAGGTCCTAGTAATTCTCCCTACCTCTCTCAGTATGTTTCAGTTCTCCATTAATTTTAGTAAATACAACCCTGGAAAGGTCTAAATGAGAACCCAGATTCTCTACTCCTAACAGTCATTTAAGAACAGCAACCCTCAAAAGGCAAGGTACTGATCACAGTTCGCCTCAATCATATGTGAGGTACAAGTTCATAAGCTGCCCAGTCCTCAACCCAAACATCACTGCACACCCGCCAGCCTCTATATTCACAGACCAAAGTCCATACAAGTGCTTAGAGCCCTGCCACTCACATTCATATCTACACACTAGTCTCAAACACATAAACACATCTGGCACACTTTGTACATACAAACCCTACTGTGCACATATACACACATTTAGCCTACAGATGTGCTCACACATGAACATAGACTCTTAACTCAGTTCCCTACCTGATTGCCAGTTCTCTAAGTCCTAGCTTTGTGATCCTGAACATCAACCCTCAGGCCTGCTTCTGGCCCTGTACATTTGGCACTGATTCTTGAGCCCTCTAGAACTTGAACACAGGCTGTCTCTAAGGATGGTAACTTGCCTTCTCATTAAATCTGCAACCCAGATCTGAAACAGCCACGTTCTAGCTCAAACCTCTAAATAATCTGAATTTTGACACCTCCCATTCGGTCAGAGACACAACCTAACCAACTCAAGCGGCCCAGCGTTGGCAGCCCCTCTTCTTCCACCACCACCTTTCTCACAGAGATGCAGGGGCGGGGGCGGAGGTTGCATTTGACCAGGCAAGACAGTCCCGCAGATCATCAGAGCATAAAGCGTACCCACTGGAGCCAGTTGCTCAATCCAGTTGTCCTGGAATTCTACATCTACAGAATGGTGCTGAGTGATTTCATCACAGGACTGCAGTCACTCTTTCTTGTAAAAGTTCAAAGGTTACAGATCTGTACTCCCAAACAGGCTCATGTCGGCCCCCACCCTAAAAAAAAAAAAAAAAAAAGCCATAGGGAATTGGCCCATTCTTGAATGTCTTGAATTGACTTCAGACACTGTGAGGTTTTTTTTTTCAGAGACTAGCCCAGCACCCTGACTCTCTCTTGGCATGTTCCTGGGACAGTAGGACAGCCAGGAAGAATCTCTCTCAGCTTCCTCAGCTGCCCAATAGAGCTACTGACCAGAGTATGGCCAAACTAGCCATAGCCCCTAGAGACGCCCACCGCCCATCTCCACCTTGATCCTATCCCCATTTTCCACCACCAAGGTCTGGTTCATGGTGCTGCATCTGCATAGAACTGAGGTCTACAAGAACAGAACCACCTAAAGTTTGGCCACTTTTTCCTCTGTTGTTTTCACACAGCTTTGTTCCATGAATCCAGACAAGGGAGAGGGTGAAGGCAAGGAAGTGATCTTGGATCCTACATGGAGCACATTCATTTCCAATGATGCTCCTGCTGCCCACTCGTAAACCCACTCCCAAAAGAAAACAGAGACTGAGCCCAAGTTCTACCAAACAGCCATGGGCATTTCACATGCACACAGGTGATTCACTCTACCCCACGGGCCTGTGCAGTCATCTTAATAGCCCGTGACCTCATCTTAATTAAAACCCACCCATCGTTGTAAAGAGCAAAATGGACTTGGGAAGAGCAGTCCAATTCTGCTCCTTTTTCTTGCCCCTACCTCTGAGGAGGAAGAGGTGTCCATGCTGGTGAGTTGTAGTGAATTAGGTAAGGGTTATCGCCGGGAAAAAGGGATCACATCCCCAAGCTGCCCTGACCTCTAAGTGAGATGTGGGTACAAATAATTAATATTTTGCTGAATAATTGCACATCACACTGTATTATCTGAGCTAAGAACTGATGACAATATTTTATTTTTATTGATTGTTAACAGAATTACATATGCAGCTATACATAGGTAAGCATATAGAAGAATGTTAATTGCCTGTGTTCTGCCTTATTACAAAAAGAATTTGAGGTGACTAAAAGCTACATATGATACAAAAGTATATTTTTAAGAAGAGTAATGAAACAACTCAAATGTTCACCAACTGACGAATGGATAAACAACATGTACTATGTCTATTAAAATGGTATATTATTCAGACATTAAAAAGGAATAAAGTACTGGCACATGCTATAACATGGATGAACTTTGAAGGCACTGTGCTAAGTGAAAAAAGTCAGGCATTAACAGCTACATATTGTATGATTCCAGAATAGGAAAATCCACAGAGACAGAAAGTGGATTGCCAGGTGCTGTTGGGATGGGGACATGAGGAGTGACTACTTAATGGGTAAGAAATTTCTTTTTTATGATGATGAAAATGTCCTCTATTAGATAGTGGTGATGGTTGCATAGCATCGTGAATGTACTAAAAGCCACTGACTTGTACACTTTAAAATGGTTAAAATGGTAAATCTTGTGTTCTGTGAATTTTACCTCAAAAAAATGTTTTTAAAAAATAGTTGTGAAGCATGAAGGGACAACAAAAGGTAAGAGATTAACGTGAAACCTGGGAATCAGGGTAGTGATTGTTATACAAGTGCAAACCACAGTCGCTAAAGGTGGGCCACCAATTTAGCCATGATTCCCAGAGGAGAGAGCAGATTGGGGAACCCAATCCATCAGTTAGGAGATACCCATATTCCACAGGGTAAGAGCAAACCAGTTTGTGAGGAGAAGCACAGGTCTCCCAGCACCGGGACATAGGAAGTCTACTCCACGGGTCTCCAGAGAGGAAGCTCTGTGATGCAGACAGGCTGGGTCCTCCCCACCAGCCCTTCAGCATATGCAACAGCAAGTCTCTGATGCAATTTCTGTTAACATGTGTCACTGCAGGCTGACAGCAAATACCAAAGCGCCCTTCAACAAAGACACCCCATTACTAAACATCCACACATTGTAGCTTTGGTCCTTTGGGCTGTCTTTAGGGGCAATGTTTCTCAAAAGATCTTCTTACCTTTATCTTCCCAGTATTTTTAAATATGTCTATATTGTGGGTACCTTTAAGACACTTGGAATCCTGCATCACTAGCACTTAGAGTGTTTATTAAAATGCAGGTTCCAGGACCTAATGCTAAACTAATGTGGGTTCAAAGTCTTTGAGGAGAGGGTTCATGATTATGCAGTTTAATAAACTCCCCAGACGATTTTTATCGACAGTAAAGTTTGAGTGTTCTCCACTTCAGTTCCTGGAGACTCTAAAAAAAAGCTGCACTACACAGGCAGCCAAAGGGAGCCATGATGTGTCTCCCTCCCCCTTACCTTCACTCCTACCTCCAGCCATCTAAGGTCTCCAGTTCCTATATAGAGTCCCTTAAGTGAAAAGTAGTCAAGTGGTGTCTGCCAATGTCCCCTCTCAGCCCCGTTCAGAGCCTCCTGCTTTGGGCCAGACACCCCGGAGTCTCTAGCAGCTCCGCCCTCAAAGGTGGGAGGATGTTGGTGAGCATATTCACACCTTAGAGATAAGTTCACAGGAAGACTTCACCATGTAACTGAGCAAAAGAAGCCACTTCTTCTTACTCCCGGTCTAGGCCCTTCTACCCACAGGAGAAGCTGATTCTTAATTCAAGGTTCAGCCTCTCTCTCTCTCCAAGCTTTGGGCTAAACCTGGGTTCTTGTTCCCAATTCTGTGCTGGACAGCTCCAACCAAAGGTTCCCAGGGCACCTCAAACCCAACACGCCCCGAATTGTCCTATATTCTTTATCTTTAAGGGAAGAAGTGATTGAATCTCCAGACCTCTGCATTCCTTTTGTTTCTTCATTTAGTCTGTCGTAGCGCTTCTTGAATGCCAAGAGGTAAAGGCTTGTATACACAAAATCATGTATACTGTACATGGGGGACTTGAGGGATCTATTAAGGGTGATTTTTATTCAATCGATTTTTGCTACCATCAAACTTCAGAAACTAACACACAGGTGATTTGACTCCTCTGCACCTATTTTTGTTTATAGCACTTACCACTTGTGAATGACTTTTCCTCCCCTGATAATTCTGAATCCAAGGCAAGGGGCTTTTTTTTTTTCCTGGGAATAATCTGTTCCTATTCTCTGCCCATCTTCCCATTAGGTAAGTCTTATTTCTTATCCTTATGTACTATGTACTATGGATATTGGCCTGCTTATTGCCATATGTAGTATTATTTTCTCCTACTCTATTGATTAATTTTCATGTTGTTTGTACCATATTTCACTATATTGGAGTTTTTGTTGTTGATGCCATCAAATCTATCCAACTTTCTATTGTTGTATCTCCAGCTTCTAGAACAGTGCCTGGCACATAGATGCTTCTCAGCAGGCAGTTACAGATTAAACAAATCTGTACTAATGGAGACTTCTAAACATCATTGGGGGAATTCTCACGTTCGGAGGTAGATGTTTGGAGGAGGAGGGCCTTGCTAGTACAGCATCTACGCATTGCTTTGAGATTTTTTTCTCATGAACTCATGGGCAGCTGTCTGTCTTCTTTTTTCACACAGCTTCAGCCTCCAGGAAAGGTGCAAACTAGAAAAATGCCCACTGGCACAATCGCATTCTTGTCTCCTGGACCACTTGCCAATGGCTCCCTCACTAACTAAAGAGCACAAATGAAATTGCTCAGGTGGGGAGCAGTGGCTGAGTGTCCTCCCCGCCTCTTGGAGATATACAGAGTTTTAGTTTATACCTACCAGACGACACTTGCCGGGACCTAAATCCTAATTTTTCAAGCAATATTTTTCTTCTCTCACCTCATCTGGCCAGTACTGTCCCTCTAACCTGATGAAAGCTTCCTGAGGGAAATAAAACCCACCACCTTTACTGTTGTGTATTCATTTGATATGATTTCAAATCCACTTGCTTGTAATAAAAATGAAGTTACTTGTAAGAGTAAAGTCGTTTTGACATAAAAGTCAAATAAGATGTGTCAGGATGTCATCATCTCATCTGTTGACATTGATAAGCAGTCAGCATCCCAGAGCTGAGGGGCACTGCTGGGGGTTTGTCAGTAAACATACCTGAAGAAGCAACTACGGCAAGGAAACTTTTAGACTATAAATGTCGAGAGTTTATAAAGACTATCTCGAGAGTATTCTGTATGGGCAAAGTGATCCTTGCTGATCTAAACAGTTCTCCAAAGACCTTTTGGGCATTAACTCGTGCCATGGTAAAGGCAACTTTTACCGGCAGTGGCAAAAGCTGTGCGGTGGCCCGGTGAAGAACATCTTGCCCACCAACACCTGCGCCATGGTTCCCTAGCAACATACTCTAGCAACGAGGGACTTTTGTTTTCCCCCGGGCAGCTGGAAGTCAGCTCGTGGTTGGTTAAGCCAGTTGGTTAAGAGAACCAACATAAGAGAAAAGGTACACCCAACTAAATTCGGACTTTATTTCTTTCATCTCTCCTTGCCTGAAGCAAGAGTGTGATTAATTTATCATTAGTTTGGAGAACGTTGTTTCTTTATTGGCTCATTAAGAGACATTATCCTATACACTATTGCCTTGTGAAATTCTCGCAGTGAGCTTGAGTTAAATTGCTGGCAAAGACCAACTCAATTTCTGAGCATAATTTGCTGCCCAAAACAAAACATTTAAACACCTACAGTGTGTTTGGTTTCCAAGAACCCATCTAAGAGGAGCACAGTGCTGAGGCCTGTGCAGACACACTTTCAAACCCTGGCTTTGTCACTCGCTAGCTATTTAATCCCAAAGTGACCTAACTTCATTGTGCCTTAGTTTCTTCATTTGTAAAACCCTATTTTATAGACTTTTCGAGAGGACCGACCGATTAAAAATATACGTCGTACTTGACAGTCTGGCAAAGCAGAAACACTCAAAAGTTTTGAGTATGCTGAATATGCATTTGTTGTCTTGAGTCTTACCTGAAGAGAAAACTTTTGATGGTGGTTCTGAAAAATACAGTAAATTAAAACCTTCAGTTCTAAAGAGACATACTGATAGCTGAACACGTACCTACACCCCACAGGCTAATTTGGCCATTGTCTTTCTTACTTGAAGAAGCTGTTATCATAGATCCTATTTCCTGGGGCTGACTTCAACCAAACTGGAAAAAAATAAATGGTGTAGAATTTAAACTAGGCTGAAAACAGGAGAACAGGAAATGGAGGATGGGAGCTCTGCTCTGGGGACAAGTTACCATCCGCTGATAGGTGATCAGATGCCAGAACGTCCCAGGTACTCCTGGCCACAGGCCTGAACAGGGTTCCTGGTAAACCTTTGCTGTTTTTTCCGCTAATCCGAACTCCTTCCAGCTTTTCCCTGGGCTCCCTGCCCCCAAGGTTGTAGGCGAAGAAGAATCCAGGCCAGATTTTACAGAGGCTTTTTCGCTCCTGAGTCTGAAGAGATTTTTCTCTCAGTTCTGTCCATTTTTCATTTAAAAGTTGATATTCAACTTAACACAGTGAAACCTCACTCCCCAGAGGAATAGAAAAGTAAGCCACCCAAATCCTATTCAATAGGGTAAATATTGGAATAAGATAAACATCTGAGCTGCCTTGAAAAGACCATTGTAGTGAAGCAGGCTGCCATTTCCTTACCTTGAGGAAGGTTCTGAATTCAGAAAGCCTAAATCTCTGATAAAGGGGCCCAGCTGTTACCAGAGAAGCCTATTGTTATAGTCACCATTTATCCATATATAACCCCTACTGTGTGCCAAGTTCCAATCAAATGCTTTCTCCATTGATTTGCTCATCTTTTTAGCAGCCCCATAGAGTTGGTGTCCCATCTCCATGTCCCGAAGACCCCGCTCTTGCCCCCTTTTCACCAAGACTGTGTGGCCACCTCCCTCCCATGCCCCAATTAGGTGGATGAGCTGGGTCAGAGGGGTTGAAACACTATCCTGGTTCCATCCTCCTGGCTTGGAACACAGCATTAAGGAAGTGGTATCTCCTAGCATCATTCTCTCCATCTCCATCTTTGAATTTTCCACCTTCCTGGGATAATGTGTATGTCAACAATAAAACTAGTGGTCACTCTTTAGTGAGTAACTTACCACATGGTTCTAAATGCTGTATATGTATTATATGATTTAATCTTATATATTCGATACTATTATTAACTGCACTTTACAGAGGCATTGGAGATTCAGAAATTTGCCCAAGCCACTGACTCAGAATCCTATTCTTAACCAAAATCTAATCCAGACAATAGACAAGAAGGGCAGAAAAGCAGCCTTGACTTCTTTAAGCCGAAGTCTGCATCCATGAAACCTCTGGCTGACATTTTCCCAGAGAACCTGTCTTTATAGGCATTGATCAGGCTTAGACTGAGGGAAGCCTTAGAAAAAGAGCCATCTGTACAAATTTTTTTTAATTTAAATTTTAAAAAAAGGAGAGAGAGAGGTCTTCTAATTGATTTGATTCAGAACAGCATGAAGGTGTTTCACTGAAATGCCTGGATGTTCGGAAGCCCTACACAGAGCATAGTCCCAAAGGGCACACTGGATGAGAATTCTCTTTATGAAAAGGAAACTAAAGGGCAGCCTAAGGATGCTGGAGTAGTTACAGGTTGGTTTTTCTGCCTGGGGTCTGGGGTCTTGGGTTTTTTTTGTTCTAGTTGTTTTATAAGTTTCTCCTGAAGCTTGTATTTCTAGTTGACTATCTCTTGAGCAGTCAAGCAAATGAGCAAACACATTAGAGCAAAAACAAACATTTACATAGGCTGGGAAGTTGTTTTTCCCAAGTCCCCTAATTTACAGGACTGTAGCGGTTTATGGATTGAAACAGCTGGCTTTTTTTTTTTTTTCTTGAGGAGAGTGGATTCTTTCCAGAATTCCCATACACTAGAGAGCAGGAACAAACTTTGATGGCAGGATTCTTTCTTCTCTTTCTACAAATAGAAACCCAGTTCAGATGAGCAAGGCACACTGTAACTATTCACAGCCTCATTTGCTCCAGCAAACAATTCCCAACAATTAGCCTCTTCTTTTCCACTAGACCATGTCCTTGAATTACAGAAAGTTGATATGGGAGCCAGTCATATATATAATTTTTAAAATTAATCTAACTGGGCTTTAGCCAGTCATTACTCTAAGAGATAAATTATTCTTTCTTCTCTTAAATCGACATGGCCCATGTAGATCTAAAATTATAGAAAGTTCAGGCCTCTTAGGAATCATCTAGTCCAGAGTTTTTTAAACTAAACCATTAAGGGGCCAGAAAATCAAGACAGAGTTATGACCAGCATTTTTTAAAAAAAGAAAACAGAGAATTTCACATAATGAGGGTAGACATTATTTCATAAAACTTTTGTTTCAGTTATATATGTAGTTCTGAGGGTCACGGTATAAAACTGTGGACACTTCTTACTGTGGGTCCTGGTCTAAGAAGTTTAGAAACTGTTGACCAACCCTCTGATTGTACAGAAAGAGAATGACTTACCCAGGGTTATGTTACAGACCAGGGATGGGATCTAGACTTTCTCTACCTGCTTCTTAACATGCCTATTCCCCTCGGCTTCCTCCCACTGGTTGAAACACAAATCAGCATACAGTAGGTCCTGCCTGGTATCGTGTGTGTCCATCTATGGTTCTATCTAGACAGCAGACCCCCTTGAATGCCCACAAACACTCAGTCTCTGTCATCTCACAATACTGAGCATAGTATAGAGCTTCTGGCAGGTACTGAATGTTCACTTGGTGAATCACTGAGGTGGGAAATAGACTCTTGGGAAAGAGAAAAGAAAAGAAAATGCCTAGGAAAGGAAAAGAATTCCATGGTAAGAGCCACCATGCTGTGAGTTCCTGAACACTAATGACAATGACAACGATTTCAACAATGATGCTCCATGGATTGTTATGTTTTTCCAAGTATGAGCTGAGCTCTAAGGATGCCAGACTCCACTCGATCCTCTAAGGAGCTGGTGAGATGCTATTATCCAGGACCTACAGTGGTTTAGGAGGTTGGCCAAGGTCATTTAGCTAACCAGGATTCAACCCCGAGTAACCGAGTAACCGTGCTTCAGACTCAGTGCTCTTAACCACTCCTCTCCTCTCCTCCTCCTAAGAAATAGCATAAAAAGTCCTCACAGAATGTTAGCTGTTACAACAACAATTCGGTGCTTAATCGTTTTGTTGAAAGAGTGAATGAGTAGTTAAAGGAAGAAGGACCCACTCTAGCTTGCTGAGAGCCCGTTGCTGAGAGCCTGAAGGCTGAAGCAGAGGACTGCTAGAGCGAACAGAGCAGGTCTAGCCTGGTGAAACAATCTAGCGTGGGAACAGCTGCCCCTGGAATGCAGCTCGTCAGAGAAATTCCCAAACCTCCTTCCAGCCTCCTGTTGTCACCTCTTGCACCTGCCATTGCTGACAGAACCAAAGGGAATAACCACATACTCAGTCTCGGGGCCTGGAGTATGGGTTTGCAACCCAGTGAAGAAGTCTGATGGGCCTGTTCTCTAAACCAACTACTCTCCAAACTTCCTGTTTAAAAAAAAAAAAAAAAAAGTAAATGTGAGGTTGAGCTGTGGAAGGGAAAATTAACTCAGCTTTTCATCAGCTTGGACCCCTGGGGCTGTCAAAGGCAAATTGTCAAATTAAAATATACGACTAAAATAAAGAAAAAGAAAAGAAAAGCCTTCTCTAGGAGAGAGTCTTTTCTTTCTATTCTTTACTGTCAAGAAGGCAAAGCTGGTTTGGTTATTCATTTTTACTCCTCTCAAGAAATTCTCAATATGATTGGCAAGAAGTCAGGAATAACAAGATAGAGTGGTGATGTAAATGCCTGTGGAAACAGTAGACCCTTTGTGATGATCTTGTCTAGGAAGCCTCAAAGTAGGAAGAAAAGCTGGAATTTTGGCTTTGATGCACAGCCCTTGCATGTAAAATTTATAATATCCTTCCTATCGGAAATGCTTAAATACTCTCCCTACAGGTATTTACAATTGGTCTCAACATTTGGCTGACTCCTGGCAATTTTCTGCTTTCGTTCACATTAACTACTTAAAGAAAAACTCCAGGGCAGCATTTTGAGTAGCACATTGAATTAAAACAAAGGATAAATCACCAAAGAAACACTGGAGGGTCTGAGAGGCAATCATCATCTAAGAAAAAAAAAATCATTAATTTTCACAAATACAAAAGATATTGACAAGGAGCTAGAAAGCTGAGAAAACTAGTCCAGGCAAAACTGCATTTGAAACCACAGTATCCCTCTCTTTAAAACTTCTGAAGCTCTAACATTTCATTGTCCTGTCTAGTCTCCAATTTAGAATTCCTTTAATAGTCACAATAGACACAATCCTTACTTGTGTCTAGCTTAATCTCCCCAACTGCAGTTTAATTTGAATTGTTTTATGGCTTGTGCTCAATAGAAAGAAACACTATATACTTTGTTTCATATAACACCCCAAGCTCCTGGGACCCTTGCCTGGAAGAAGTCTCAGACTCCTGTTTTATCTTGCGAATTTTATACTTTATACCAATATTGTCCATGTTTGTTTTCATATGAAAATACTGTTTAAGCTCTCATGAAGTTGAATGGATACACTAGAAAAATGCACCAGCTCACTGACCTATATACCATATTAATAAGCCCAACTCTGGATGATGTCTACATCCATTAGGATACCTTACGCTGCAAGTAACAGTATTTAAAATAGCCTAAACAGTGACAAAAATGTATAGCTGCACCCCCAAAATTTCAGAGGTAGATGGTACAAGGCTGTTTCAGTGCCTCAAAAATGTCATCAAGGACCCAGGCTCTTGGCAGCTTTCCATTCTGCCAGCCTCAGTGTGCCAGCTGGATCCTTCAGTTTGTCCTCTCACAGACACCCACAAGGTAGGCATCACAGTTAAGGCACTCTCTATCAACACAATAACATCCGGCTGAAGAAAACGAATGCTTCCTCTCTTGAGCCATGTTTATTAGGGAAAAAATACTTTCCCCAACCCCCTCCCCCAGGAAATTTTCCCTCAAACCCCATTGGCCATAATTGAGCCATATGCCTACTACAAAGTGAATGTTTGCAACTCCCGCAAAATTCATATGTTGAAATTCTAACTCCCAAGGTGACGGTACTAGGAGGTGGGATCTTTGAAGGTGATTAGACTGTATAGGCAGTAGATCATATAGCTCTTATGAATGGGATTAGTGCTCCTATAAAATAATCCAAAGAAAGCTCCTTCTTCCTTTCCACTGTGGTAGGACCCCGTGAGAAGGCACCGTCTCTGAGGAAGCAGGCCTTCAAAAGACATCTAATATGCCAGTGCCACGACCTTGGACTTCCCAGCCTCCAGAACTTTGAGAAATAAATGTCTGTCGTTTATAAGCCACTCAGTCCATGGCACTCTGTTACAGCAGCCCAAACAGGCTAAGACAGTGCCCGAGTAAGGAACACTGGAAAAAGGAAAATATGACATTTTCAGGCTCTGTCTTAGAAGATGAGTTCTGCCAGCAAGAACAAGGTAGATGGAGTAGAGACCTCAGAGCCCTGCACTGCATAGGTAACCGGCAGGATCTGCCACAAAGCCCTGAGTACCACTGCTCAGTCCTCATGACAGGAGGCAGCTAGATACAACCACTTTGAATGAACAAGATTCTCAAGGGACCCAAGTTAATAGCCCTAGTGACAGTTGTTTCCTTATTTTTATAACACTCCTTCACCCTTTTTCAGTCCCTTCTGTTACCCTGTTCCCCTTCTCTGCCTGGTATTATGGTCATAGGATGCTCCTGGGACAACTAGGGCTCCTCCTTATTCCAGCGGGTCAAGACCTACCTTTGTTGGTACAGCCCTTGCTGCAAATCAAGGTCACAAACCCTAATGCCTCCAGGTGTGTGTGTGTATGTGTGTGTGTGTGTATGTGTGTGTGTGTGTATTTCCCTACTATAGAGAAACCAAAGGACAGGTCAAGAATAAATAACAAATGTTATATGGGCATAACAAAGTGTTGGGCATAATGGGGCATTGTGGGGAGTGTGGCAAACTGAATGGGGACAGTGAAGTATCGAAAATATAGGAATAAAGACGCAAGCTGCCAGATAATCTTACTTTTCTACCGAAGTCATAAATCAAAATTATTTTTTCATAACAGTATGTAAATGTTGGCTCAATTTAAAAAAAAAAAATGATAACATGCAAGCCAAACGTAATATGCATCTCTGCTCAAGAGCTTGCCCTCTATGCCCCCATCAAAGCATATCCTTCTTTCTAGGACTTGCTAGGGCTCACTTCACATCATGGTTTTTTTTGATGACTGACTCTCCCCATGAACCAATTCTTCATTCTTGGATAACTGCCGTCTATCTCATTCCTGGCCATTCAGGGATTTTCAAGACTTCAACATCTCCATTTATAACACATCAGACCTCTTGGCCTCATAGTCTATCACAGCTTCATTTCACATTAGTGTTTCTGGGCTGCTTCCCTGCTGAGCCCCCCAACTAAGGCCTCTCCCTGCTGACAGCATCATTCCAATCCATTATGGCATCTGCTCTTCACCATCACCAAGACCTCTTTGGACTCGACCCCTCTGTCTTCCCCTTGTGCAGCTGTCAACAGTGCAGACCACAGGAGCAGCCTAATCTCTGTCCTCCTGTAAGCATTTGCTGGATCTGAAGGACAGGCCCCTCTCCGGGAGCCCCTCACTTAGTTCTGTGTTCTCTAGCTCTGATCCTGGACTGGAGACTTTGTTGGTCATCACTAAGCACCGTGGACTTGGTCCCCTATTAATCCATTCTGTCTCGCTTCCACTGAGCCCTTGCTGTCTTTTACTACTACTGTCCCACAATGACTCCTACAAACATGGTCCCTCTCCTCAAGTCCCCAGGCTACCCAGAGATGCCGTTATCAGCAGAAAATGAGAATGAAGATGACAACGATATGCAGTGGGTCATCTATTGCCTCACTGTATGTTCTGGGCACTTTGCTGTTGTCTCATTGAGTCATCCCTTCAAATTCGTTATCATCTTCATTTACAGATGTGGTAACTGATGTATCCTTGGAAACATATAGATTGCCCAAGGTCAGGTGGCTAGTATCCCAGACAAGGAATACATCTAGCCTACTTGGCTCCAAAGCCTCACCTGCCTCTCTCTTAGTTCCCCCAATATTTTCTCCTTTCCCTGTATTTCAGAAAAAGAGCAGTCCTTCCTTCTGAGGCTAACAGCTACACTATGCCCATCATTGCCTCCTCTGTTCTCCCTTCCCATCTTCTCATGGTTCTTGATTCTTCAGTTTCCCCTTCTCTACTCAACAGTTCCTTCTGTCTCTCCCCACTGTCTGCTTCCCCTCTGTCCCAGCCCAGAATAGAGCACCTTGTCCTGGAAAGCCTTTACTTGTTTCGATAGCCCTCTCTGCTACCATTCTCCTTCTTTGTCATTATCAATCTAGCTAGTCCCTGAATTAATTCAAGCTAAAGTGTTAATGAATGATATCACTCCATGAGACTATATTTCTTTTACTGATGGAAGCCTTTGGAAATTTACCCACAGAAAGAACAACTTTAGGAGGAAAAAAGTTAAGGGACATAATTTTTAATTGTGGAATGATAGAATAAATAAGTGGCGCCTTGGCACTTCTTGTATTATGGAGAAAAAAAGGGAGCCCCTGCTGGACCACACACAAAGACTCATCCCAGGTTCTTCACAGACACACCCCAGATCTTGATCCTCACAGCCACCCATCTGAGGTAAATATTATAAACCCTGCTTTTCAGCTTACAAAACCGAGCTCAGAAAGATTAAGAAGCTTGCTCAAATTCACACAGCTAGATAGTAATATAGCTGGGATTTACACCTTCATCACCTAACTCTACGGTCTCATATCTTTTCATAAAGCAATGGGGAGGTCAAGGCTGTAAAACCACAAGTGTTAAAACAGACACACAGCACAGAGCACGAAGACCCATCTCTCTTCCAAGTCCTACATGAGACTTCCGGCTACTGCTCTTCCCCCACCACCACCCTCAGAGAACAAATGACCACCATTTAAGGCATGGCTGGAGTTTGTATTCTCCAGATTTCTATCTCCTCCTTCCCAGACACAAACTCTTCTGGGTAGTACCTAGTTCTTTAATTACCTCAAGCCGGAAAGACTCATGGGTAAAAGCCTAAGAGGACAGACGAGAAGACAGAAGCCTTATAGGTTGTGCAGGCTATATAGGCCCTCCTTTCTGAGGTAGTGTGTAGACATATTTTAACATGAGTCTAACTGCTTAAAATCCTACCTTCGGAAGGGCTGACAAGTGACCCTGTGGTCCATGTAGCCCAAGCTATGGTTAAAATGATCGGGGCTAGTCAAGAATACTCTGCGGGAGCTTTTTGAAATGCCCAGGTTAACAGTTCAACAGAATCTGTTTACAAACGGCATGAAAAACAGAAGGTCAAAATGTTATTGATGTCAGTATATTTGTTTTTGTACTAAAAGCAGAAGGAGATCAGACAAGGCATTGGAGCAATGTTCCTATTTCAAGTTCACACAGATAACATCTTCAGATAAGACTGAGGTAAGAAACCAGGGAGCAATCACTGAAATAATTGCTGCTGCAAAGCCTGGGGCTGTTAAAAAGAAAATGAAGAAGAGAAAGAAAAGACTCTCAATTGTACCCGAAAACTTTCAAGGCTGTCTGCTCCCTGGTCTTTCAGCTTAGCTTCAGAGCCTTTGTAGAAGCTAATTGTTAAACAGGGCAGCTACACGAGCAAAGGATTCACTGTCCGAACTTCGGCTTCTATGGAAAGGTTATCAGCAGCTATTGATTTGATGTGTCTTCATTTCCAAGTGTAGGGAGAAAACAGTTCACTCCTTTATGGCACCAATTCATTAGAACAAATTGACCTCTCTCCCCAGGCTCCAGAATGATTTGCCATTTATGAAATATCCTCTCTTCAAACTGTGTAAATCCCAAGTTATGCATTTGAAGTTCATGACCTGTTTTACCTCCTTATGATCCCAGCTTTCCCTCTCCCATAATTTACCGAGCTGCTGAGCTGCCGAGCTGCCGGGCAGGAAAACCCCTGTGAACTGAGCTGCAGAAACATCGGGCTTCCCAGTTCCTCCTCCTCAACAAACTTGGTCTAACGGTTAGAACAAATAGAACAAATAAAAACCGAAGTCGTTCATTCCACTCCCACTCCCTCCCCCGCTCACAGCCTGTCTCCTCTCCCATTCCCTTATTAAGGAAACAATGAAGTGGACACACCAGGATATTCTGGTGCAGACAGTGATCTCTAGCAATAAATTACTTCCTCACTTAGTGACTTTTATGGGTCAGGGAAACCATATGGCCCGTGCAGCCGGCTCCAGGTCAACTCCAGCAAATCTGAGGTTTGTATGTCTCACCCTGGTCATAATAAGACTATGGGGTGCCCAGTTCTAAAGTTTGTCATCATCCCTATTCCCAAATGCATGCAATTCACTCTTAATGACCAAGCTGTGTTCTTTCCTCACTCTGTTGTCCCCCTTTCTCACCTATTGACTCTTGTGCCTGGTTTGTGGTATCTGGTCCTCCCTCTGCCAACATCTTTCTGGGACAACTTGGTGGGGGAATATTCCTTTGGGATTTATCACCCCGACTTATGTATTTCTCCACATCCTTATCTAGACTTTTCTTTGTCTTGGTGACAGAATTTCACAATAAATGTTGCCTTTAGCAAATATTTACCAAATTAGGCAGGAGAGCCTGACCTGTTTCTACTCGAGTGTTGTGGGGGCTTGAGGGGCCAACCACTTTCTGACACGGCATTGAGTAGGACATCACTTCCAAGCCCACTGCCGCTAAGAATCCTGGGAGGCTGTGCTTCTCAAACTGGTGGCACAGAAACCCACTGGGCGGGATAGGAAGCAGGGGCCACATGAAGCCACAGGATAAACCAACCACTTCCTACTGGTGTGTCAGATGGGGAGAAGAGGGCTGGAAGTAATTTAAGTGGTAGGTAATTCAAACCGTCTTCACATTAAAATAGGCCTGAATTTACCATAGACTGAAATGCAAAAAAAAAAAAAAAAAAATCTTTTGAAGTTTAGACAAATTGATTTCTCATTTGCAGGAGGACACTTTGGATCATTACCCTCCCCTAGACTCCAACTCTCAAGATCATTCTCCCTCTTCTAATCCCAGAAGTATCTTAGTGAAATACATAAGAACTAGACTAGATAAGGTCCAGAGCCTATTTACAGAAATAATCATAGTTACTACTACTTCTTCTGAGTTGATCTTTCTCAAGCAATGTTATCATATTTCTGTGGATGGGTTAATAATAATAATTAAGTACCTGCTATATGCCTTCTCAAGGAAAATATTATTATTCCATTTTTACATTTCACAGATGAGTAGACAAAGAGAAATTAAGTGATTTGCTCAAAGTCTTTTATTTAGTAATGGGAAGAAGCAGGATATGAACCAGTTCTATCTGACCCCCAAAACTACTTCTTGTTGCAGTAGAAAACAGCCAAACTCAAGAAGAATAAGGAAGAGGAGGCAGAGGAGAAAGAGAAGAAGAACCTGCAAATATCTGAAAAGTTCAGTATTAGAAACTACCATTTACCATTTATTAGTCACTGACCATGTGCCAGTCATTAGTCTAGGCATTTTATGTATCCCATTTAGTCACAACAAACTTGAGAAGTAGGGACTAGTATCATGTCTATTTTACAGATGAGGAAATTGAGGCAGAGAGTTACATTTCATAAGGAAAGGAACCATAGCTCCCTTATTTACTCTTTGATCATAGCATTATCCTAGCGTGTAGTCGAGCGAATTATCTGAATGTTATACTCAGAAAATACCTACTTTAATATTAATAAGGCCGACATGGTATAGGTTAACCACATTGTCTACTTGTTCATTTGATCTCTAGTATCTAGCATAGTTTTGCACATATTATACATTGGTTGGATAAATAAACTAAATCTCATATTCACATAATATTTAATTGACTATTAATATATCCGATGTGTGATGTTAACCTGTTTAGCATTAGGTACGTATATAAGATGATGTATTAATCAGGACTTTTTGGTTGCAAATGAGAGAAATTGAGCACAAACTAGCTTAAAAGAAAAGTGAAGGCAGCAAGGGAAAAAGGAAGAAACTGGCACAGATAACTACAAAGTTCAGGTGAACTTAGGTAGGACTATATCCAGGAGCTCAACCAACAGCATCAAGACCATTTAAGTGCACTTACCAGCTCAACTTTCCTTTCATAGACTCTTTTATATGGTGGCAAAATAATCTAGGTTATATCATCTTTACAGCTAATAGCCACAGAGAAAAGTTCCTCTATCTGTTTAGTTCTAGCACAAGTCCCAGGAAGAACTTAGTTTATACCAGCTAGAGTCACAAGTCTATCCCTGAACTAATCACTGAAGCTAGGGAAATGGGTGCTCTGATTAGGGGGAGCTGGTAATATACCCCTCTCTGGAAGGGAGAGAGAGATCACTATTCTTCCTAAACTACCTGGAACAGGTTCCCTCTAAAAAACAAATTTTGGTTATTAGATGAAGCAGGGAAGGGAAACTATTGTGGTCAAAAGCTCTGGTGCACTGGCAAGAAAAAATTGCACTTCGCTTTAGTGGCCATGAGGCCCCAGGAGTGAGACTCCCGAATCTACAGACTTCTTCCTATTACCCTCCTTCGGTTTGGGGCTGGCACTTCTTGGGGATGCAACCCTGAGGACTAAAGCACCTTCAGGCTGCCCCTTTCTAGTCCCCTCCCAGTCCCGGGCCTGTCCCCACAGACTCCCAAATGGGCTCTTCTCTTGGTGTGCAATGCTGGTGAGTAAGGCGATTGTACTGGAGCAGAGAGGAGAGTCATCCTTCCAGCCTGGGTCCCTGCCCTCCATTTCATGGACTCATCTGTCCCACTGATATTTGTGCTTCAATTCCTGGCTTCTTGCTCTGGATCTATGTTGCTCCCTACTCTGATGCCATCTTTCAGCCCTTTGTAATGGATCTTCCCCTGTTACATGCCAATCGTAAATCTAAGTGTACGAGGGTGTCAGTCACAGTCTGGCAAATAGGGTGAAAGATGGTCTCAATTCTCACTCATCATCACAAAATCAGTAATATCTACAGAGAAATCATGCCAATTTATGAGAGGCTGTGATCCGTAATAGATTAAATTAAACATTTCCAAGTGCTCCTACAGAGCCACCAGGGAGGGGAGCAGAGCCATTTGAGTCCACTTTAGCAGTGGGTCCTCTTCTCCACATACGGATTCTGACAACCACAATGACACTTAGTACTTAAATTGCATAACTTCTAAATGGGGCAAACCAGGGCTTAATTTTATGTTTAGTGGTGCAAGAACCTCAAAGTTACTTGCAGATCACTGATGCCATCTCTGACAAAGAGACTGCTTATCAAGGCTTACGATCCTGGCCCAAATAAGGTACAGAGAGGGCATCCTATCCAATGGCCGCAAACTGGCAGCCCCTACACTGAATACGATTCACAGATGTGTCTTCTTGGGTTCTGCTAGTGCTTACAACTAAGGAAATTTCACCTTTAAAAAATCCAGAGTTCGCACTCACTTGAAATTTAAAAGATCAGACAAACTAGGACCACAACCAAGCTTGGTAGTCATCAGCTGAGGCAGAAGCTGAAGCTGCTCCATTTAAGCAGGTAGAAACTCACTAGTTCTCCACAGTCCTCATCACTCCCTATTGCTTCCATTTACATTACCTACTGTCCTCCTCGCAGACATTGGCATCTTCGGCCCCTGACTGTAGATCTTTCATTTCACAACAAATTCCAAGGAGCCCCCAAATGGTAAAATGACTTGCCCAATTCCAACTGAAATTCTGTCTGTTGCTGTTATTGTTTTTAACAAAATGCTAACTTTTCTTTCTTTTTAAAAAATTATCACACAGTAAAACTGACGTTTTTGCATACAGTTTTATGAATTTTAACGCATACATGCATTCATGTAATCTCCACCACAATCAGAACATAGAATAGTTTATCATCGCAAAAAAAAAAAAAAACTGTCTCGTGCTGCCCCTTCATTGTCGCTTCCTCCTGCCATCCATAACCCTTGGCAACCACTGATCTGTTCTCCACCACAATCGTTTGTCTTTCAAGCCTATCAGAAAAATGGAGTTATACATTATGTAACCTTTTAATGCAGACTACTTAATGCCTTCGAGTATCTTTTGAGCTTTCGTAGTATCGGTAGTTCATTCCTATTTATTACTGAGCAGCATTCCTTCTTACAGATGTGCCGCAGTTTGTTTACAGACTGGAATTCTTGTTTCGAAGTTCAGAGGGATTTTTTGAGAGGTAGGGCTGTGAGTGCTGGCTCAAACTGGCTTGTGAGAGCTGATTGTTAACTTTTCCAAAAGTGTTCCAGCCAGTTGACAAGCACAACCATTAAAGAGTTTAATTAAAGTAAGAATAATCAATACTCGAAACATCACTTTCTGTTATGTTACTACATTTTACTGTTATGTAAGCTCATGAGGTGGTTTCATCTACTACATCTATATGATGGGAATCCTATAAATGGCGTATAACTTCCTAACTTCGTATTCAGTAGCCTTGTGTTGGTGCTATTAAATCAGTCATGATGGGACAATTTACACTATGGAAATCTGCAAGTGCTACAGATCAGGGCCTGCCCTCCCTTCCTCCCTCCCTCCCTTCCTTCCTTCCTTTCTTCCTTCCTTCCTTCCTTTCTTCCTTCCTTCCTTCCTCCTTTCCTTCTTCCTTCCTCCTTTCCTTCTTCCTTCCTTTCTCTTTTCTTCCAGAGAGCAGTTGTTAAACATTTACTAGCACACCATGGGGCAGGGAAGTCCAAGAGAGCCTAGATCCTCCATATAGAAGAGGCCTCACCCTTCGCTCTCACTTGTCCCCTGCCTCAGCTTGTCTTGTGAATTCAAGTTGGGTCAAACATTTTGTCTTAAGGGTGGGATAGAAGATGTGGCTAGACTTGGTAAAAACCTAGCATACTGCACTTGGCCTAAAAGCAGCCAGAAGCAGTATAGTGCATTTGAAAGAGCCCTGAGCTGGAGCAAAAATGTCTGGTTATTGCTCTGCCTCACAGGGCCAGAGAACAGAATTCTTTTTTCCTACCCCTGACCTGTTCCCACAGCATGAACTCTACCAGTGAAGTTCTCCTACCCAAACCCTGCACCTTGTCCAGCTCTTCCCTTCTCTAGACCTCCTCAATGAAAGGAAGGAGCTAGGTGGAATCAGTTTTCAGAGGGTGTTCTGTCGAACCCTAGGTTCAAAGGCACAGGTTCCAGGAGGACCAGGATGAGCCAGTGGGGATGAGGAGATGGCGCAGGGGCTCTGGGCTCCCACCGCCAACTTCAAGTAAAGCCCCTTCACTTTTATGCTTCACTTTAATGTTTTATAGATGAGGGATTGACATAAGATTTTCTTTGAAAAAAAGGTTTCTGCTGGTAAAAGAAAATACAAACTTTCTGAACATTAGTGTTTAACCCTAAGCAATCCCTCATCTGGATATAGCAAGAGCCTCCTAAATAATCTCCCAGTTACCACTCTTGCCACGCCCCTTCTCCCTTCCCCCTCCTCTCCCCTCCCGCAGCCCTCCATACCATCTCGCATACACACACCTAGAAGCCACAGTGATGCTGTTAAAATGCAAACCAGATTGTGTCACTTTTCACCTCAAAACTCTCTGACAATTTTTCTTAGTAATCAGGATAAAATCAAAGTCTTTAACATGCCCCATAAGATTCATCAGGGCCTGGTCCCAAGCCCCCTCTCTGATCTCATCACCTCACTCTCTGTGCTGTTCCTCTCTGATCCCATGACCTCACTCTCTACACTCACCTGGCCTCTGTGCTGTTCCTCCCAGGCATCAGTCATGGTTCAAACACATTTCTACTTCAGGAACTTTGCACATCTTTCTGGAGCGCTCTTCCTCTGACTTACCTATGTGATGTGCTCCCTCAAAGATTTGGCCAGATGTCACCATCAATGAGGCCATCCCACATTCTCCTATAAAAATTGATTCTTTTCACTATGACTCTCTCCTTCATAAAATATGTGTTTTGTAATTTAAAAATTAGGCCATCCAGAGAAGAGGGAGGTAGGGGGGCTGGGAGAATGGGATGAAGGGCTAAAGAAGTACAAATTAGTAGTTGACAGTTAGGCACGGGGATGGGGAGCACGGCAGAAGAAATGCAGTTAGCATTAATATGATGGCTAGGTGGAGAGTCAGAGGATGGAGGGAGAAATTGGGGGGATCATTTCGTGAACTATATAGATGTCTAACCAATGTACTGTATACTTGAAACTAATTTAAATAAATAAATTTAAAATATATATAAAATAAATAAAAATTGGGCCATGTCCATTTTAACAACTGCAAAGAAAGAAAATGAAAAAGTACAAATAAAATAAAAATCCATTACCATAAACCCAGAGGAAAACATTTTCCTATATTTCTTTCTGGTCTTTTTCTTTTCCTTTCTTTTGGTCTTATTCCTTTTCAGTGTTAATCATGCACAGAGTTAAATAATCAACTAGATCTACAGAGCTTATTATGAGAAGCAGAGATTTCCCACCCCTTCCACATCCTCTACCCAAGCCAACCATTTTCAACAACTTTAACTGATTTTTTTTTTTTTTGGTTATTGCCTCTAAATCAATCAATCAATCAATCAAACAAACAAAAACAGTTTTAGGCATTATCTATTGATTTCCCACTATGGAAGATGAGGATATTGATTCTCCTCTTCTCCTCTGCCCTCACCACACAGGCACACACTTTCCATCCCTCTGTCCTACTAATATATATAGTATTTTGGGATAGGTCAACATTCAGTGTTACATAATTACGACTATGCAAGTGCAATAAATCATATATTATTATATTATTCATTTTTCTTTCCAATTATTTCTGTTTGGCTTAGAGTTACTAATTTTATAACTTCCTATTTTATTATTTCCTTAGTTCTGTGCATTTATTATTAATAAAAACCAGCTTCACCAGTTGCCTAAATATTCTCAACCAATATTCAGACACATTATGTGTCCTATCACTTTAATTTCTTGAAGCACTCTCTTCCCTTTGTCTTCTGACATGGTCCAAATGAAAATGGTTTGCCTGATTATTTGGGCCATTGCTGATTTTCTGGAATTTTTCTTCACTATCATTTTCTATTCCTTGATTTTGACATCTTTATTTTTTCTTGGTTTACTCTATTATTTTGGTGGAGCACATGCTCCAAAACTTCCTAAGAAAGCTTTTTTCAAGAGGGCACATCTGAAAATACTTTTGTTCTACCCTCATGGCTGATTGATAATTTGGCTGAAAGTAGAATTTTAGGTCTGAAATTCTTTTTTTCAAAATTTTGAAGGCATTGCTCCATTGGCTTCTGGTTCCCAAAGTTTCTCAATAGAAACCATTCTAATTAGCGATGCTTTGTAAGTGACATATTTTTGCTGTCTGGAAGGTTTTAAGCTTTCTTTGGCTTAGTGTTCTGAAATTCCACGATGATGTAACCGTGGGACTATTCTCATCCATTGACCAATTGGGATGGGCAATTGGTGGCCTTTTTAATCTGGAAACTCACGTTTTTCAATTCTGGGAATTTTTATTTAATTTTTTTTTTATGATCTCCTTCTATTTCATTGTCTCTCTTCTCTCTTTCTGAAATCCCTATTATTTCAGAGCTGCTACTCTAATTTTCTCATCTTTTTTCTTGTATTTGTATTGACTCACCTCTTTGTCTCCTTTTTTATTTTTTGAGCAGTTTCTTCAAATTTCCAATTATTCTGCTGAGTTTTTCATTTTGCCATCGTATTTTTAATTTCTAAATATGTATAAATTTCTAAATATGTATAAATTTCTAAATATGTCCTCTGAATATTACTCTTTTATATAGCATCCTATTCTCATTGTGGAGTTACAATATACTTTATCTCCTTGAGTATTTAATGAGAATTTTCTCTCTCTCATCCTCTCTCCTATAAGTTTTCTTCTCACTACATAGTCTGTTTCCTACAAATTGCTGTGTGTGTGTGTGTGTGTGTGTGCGCGCTTAAGATTTTTGTTTGGTCTTTCATATTAGATTATTTCCTCAGGTGTCAGTAATTCTTGGCCATCTGTTCTTCAGAGGAACTAAAGTGCTGATTGGTAGCCCTGAACGCACAGGTGGAGCTTGCTAATTGGAGTTTCACTATATGGTGTGATCAGGCTGCACTATTGGGTTGGAAAACCCCAGTATCAGTATCTTTAGGTCTTTCTCTCTTGAGACACTCAGACTCTCCAGAAAGCACTTCAAACTTCTGCTGAAGGGTATAGGCCTGGCTGCAATTGTTCTTGGGGGAAAGAGAGCCTCAGCATCCAGTATGCATACCATCCCTTAATCCCCCTATTTGTGTCCAGTCCACCATCCTCAGCTGAGTGCGATGTCTTCTCCAGAGAACATAGCTCTAGTCTTTTGCCAGAGGGATCCAGCTTTTCTTTATGGAGAAGAGTAGAGGGTCTGGAGAGCAGACCCTAAACTGTTCCTCTCTATTTTATCTTCTGTTACACACACACACACACACACACACACACACACACACACACCATTCCATATTCACCTGACACCACCAACCCCTGCACTTTGAGAGGTGATGCATGTAAAGCAGGTTGGTTCCAGCTCCCTCCCTTGGTTCCATTGCCTCCTCTCCCCTTTTCCTTATGTGTAAGTACCTATGCCTTTAAAAGTGACTTTATTTCATTCTGTAGGATCTCAGGAGGGAATAAAAGCAGATATGTATTTTCAGTCTGTATCCAGTAGCACACAGTCTCTATCTACTTATTTGCTTATTGCCCATCTTCCCTCACTAGAATGTAAACTCCGTGGTGGCAAAAACTGTACATTTTGGCCACTCCGATATCCTCAGCTCCTAGAAGAGTGTCTGGCACATACTAGTGCCTAATAATCGTTGATGAATAAATGTATAAATGTAGTAAAGGAAGATTTCTCCAGCTCTATTTCTATTTCTAAATTCTTTAATCTCCATTTCTCATGTTTATTCTAACTTTTCTTCTCTTAAGCTATGTCTCTTTCACGCAAAAGATCTTTCACTTCACTATTTCCAACCTCTATTCTTTCTCGGCAATTCCCCCCTGCCACCCTCACCACACCCGCCCAGCTGCACCCCCCCCCCCCGCCCCCAGCCAGCTCACTCCTAACTTTCCTCTCTCATTCTATTACCTGGCATCGGCATGGACTTCAGTCTCAATTTCCATAGGGGAAATGGAATCTTCATCAGTACATTTTTAGGAGATGGGAAACACAAAGTAAAAAGACTTTGTTCCTACCTTCTCTAAAAAAACATAATTTAGCTAACTTCTTAAAAATCAAGATTTCTAGTGAGACTAACTCCAGTTAGATTTAAAAAACAAACAAACAAAGTCAAAGGAACATCAAATTACCAGAGTGCCAGGGTTAGCAAGAAGAGATCTGTGAATGGGGAGTTTCAGGGCTTATTGGAAGAAAGAAGGGAATAAGCTTCCAGACAAAGAAAAGCCAAATGAACACTCACAGTGCTCACATTCACCCTTGTCTTCCCAATCCCTCTTCTCTCTGGTCCCTTGGTAAAAACCAGAGCTAAACTGGAAAAAAAAGAAACATGTTTCTTATTTTTTTTTTTAAGAATATTTAAAATATTTAAAATAAATATTTTAAGAAAATATTTATTGAATTTTCTAGTGTGTGTCAGTAGTAGGTGGACAAATCAGACATGGTATCTGCTTTTACAATGTTAGAGCCTAGTGGGAGATTCAGACTATAAACAAGTAGACAAACAAATAAACAGCACAAACAGTAGCAGATGCTATGAGGAAAGTAAATAGGATTCAGTAAGAGAAAATAACAGAGGGGACTTCCTTAGGTGGTGGTGAAGTTTCCTCTGAAAAAGTGTGATGGACATTCTTTTTGGTTGTATTCCAAACATTCATTTCCCACTTTTCTCACCAAAAGTGCTCTTCATTCTTTGGAAATTTAAATTAACCCTCTATACGCAGCCATGGTGTCAGGTTATGTGTTGTCCCACTCTCCACTCCAAGGGAGGGTTCCGATGGGCCAAAGTAAGTCCAGTCCTCTACCTTCACCTCCCTCTGAGGTGATTGGTTTAGACATGGGCATCTGATGCGATTTAGGCCAATGAGAGTCACTGAACTTCAGCAGGAGATACCAGAAAAGACCCTCTCTCCCCTCCTGGAGATTGTGGTGTGTGAATGTGCATCCAGAACAGTGACAGCCATTTTGCAACCATGAGGAGATAGCTGCAGCTCTCTAGTAAATCAGAGAAACCAGATCCTCAGTAACATATCAAGCCTTTCTTAAAGTCAGCTTTATTTCTGGACTTGTTAGATGTAGAAGCCAATAGATTTCCTTTGTTATTTAGGGTAGTTTAAGTAGAATTTTCTCTTTTGCAATGAAAATAAAAGAATTATAACTGCTAGAGAAATGACATTTAAGTTAAAGACTAAGAAAGAACTAACTAAGAGAGACAAGGAAGTAAGAGCATTCCAGGCACAGGAATCAGCCCCGATAAAGCCCTGAGAAAAGAAAAATATTATTATGATCATGGAACTAAGAGGAGGCCAGTGAGCTGAGGCCAGATTAGCAGGCAGGGCGTCATGGAAGGGAATTTGAATGTTTGGATTTTATTCTAAAGAAATAGGAATCCCCACTCTGATCCCTGTTTCATAATAATGTGTTTGCTGTGTGGAGAAAGGATTAGATGAGGGCAAGAATGGAAAGAAGGGATTATCAGGAAAGGTCTATGTGGTTGTCCAGGCAAGAGAGGGTGGTTACTTGGGCTAAGGTAGTGGTGGTGGGATGGAATATAACAAGAAACTGGATAGTTTTGTAGCCATTCTTTCATTTATTGGTACATTTGTTTATTCCACCACAGATATGAAGAATCTCTGTGTACCACTGTGTTAAAACTTAGGACCTAAAAATGAAAATACGCTTTCTTACCCACAAGGAGATTTCCATTTAGAGGACATCAACCAGCCAAACAATTACAGCAATTCTAAAAAGAGCTATGACAGAGGTAAGTACAAGATATAGTGAGGACATTAGAGAATGAACCACTAAATTGGCCTGGGTAATTCAGGAATGACTTCAGAAAAGAAATAGAGACTTGGGTTTGCAGGAGTTTGTCAGATCAGCAAGAAGGGTATTCTAGGCAGCATGAAATGTCTCAGTGGAAAGACATGAAGGCTTTAGAAGAGTTTATACCTAGGGATGAATAGTCAGGTATTTCCAGAGCTTCAGTTGCAATGAGGGACTGTGGTAGAAATAACAGTGCTCACCCAACATTCCCCACATTTCACAGTTCCCTTTCAGTTAAGTGATAGGGCATGGCCAATGGGCTTTGGGTATCACTTTCAGCCTGAAGCATGGAAGAGCTCTTGCTTACATTTCAGCTCTCTCTTCCTCCTCCATGGCAATCATGGAGGAAACCTGGAGAAATGAAAAGCAGCCCCGATCTCTGGGTCACTCCATATAGAATATACTCTCTGGAGAGTCACCCAGACTTATAACAGACTTCATACAAATAAAATAAACCTTTGTTGTATTAAGCCACTGATATTTTGAAGTTATTCGAAGCTAAGTTATATCATTACTTAGCCTGACTAATATACAGAGTGATGGGGATAAGTCTAGACAGGAGTGCAGGGTGCCTTCCTCAAAAACTGGACTTTATCTTGTGGGGATTCAAGAATCATCAAAAAATAGAGATAATAATGGCAACATAAGACCATGCCGGCAGCAGTGGGATGGATGGATGAACAAACGAATAGATGAGTGGATGGATAGATGGATGGATCGATACTTGGATTGAGGCTTGAGTAGGTAGTTGTTAGAAAGCAGAGAGACTAGAAAAGAAGTGCTGAAATAGTACAGGAGAAAGATGATGACAGCATGAACCAGCACAATGGTTCCAGTCCAGAAAGAAGCGTGTAAGTTTGATAGATACTTTAGGAGGGAGAATAAATAAAGATTATGAGTGACTGCATATTAAATGGGAACAGGGGTAAAAGGAGATAGAGGAGGGAATTTAACCCCCTATTTCATTAGCCCTGATAACAAACGACTTTAATCCGTATGGGTCCAACCACTCTCAGTGCCAGAAAGGACCAAGAAGAACAGCTGAAGGAGAGGGCTTAGTGGCTGCATAGCAAAATGGAAACACACTGGTCGTGAATCAGAGGAGACCAGGTCTGGTCCCTCGAACTTGAATTAGTTCATTGAAACTCTCTGGACTCCGGTTTCCACATCTGTAAAATAAAATCATTAGACTTAAAGATCTCTAAGATCTCCTTCCATTTTAATGCCAGAACTCTTAAAAAAGAAATAGAAAATTGGGGAAAGGGAAGAGGAAGAAGGTCTATGAGGAGTCCAACTAAGACCAACAAAGAAAAGAATGGAAGAAGAAAGAGGGAAATAGAAAAGACCAGGTGTGGTTGCTCAAAATGAGATCTTCGGACCTCTGGGTTACCACAGCAACGCATCAGTTCATGTCAGCCAACATTTGGTGGATTTTGTCTTAATTAACATTTGCCATTGTTTTTACTTATTTAAATTTATATTTTTGGCTGTTAATATTATGATTATCACCAATTGGCAAAAATGAATCAATAGCTTGAAAATGGTAATAATGAAAATAGTAAATACCATAATGCAGGATAACATCTGAAATGTAAAGAACAGTTTTAAACAAATGAAAAAAGTGAAGCCATATGTGCTGGGAAAAGTAAGAATATAATTGTGATGATCAAGATTTATTTTAAATACAGACTTAATTTAAAAATGTAAGTGATCAGAAAAATCTAAAAATTGGATTGTATTGGACCAGTGATGTTTTGGGCCTTAGACCTCCAGGGTGCATTCATTATAAAAATGTTTTTCAATAACAGCAGGAAGTCACGAAAGCTTTAGTGCTTTCCTAACAAAGTACAATGTTGCTCTTAATAGAACAATAAACTTTTTCCAAAACAAGTACAAACATTGTGTTTCCCAATACAAAATTGATGAATTTATTGCTAGAGGTGATAGACAAACCACAACTACAGAGACATCATAAAGCATAAACTCCCCATAGAAAAATAGGCACATGCTGCATTATTGCCAAGAAGTTTATAAAACCAGCTACAAAGGTAATGATAAATATTATGTTTGGAGAGAAAGCAAAATTTCTTCATCAAAGAATGTTGGTAGATGTTGTATAGTATTGGCAGCATATAATGTAGTAGAAAGGTAATATCACACCTTTACAGATATTTCACTTTATATATGGACAAATTCAGCTCTGGCAGGGGACACATATGTAAAAATATGTGATGATTTTCTCGTCCATGCCTATTTTTTTTAACATCTTTTATTGAGATATAATTCATATACCATAAACTATACCCACTTATAGTATACAAGTTAATGGTTTTGAATATATTACATTATTTTTTAATTATAGTAAAATATGTAGAACATAAAATTTGCCATTTTAACTATTTCAGTGGCATTAAATATTCTTACAATGTGCAACCATCATCATTATCTATGACTCTTTTTTTACTGAAATATAATCGGCCTGATGACTGTTTATCACTGAAAATATGTGCTCTATATAAAGATGATTTTCATTTGGTCAACATTCATTTTGCAAACAATAATGTAAAATGGGAAAGTATATTGGCATCAGCTTTGAACAACTTCTATTTCTGTGTGCATCAAAGAAGGAATTCTCAGTGAACTGAAGATGTCACACCTGAACCTCAAGCTATTCACCGATTCCCTCAAATAGATTAGTTGGTTGTTGGTGACATGCCTCACTAGTCTTTGTTTTTTTTAACATTTTTTTTCAATTTGAGATGATATGATATTAGTTAGATTTAGGTGTACAACACAGTTGTTAGACATTTATATAACTTATAAAGTGATCACCCTTATAAACCTAGTACCCATCTGACACCATACATAGTCATTACAATATTATTGACTATATTTCTTATCCTGTACTTTGTATCCCCATGACTATTTTGTAACTACCAATTTGTACTTCTTAACCCCTTTCTCTTTTTCACCCACTTCCCTAAACCCTCTCCCATCTGGCAGCCATCAAAATGTTCTCTGTATCTATGAGTTTGTTTCTGTTTTGTTTGTTTGCTTTCTTCTTCAGATTCCACATGTAAATGAAATCATACAGTATTTGTCTTTCTCTGTTTAACTTACTCCACGCAGCACAATACCCTCTAGGTCCATCCATGCTGTTGCACACAGGAAGATTTCATTCTTTTTTTAATGACCAAACAATATTCCATTGTATGTAAGTACCACCTGCTCTTTATTCATTCATCCACTGATGGACACCCAGATTGTCTATTGCAAATAATCTTGTCTATTGTAAATAATGTTGCAATGACCATATGGATTCACATGTCCCTTCAAAGTAGTGTTTTGGGCTTCTTCAAATAAATAGCCAGAAGTGGATTCTTGAGTCCTTCTTTATTTCTTGTTATAGCCTTTGTTTGAAAGTCCATTTTGTCTGGTATAAGTATTGCTACCTCAGTTTTTTTGTTTGTTTGTTTCCATTTTCTTTATTTTTAATTTTTATTTATTTTTTATGGCGACATTGGTTAACGAAATCCAATAAATTTCAGCTGTACACTTCAACAGTAAGGCATATATATGTTTACCCTGTGTGTTCACCTACATAGATTTCTTCCTGTCACCACATATTTGACCCCCTTTACCCCATCTACCTCCCCCCTACCCTCTAGTAACCACTAGTCTATTGTCCATGTCCATGAGTCTCTGTTTGTTCTGCTCATTCGTTCCTTTTAGGTTTATATCCCACATATAAGTGATATCACGCGATTTTCAACATTTTCTATCTGGCTTATTTTGCTTAGCACGATTATTTTGAGGTCCATCCATGTTGTCACAAATGACAGTATTTCATCTCCTCTTGTGGCTGAGTAATATTCCATTGTATATTCCATTGTAGCACAGCTTCTTTCTCCAATCATCTATTGTATGACACTTCAGTTGCTTCCATGTCTTGGCCACTGTGAATAATGCTGCTATAAACATCGATATGCAAATATCTTTTTGGATATGGGTTTTCAAGTCTTTTGGGTAAATATCCAGTAGAGGGCTTGCTGGATCATATGGTAGATCAATTCTCAGTTTTTTGAGGAAACTCCATACTGTTCTCCATAGTGGCTGTACCGATTTGCAGTCCCACCAGCAGTGTATGAGGGTTCCTTTTTTTCCACATCCTCTCCATCATTTGTTATTACTTGTCCTGTTGATTATAACTATTCTAACAGGTGTGAGATGGTATTTCATTGTGTTTTTGATTTGCATTTCTCTAATAGCTAGCGATATCGAGCATCTTTTCATATGTTTCTCGGCCATTAGTATGTCTTCTAGGGAGAAGTGTCTGTTTAGATCCTCTGCCCATTTTCGATTGGATCATTTTGTTGTTGTTGTTGTTGTTGTTGTTGTTATTGAGTCATATGAGTTCTTTGTATATTTTGGATATTAGGCTCTTATTGGAAGCATTGCTTATAAATATATTTTCCCATTCTAATTGTTATCTGTTTCTATTTTCTTAAAACATCTTTTTTCTTTCCTTTATGTTCAGTCTATGTGTGTCTTTCAACCTGAAGTCTCTTGCAGGCAGCATATTTAAGGGTCTTGTTTTCTTATCCATTAAGCCATCATATCTTTCGATTAAAGCACCTACTCCATTTACAACTAGAGTAATAGTTGATAGATATGTAATTATTGCCATTTTATTATTAATATTTTTTTATATTTTGCCTTCCTTTTCTTAAAAAAAAAAAGTCCCTCCAACATTTCCTATAATACTATCTTGGTAGTAATAAATTCCTTTAGCTTTTTCTTGTCTAGGAAGATCTTTATCTGTCCTTCTATTCTAAATGGTAGTTTGCTCGGTAGAGTAATCTTGGTTGTAAATTCTTACTTTTGATTGAAGAGGAATTTTCATTCAAGATGCTAATCAGCTCTCTGATCTGCTTCTGTAAATATGCTTGCTGCATGGGCTGCACTCGAAATTGACTTAAGACTCACCTTCCCTTTTGTTTGATCTGTCTAAGCAACAAATGTAACTGTTTGTACCCACTAGCAACTCCTGTGTTTTGTAACACTGTGTAACTACCTGCAACCATAGCAACTCCCACAGCTTTGTAATGATCTGAGGACAAATTGACCAATCAGCCCATGCCAAAAACGGTCTATATAAGGAATGTTGCAACTGAGCTCAGGGCCCAGATCTTCAGAGCACTAGCTCCTCTGGGGATGCTGACATAATAAACCTGAGTTCTCCAGCTCTCCGAATGCTGCTCAGTTTCTCACCAGTCTTATTTTGGATCTTTTCTACAACATGATCACTTTGAATATTTCAAGCCAATTCCTTCTAGTCTGCAAAGTTTCTGTTGATAAATCAGCTGACAGTCTTATGAGAGCTCCCTTGTAGGTAACTAATTGCTTTTCTCTTGCTACTTTTAAGATTCTCTTTTGTCTTAAAGCTTTTGCATTTTAATTATGGTGTCTTGTTGTGGGCCTCTTTAAATTTATCTTGTTTGTGATTCTCTGCACATCTTGGGCTTGTATGTTTATTTCCTTCTTCAAGTTAAGGAAGTTTCCATTATTATAGGTTTTCAATGCCTTGTTCTCTCTCTTCTCCTTCTGGTTATCCCAATGATGAGAACATTGGTATGCTTGATGTTGTCCCAGAGGCCCCTTGAAACTATTCTCATTTTTTTGGATTCTTTTTTCTTGTTGTTGTTCTGACTGAGTGTTTTCTGCTATCTTATCTTCTAAATTGCTGATTCGATCCTCTGCTTTATCTAATCTAGTGTTAATTTCTCCTAAGGTATCTTTCATTTCGGTTATTGTATTCTTCATTTCTGACTGTTCTTTTTTAAGCTTTCTATCTCTGTTTTTATGTTTCCTATCTCTTTGTTAAAGTTCTCACTGAGTTCATCCATTCTTCCCTAAGTTAATTGAGCATCCTTATAACTAGTGTTTTGAACTCTGCATCTGGTAGATTGCTTGTCTCAATTTTGTTTAGTTCTTTCTTTGGAGCTTTGCTCTGTTCTTTCATTTTGGATGTTTCTTTGTCTTCCCATTTTGGCAGCATCCCCGTGTTTGATTCTATATATTAGGTAGGGCTGCTATGTCTCCTGGTCCTAGTAGACTGGGCTTATGTAGTAGGTGTCCTATGAGGGCCAGTGGTGCAACCTACCTGGTCACCTGAGCTGGGTACTCCAGGAGTGTCCCTTGAATGGGTTTTGTGTGCCCTCCTGTTGTAGTTGAGCCTTAGTTGCTATTTGCATGTTAATGGGAGGGATAGCCCCTCAGGCTGATTGCTTGTGAGGACTGGCTGGTGACTATACTGAAGGAGCTGTTGTACAGGGGCCGATACTATGGAACAAGACTCACTTCAGCAGGGCCCTGGTCCCTGCCCAGTCTTCCATTTGGGCATATCATCCTCAAACATGGCCCTGGGTTGTGCTCCAGCTCAGACCAAAGCCAGTCACTGGGCATGCCAGCCAGGACCTTTTGGGAGGGGCCCCGCCAAAGGCCAAGTTCAGCCACAGCCTGTGCCCTGCCCAGGGTCACCTGGCATGAGCCACCAAGTAATCTGCAGATGGCTGCCATCCATGCTGGGCTTGGAGGTGCCTTGAGAGGCCAACCCACAAACCAAGGCCTGCTACTGCTAGTGCCAGGCTTGGAGCTGCTCAGCAAGAGATGTGGGATATGCTAAGGCCAGGTGCTGCTTGTTTAAAGTTTGTGAACCTTTGAGAGATTTTAGGAAAGTCTGAAGCATGAACCAAGACAGGCCATTTGTATCGAAAAATCCACTGGAAGCAGCTTCAGCAAGCCCCTAAATTGAGTGGGGCGGGGTCTCAAGGAATCACCAGGGCAGGGTGACCAATATTAGCCAGGTCGATGGATATTCAGATATGTCACCTACCTACATATGCGAGCCAGACAGGGGAGGACTCTGCCAGGACATTCATTGGGAAGAAAGCTGCCCCTCCAGGCTTTGCCTGAAACTAGGCAATTCGGTTCCTCCCTATATGTTTCTGATGCCTTTTGAGTTGCTGCCCCAGTGCTGAAGCTCAGAGCAAGTGAGTTTGTCAATGGGTAAGTCCCAGTCTTTTAAGAGCAGCACCTGGCACTCCTACAGCCCTCTGCCTCACTTAACCACAACTTTTGCTAATTTTTACACCCATATCTTGTGAGGCCTTCTCTTCCCAGCAGTGGGACCCTGGCCTGAGTGCTTGATGTGGGGCTGGGATCCCTTGCTTTTCCAGGGGAAGCCGAGATGTCCCTCCCAATTTTAAATCACCACAAGCAGTTATAGGACCAGCCCATTCTGCATCTCTGCCCCTCCTACCAGTCTCAAAGCAGCTTCTTCTGCATCCGTGCCTCACTGGTCTTGATTCAGTTTTGAAGCTGTTCTCCAGGAAGCAGCCTCTGAGGGGGATGTTAGCATACAGGATGTTAATTAAAGCATATACTTGGGAACAATATGTGCTAAAGGGAAGGAAAAGAAGAAAGATTGGGCAGAGAGAGAGAAGTTAAGCTATGATTTAGTCCTAAATCAACCTCATGAAGAGTTCAGAAGCTGGAACGACTTCAGAATTTTTCCCAGTTGAGGTGAGGAGGTGTGGCCTCTCTACTCCCACACTGATCAGTCAGCGCCTGGAAGGAGACATAACCTTGGGTGAGGCACTTTGCTTCAGCAGAGGCATCCCCAGACAAGGCTGATAGCTGAAAGCTGTCTTGCAGTCACAACTTTATCAACTGGGAGGTGTTAGAGATGGGGAACAAATCATTCATTCAGAAAGGGAGATCTAGGTGGTGGACATCACAGCACCCACCTCAAAGGACATGGTGACAATTGGAAAAATTATGAAGTTACAGTCACTGACAGACAATGACATATGCTGGCTATTCACGAGTAAGGAGGTTTTGAAAGATGAGATATAAATAATTTCTTCTTGACCATTTCTATAATTTCAAGTGGTGTGCTACAAGGATATATTTCATTGACATATGCAGTATCTTGAACAGCCTGAACTTTCGTGGTCACATAGAGTATAAGATACCGGGACATTTTTGTAAGACTGAACAGTGGTATTTACAGCCCAAAAATGCCAAAAGAAAAAAAAGAAAGAAAGAAAGAAAGAAAGAAAGAAAGAAAGAAAGAAAGAAAGAAAGAAAAAAAAGAAAAGAAAACATTGCCAGCATTTAATAACCTATCATGTATTATGTGTGTGTGTATATATACACACTCATACATATATATACATATATATACAAATATATATGTGTATATATGAATGAGGCAACAAGACACAAATAAATATGGTTCAGAGCCAAATGAAATGCAAGAATACACTGGGAACCTGATTTCCCTTATCTCCTGATTTGCAGCATCCAACTCTCCCACGTTTGAGTATGATAAGCTCATCCACTGAGCATCTGACAAATATCAGTCTTCAGAAACAACTCTTGCTATAATAACTTCTGAATCTGTGTATAATTTAAATATTCAAAAGCAGAGATATGCGCCTTTCCCCCAAAACATCATATTGTGAGATATGACTTTATAATTCAATGATAATAGGAAAAAATAAAAAGGAAATAAGAAAAGATGAAAGAAACAAAGAATAAGTAAAGAAAGTGACTTGATGCAGTCCAAATCAGTGATTCAAGTAGCTGAAACAAACAGATAATGAATGTCTTAATGAGAGATTGCCAGCAACATCATCTATCTCATTGCAATAAAACAATTATCATTAATTTTTAACATTGCGTTTTATTTTTATTTTATGATGAATACAATTTTGTAATTAGTTTGTTTTAATGTACTTAAATTGGTGGATAGGGGTCTGACACCCCCATAATACATGCACGCCCACACCCTTAAACTAGAACAGATATGTTTTTACCTCTATTAAATATTGAGGTTTCCTCATAGGACATGTATTTTCAATTGAAAATATATAGATCCTTTGAATAGATATTGTTAAAATCAAGTTTGGAAACCACAACACTGAATTATCTGGAGCCCCTTTGAGTTGTAACTTTATTTAATTATTTTTTTCCATTTATATTACAAGACTCTATTTTATTGTCCTCATAGCTTTTCATTGTCATTATCATGTAAATTTGTCTGTTTGTTACATATCTTCCTGACTAAACTGTAATCTCACTGAGAACGGGCACTTGTCTCTTCACTCCATATTCCCAGCACCTAGAACAATGTCAGACATGTACTATTTACTTACTAAATATTTGCTGAATAAGTGAATCAATGAAACTCTTATTTACCCAACCATCCATTCATCTATTTGTCCATCATGTACCTGTGCTTTCACTATATTGTTGCAGTTGGAGGTGATTAGAATTTCGGCATTGCCCCACAGGGACGAGGGAGGGAGAGGGATAACAGTGCAGAAGTATAGCTTGCATTTTTCTTCAATTCTTCTTCATCGACTCAGCGAAGAATCACAGGTCAGTGAGATTTAGAAAAGATTTATTAAAAGTATATTTTAGAAAGACAAAGCATGTCCCAAGGAGGCATATGGTTTTAGTGAAGAGCCGTAACAGAGCACTATAACAACAACCACCACCAGAAGTGAGAATGTCTGCATTATATTTAGGCCATGTTGGGAGGTTCCAAAGGCATTTTTAGGTGATTGGCACTTGCGGTCATTTTGATTGACACTTGGCAATTACATAACTCTTTGCTTAAGTGCACATGTGTGTACCCAGAATTCAGTCTGTTATAATTAGATTCATGAACTTCCAGGCATAAGCATTAGTATTATAATGAAGCTTTAATTGTGGGCAAATTACAGTAGTACCTTTTGCAAAGGCTTCTGTAGCTGAATTAGGCCAGCTAACATCATGACCTTCTTTTCCTTTGTCTCTGGGGATGTAGAAAGTATTCTCTAACTACCAATAGGGTTTTTTTTTGGATGATCTCTAGGCTGGGCCCCTATTTCTTTGTTCCCCTTGTCTCTCATGTCTGATTAGCTATCTAACAATATGAGAATCCATGTACACTAGTGAGTTAGTTCCGTTATCTACTTGAAAGAGAATTTGATAGATAGATTATAAATATATAGATCATGTATATTTATACTATGAGAAGGAGTCTAATAGTGAAATTTCATAGACCCAACAAACTGGTGACTGGAGGAATCATCTTCCAACTTAATTTCCCCAGTTCTTCTACTTGGTAATGACAGAAAGACAGCCAAGCCAGCAAAAGCAAAAGGACCTAGAGCGGAAACTGCTGGGAACTTGCTTCATCAATTTTATTATGCTTTGTACTGACTTCAAATTTTAATAACCTCTTCCCAAATACCTTGCTAACCCAGCCTAAATCGCCCCTTTGTATAATATAGTACATATCTGATGCCTGATAATAGCTTCTTTGTTCCACCCTTCCCCTGCCCAGTATAGTTCCATTTATTATCTAACCTTACTTAGGCAATTTCAGCAATCTTTTCATGTTCTTCCACACATTTTCTAAAAAGCCAGCTGTGCAATTTAGACCATCCCTGGAGATTATTGCCAAAGTTGGGTTTGCATTTATGAGCACAAAACTGAAGCTGACACGGCCTTTACCAGAATTAATAGCTCTTGGAACAATTTGCCTTCACAGCATTTTACAAACTGCTTCATAATACATCTGAGGGCAAGGCAGGTTTTAATTAGTGTCACTAACAGCTAAATATTCAGAAGTGAAATAATTAAGTGGCTGGACCAATAAGAGTGAGGTGTGGAAGGTAAACTTGGAATCTATGCGGGTTCAAAGTGGCAGAAGTTTCTACCTGTCTTTGGGGAGCTGTTCTTTCTGCTGAGATGAGTCTTCCATTAGCGCTAACCAGGAATTACTGCTGGTAAACTCAGTTTGTCTGCGTGCAACATCATTTTAAAACGCCCGGTGCTCCCTTCCTCTCACCCTCTTTTTAGTTTCTCCTCTTATTTAATTTTGGTTGCTCTATTTTATAAGCAAAGCAGCTGCCTGTGTGGGGAAGAGGTACACAATTCAGATTCATGGTTTATAGTTTGCTAAATGTAAGCCTGCCTAATCCTTTCATATCATTGGATTACTCTCCCCAAGAAAATTTTCCCAGCTTTCATCATGAGAATGGGCTCCCTGCCAAGAAACCACTCAACCCAGCTCAGGTCCACCTGGCCTTTCCCAAATGTCAACTCCTTCATTTTTGGCCATTAAAAAGGCTTTCAGACAGAATATTTGCACAACCTTTTCTGAAAGCCAAACACAAAATCTTTGTTCCATAGAGTCACTAATCTCTGTGCAGGGTTCTGGTCTGAATTTGATTATCAGGGTTAAAAAAAAGGAAAGAGAGTCTTTGATCATTGGGTCAGTTTTCTATTAATATCATCTAATCAGATAAAATAAATTTAAATGATTATTAAATGTAAATTTAAAGTTTACATAATAACCAAAGTGAGATCAGAGGATTTAGAGAAGACTAGGTATTAATGCTGCTCTACAGGTGGCTGCATCTGAAAGGTAGGTTAAGAAAGCCATTCTGAAATTCCCAAATGCTCTGTAATCTCCACATCAATTAAAGTTTTAGTGGATTTTAAAAATATATATTCATGGTTATTTTCTATCTAATTCCCTTCATAGGTCCAGAAAAAGGAACCTTCTTGGGTTTCAAAGGGAAAAGTTTCTTTGTGACTGCAACACAGAACAAGGGGTTTGATTCACACACACTCCTCTGTCAATCACATCTAAAATTCTGAGCATGTGTAAACTCTCTCCTGGAGCCAGACAATAGCACCTTGCCATTCGATCACTGATTTTGATGCCTCCTCTGCTAAACTTTAACAACTGTAATCAAACAATCGAGGAGAGGGGAGGCTGAGAGAGCCCTTTCCGACTCTGATAGCCTGACTTACAAGATTTTAGGACCTCAGAGCCTCATTCATTGCACAGGCAAACACCCAGGCAGACAGCCACCTTGAACACTAAATCTGTTTAAAGTATTATGAAAAGAAAATGTTCTTCTATACATTTTCTGCTTTTGCACACAACATTCAGGGGTCTGAGTGAATGAAGCATTCAAGATGTTGAACATACACTCAAGAACAATATGCTGGTGGGCTTCATTATGCTATTCCATCGATTTACATGAGCTCAACGAGTCAGAATCAGCAAGACAGAAAAATGCGTCTTCAGTGTCCCAGGGTCTCCCTTCTATGTGGTAACAATGTTAGACGGAGCTCTCACCTTTTCCTACTCCTTTTCCTCCAAAATGCAGAAGGCAGAGGGCAGAAAGTTTTTGCAAACCACTCTCTAAAGACGGCAGGCACCTCTCTTTTAAATAAGGTGATCCGTTTGAGCATGGAACTTTAAGAGAGAGAGAGAAAAAAAAAAACTAGGAAATGACTTGCCATATGCTGGTTGACAGTGTATCATATTTTAAATGTAAATTCCTTCATGACAAGGAACCATATTTTTTATGAAGAACAGAGGATGACATCTAACAAATGGTGTATGCTGATAAGAAACTCAACTGAAAGCTTCCATTCATAGAAGTCTGCTTGGCTTGATCTGCACTCACACTCCTGTTTCACTTTGCATTTCTGAGTTCATCAAACCCTCAGATTCAATGTTGAAAGTCAAAGCGAAACCCCCCACAAAGAAAACCACACTGATTTTTACCTGCTTCAATGTCAATGTTTTGAGAAACTAACAATAAATCAGTCCTGTTCACTCCACACTCACCTTTTAGGGCATATAATATACCTCCAGGAAAATATCAGCAAATTTGACTTGCTTCAGAAATGTTCACCAATGAGAGGGTTTTAAATTAAATCCAAACCCTCACCTCATGTTGATTTTTAAAAGTTTTTAAGGACTCTAGCATGAATGTCTCAATCCAGTCCAGTTTTTAATGGCTGGGAGAAGAAAACAAGGCATGTCTAAATTTCGACTTATTGTAGATGCATTGGGAAAACCTGAATCCCTCAAGACAAAGGCCAAAAGTAACTATGCAAATTTCTCTATTAATATGCATATGATAACAATGCCAAACAAAAGAGATGGGGGGGGGGGAATGACAGCTCAACAAGTGAGGGCAGAAGGAGAAGAAAGAGGAAGAAAGTTAGAGGTAGAAAAGATCCAAAGATAGATTTCTCTTTCACTCACATAGGGAACAGGTAGAATTTTTACCTGTTACCAGAATAGGTCTGATATGAAATGCTCATCTAAATTTGAAATTCTGGTGCTGAATTGGTCTGTCTGGTTTACCTGGGGCTGAATTTAGCCAGTTCCAATTCCCTGAGGCCATCTTCATCATACCTGGACAGCATTCCTAGGTGCTTTTCTGTCCATCACCCTGAGAGAATAGGACAGAGGCCAGCCCAGTTTCTGTGAGGTTTTAGGGAAGCTGACAGCCGAATTGAAGAAATAAGAAGGAAGCCAAAAATTATACTGCTGGGAATGTACAAACACAAAGCAAGAATGGCCAAGTCAAAGACCTGTCACAGTCACAGAGCCAAAGGTGATCAGGTGGGAACAAGCTGGCCAGACAAAGAAGAGATGAGTTGGGAGCTGTTCCTAGAAGATTATCTAATGGGAACATTTGGAGACTTCATCATCCTCTTTTAAATAGAAAATAATAACACTGGCTTTAGTTTGCTATCTTCACAGATCAAATTCAAAAACCCCACATGGGAATTCTTTGGAGGTGAGGACGAGAAGAAACAGGGCCCACTCACTTCGCTGTTCCGCATTGCTGGGTTAAACCACTCCTCCCCAAATGCTGGCAATTTCCTCTATCTTTCTGTCCTTAAGATCTAGCCCAGTGACTGGCATTTGGTAGATATTCAGTAAAAATGCTCAACTCAGTGACCAAGTGGATGAATGGTTATGGGTAGTCACTACTTGACATTTCTAATCTGGAGGGTCTTAGGATGTTTTTAAAATAGATGTTCCCAGGGTCAATGTAATATCATCGATCTCTATGAACCCCTAAGAGTGCTACACTCATACTCAGCTTGCCTTCTCTAGAGTGAAAGTGGCTATTTCTTTTCTGGAAATATATGACAAAGTATCTTATGGGCAGCCCATCTTCCCGCCTTTTTGCCTGTATAACAAAGTCTCTCTTTGCTTCAAAAATATAGTATGTGTGTTTCCAAACTGCAAAGAAACCGTTGAAAATAAAACCACAAAACAGCATTTTAATGAGAACATGATTACCTAACACCCTACTGTGGTTTCAGATGGCCTTGTGCCAACCTTCCAAAATGCTACCAGAAGCTCAGAGTTTAAAAAAAAAAAAAAAGTTATTATCATTCCCTTAGTGAAGGTAGCTTTCTTTCTTGGGTAGCTTCCAAAAAGATGTTTCTAGAAGGACATAGGTTATTGGTGTCTGCAATAGAACAAAACTTCTTCCTGTTTTGAAAAGTTTGAGAGAGATTTTAAAAAGGGGGAGCCACCCTTGAAATAGTACATGCTGTCCTGAACTAGGTGTTTTTAGCACCAAAGCTCTGCTGTGAGTGTCTGTACCCAGTGCTCTCTACCCCATCGACTTGCCTTCTGCACACCCACTTGCTATTTCTGTAGCCTAGGTTACAAGACCGCAGATGTTGATGCTGCAGAGTGAAAGCTCCACTGGCCCCTCAGAACAAAGCCCAAGGGTGCATCGTTCCTCCCCGGTTGGCAGCTTGTGCTGGCACTGGACACAGAGAAGGGGATGGAGGCACTGAGGCTCACGTTGGGGTAATTTTTCAGGGATATCTCTTCCTTAGTCTCCGACTGGCCTAACACTTAAGCATTTGGGGTTGCAGTTTCATTTCCACGTTGGGTTTCCTGGCTTAACCCCTAAACCGCCTTCTGCAGTTGTCTTCCCAATCAGTTCAACGACAACCAGATGGCCCTGTGAGACCACAGGAAAAAGAGGATCAGAGACGTGGAGGATGCTGTAGCGGAATCCCTCCATTCCAAAGATGAAGAAATCGAGGTCCAGAGGAAGTTTAGAGGTTCACCCAAAGTCACACAACTACTCAGCAGCCAATATTGCCCTAACCGTACCACCTCCAATTCCTTTCAGTAAGAGAACTAAAACAACCACCTCCATGCAGAGCGATGGGCACAGAGCAGGCACAACGTGCTACTGTCCTTCCTTCCAAAGTATTCAGCACTGTGCTCAAGCCCTGAGAAGGATAAGTGGAAAAGTACCACCGAATCTTGCCCTCAAGAAGTTACAATATCTTGAAGGTAAAAACATGTACACATTAGGCATAGGAACAATACAAGCTAATGCAAAGCAGGGTGCAAGAAGATGCTTATAACGTAAGTGCAATGCAAAGCGAAATGCTCTACCTCTTTTCTCCCTTCATCTGATTAACTTACTCTATTTGTCTTAGTTTTGAAGTTGCTTCTTTCGGGAAGCCCTTCTGGGTTTGGTTCAGGTTGAACTGGAAGAGCCTGTGCACTTCTCTGGGTTCCTGGCTGGCCCTGCACACTGCTGCATTCCCGCACCTCATTCCTGGAATGCAGTCAGTCGATGCTCAGTAAATGTTTGGGGAAGGAAGGAGCTGAATGTCCATCGGGAACCTTTTAGCCAGAAAGTTGGATTGAAGATGGGCTTGAAGATAGGAAGAATTTGAATCAGGGCAGAAGGTGCCCCAGGATGGGTGGTGGATAACACCTCTTCCCCACAGAAAAATCACCACAATCTATGCTGGCAAGAGGTCAATGAGGAGACCCCCATGGATGGAACAGTCACCTCTGATAAGATGATCAGGAAGGGGCTGTTGGGTAAGTCAGATTAGGCCAGACCCTGGGAGGTCAGGGATACTCAGAAAATGATGGCAACCAGAAGGAAGATGTGTTCCCTTTAAAAAAAAAAAAAATGAGACTTAGAGAAAATCTGAGCCACCAGAAAGCTGCACACAGCAAATCACTCAGATCAGTTTTAAAATCTTATGTTGAGAAGCGTTTTCTACACCTGAAAAAAAAAACTTTCAGGCTTCTCTTTGGTAGCTGGGTTCTTCCCCCTTCTCAACTTTGAAGTGTTGACTCTTTCTCAACACCTGAAAAGACAGGCTGAGTTTCACCTTTGGAAAATGCAAAATAGTCAGCTGCAGTGAAGACAAAACTGAATCCCGATCTCAATCACAGAGTTCTTTGAAACACTGAGCTAAAGGGAATTCCAAAAGGGCCTCTGACTCATTTCAATCAGTGAGCCAGGGTAAACATTCAGTATGGTGACTTGGTGACCAAAGAAACCTCTCTTCTTTGGAGAGCTGTTGGTTCTGTCTCTTCTTATCTGCATGCCTCTGCCAAACAAATGAGTATCATCTTGCAGTTGGGGGCACCTGGCAGGCATTTACAAAAAGAAAGGAGTTCTGAGAAGAACTATAATTATCAACAGCAGAGAAGGCTCGGTTTCTGCTATCTAATGGCTCATCCACAGAGTTATCAAAATCAAGGAGTAAAATGATTTGCCTGGAAAGGGAGTGTGAAGGAGGAACAAAGAGGAATAAAAAAAAAATGAAATTGAGGGTGTACAATACGCCCCTCCCTCACATCCAAAGTAGAAGGTACTACCTTGTAGGCAACCACATTCTGCGTAAAACAGAGCAGAGCTTTAATGTCTACTCATACTATTTTGCAAGATGTTAATTGGAAGGAAATGCCAAGAAAGTGGGAGGCTGGAAGGAGAGGAGGATTGCTCCTGTAGATGCCTACCTGCTGAGCCATCCTGGATTGTCACTGGTGGCATTCTAGTCCAACCTAGAGCAGACTGAGTAGAAAAGTATAACTCATGTCTCAAATAAGAGCTCTGGGCAGATTCATGATAGTCCTGCTCCTCCCCAGGGAAAGATCATCCCCTGGAGGTTATAAGTTTAGAGACCTGTGTGTACAATGCAGAATGGTCCCACATAGATGAAGATTCATCACGTGACTGGCCTCCCTGTGTGAGCCATCCTCTTTCAGGGCCCATCTGGGAGCATCTCAAACAACCCAAATCCCAGTGATCTTTGGGATCCATCCGACCAAAAGAAGAGTCTCTCTTAATGAGAAATTCACTCAGGGACCAGGCAAGAGACATAAGGGATGGGCTGCTGCATTGGAAGCAGCCTTTTTGTTACTCACATACTGGAGCAACCATAAGAAATGATGGCTTCCATCTTCCTGCTCACCACTAGCGTCTGGGGGAACCCAGTGCAGCACCCAGCTGCTATAGGGTACAAGAGGCAACGTGCAAATACCTGGCTTCCCTTTCACATAAAGAATGATAAGAACTTCTGATGCCTTGTCCCCACTCCTTCCCTTGCCTCCTTGACGTGGGCTGCTATCAGTTTCTAGAACAAACATCCCCAGCCCACGACCTGCACAGGGCAGGTGTTCCACAAGCGTTGATGTTGATAGCTAGCCTCACAACAAGAGGGAGACACCACTTTGTATTATCACTATTCTGATGAAGAAACTGAGGCCTTGAGAGATCAAGTAACTTTGCCCCAAGTTCCTGGGTTGGTGAACTCAGCTCTCTTAGCTCCAGAGCCCAAGCTCTTAAACAAACTGGTTCAGCTCTTTTGCCAAAGGTAGACTGAGTAGACGGAGGTATTGGGTGTGTCATAAGCTTAAAGAGCGCTTCCCCTCCCCTGTTCTCAGCAGCATATCAGACTCCTATCACTAAGCTAGTGCCAATTTTGTTCATCTCCGTTGTGGGTTTGAGGTCATAACTGTTTGTCCCTCCTCAAAAGCTCGTCACACCCAGTGTTCCCTGGTTTCATTTGTACATTGGGGTTCCAACTGTCACTCCCCAGCCCACACATTGGTTTCACTTCCTTGGGCCCTAATTCATCCGTTTTTTGAAATAAGGATCTATCTACCAGGGTGTGTGTGAGAAATAAGAAAAGGGGTGTCAATATTAAACCTACAGGAGCTTTGCTGGGACACTGTTCACGCATTAGTGAGCACTTCACAAACAAAAAGCATTACAATGGAGTATATTTTTATCCTTTCATCGCAGTCACCTGTCTCAACTCTGGCTGGCATCAGAGTCGCCTAGAGCATTTTTTAAAAATACGAATGCCAAAGGCTCCACCCCAGTTCTACCAAATCAGAAACTACCAAGTTGAGGTTCAGGGATCTGAATTTATGCCAGGAGGAAGCTACCTTTGTGTGAGGGACCTGGGCCAAGCCAACCTTCTAGAAGTTTCCATAAGGGGTTCCTGTTGAGGGTGGGAGGTAGGTTTAGAGGATCTGGAAGCTACCTCCCAAATAACAGCCCTCTCAGGTTGGTTCTTGGTTGGTAGATCCCAGCTATACGCCAAGCAGTAACCGACGTACAGACATATATTCCTTCTGTCTCAATCCATATCTGTTATCGCCCAAGCTCTCCCTCTGGCAGCCCCAAAAGGACTAGGAGCTGGGCACTGGACAAAAGCCCCTTCAGGGCTGCCTTTTCTCTGCCAAACAAGCTGCCAAACAAGATCACTTTTAACAAACACAAAGTTCCATGAATCACCAGATGAAAGCTGGTCATGCTGTTAGTGTTTGTTAATGAAGAACATTCTTAAACACACACATACTCTCCCAAACTATGAATTCGAGACATTTTCAAATAAATGTGGTGTTTTATTAATCACACCAGCATCCACAAACATTTGAAAAGATGTAGTGAGTTATTTATTCTGTCTAAAGTAAGATTTGAGACTTGAGAATATTTGGACTTGTTATAATACCTCCCCTGGGGGTCTACTGCCCAAAGCCTGCAAGTGACACTCTGTCAGGATCAAAGCCCAGTGGTCAATCCACCTCTCCTTACTTGTACTATCCCAAGAATACCATCCCAAGAATCCAGTTATGAACTATTGGCAGTGAGTAACCAAAGGACCAGAAACATTATCTGAGGCCAAGAAAGAAAAAGAAAATGGATCTGAAAATGAACTTCCTATAGAAATTATATCTAGGGCCTGCCTTAAGCCTCACTCTGAGAACCGAAGTTGGGCACACAAAGGTAGACTGGACACTCGGCAAAGCAACGGTTATAGTGGAGTAAAAGTCGAGAAGCAGAGGGCATCTATTTGTTTCCTTAAAAATGATTGTGGTACAATTTACAAATAAAAGCACAAATGTAGAAAGCACATTATTTTTAATATTCTGCTAAAAATTATGTTTGCAGTTTAGGGGCCCAGAAATTATTTTAACTTCAGGTGTCTTGGGTAGGACATTGCAACAATGTGCCTAACCAAAGGGCAAAGGGCACTATGGCCTCCCTGTGAAGCTCAGCTCAGATTCTGCAAAGCTCTCCCTGGGAATATTGGTGCAAAATGACTCCTTCCCCAGAACTACTGGGCTCCAACTCTGGTGATTCTGATTCCATAGGTCTGAGAAGGGCAGTGCCATCAACTTCTTGTTTTCTGTATAATTCATCTGATCTGTGACCATGTACATTACTGATAGCTGTATCTGAACTGCTATTATACACAGCTGTTGATTTGAGCTCTTATTTAAGTTTCTAAAGACAGTCGCCTCTTTCCTTCTGTCTCTTCTCCTATAGCTAGGTCTTCGCACAGTACCCCACTCTAAACTGATGCTCAGTAACCACGTATTGATTTGCTTTGATCTGACAGAGCGTCCTAGCCTGGAGAATGAACTCCAAATCATACCCAGGCAGAAAGGCCTCAGAAGTATAAGGGAAAGATCTTGAAATCTACTTCTTTTTGTCTGCCGAGGTTGCCACCTCTGATGGTTATCTTTTAAAGATGTGCGAGTAGATGAAGTCACCCCGATGACATCAGTAACAGGATATCCTTGGATGCCTGTGATGTACAAAAGCCCGCAAGCCAAAAGCAGGTGTTAGTGAGAAACCAACACCCAAATTTTGAAAAATAGAAGGGTAAGCCTTCAGACTTTCTCTAAACAGCATCACCCTCCCTTTCAAATGGCTTCTGCCCCTGACCTCTATTCATCACATCCTAGCTGAAATTCCAGTCACCCTGTCCTCCTCCTTTCCCTCAATCCCACATCAATTAGTCTCCAGATGCTAGTTCCCCAAGATCTCTCCTATCCATCAGCCTCTTTCCAATTACTGCCACTATCCAGTTAGCTCAGACCTTTATAATCTGCCTGAGCTATCCAAATAGGTTTCTGTCTGTTCTCTCCAAGTCAGCTTTCCCCTTCCAACCCACTCTACCTCATATCTCTATAATAATTAACTTTTAATTAATGTTATTGCAGTTTACAAAGTAGCCTTTTAGACTCCTTTGTATGGTCTTCATGTTGATGCTGCTAAGATAAATAGTTAATAGAATTCCCTGATAGTTGTCTGGCACTTCAGAATCTGCAAAGCTCTTGGCTTTATACTGTCATCTCATTTGGGACCCACTCACATTTCCATTACTCCCTAATGCCAGTAGCACTCCGGGAGACCCATCTACTCCAGTTTCTGAGACACAGCCTACTACTGCTTTACACTTCCATGTCTCTGTACATGTGGTTCTCTGGGTAGAAGTCTTTTTAGCTCTTCACAATCTTCATGTCCAGAAGCCAGGTCTTCTGGGAGAAGAACTAGAGTTGCAATACTGAAGGACTCTCTAGGGCCTTCCCCCGGGGCAAGGGGTGTCCCTCACCAGACAAACACACCTGGTATTCTCTGGCTGCCTCAGCTTCTGTGGAAATTCTGAAAGGAAATTAAGGACCAGGCAGATTCCGGGAGCCATAACACTACTTTTGGCCAGTGAAGAAACACAGATACATGTGTACATATATCTGCCCCCAGCAACACAGAAAAGAAAGAGGCTACACAGTTCAAATCCACTTCCCTTGCTCTCAGGAGAGAAGAGAAAACCTCTACACTTACAACAAAGCGGGATGGGTGGGGTGGGTGGCAGGGAATGGGGGCACACAGGACTCTAACTTTGTATTGACTTATTTTTGCCAATTTCTGATTCTTACAGATGCCTCATACTCCTCCATTTTCAGCTCTTTTTTCCTGCAGAATTCGTTTACTCTGTTCATGGGGACACAAAGGCATGAGGCCAGGGACTGCAGACAACAGGTCAGGTGATCAGAGCATTCTAAGTGGTTCTCTGTGATTCAAGGTGGGAGTAAAGAAGATAATTTTTTAAAAAAGGAAAATAAAGTGTACAGTTTAAATATATATACCTAACGTGTTTTTTTTTCAAATTTAGAAAACAATCTATCATTTTCGCATTACAAATTACAGGAAGTAATTAAAGTTCGAGAAAATCCCCTTGGCTAGTAAAAAAATGGGCAAAGGAAATATCTTCTGTATGTTCATGCTTTCAAGGAAAAGGCTGGCGAGTTCTCATGGGACTTATCAATTAAATACTTACGTTTAGCACATAGGGCAAAGGAAGTCTTTGCCTACCAGGGATCAGGGAGCCAGTCTGGTGACCCTCAGCACCTGAACCCAAACAGAAGCATAAATAGAAATTCATGACAGTACCCAAGTGAGCTTTGCCCTTTCAAGAACTGAGGCTTAGGCACAGGACGGCCATATGACAGAGAGAAAGAAGGAGCTGCAGCAACATCAAAAATTAAAAAATGCTAGAGAATGTGGGTTTTGGGAATGTTAGTTATAGGGTGTGTGTGTGCGTATGTGTTGGTATGTGTGCAGAAAGAGGGGGAGAGAGGGAGGAGGGTTGGGGGAGGGGCTTTATTGAAAGAGAGAAGACAGTTCTCTTTTTTAAGCTTGGCCAATTGCCAATTTATGACCAAAACTTTAGTACACCCTGTATGTGGGTAGCATAAAAAGCAGTCAGAAGAAAATCTCCCTCAAAAAATGTAACTGGCCACCAGAACCCTAACCCTAAGTAAAAATTTACTTGGCAGAGAACAAAAATCTTATTCAGTCTTGAGAAGGCTAATTTAAATCAGTTAGGGGAGAAGCTCAAAGATGGAGCTGCAGTGCCCTAACATCTATCATCAAAGGTAAAGCTCTCGGCAATACAGACGTGCAAATGGAGATCTGTGTGTGGAAAGGACTCATCCAAGTTGCTCCCAGTTGTTCAAAGTGTCACTGCGGAAGGCGTTCATTCTCCTCTTCACCAAATAAAAGGTAAATCATCCGCACCCAGCCGATTTTTCTAACAATTAAAGAACAACGGGGAAACGGGGCGCATGCAGGACATCTGAAGCCTGTTATTCCCTCTGAGGGGCTGCCCTACCTTGGCCTTCAAAGACAAGCAGGACCACTGAGAATTGCACTCAGCATATCGGAACGAGTAAACAGCTCAGGGGGTGACGTGGCAACATGTTAACCACAACATCATATAGTGAAGAAAAAAAAAAGAAAAAAAAAAACAAAGAAGAAAACTTTTAGTGATTCTGAAAACAGTTTTTTTTTTCATTTAAAAAAAAAAAAAGAACTGCTTCAGTTCCAAGCCATCCCCAATTTACAGAGATGCCAGGAAATTCCCTGAGCTTTTGATTGGAAGAGGTTGGAAGGATGGCTAGATGATAAAACGTTTTCTCCAGGGAGCCGTCAGCACCTGCTAAAAAGAGGCCCATTCAAGCATGGATCTTCGGACAATTTTTTATGTATGCATTTCAACCTGTTTTCCTCTGATGTAACACCAGGCAAAGATGGGGTTAATCTCGCCCTTTAATAGCCTGCTTCCACAGTTTATTGTCGCTTTCTCACATTTTCTCTCTGTAGTGAGTACATCTGAAAGGCTTGGGAGGCCTTAAAAAGTCCAGCACTAAATCTTTTGAGTCACTTAATCCTGAAATCTTCCATGTTTGGAGATAATTTCCTTCATGAAGAGAAATGCTAACCTGGCCCAATTCCCCTCTCCAACTCGCTAACAGAACAAAGAGGCCTCTCATTAGACTCATCCCTGTGGCTGCAAAAATAAGCTGACTGGGGAAGGACAGGTTTTGCTTTAGCCGCAGGATGGTCTTGGCTGCGGCTCTCTTTGGTTTCTTCTCTTGGAGTCTTTTCCAGGTAAGCTCTAGCTAAGTTGGACCCAGTGGATAAAAAATAGGGGAGGCAGGTGCCTAGGGAAAAAGGCCATCTGGTGATCAGGTTTGCCCAGCAGTGGGGGGGCTCCCTTTCTGAGTAACAGGCTGCCCATCTCTGAGAGTGTTCAGAGATGGGATCACCTTGTGTGGTTGTCAAAGGCACCCCTTGGAATAGAAACCAAATGGGTTCAAGGATCACCTTCCAACCCTGAATCTGAGTCTCCGTTGCTATAGGAGGGGCCTTTCAAGGCACAAATGAGAAGCTTTATTACTTTTCTTTCCTCCTCCCATCACATATGCCTTTTCTGCCCCACAGTTAGAACATTTCACACTTATTTAAGGCCCCATTTCCCTTTACTTCTCTTTTGTGGGTTATGGTGGAGAAAGCCATTTGCCTGGTTAATCAAAGCTTCCCCACTAACAAGAAAGACTTTTCAGCGGCTGAGATATGAAACTATATTAGTAATAGGTAATATTTATTGAGCACTTACTATGTACCCCACACTGTGCTGAAGACTTCATGTACTATTATATTTAATCTTCCCCAAAATCCAGAAAGTGAAATGCTATTATTAGCTGATTTATGCCTTTGAAACAAAAACAAAACAATTATACAAAAAACGGACTTAGAGATAGACTTGCCCAGGATCTAGGTTGGTAAATTTTGTTCTGCTAAACCAGTTCTCAGTAAATCAATACATAAATAAATAAATAAATAAATAAATAAATAAATAAGCCCTGATTTATAGCATTTGCAGATTTTCGTGATATAATGTTCCCACAATGGTCAAGTCTAAATTATCAATGTAATGTCCCTGAATATGGAGTTGGAAGAGATATGTACAGTCGGCACTCATAAGTCTGAATGAGATGGCTCCTCCTTTCTACTGTCACTCCTCCTGTGTCAAGAGCAGAGGGAGGAATGTCTATCTTCCTGAAGTATGTTGTCTTATGATAGGTGAAAGAAGTTATAGCCTGGCATTTATGCATCAAGGTATCCGAGAAGGCTAAGAGCCTGAGTTGAGGGAAAATAGCAGAGCCACAGGAAGGCTGAGTTAATTCTCTTCAGGATTCCAAATATTAACCTGAGAACACTTGGGAACCACGTGGGAGGATCAACTCAGGAAACCCAAAGTGACTAATTTTAGTATTGGAGTGATGGACAAATTACTGCACAGAGGCCACCCCAAATGTATGCTGAAGCCAGTTCTGGCCCTTGTGTGTGTCTGCTCTGCCCTCCCATTCGCCCAACCCTCCAAACATTTCTTTGATTCCTAGTGCCAGCACCTTAGGCCAGTGTATGCTGGAGCTTACATATTGTTTGTGTACTTGCTTGCTTATTTGTTTTGAATCAATAGTTTAAACTCAAAAGATTTCTCATGAAAAAATTAGGACTCTCAGCTTCTCCTTAAAAATTAGAAGACAAGGCCCAAATTCCCACCTAGGGCTATGAAAAGTAGTGGCTATACTCTTTAGACAGGGCATGCACCCTCCAGTTCTCCACAGTCCCCACCACTCCCTATTGCCTCACTCACTGACAATATCTTCAGGTTTTTAGAGTTTGTCACTTGTGCCTTAGACCTACAAGTAGCTCCAAGGGCAAAATCATGGCTTTGAATTTAGAACATCGCAGGGATCCCCCTACTTACCAATCTACACACACATGCGCGTGCGTGCACATACACACTTTTTACCCTGTCCGTCTGCTAATATAAAACTCTTGGTAGAATGGTCTCGGCAAAATCTCAAAGCCCATCAGTACGGGTGATCAAATCACATTTCTGGGAGCACCCTGGCTCTGCCATGGGATGAATAGTTCTCTTTAGAAAGCAGACTGTCCACAGAGCTCTAAGCACTTCCTCTTGTTATATAGCTGCTTGAGGTCACTGACAATAAATTACTAGTTTTAGGAAACCAGTGACAAGCCTTTTCCATGGAGAACAGGGTTTGTTCACTCAATTATTTCCTAAAGTCATGCCCTCTTTCCCAGCTTGACACCATAATTTTTGAGGCAACAGCACTGAGTCCGTTTGTTGTTGTTCATCAGATCCACAAAGCCACACTGCAGCTGCCACAAGAGCGGAGCAAACTTTGAGAGCAATGTATCATTCCTGGCAGCAGAAATAGTCAAGTAATGATAATCGCATTGTTAATTAAGTGGCTACTTTGTTAAAATGACTTACCAGGGTGACCCTACATTGGCTGTGTTTACCAGTCTAGCTTTCCTCTTTGTATAGGAAATTTTGTTGACTGCTACACTGATCACTAATAATCTCATTCTAGTGAAGTCAGACCTTTTAGAAACTCAAGATAATGACAGATTTAGGATAAAAATGATACCCAGAAAACCAGTCGTGATTTTCCAAATTTGGTATTTAGCTGCAAGATAGAAGGCTTAGGTTTATTTTCCAGTCATTTGCACTTACAGGTGTTAGAAGGAGTTGAGGAAGGAGGAGTGAACTGGGTACACTGGGGTGAGGGAACATTTCTCCCACCTTACACCAGCTTGGAAATAGTTGACATGAGATAGTCTCTTTGAGAATTGTAACCCTCTGTTAGAATTACATACCCCCTGGGAAACGGCTTTCTTTCTTTTATCACTTGGAAATACATTAACTTTGTCCCTTTGAGTATCCCCTATTGCCATTAAAGAAGGTTGTATCATTTTTCTCTTTCAGAAACAAAAATTGCTATTTTTCTTTTAAAAGACAGAAGAGGGGACAGGGAGACCTAGTGCCTTCAGAATGCATTTAACACCATTGCCTCCTGCCATCCACCATTGGAAGGAAGTCTGTCCCTGAGTTTTCTCCCTGACTGGCTTCGAGCTAATCTGGGGACACAGTACACCTTTCTATCATACACATACACATACACACAGGCAGACACACTCACACACAAATCAACCAGCCACAGAGCAAGCAACAGGAGGTGGCAGACTGCTTGCCACTGTGTCACTGGATTTGTAAGCATCCCCTCAAAACCATGGCCAAGGCTAGTTATTTCCTGGGCTAAAGCCAGAGCGAGAACTCAGGGACCCTGCCAAAGCCCTGACAGCCCCTAAACTTAGCTCTGTTGCCAAAGCCACACAGGAAAGTCATTAATTCATTAAATAAAGGTTCAGTAAAGGATTAGAGAGCCCTTTATTTGTTCATCAGTGGGCTAGCTGAACAGAGGATATCTAAGCTCTCGCTTTAAGAATCCTAGACTATTTGGGGAAGAGGAGAAAAGACAAACACTTTTTAAAAATTAAATAACATCACCCCACTCAAAGTAGTATGTAAGTAGATGCCAAATGACCTTTCAGAAGAGAGAGCTTTCAGAGGGTGAATCACCACAGTCAGAGAAAGAAGACAGATTGGGTGCAATCCCCATTGTACGATCACAGCCAAGTCCCTCAACCCTTTCCGGACCTGTTCCCTTACCCATGGAATGGAGATGGTACCTGCCTTGTAGAGGTGTTGAGGTTGGCTACACATTACAAACACTCAATAAGTGTTTGAGTTTGTTTGGTTTGGTTTGATTTTTAAGAATATCACAGAGTAATTGAGAAAAAAGTTTAGGTAGAACTGGCCCATGGGAAAACAAAGGTGGACCATTCCTTGGAAAGAGGAAAGGAGGACTATTATGGAAAATGTCATCATGTCTTCAGAATAATCTAGGAAGTAGAAAAGTATGAGAAGGAAAAATTCTATTTCCACTTTAACATACTTATTGACTTTTTCCCGAAGATGAAAATGTTTCACGTCTACTATAGAAAATTTGAAAAGCACAGAAAAATGTAAGGAAGAAAATAAAAATCAATACGCCCAATGAAAACTCCTATAAAAATTTTGGCTTTCCCACTAATCTTTTCCGAACTTGTATTTTAACATAACTGAGATCACACTATATGCACAGTTTTGAATTCTGCTTTTGTGCACCTGTTTCTTAAGTATTTTCCCATCTCATTAAAAAATCTTCAGGGTAGTGGTTAGTACATAGTGCAGTGGTTAGCACGTCTGGTTTACACGCAGAAGGTCCTGGATTCGCGCCCCAGGTGGAGCCGCAGACCATAACCCGGGTGTGCCAGCCCCCCACAACTCCCCCAACCCTCCCCCTACCCCCACATATGTCATGCCAGGGGTGTCAGGCCCCGGGTGCACATCACCAGCCTGTGGGAGGAGAAGCCCTGCCTTCAGAGATCCAGTTCTTAAGGGGAAACAGCAACATCTATAGGTTGGGGCGGGTGGGGGGGGGGGCGAGGAATTAAAGAGGGGGAAAAATTCATCACAAATATCATTTGCAGTGGCCACATGTAATCCCACATACAGATGTACCAAAATCTTCTCAACTATTCCACAACAGTGAGCTGTTTGGACATCTCACTATTAAAATTAATGCTTCCATGAATACTTTTGTGGCATAAATCTAATTTCCTCAGGATAAGTTTGTATAGGTGTAATTACTGGTTTAAGGTTACTGCTGAATACAAAGTGCTTTCCAGAGAGGATATCCCAGCCCACATTCCCACCAGCCACAGGGAGAGACAGCTAGTCTTATCAAATACTAAGACTGAATATTATATTTAAAAAAATTTTTAACCTAATTTAATAGTCACCAAATAGTATTTCATTGTTCTCTTAATTATCTGCTTCTTTTTAGCAGATATACCTAAAAGGATCTAAAGGAGTCTTGTAATAAAGGAAGGAGCTTTCCTTTGTCTACAAATAATCTACAAATATTTATTATGCAAATCATTTTACTCTGGATTAATCATCTCTTCCCTTTTGGGTCAGTTTAGGAGATTCCACCTTTCAGATTTCAGTCATTGTAAAGAAAAGAGTTTTGAGGAACCATGCAGCCAACATACTTTGATTCTGCCACTACCAAAGTTCATGAAAAGCAAGTCATGGAACAGGTGAAAAATTCTGGTTTTTCAATGGACAGCATGCCTGTCCTACCTAGTTAATGAAATGTGAAAATTCTGAGATTTTCACATCCTTAAATCAATAAGGATTTAATAAAAGTAAACGTGCTTTTTAAAGTTTTTTTAAAATTCTACATAATTTAATATTATGATTTTTATCTAGTCATTATTATGTCCTGAATTGGACAGTCCTACCTCCTGACCCCATCATTAGCTCTCAGTAGATGAGGACCTTCACCGAAAAACATTATGAAAGGGACTCAGACAAAAGAGAAAAATTATGTATGGTCTGTAGAGAAAAGGTTCCCAGTCCCCGGACAATCTCCGGAACATCTCCAGACTGGAAGAAAAGAGGGGTGGTGTTTAGGATCCTCTTCTAGGGACCGTACAAGGGGGTGCGGGGGTGGGTCTGAGTTCCATGTCTCAGAGCAATCATCGCTCTTGCCAGTGAAGCTCGCATCTCGGTCCTTGCTGTCACTCTTGCGGTCGCGGCTCTGGCGGGAGCACTAATTCTCGGCCCCGCCCCTCGCTCGCTCTCGCGCACCACCCAGGCTCCCGGCCGGCGGGAAGTGGCGCGAGGCTGCAACGCACTGTCTGGAAGCCTACAGCAAGTGCCAGCCCCAACTCCCACTCTACCCCGCCTGCCTCTTCAACCTTATTTCTCATCCGTGTCAACGTTTGTCCTTAGCATAAAGTCCTGAAAGACACCGGATGCGGGGCGCCAAGATCTGAGTTCAAGCCCTGCTCGGAATCCCGGTCCAGCCCCGGAATTCCATCTCTGAAGGCCTACTTCTTGTTTCCTCTATGTGGGGATCTTATCCTCTGGTTTACCACCGTTTCCCCAGCGCCTAGAACAGTGCATGTGTGGCACGTAGTCGGTCCTCAGTAAATATCTGCTGACCAAATGCATCTCTGTAATAACACCCGTTAGGGTGTTGTGAGAATGAATGATTCTGTGCAACTACCTTAGGATCTATTACAAAAAGTACTATTCGCTAAATAAAGCATGTATATATAAAGTCCCATTTACGAATTGGTCACCCGGGAATACACATCTACTTCTCTATGACAGTCTCCCTCTAGAATTATGTCAAATCATCCTACTTTCTTCTGAACGCGTTTCTTGATTGTCTACATCTGACCCCGATACTATTCTGTGGGTGTGGATGTATAGTTATACACAGCTGTGCCTTGAAAAAAAAAAGGGGGATCTTTATTTATTTTATTTTCTGAACGGACTGAGTCTGCTGTAAGAGCAGGGAATGGAGTCTGACGCTGGACCCACTACCAGCATTGCCGCCTACTGGTTGGGTTACGCTGGCAAGTCACTTGTCTCTGGGCTTCAATGTCTCCATTTGTAGCATTCGCAGGTCTGGAGTTTCTTCCACGTGATCAAGGATGGACGAGCTACACTGAGACGCATGGGTCGCCCACACTTCCCACCGCCCTCCAAGGGCATCTCGCTTTCCCAAGTTGGGGAATTGCCTCCAGGATGCCCTCCCCAGCTGGAGACTCACACGGTAACAAGCAAACAGCGCGCACCAGGGGCTTCCCGGGCTTACCCCACACCGGGGTCGCGGGAGCCGGTACCCTTCACCCCTCTCTTGTGCCCTCCTCCTCATCGCCTACCCCTCTTCCCCCACCCCTACCCCGCCTTCCTCCTCGGGGCCCCGCCCGCGCACCCACAAGGCGCATGCGCCGCCCACCGAGCGTATTTTTATAAGTCCAGCTTCGGTCAGAAACTTCAGTCTGTTGGCTGCGACAGCAGGTAGCAGAGTGACCGTGAGGACTTGTGTGCTCCGGTAGCCACCGTGGCTGGAGAGCAAGCGGTTACCATGGACGGGTTCCATGTAAGTCCGATTTCAACGTGCTTTTTCTTAAATATACAAACACATGAACTTAGAGCGCAACCCCTCTCGGAGCGAGCAGAAGCGACCAGAACCCTGGAGGTGCGGGTGTCCCAGAGAACGGACATGGGAAGTTTTCGTGTGCATGGCTACATGGGGGCGGGAGAGTAGAGTTGGAATCTTTTTCTCTGTAAGCAGAGGAGAAAGGTTGGAACGACTGTTTCGGTGGATGCTTGTGTCTCCCCCTTGAGTCCTGGACGCGCGCCGGGCTCGCGCGCTGTTTGCAAACCTAAGAATATTCTGTGCACAAGTGCGAGAAGACGTGCGGGCTGTCCCGGGACTCAGACCAGGGGTCTCCTCCTCGGGAAAACGGGGCTTTCCCTTAGTGCGAATTGCGTGAGATCTGCAGTAAGAGGAGAGCAGCGCCTCATAGCTGAGTTCCCAGAGGGAGACTCTGCGTCCCGGGTTACTTCGGGCAAAGGCGCTTGTGAACTACTCTTGCAGTTGAGAGCGTGTTCCTAAATTCTGCGCGGCAGGGGAGCTGCGCCAGTACCCCGGCACAGTGAGCGGAGGGAAGGAAAGGCGAGCGGACCCACCGTGCTCTCGCCTAAGGGGTCTTGAGTGTTGGTCGCTACTGGGAGGTGGTCCGAGCAGCCCGCGCGCCTTGGGATTGAAGGAGAGACCTGGCGCGCGTCCGAAACGCCGCGAGTGGGCCCTTGGGATCATGCAGACATCGAAGCAGTATAAGCAGTCCCCGCGCAGTAGCACCCACCCCGAGGTGTGCGCGGCAGGGGCTGCGGTTGGAGTGAGAGACTGGGAGGGCACCTGGGCTGCGGTCCGCCGCGGCGCAGACGGGCAGGTGCAAGTGGGAAAACCGTTTGGTTCTCGTCGAGCCCAGTTGCGCAGTTTAACCGTCGGTGGTTTCCTGGAGGCTTTTGAAAACCCTTTACTAGGGAGGCTTTTCGTTTCCTCCAGCGGCGCGCAATTCAAAGGCGCGCGCGGCTGGGCGGAACCCAGGTAGCTGCTGCCAGCGGGCGCTGAGCGTGGCGTGGTGAGCAGCCGCAGGGCCGGGGGAGCTGGACCACCCGCCCCAGCGCGCCCTCCGCCTAGAAGCGTCGGGCTGCAGACCTCCAACCCCATTAACTGAATCAGTCAGTGGCGGGGTGGAAAGTGACCCGGGAGAGTGAGGAAATGAAACTTGGGCCTGGGACCACTGGTGCAGACCCCATGACCTTCCCCTCCCAGGAAAATGCTACGCTCTCTAACGTCCCAACCCTGCCAAGTGATAAACATGGGTATGGCAAAAGACGCATGCCCCAGAGGAGCGCCAGCCGAGGCGGGGGCAAAAGGAAGGGGTACCAACTTCTGACACCCCTGCCCAATACCCACTAGCACCGAAAGCCTTTTGCTTTCAGACCGCATTCTTCTTGCCTACTACGTGTTGCTTGAAGTACAAAATGGTTTGTGTTTAGATCAGGAACAAACGGGGAAATGTTTTTTTGCCTTAGAAGACCAAGTCTTTGGGACACCCCCGCAACACCTCCTCTCCCCCCCGCCCCCACCACCAAGGCTCCTTCCTACCCTCTTCCCTGTACTGGCAAATCTTCACACAGAAAATTAATCCCAGCTCCTCAGAACACGAGATTCTACCCACCCCGCAGCCCATCTTCCCCGCCCGCCCCCCGCCTCCGCCCCCGCCCCCGCCCCCGCCTCCGCCTCCGCCTAGGAGTGGCCTCATTGTGTTTTGTTGTTGGTTTTTTTTTCTTTTTTCTAGACGGGGCGAAGACTTAGCAAAGATGTGACTTTGAAACTCTCAGACTCTCCACGCCCTTTTGTTCTAAACAAAGAATTTTGTAATTGGTTCTACTAAAGAGGGATATAATGGAATGACTATGCGGGAAGATGGGGAGTAGGGTAATAGGATTCTAAAATAATTCTCTTGTGCCCTTCCCTCAGTTCTTAAGGGGGAGAAGAATTTCCTGGAGAGAAACCTTGGGCTGAGTTGGGTCTTATAAATTGCTTTCTTAAAATACCAGAAAATTTTTTTTGACCTTTGGGGAATGCCTGCTGAACTTGAAAGTGAATGTCTATCCCCTGGCCTCTTTTGCAGATATACCCATCAGATAACTACACAGAGGAGGACTTGGGCTCAGGAGACTATGACTCCATGAAGGAACCTTGCTTCCGGGAGGAAAATGCCCATTTCAACCGTATCTTTCTGCCTACTGTCTACTCCATCATCTTCTTGACTGGCATTGTGGGCAATGGATTGGTCATCCTGGTCATGGGTTATCAGAAGAAACTGAGAAGCATGACAGACAAGTACAGACTGCATCTGTCAGTGGCAGACCTCCTCTTTGTCCTCACGCTTCCTTTCTGGGCAGTTGACGCTGTGGCAAACTGGTACTTTGGGAAGTTCCTGTGTAAAGCAGTCCATGTCATCTACACAGTCAACCTCTACAGCAGTGTCCTCATCCTGGCCTTCATCAGTCTAGACCGGTACCTGGCTATCGTTCATGCCACCAACAGTCAGAAGCCAAGGAAGCTGTTGGCTGAAAAGGTCGTCTATGTTGGCGTCTGGATCCCTGCTCTCCTGTTGGCTATTCCCGATTTCATCTTTGCCAATGTCCAGGTTGGGGATGACAGGTATGTCTGTGACCGACTCTACCCAAATGACTTGTGGTTGGTGGTGTTCCAGTTTCAGCACATCTTGGTTGGCCTTATACTGCCAGGTATCGTCATCCTGTCCTGCTATTGCATTATCATCTCCAAGCTGTCCCACTCCAAGGGGTACCAGAAGCGCAAGGCCCTCAAGACCACAGTTATCCTCATCTTGACTTTCTTCGCCTGCTGGCTACCCTACTACATTGGGATCAGCATCGACTCCTTTATCCTCCTGGAAATCATCAAGCAAGGATGTGACTTTGAGAATTCTGTGCACAAGTGGATTTCTATCACCGAGGCCCTAGCCTTTTTCCACTGTTGCCTGAATCCCATCCTCTATGCCTTTCTTGGAGCCAAATTTAAAACCTCTGCCCAGCACGCACTCACCTCTGTGAGCAGAGGATCCAGCATCAAGATCCTCTCCAAAGGAAAGCGGGGTGGACATTCTTCTGTTTCAACCGAGTCTGAGTCTTCAAGTTTTCACTCCAGCTAACACTGATATAGAACTTACACATCAAAGAACTTTTTTTTTTAAGTTACACATTTTTTGAAATGTAAAAGACTGACCAATACTGTATAGTTTTTTATTGAGCATTGGATTTTTTCCTTGTGTTTCTTTAGTTTCTGTGGTTAATTGACTTATTTATATAAATATTTTTTTGTTTCATGTTGATGAGTGTCTAGGCAGGACCTGTGGCCAAGTTGTTAGTTGCTGTATGTCTGGTTATAAGACTAGAAAAGGGAACTGAACATTCCAGAATGTGTAGTGAATCACGTAAGCTAGAAATGATCCTCAGCTGTTTGTGCATAAGTAATCTTTCCATTCTAAGTGGAACATTTTTTTTTTCCTGTTGTTAAATTGTTAGGTTACACTATGTGATTTTTGCCGTAGAAGGTGGCACTTAGAACCAAAGCCTGAAGTGTAGAAATGCTGGTTTTTCAGTTTTCTGGGGTGGGTTGACTTCAGCACATAAAATGTACAGTCTTGTATTAAGTTGTTAATAAAAGTACTTGAAAAATTTAGTGTTATGTTCTGATTTCTGTTGACATTCCTTTGGCTGACAGAAGTCAAAAATAACAACAATAGATACATTCATGAAATGCCAGGCCCTGTCCTAGGTGTATTAGTTATAATATTTTACTTAATCCTAGTCACAACTCAAGATAGACTCTGGTTCCATTATTACTTGCATATTATAGAGCAGGGAACCAAAGCACAGAAAGCTGAAGTGGCTTAGTCAAAGACAATTGGTAAGTAGTACAGCCAATATTTCAAACCAGGTAAGGTAACTTCAAAATCTGAAATCCTAACCACTTTTCACCCATGAAATTTAGAAATATCTAGCCAGTACCTATCCCTACGAAAGGCAATCTTTCTGAAGGATAGATATACATAAAGAAGAAAAGGTATGCAATACCATGTTAGATTTTACTACTACTGTCCCTTGTATAATCCAGGTCTGTGCCATGCTAGGCATTGTATGACTAATGTATACTTTTCTCATCTACTCCTCTCAGTGTAGATAGCCTCACTCCCTTTTCATAGACAGGAGAACTGAAATTCAGAGACTTTCCATAACTTGCACTTTCAAGGGGGCATACCAGGAGCTAATGTCATTCATTCCAGACCTCGCTCTTAACCATTACCCACTATTATCACCCAGAACACCTGGTCATAAGTCAACTGAACTGTTATTGAAAATAAAGCCAAAAGTGAATGTTTTCTTCATAAAATTAACCATGCCAAAAATACCCCTCTTACAATATCTTATATGTAAATATCAACACAATCTATTGCAACACCTAGCACCCCAAGGGTTCAGTCAAGCAGATAAAAGTTTAATTAGTGCTTTCTGAGCTCAGAAGAAAGGATCACTGAAGCAAGCTCCCCATTGCTCATATTTTGCACAAGATTTTGGAGTCTTATGTAACATCACTCATAGCTATTTACACTGCCATTGTGCAAGCCCCAGGCTCTTGAGTAAATTTCAACTCTGTTCTCCAATTAAAGAGAATTTCTAAACTATAGTAGTCTTGCCTATCTCACTTCGGATCACAAGCAGCACTCTAGGCGTGCACTCAAAGATTAAGATATAATTAAGGCAATATTTGGTCTACTTTTCGTAATTGTTTCTGGCACAGAAAATCCATTTTGGAGGAAAAATTGCAATGTCTTATCTTTCAGAGGCAAATCACATTTGTTGAAGGCAAATTATAGATCCTGTGCAGGGAAATAATTTAATTACTTAAAATAGAATCCAATTTGGCTTTACGTTTTTGCTGCAGTGTATGGATCTGGGATAACTCAGAGTGGTGTTCCTCCTATTCCACTTGAGAACACAATTAGATTTTAGATAGGAAATTATCTAAACTCTGGGAAGCCTAATTGGATCACCCTTCATTTAAGAATAGTTTTACATGTCCTCTTTCAAAGGCTTAGTCTTAAAGACATGACCATTGTAAGAGTGTTCACTTGAACTTTATAAATATTTATTCTTGAGGAGACAATAGAAGAAATCCTTGGGTGGACTTTTTGTTCTTTCTCATCTTGGCTTGAAACCTCCTCACCCCAGATTCCTCTGCTCTGCCTTGGCATCACAAAAAAAGGAACTAAGCCGAAACAAAATTCCCAGTGTCACCAGTCTTAATGGATATTTCATTCTTCCTTGGAACAAAGGTGGGATATCTCTTTTCAAAAAGAAAAAAATGCCTTGGCTCTCTCCCTGCCCTGAAAGGACCCCCCCACACACACACACACGCTTCAGTCATTCTCCATCCCAATCCTGCCATGTTCTAAGTGGCTCCAAAGTGTTTCCTGTGCTATGCTGTGTCTGACAATGCTGGGCAACCCAATCTGCCCAGCCAGCCTTTGCATGAAGTAGCGGATTGTCCCATTCCTTGTCCCTTATGAATGGGGCCCTTGAAGGTCAGTAATGTAGATTCAGTTGTATAATGGAAGCTAAAATTATAAATTGCATCCATAATGGCATAAATACGACAATAATGGCATAAATACGACATCTGAGTTATTAATAACGTTAAGTCAATAACTAGGGAGGAAAGTAGATGTTTTTATTTCGCAAAACCTTTGTTTGCCTAAAATGCCACTTCACAATTCACCTTACCCTACTGCGGGAATCTTGGCCGCCTTCTGTGGTTATGCCTATATTGAAATAATAATTCTGGGGTGCTTTCTCAACAGGGAAACCAACAGGCCTTATTTTAATAATTCGACTAAGTGATTTAATAATTCGACTAAGTGATTTTTTCCTAGCTTATTGTCATAGAGTAAACGAGGACTCCACGAACAGAACTGAGTTGTCATGAATCCCATGTAATACTCACCTGGGAAGGGTAAGGACCACTGGAGACAAAATTCACATTGCCTTAGAAAATAATCTAGGCATCCTCCACTACTTAGGAACATGGCATTGAAGCCTGGCATAGTAGGGATTTCCCCAGCCTGCTTTGAGGAGGTTTCCATCTGCCTGCCAGTCAGTGCTGAGGAGATCCAAGGTTAGCCTGATAAGTGACCTTCCCATGAGGACTGCCTAAGAGAGATGTTGGAACCCCAGGGGCCCATTAAGTAGTTGAAACAAATCTTTTCAAAGCAGTGCTTCTCAACTGGGGGTGATTTGGGCCCCCTGAGAACATTTGGTAAGGTCTGGAAACATTTTGGATCATCACTGGGGGCAGGAAGGTGCTCCTGGCATCTAGGGGGTAGGTGCAAGGGATGCTGCTAAACATATCCTACAGAATAGACAGAACAGGCCCCCACAATTACCCAGCCCACCGTGTCAGTAGTGTTCAAGATTGAGAACCGATTTTTAAGGGGAGGGCTCTGGGTGATAATAATGATTAAAATAAGGATACATCAACCAGTATAATTCCATAGAATTATCATTGGACAGGGTCCCAAGGTCTCCCTTTAGCCTCCTTCACTCATCCTCATTTGAATGCATTCTTACTCCCACGTTACTCAATTCACGCCATTCTCTTCCACCCATATTTGAATGTTACTTTGTCATAATGAACATGTCTTTTTGTTTTGTTTTCTTCTCTCATGCCATGCTAGGAAGACATCCCACAAAGGGAAATAAATGGTAGAGGGTGACCGCTGAGGATTCTCTACTTCCCACCCAGAATCTGTCTCTTTAAAGACTACAATGTTTACTCATTTAATCTTCCTCACAGCCTGTGACTGCATTTGGAAGACTTCCCATTTCTCTCCTTTTATTTAAAAAATAAACAAAAAAATGATGAGGTACCAGCCCACTGCTTCATTGTCTGCAACTGACTTGGATTAATTTAAATCAGTCCTACTCAGTTCAACAATTAAAATCTTCTAAAACTTTCTGAAAATCCTTTCAACTGAAAATGCAAACTGCCTGAGTTGAGGGATCCACAATGTTAAGAAGCTACAGAAAGGGAAAGACTTTTTCAAAATCAAACCAATAAAGGTGCTCAACCAAACCATACCAGGTGCTGGGTGTTTATCTGACAGAGCAAGTCCCCAATTAAAATTGATTTACATATTACAGTTCAATTAACTAGAACCCAACTCATCAACACTCTTAATTAAAAGGAATTACTTCCTCATATTTGACTTAGTCAGAAGGAAAGTAATATTTTTTGAGAGCTTACTAAATTCCAGGCACACTCATACATGTGATCCTCACATGAGCCCCATCCATTAATATTGCTATATCTGTTTTTAGGCAAGGATGCAGTCAAAGAAGGTATAGTATAAATAAAGGGATTATGCTCTTTCCATATACATACTACGAGTGGCGTTAAAACAGAACCACCAAGTTCTAGGGCATGTCCTCAAGTTCTCAATATATTCCGAGTCCTGTGTGATAACAAAAACAGTTACCATTCACCCTGAGGGCTTCCAACCTGCCAAGGTACTTTGATGATTTAATCTTCACAACAGTCTTATACAGTAGGTATTGTTATTTGTCTGTTTTACAGTTGGAGAAACCAAAGAAAGAAATCAAGGCCATCATTTTGGGCCACATCCTTCTTTCTCTGGCAAGCCTACTCAGTCTTTATCAGAGCAAAGCGAGCTTTTCCATCCTAATTCTTAGCATGTGAAGTCCGCGGGATGAACACTTGCACAAATAAAAGTATTTTGAAAAGCTAAGAGCAGCTATTCTGTGTCATTACCATTATTCTTTTTTAAGTCCTAAATAAATTTTGCTTCCCAGCTAGTTTAATGTCTTAAGTGCAAAGGCCCATAACAGTCTAACATAGTTAATTAATTGATTTGATTTGATTTGAAGAAAAAAAATCAGATTCCATAAAGCTGTGCCAATATTGGCTAAAATTATGTAAGGTTAGTTCAGTTGGTTAGAATCTGATGTTTTTAAAGCCAGAATCAAGAGTGAGTCCCATTGGGGCCATATTTAAAGGAATGTTACACATGGATATAAGCTTTAAGTATGCAAGGACTAAGTCTACCTTATTTATAGCTGTATTTACAGTGTCTAGAACAGGAGTCAAAAGCTTTTCTGCAAAGAGCCAGATAGTAAATGTTTTAGGCTCAGTGGGCCATACAGTTTCTGTCACAACTATTCAATGCTGCCATTGCAGCAGGAACGCACCTGGAGATAATACATAAATGAATGAGTGTCACTGTGTTCTGCTAAAACTTTATTTGTGGACACTGAAATTTGAATTTCATATAATTTTCATGTTTCACAGAATATTATTCTTCTTTTCATATTTTCAACGATTTTATAAAAATGCAAAAACCATCCTTGCTCCTGGGCTATGAAAAACAGGTGGCAGGTCAAATCTGACCTGCAGGCTATAGTTTGTTGATTCGTGGTCTAGACAATGCTTAAAACAGTAGAAATTCAATAAACATGTGACTAAGTAAAACTCTAAATATAAGAAAGTTTACTCTTTAAGGTTAAGGCACCAAGAACCTCAGTGAACCAGTGACCTTTATCTATTTGCATAAATATGACACTTGCCACTTATAAAGCACTTTACCATTCACAAAATGAGGTAGGATCTCAATGTGGGTCTGTGTTTTGGTTTGTGTCACATCAGTTGGCAAGATCCTGCTGCTTTACTGGGTTTATTACTTTGGGAAGAAAGGTTTGGGATATCAGAGTTGCTTTTTAATCTACCTTTGTGCTCTATCACTCTCACCTCCCAGAGTGCAGGTGACAGTAACATCTTCTCTTATAACTCCCTGTAGTTAGAACAGCAACAGCTTACTAATAAAAGTTGTTGAGGCACACTGACTAAACTTCCTCTAGGGTGAGCAACATGAGGTTTATTCCTCCAAAGTGATAATCATCAGCCACAACTTTGGGCAGCAACTCTCCAGACAGTCAGTAAATAGAACAAAAGAAAAAGCCATAATCCAAGGCAATGAATAGTATTTCACAGCCACAAGCTGAGCCACAAAAGCCCAAGAAAAGTCAATGGTGCAGAAAGAAATTTTGGACCTGACCCCAGCCTTTGGGGAATGAGGATAATTCTGCTATTCCTTTTTAGACTTCTTCATGGGAATGTCAGAATTAATCTCCAAGGAACTGCCACTATTATGTCTCTTACCAAAAGTGTCCGAAGTGAACTTCATTACTTTCTAGAACATTCTTCCCAAAGTGAGAACTCCAACTTCTAGACAGAAGTTGAGAAGATGCAAGAAGTTGAAATGTCTGTTTTAAAGTGGGTTTTCTGTTATATCTGTAGACAGTACGAAAATGTGCTGCTCAGTCGCCATGTCCAAAGTAAAAGAAGACAAGCTAAATGGGCTAAAGTGGCCCTGGAAAAAATTCCTTGCTGAGCCAAAATCCTATCAGTAGGGAGTGGAAAGAAGAGAGATATGAAACATAATAAATAAAATGAGAAAGAACACAAAGTGCCAATTCATAAAAGAGGAAATAAAACTGATAAACAAAAATATGAGGAAATGTTCAACCTCATTGGCAACCAAATAAATAACAATCAAAGCAACACACTGCTTCTCACTTATCAAACTGGCAAACATTTTCCAAGTAACAATGTCCCGAGTGCCAGGACACAATGAGCCAGGCATCACTGAGCACAGCTGGTCAGGCTTAAGATGGTCAAAGACCTTCCAAAGCTGCTGACAAATGCCCTGGAAGCATTGATGCTCATCCCTTTGTACAAAGAGAGACCATTTCTGGACATTTAATTTCAGGAAACAATCCTAAATATGAAAAATGTTTTGTTTATGAAGTGGCGTTTTGTATCTAGAATAACAAAAGACAGGAAATGCCCTAATTATCAATAGCAGCAAAATGAGGATTAAGGAAACTATGGTGAATCTACAGAGTGGAACATCATCTAGCTTTTTAAATGATGTTTACAAAGGCTACTGGAAAACGTTTATGATGTGTGAAATGAAATAAGCAGATTACAAAACTGCCTACTATCTGATTATAAATATGTTTAAAGTATGCGCATATAAAAAAGTTATTAGCAGTAGTTAAGTTACAGGCTTTGTGGCTGATTTTTAAAAGTTTTTTTCTTTTGATTTCACTCTATTTTCCAAACTTACTATAATGAATAATGAAAAAGTAATTTGCAGGGAGGAAAAAGTATACAAGATCCTTCCTAGGCTATTAATACTCCAAGATAGAAACTCGATCTTTTCTTTTTTATTTTAAATCAGTTCAGGGCCCAAGTAGGTGCTAAATAAATGATTGTTAAACTGAACCAGGCATTTGTAGTGTTAAATTAATTAAACCAGGAGGCCATTAAACTGAGGTAGCTCTAAAGTCCTGGTAGCCTACAAAACCAAACCAAAATCTAAGACTGCCTCAAGGATACAAAATCAAAATATTAAGGATAACTAACTAATCACAAACAGCCAACTAGTCTTTATACCACTTATATTGGGTTAGTGGTACTGGAGACTTCTCTTTAACTTAATTACCTCTTAAAAGACCCTGTCTCCAAATACAGTTACATTCTAAGGTACTGGGAGTTAGGGCTTCAAATTAGGCAATCAAATAATTTCTTTCTTTTGCTTCCGCACCTTTCTATGTAAGGCTTTCCCCTGGATCCTGTCAAGGAGCATTCCTAACCACTTCCGGTTGGGCACTGTCGAATTCACGTCAATTTTTGTTCAAATAGACTCTTAAAAAAATGTTACTATGCCTCAGTTTATCTTTTAACAGTTCAATATTTTTTAAAAATCAGACGTATATACTACCCTCAGGAACTAAGAATCTAGTAGTAAAATTTACTAGTAGCAGAAATCTTAACATTGTATTCCAAGTAGAGACTTTGATACAGTCCAGTGTTTCTGAACAAGGTCATAATCTCAAGGCTATATTCTAGAGAATTCCACAAGTACAAGAGAATGGAATTCAGGGCTGTGTCACAGGCCTGACTGAGCTCATGGTGAGTGAAACTATTTCAAATCAATACATAGTCATGGCACCATCTTTACAAGGCTGGCCTATTAAGTCTCTGGGAGAGGTGATATGGATCTGGGGTCTCTAAAATGACTTCTCCCAGAGAGGTCAAGTCTTTCAAAATCTGCAGAAAAGTAAACATACTAGAAAATCCTAAAGGAAATCTCTGAAAGAGTTAGGCATTCATACATGACGGCAATAGTGCGGGGCCTGAAATGGAAACAATGTGTAAGTGGTCAACCCTAAATATTCCATTTTTGTATTGTATCAGAAAGGAAGTGCCATGTTGGGGAAGAACTTCCTTCATTCTAATAAGTCCCCAAAATACAGCGGCACACAACAATGGTGGTTTATAACATGTCGCATAATGCAAGTTTCTGAAGTAGGAAATGCCAGCAGAAAAAGGCCAATGTTCACTTCTGTAGAGAGTCCCTACCACGAGTCCCTTACTTTTATTACTTGAAATAGGCTCAGGAATCAATTAAACAACAAGGACTAGAAACAAAATAAAATTTTTTCTATGGTTAAAATAAAATTAATATTTTAATAAGTAATAATTTAATAATTTTTATTATTGTTTTGGGAAACAAATTTTCCTATGATAAATATAAATTCTTTTCCAAAAATATGTTTTAACGATAAAGATGTTATCTAGTTTGATTTAGATTTTAAATCTATATGTCAAAGAAAAATCTCTGTTGGTAGTTTTGAGCATATTGTCCCTTATGGGTTGTAACTTGTTTCTTTTTTTATGATATATTATTTACTTTGTTGGGCACTACCAGTCTGCCCAAGAATTACCAAGAAATTTTGGTCTTATATGTCATCATCTGTTTTTTAGATATGCTTATATTACTCTCCGGCTATAAATTAGGCATTTGAGGAAGAGTAGTAATTCTTTGCCTTATTTCATATAATATCTATTTTGCATACTAAATTATTTCTATTTCCATTAGCATCCAACACAAGTAAAAATACTTTAAGCCAAAGGTTGCTTTTTGGCAGTTTCCTGGCCCTCTGTTATGGACTAAATTGAGCCCCCGAACAATTCGTAAGTTGAAGCCCTAACTCCCAGAACCTCAAAATGTAACTGTATTTGGAGACAGGGTCTTTTAAGAAGTAGATAAATCAAAGTGAAGTCTCCAAGTTGGTCCCTAACTCAATATAAGTGATATCCTCATAAGCAGAGGAAACTAGGACACAAACATGCACAGAGGGAAGACCATGTAAAGACACAGGGAGAAGACGGCCATTTACAAGCCAAAAAGACCTCAGAAGAAATCAAAACTGCTGATACCTTGATCTCATGGTTCTAGTCTCCAGAACTATGAGAAAAGAAATTTCTGTTGTTCAAGCCCTACAGTCTACGGTGCTCTGTTAAGGCATCCCTACCAAAATAATGCAGCCTCTATCTAAAATGCTATTATAGAATATCTTATTCTTATCTTTTCTCTTTAATAGTAACAGGAAAAAAAAGGTGGTTCCTAAGATATATATTCAATCATTCAACAAATACTCATTGAGTACCTACTATGTGTAAGTGCTGGGATATGTCATTAACAAACGAAATCTCAGGTTTCGTGGAGTTTACAGACTAGTAACAAAGGAGTTATTATTCTTCTGGAATTGTTCTTCGTTTCAGAAACAGACCTTATACATTGAGCTACTAAAACTCTTCAGAGAGAATGAGCTAGGAAATGCAAATTGGAAAAATAAAATAAATGCAAGCTAAAATTTTAATTTTACATCAGTATATTACTGGAAGCCCTGTGCATTGGTTGGATCTTTTGGGAAGCAGATGCTGAAAGAGTTAAGAGTACAAGAGGTCTATTGGAGAGTATAGCTCATGAATGATCAAAGGGAAAGGAGGGGGATTGGGAAAAGAAAACCTCTAAACTGTGATCTTGAGGAAGAAGCAGGAATGGGAACAGAGAGCCTCAGACCACAGAGAAGACCCAACAAAGTCTTGGCCAACCCATCTGGAAGCTCCAGAGGAACAAGTACCTGTTAGAAAAGTCACACACTGGACAGAAATGGATAGACCCTGGTATTCTGACGTTGCTCCATCATTGTCTGGGGTTGCCTGGAAGAACCAGCATAGTGGCCCCTGCCAGGAAGCTGGGGCTGGACCTAAAGGCACTCACACCTGGAAACTGTCTGCTAATTGGGTTCAGGGCAAGTTCTTTCTTCCAGGAAGTTTTGAGCAACACATCCATGACTGTTGCAGACTTCAAAAGGTAAAAAGGAATCTGATTCTCTAGAAAGGTTTTTAAAAGTCAGTACGAATGTCTCTCAGCAAGTGCTTTCATAGTGAAAATCAAGGTCTTTAAGGAAATGCATTTTTAACACCCATTATAACTTTAACTTGCCAAATATTTATATAGTGGAAAGAAGATCTGAATTTTAAATTTTAGTTAAAGTGTGATATGCCCTTATAGCCAAAAGCAATTTTGCATAAATAAATAAATAAATAAATAAATAAGCTTTTGAGTGCAACATTAAGAGTTGGAATCAAAGGGAACCCTTGTGCGCTGTTGGTGAGATTACAAATCGGTGCAGCCACTCTGAAAAACAGTATGGAATTTCCTGAAAAAAATTTAAAATAGAACTACCTTATAACCCAGCAATTTTACATCTGGATATTTATTGGAAGAAATTCAAAACACTAATTCGAAAAGATACACGCAGGCCTACGTTCATTGCAGCATTATTTACAATAGCCAAGATATTGAAGCAACCTAATTGCCTATCAATAGAGGATCATATAAAGAAGATGTGATACATGAATACAATGGAATATTACTTGGCCATAAAAAAAATGAAGTCTTATATTTGCAACTACATGGATGGACCTAAAGGGTGTTATGCTAAGTGAAATAAGTCAGGCAGAAAAAGGCAAATACAACATGATTTCACCTATATGTGGAATCTAAAGGACAAAATAAGCAAACAAACAAAACAGAAATGAACTCATAGATACAGAGAACAAACTGATGATTACCAGATGAGAGGAGGGGTTGCAGTACTAGGTAAAAAGGTGAAAGGATTAAGAAGTACAAATTGGTTGTCACAAAATAGTCATGGGGATGTAAATTAAAAAATAGAGAATATAGTCAATAATATTGTAATAACTATGTATATAGTACAAGATGGATACTTATCAGAGGGATCACTTTGTAAATTATATAAATGTCTAATCAAAATAATATTGAATGTCAAGTACAATTGAAATATTTTTAAAAGATTTGGGATCTAAAGAAGTCATATATTTGTAGCTATGGCTTTTATTTATTCATTTATTCATTCATTCATTCATCGCATTACTACATGCCAGGTGCTGTGCTAAGTACTGAACACAGCAAAACATACAAAATTTCCTGCTCATATGGACATAGAGTAGGAGAGCTAAACATTAAATAACTAGGACAATAAATGCATATTTATACACTGAGCTTAGTACTCTGAAAGAAACAAAAGAACTTGACCTAAACTGACTTAGACCTTGATCAGGGAAGGAATCCCTAAGAAGTGCTGACTGTGCTGGTATTGGAAGGAAATGACAGATATGTGCAAAGGCCCTGAGACAGAAAGAAATCAGAAACACTAAGACTTTGTGGCCATATTTCTCAAACTGGGGGCAAAGTGCTGCCAGATGAGGCTAGCGATTCAAGGCAAGGGTCAGACCTACCTGAGTAGAAACATCTCGTGAGGCACACCAAGGGCTTTGATCTTTGCTCTAAGAGCAAAAAAAGTTTTAAAGCAGGGATGGGTAACATGACTAGGCTTGTGTTTGGAAATGATAATTCTGCCTGTAGTATGAGGAAGATATTAAAATAGGCCTAAGTAGATTTGGGCTAGCCACTTAGCCAGAGTGTATGTGGTCCAGGTGAGAGATGATGGTCCCAGTAACTGATCATTGTTTCTTTCACTTGGACAACATGGATTCCAAAATAAGTACTCTGGAAAGGACATTGTGAAAGAGGAGACACTACCTTGTTCATCATTAAAATGAAAAAATCATAAGAGCTGCAAAATAGATACATGAAATGACTTAATTCTTCCAGGTTTACTTGCCAAAGTTTTAGTTTTCCACTGTCACTTCAAATCCAGTGTGTCCAAACCAGAAAGCGCCCTCTGTTAACTAAATCTGTGTCCAGACCACCTTTTTCCATTGCCACACCATCCTGTCTCCTCATCTTTGATTTGTGAAACCTTGATACCACCTGTGTTTTCTCTCCTTCATCTTTGTGTTTGGTCTGTTGCTCATTGGCTTGGGCAGGACAGAATCACGCCCAGATCTTCTGGCTCCTTCCACCACATTCTGTGTCCCACTCCGGGGAAAGGACCATTCAAGGTCTCTGTCCAGAGAAACTGCAGCTTACAGGAACAGGTTGGATAGAACTTAGTTTTCCCATTGTATTCCACCAGGAGTAGGGGGAGGGGCTTAGGCGTAAAACTCTTCCCTTTCATGAAAGTTTCCTGTACACTGGTTGCCTTATCCCTATGTTCTTAAATCCAACAGCCCATACTGTGCAATTTAGTTCTGAATCACTGTCTTGTTATTTAACTGGCTTCAATTTCCTGATCAGTGAAATGAAAGATTTAAATGAGATTTTTAGAAAAACCGATCTTCAAACTAAATCTTATGTGGACCTGAGAATCACTAGTCTGGAATGGCTTTAAAGTCTCTTTTAGCCCTAAAATTCTTTGGTCTATCATTTCCTAAACAACACTTGGTCTTACCCTTTCCTCTTGATTTCCAATGCAACTTAGTTCAGGCGTTTTCACCTCTATCCTGGAATATTACAAATCAGTTTCCCCGTACTGCCAGCATACTGGATTGAATAGTGCCTCTCTAAAACTCGTGTCCACCTGGAGGCTCAGAATGTGACCTTATTTGGAAATAGATTTTTTAATAGGTGTAATTAGTTAAGATGAGGTCATATTGGAACAAATTGGGCCATAAATCCAATATGATTGTTGTCCTCATAAGAACAGAAGAGACATAGAGAGACACACACAGGGAGAATGCCATGTGACAACAGAGGCAGGATTGGAGGGATGGGATGCTGCCACAAACCAAGGAACTCCGAGGATTCTGGCAACCACCAGAAGCTAGGAGAGGCAAGGAAGTATCCTCCCCTAGAGACTTGGCCTCTCTGACCTCTTGATTTCAGACTTCTGACCTCCATAACTGTGAGAGAATATGTTTTTGTTATTTTAAGTCCCCCAGTTTGTGGCAATTTATTACAGCAGCCCTGTGAACCTAATACACCAGTCTCTCTCTCCAACTAAAATTCATTTCACATATTTTTTTCCAGAGAAATATTTCTTAATTTCTGCTCTCATCATATTCTGTATCTCCTTGTTTCATTTCAGGAAACATTTGGTTTATTGAGCACTATATGAAAGGCACTGAGATAATGCTGAGTGTCTGGAGGTAAGTGAGCAATACCAACATGGCCTCCGCCTCCAGGGAGCTTCCAGTCTAGTGAGGAAGACAGACATTGAACAAATGTAGCCTCTGTCTAATGCATAATTGTAAATTGCATGATGCACTATAAATGAAAAGAACAGGTTGTTATGAAATACTGTTAGAGAGCTAAGGAAGAGGGGTTTAAGCTGATGCCTGCAAAATAACTAGGTGCCAACCTGACGAAGAATAAAGGAAAAAAACTTTCCTAGGAGAGACAACCTGTTAGCAAAAGCCTGAGGTAGGAAAGAGCTGGGATGTTTGAGGAACTGAAATAGAAAGAAGGTCACTGTGGCTAAAGACTGGTGTGAGCAAGGAGAAAGTGATAGGATGAGGTTGGGGAAGAAAGTAGAAATGTGGTCATGGAGGGTCAAGTTCTGGACTTAGGGCTTAATCTTAATAAAATGGAAAGGCAATGAAATGTTTCAAACAGGAACATGGTATGATGCATTTAAATTGTTAAAGCTGTCTCTGGCGGCAGTCTGGAGAAGGGTTGTATGAAGTCAAAACCAAAATAAGGTCATCAATTGGGAGGCAATGCAGAAGCTGTGTATGGATTTGGGTTGTGGGTGGATTTGAGATAAATTTTTTGGTACAGTCAACAGGACTTACTGATAAAGCAGATCTAAAGAAGGATGGGTTATCAACAAGTTTCTGGCTCAAGAAATTAGGTAATAAAAATACTGTTTACTGAGGTGGGGAAAAGTGGGTACACTAGTTAGGAGTATAGTCTAAGCTCCTATACAAAATGGTCACTAAGCATACTGGCTCAAAAAATATGGAACCATTTCTCTCACACATAATAAACCATAAATAGGGAGTCTAAAGTTGGTAGGACAGCTTTGCCATCCTAAACTCAAGTTTCTATCTTCAGATCTAAGTTAGCCGTTCCAGCTTAACTACATCCCAGTCAGCACAATTTTGGGACCACCAACTATAAGTGGTACACATGACTTCTGTTGACATCTCAGTGATCAGAGCCGAGCCACACGACCACATTGAAATGGAGGCTAATTGAAATGGAGGCTATGAAATATAGCCTTTGGCTGGACAGCCAAATGCCAAGCTAAAATTGGTAAGTTCTCTTATTAAAGGAAGAAGAATATAAAGGATGTTAATGAACAACCAGCAGCCTCAGCCACAAAGGAGTAATTAACAAATAAGTAAGAATGATGAATTTATAAGTGGGAGATTCCTGTGGGATATCTAAGTGGAGATGTCAAATTGGTAAATGGAAATTAGGGTATGAGGAGCTCAAAGAGTAGGATGAGACCAGAAATATGTATTTAGGAGTTATCTAAAGGCAGTTTGCATTTAAAGTTATGAGTCTAGATTAAATCAAGCACAGTAGATAGAGAAGAAGGCCAAGGACTAAACCCCGAGGATCTTCACACTTAGAAATTGAGTAGACAAGGATGGTTTTGCAAAGGAGACTGAGAAGACCAGTGAGGTAAAGAAAAGGCAAAAAAAAAAAAAAAAATATGTGGCCTTATGGAAGCTCAGAGCAGAGAACATGTCCAGAAGGATGGCCCATTATATAGCATGCTAATCAGAGGCTTCATAATATGAGGCTACAGACACTGTTAATATATCTTTGCTTCCTTTTCTACTTTCTACTTTCCTTCAAAGTCTTTAGAATCTGTTCTTAGCCTATCTACCTAAATTTATTTCTCTCTACTTCTCATTCTAAAACCATGTCCATATTCTCAGAGTTCCTAAATATGTCAATTGGTTCCAACTTTTGAGCCTACTCTTCCTTCAATCTGGATTGATATTTCTCCCCATTATCTAGTTACCCAAGTTATCTCCATTCTTCAAGGCTCCTCACTCATGAAGCCATCTTTAGAGCCCACAAATGAACACTAAACTGTTTTCTCATTGCATTTTCTGTGTTATTTGTTGTAACTCCTAAAAGTAGAAACCACATTACATTTATTTCATACCCCAACAAGTTAATAGGGTTAGCCAGGTACCTAAGTTAATGAATACCCAAAATTTATTGATGAAGGTACAAATATAATACTTTCTGGATACAATTATTCAAAATAGACTTCTTAGCATTTTCAGATGTAGGACTTTGGGGATTATCTGATTCAAATCTCCAAATTACATATGAAAAATCTAAAGTCAAAGAAACATGAACATGTCTTCTCTGTATTTAAAACAGAATGCAAGTTAGTATTCAATCACCCTCCTCATCTCTGAGCACCATCGAAACACCATGCCCCATTAATTGCACTTTTTATCAATCATCCCTTTGGTTCAGTTACTTCTATGGTTCCCCATCAACCATCTTTTAAGTACCTGGTAAGTATCAGGCTCTGTGATTATGAACAAGACAAAGTCTTGCCATTGGGGACTCTGTAAATATAGAAACGAGTGTGCGTTGATTTCTCCTTCTTGACGTCCAGCGATGTGCCCATTTTCCAAGGAACACTGAAGCACATTCACAGACATAAAATAAAGCCTCACCTTTATTGATTCAGTTAATAAAAACAATAGGCTCACCTGCATAAGCTGACTTTCACCTACCTCACTACAGTTCCTTGGCTCATATACTATAAGCTGTGCTAAATTTTGTGTAAACTATATTGAGTATATAAACATTTTTAACATTTGGAGATGTTGAGTTCTTCTCTAATTCAAATAGCCATGTATAAACTTCACTGAATGTCAATTATCCATATAATGCTTTATAAATAAATGTTTGCTGTGGACCAGAGATGTTCTTAACCAGCTTTTAATCATTTCAGTATTCGTTTTCAGAACTATAGAAAGGCAATTGAAGTGTATGTGCAGCTCAGAGATAAGGTAAAACTTATTAAACACTGGAAAAGTGCCAAGGAAAGATCAGGACTCTCCTTGCTAGAAAATCCTTGTGAACGCTTCAAGAAGCCTTTCTAAAACTGTATGGTGCTAGTTTATACTGACTCAGTTGTGGTTCACTGAAAGTAGACAGCTGGATAACAATGGTAGCTCTGAAGTCCAGAATCACTCTTACACATGGGCTACTGGGACCCCTTGTCCTGTAGAGGGCCTCACTGGCAAGGAGTCCGTGGGATCACAAGGGAATGCCCACCATCACATATGCCTCAGGTGCCCTAGACCATGCCCTCGCACCTAGGACCTTGTAAGTCCATACCCTTGGCACCCAGGACCTCAGAAGTCCATGCCATAACAGCCCTGAGTCTACTGCCAGGGCCTTTTTACTGGATCACCCTTCTTAGGGCAGAATATGTCACCAATATCCACATTCTTAGGCCCAAGGGCAGCCAAGGCACAGGTTTTGGTGAGGGTGAGAAGGCCCTTGAGGTGTGGGATGGAGCTGGTAGTGGAAAGGAAAAAGTGGCCTGCTGCCTCCATTTGCACTTTCACCCAGACCTCCAAAGGCCAGGGGTAGGCCAGCTCAAACCCTTGTAAAAGAAGCTGCATTATAAAAACTCTTTGCGCTCTGTGCTATATAATGCTACATGACTAGTTCCCTGCAGGGTTGCTCCAAGCAGGCGACAGCTATGGCAGAGAATCTGCTGAGGAAAGGGCATCCTGAGATTCACCTACTTTGGTACCTCATCACTGGTGGAGGTGGAAATGAGACTGTCCCATGTAGGCATGAAAGTATTTGGGATGTAGGTTTTCCTTAAGGACTGAAGGTTGCCCATTGACCTTCATATCCACTTAGCTCCGCCCAACAAGCCCAAATCCAAATTAGCTGGTAGATGTGTGTGACAGAATGTTGGTTGTATGTTGAATTGTTTTCTTAAAAATATTTTTAGATTCAAGGTTCAGAATTTAAATTAGATGTTTAAACCATTACTTTCAAAATCAACTTAAATTTTGGCCAAGATGTTTATTCTGGGGCAGCATGCAATTTTTAGCCCTTAAAAGAAGTCCTTTAATTGCCTCAACAATTAAGCAATTATTAAGCTGTTTTATTTTTAATAATAATAATACCTATTTTTTATTTGTTCTTCCACCATCTGTCTACCACTTCCTTTCCTCTAGTGACTCTATACAAGCGGCTAGAGTACACATGCTAATGAGTTGGCCAGGCACTTAAGAATCTTAATCCCAAATCATAAAGACGCTAAGAAGGACCTCAGCTGCCATCCATAAATTTATATTTAAAAGCAAGATAAAAGTGGAGTTCATTCAGCAAGCGCTAGCACAGTGGAGGATGGGGAGGAATTAAGTGTCAATTCAAAATATTTACATGTGTCCCTACCCTTCCCGAGTTCGTAACTTCTGCACATGCTTAATAGGTCATGTCATAGTTAATGCTTCTTCTTTCTAGGAATGACTTCATAAAACCCCTTACATCCAATTATCTCAAATGATTGGGGAATTGAAACATAGAGGTAACTCCTTACTTTCTCTAACTGGAATGCCTAATTTGGCCATAACGGCAGTTTCATCCAGATGCTCAGATTGGTTCAGAGTATGAAATCTGTAGTGAGGGATTTACTCAGGATGCTGAACAAAGAAAGCTATCATTAACTGTGGTTGAAGGGGGGGGGAAGTATTCTAATTAGTATTAATATCCTCCTGCTGAGCTTCCTCTCTTCCACATTTTGTTCCTGTCCTTGGGCTTTTCCAGGATCTGACGTCCTGACTACTTACAAGCAAGGGTCAGGGCACTGATATGGACAAATGCTGAGTGTGCTATCCAAAGCAAAAGAGTGAGCTTAAGAATGCTATCTACATTGACTTTCCAGAATGAGATCTTTATAAAAGTTTGCTCAGCAAGTGTAAGTCTAATGCACTCAATTTATAAACCCCATAATAACAGGTAGTAATTGAATAAAAGCATGAGAAGAATATGTGGAACATTTTCTTCAAACATTTGAACTGCTAGTAAGACTCATCTGCAAACGAATCTGAAACATTTGGATACTCATTAAGGTCTGAGATTTCTCAACAATAAATTTAGACTCCAGGGGAGACTGGCATAAGTCAATGTTCAATAAATCCCATTTGACAAATCAATGACAGGAAGAGGTGCAGGTGGGCCTGCCTCTGGATTCCTTTCTTTTCATTCACCCCATGAAGTCAGTGCCCTGATGGGCTGATATGAAAGCCAAATAAATGGCCCAAAAGACAGACTAAGGAAGAGAAATTTAATATGCAAGCCCCACGTGGAAAGGAAGAGTAAAAAGAAAGATGCTAGCAAACAATACATTTCCAAGGAAACTGGCACACGCTGTCTTTTAAAAATTGAGAGATTTAATCAACCCAGTGGAATCCCTCCATATGAGGTTTTCTGAGTAGTGGGCACTCCGCCAGCTACATATTTTATGTCACATACATACGACATATGTGGTTCATGGTCAGCAGTTATCTAGGAGGGGTAATCTGAGCAGAGAAAGGGAAGCTTCTCCCCATCTTCCCTCCTCCTAAAGTAAAAATGACTATAATTTGTGACAATGACAAAATTGTGTGAAATGTCTAGTGATGGGCTTCCACACATGCCACCCCAAAACACGGCACATCGGCATATTGAGTATTTTAAGGTGAAGGAGTTTGAGATAACAGCAGAAGCAGGAACGTCACTCTGACCTTCCCGCACTGCCACTGTTCTCCCCTGAAACAGGTCATAAAACCCACAGGGGAGAGATGCCCTTCCTATACCCAGAAGAAGGGAGCACCCTTATCTCCAAAGACAAAAAAAAAGGACACCAAGAAGAACCCAAACAAAACTTGCTAGGTTTCCTCCAGTTTACCACGCTTACCTCATATTCTTTGCCCTATCACATATCTATCCAATTGTCTACTTTTAATCAAACCTGGTATAAAAACACTCAGAGTGAATCATTTCTTCAGATCTTCATTACTTTATGAAAGTTCCCACGTCATGTAAAACTTAGGCTAAATAAATGTATATCTTTTTCTCCTGTTAATCTGCTTTTGTCAGTTTGGTTTTCAGACCCAACCAGAGACTCTAAGAGGGTAAAGAAAAACTGTTTTTCTCCCTTACAAGGAAAACACAAAGAGCCAAGGACACCTTAGCCAATATATATGATATCCATTTTCTAAGGTCTTTGCTCATCTAGCCTCACTACAAGTGATATTAATAAAATCCATTCATTCTTTCATTCAGTCAGTATTTATTGAGAGCCCACTGTGTGCTCTCAACTTTTAGGCTGTCAGAATTTAAAGGTGAGTAAGATAGCCAAGATCCCTTCCTATCCTCATGGAGCTTCTATTCTGGAAAGGGAGATAGTAAATAAATAAACCAATAAGCAAACAAGATCACTTTTGCTTGTGGTATTAGGAAGAAGTGGAACGACAATTAAAAGAGAATGGCTGGGCAAGATATTGAAGATATTTAAGATCTATCTCTCAGCAAATATATATCATGTGCTCAATCAGTTAACTTTTACAGCATAACAAATCACTGCAAACTTAGTAGGTTACAACAATCAACATTTCTTTAGTTGGTACTCCTTTGGGTGACCTTTTGGGTTGAGCCCGGCTGGACAATTCTTTTGGTTTCATCTAGACTCACTCATGTATATGTGATCAGCTACCAGTCATTTAGGCAGCTATACTTCTGGGGGTTGGCTGGTTGTCAGTTGGGACGATGAGACTAACCAGGCCTTGTATCTCTCACTCTCCAGCAGGCCAGCCTGAGTTAATTCACATGGACACTTTTCAGGGTCCAAGAGAAATAGTAAAAGTATATAGGGACTCTTGAAGTCCTGCCTTACAACTAATGTCATGTAGCTTCTGCCAACATTGTATGGCCAAAGCAAGTCCCAAAGCCAGGAACTGCGAAAGGATAGAGAGAGGGGAAGTGTTTGCAATCTAATACAGGTGCTACAGGTAACCTAGGTAATTGAGAATATAGTGGTGAACAAAACATGCATGACTCCTGTTTATTTATCTATGACTTGTGCTGCTGGGGAAAGTGCCTGCCCACAGCTCCAAGAGAATGGATACAGAATGGTTGTTTACCTGTGGGACCTGAATGTTGATTTCATTAATTGGTACTTGGCACCTGAGATAGGGATTCTGCTTGCTCAACATGGGACCTATTAACACGCCTTATTGTGAATAGAACTAATTACTAAAATTGGATTCTAACCAAGCCACACTCAGTCACTTCTCTACAGAGTGCCAATCCTATTGAGCAAAGAATAGCCACAACTCTGTCAAAATCTTATTTTCTTTGGAGACAAAGTCATTTGCTCATTCACTCATTGCCTCAGACTCTCTATTGCATCTGGTGCCCCTGGACCAGAATTATTTGTCCAGAAGATGACTTTTGCCACCGTGGCTTTCTCCTAATAAGTGGCTTCTAACCAACATGCGGCAAGCTGAAGGGCCAGAAGCCCCAGCCAAGGCCTGTTGGTCGTCTACCTTCCAGATGTCAAAGCCCAGAGACAGAAGGTGATTGTCTCCAAATGGCCTCATCCTTTGGCACTGCAGGGGAGCAGCCATGTGGTAGACATGACAGACCCCACTCTGCCAAGACCATGCAGAGCTTTGCCATGGGGCCAACATTTGGAAGAGAAAATTGTCACATTCTGGCAGAAAGACTAAGCAAAGCTCCTCATCTCAATTTGTCTTCCTGGAAAATGGGGCTGCTACCGCTTTATTTTTATTCCCAGATTTTTCAGAATACATGTCCTATGTGTCTGTCCACCTTACGCTGTCAGTTGGCAAACTTTTATGAAGTGCCGTATTAGGGTAAGATGCCCCTGTCCTCAAGGCACTTGTTGGCCTGTAGAAATGTACAATGAAGCTTCTTAAGGTCTGGGACTGCCCTAATAAAATGGTTTTCTTTAGTGTCACACAGACGAAGCAGGCTTGTAAAACACATGGATGTTGCTAATTATGATGTTAATGCCTTCTGTGACTTAAAATAGAGACCTTCTTTGAACTGAAGGTATTAATGTTGCCATGAATGAAGAATTTTTATACCAAAATTCTTCAGTCAGTGAGTTAAAAGTTTGGAAAGATCCTAACTGTACAGAGTTACTCCTTTAGAACCAGACGAGGGAGTTTTTATGCTAAGAAATAGAAATCTCCTGGCTGAGTGAGGTTTTATCCACCCCCTCTGAGAGACAAGAAAATGAAGGCAGGCTAGCCTCTGTCTGCTCTGGCACCTCACCTTGTAACACATTAGGACACATTCCACAGTCCCCACGTTCACGCCCTTGTTTGGGCTATTTTCTCTACTTTCTCTCTGCATATCCAGGTTCTAGCTTTGCTATAAAACTCAGCTGAGTAGGCCCTTTACCATGAAGCCATACCTGAGAGACCCCCACAAAGTCCAACCTGATCATGTTGCCTGATGGCCATAGCTCTCCAAAAGTTCCATAGTATTTACCTAAAACTTTCGGTGGCATTTTCAATCCATTTTATCCACAGTGCCTAACACAGCTCCAGATGCAAAATAGATTCTTAGTAAATATTTGTTGAAAACAAAAGGGAGAGAAGAAGAAAGAAGAGATGAAAAAGAGAAAGATCAGAGGGAGAGAAACAGAGAAAATGAACCAGTTACTCAATGCAAGGAAAGAGCTCATACTACCCCAAAAAAAAGAGCAAAAGAAGCAGAGCTAGCTAGCAAAATAACTTATTTTAGGGAAACACCAAATCCCATCTCTGGTGGCTTCGCCTTCTTGAGTAAGTAGATTTTAAATATGGTGCTGCAAGGAGGAGATTCAGCCTTTCCCTTTTGTTCTGAAATGTGTGGTGACCCAGGGACTGAGACCGATGTGAGAGGCCACTGAGGCAAAAGAACCCAGCTTCAACAGCTGCGAACTGAACGTCAATGCCACCTGCCCCACCAGTCCCTCCATCTAATTCCAGACAGTACCAGGCTTGTTAATTTCAAAATAATAGGGACTTGGGTTCTCAACTGCAGCACCATTTCCTCTGGATCATAAAACATGATGATTTCAAAAAGTTACCCCCAGCGCCCGTTCAGGAAAGGGATAAAGGGGACACTACTGTGTAGAAGCTGAGATTCTCCTGCAGAGTTCCATTTTATTCCCATATCAGCTTTTTTTTGCACTTCCTTTGAGCAATAACTCACTACAACGTAGATGCTAGGGTCAGAGGAAGGGAGAAGTGGCAAACTCACCTAATACATAAAAAAACTATCATCCAGTGGCCCCAGACCTGCTGCTCTGTTAATCATTACATCAAGGCTTCTACTTCTACTGCCTTTAGGTTAATCTGTAAGCTCTTGATAGCACTTCTCAGGTGCCAAAAGCATTTCTATACTCTTTCTGGATATGATCTACACAAATCACAACTTGGTTTAGTACAGAGAGCTGGTAGTGTTCTTCTCATTTTACAGATGGGGAACTGAGAGGCTGAGCAGTTAAACAACTAGTCCCAAGTCAAGTGAACAAGTAAGTGGAACATGAACCAGGACTCAGTACCTTCAGGACACTGTTTCTGAAGCTCTATGTTCTATTCCTCCCTCTCTCCCAAACACCTTCTCCTTCCCCATGCTCCCACCTATTATGTATGCGCACCAACACTTGTGGTATGTACTGAGTGGTAAGCAAGAGAAACAGAGGCCTTTCACCACTAGGAGCTTATCTGCTGCTGTCAGAAATTGAACTATAATACATAAATAAATGAGGAAAGTTCAGTTACTAATAAATGCCATGAAAAAAATAAAACAGGACAAGACACATTAGTGTGCGCTAGGAAGAGCTGATGATTCTAGAGTGGTCAAGGATGACTTTTCTGAGAATGTGATACTTGAATTAAGACCCAAATGCTCTAAATGATGACAAGGGACAGCCATTGAAAGATCTGAAAGAAAGCAGTCCAATCCAACAGCTCTGAGCCAGGAGCAAACAGCCTGGCAAAGGGACAGAGGAAAAACCAGCATGGATAGATAGAACAGGAGAAAAATAAGCAGAGGCTCTCTTATGTAGAGCTTTGCAGGCCACAGTAGGGACTTTGGATTTCATTCTGTTTGCAATGGAAAACCATTGGAAAGCTATAAGCACAATAGCTATGTGCTACACTTTCTGCTTTCTGGCTGTTGAGATCATCTGTAAAGAAAATGCAGATACCTAAGACAGGGGGTCTGCGGACCCTGCAATGAGAAGTCTTATTGGGGAAGAAAAGGGAGTAAAGGGGACTGTTGTGTGCCCCTCATTTAGGCAGGAAGAGAACCAACACAGTGTGTGGTTTTCCAGAAGCTCAGAGAAGACCATGTTTAAAGAGGGAGAGTGTGACCCACAGAATCCAATGCAGCTGAGAGGATAGACAAAGTGAAGACGATGACTCCCGGCTTTGGCAAAACGTAGATCGTTAATGGCTCTGGAAAGAGAGTTCAGAGAAGTGGTTGATTTGAAAAGCCTGAGTGGAATGGACTGTAAAGAGAAAGGGAGTTGGGGAAGTGGAGATAGCAAGTAGAGTCAACTCTTTCAAAGAGTTTTTCAGTGAAGAACAGCAAAGAAACAGGGTGATCACTAGCCAAGGGAGGTTTCGTAGCTACATCATCCAATAAAACTTTCTGCAATGACGGGAATGATCTTTGTCTGCTACTGGGAACTTGAAAAATAGTTGATAAAAGCAAGGAATCGAGTTTTAAATTTTAACTAAATTTCACTAATATAAATTTAAATAGCTACATGAAACTAATGACTGCTTTTTGGGGCAACACAATTTGTAGTTGTTCCTTTAAGGAGTGATATTAAATGTATGCCAATAGAAATTATTACATACATTAAATCAAAGGGGTACCCAAGGAACCGGATTCTGGGTAGCCTCTCTGCCATCACTCCCCTCACCATGTCCTTAAATCTGCTGGTGTTTGACTCATAGTTTGTCTTTTTTCAGTAAGAAAAAAAAAATCCATCATTTATGATCACTTCTGTGAACAATTACAGTTCCAGATGAGTCACTTTAACCTCTATGTGCCTCGGTCTCTCCATCTAGGACTGAGGTTTGAAGTAAGAATAACTCAGTTCCTATTTTCAAAGGAAAAGACAGATGAAGCCCTTGGTAGGTCTAGTTAGAATGGCAGTATGGTAAGAGATTAATTGCTCAGGCTTTGGATGTAGTAAGCCATAGACGTTCAGCTCCCAGTTCTATTATATATTAGCTATGAAACCTGAAATGAATTACATAAACTTCTCAGGGTCTTAGTCCCTACATCTGTAAAATGAGGATACTGAGAGTCAAGGGTGTGGTGAGGATCAAATGATATCATTTGGGCACAGTGCCTGCCTGCATATTACAGTAGGCATTCAATAAATGTTCCTATTACAATTAATATCAGACACCAGAGAGGCCAGACCCAGAAGCACCACCATCCCCTATAAGGTCTTATGCTGGTTTAAGGAAACGAATGCCTCTGTGCATTTATTTGCCATCTGAAAAGTAGGTATAAGGCTTATATGACACCAGGATAGCTCAATTTCCTAAACCAGGGATCCAAGATTATGAAAGAAATTATCCGACTTGCAGCTTGTGGATCCTTACTGTAAGGGCGTGCAAGAACAGGAGGATTGGTTAGACTTCTCCAATAAACATTACCCACTACATGAATTGTGATTTTTCCCAGACCCTTATCTGCCGGTGCTGCCCACTTAACCCAAGGGACTGATAATTCTGAGCCCAGCTGCCAGGCTAACAGTCATCTGTTTAGAACTTCAAATGAATGCCCCCAGACTCGCCTACTTTCTCCACATAGTACTGCGAGATAAGTCTCTCCTGGCTCCTGATAAAGGCTTTGAAGAACATCTTGCCTGGTAACAAACAGCTTTTGATTGTGCCTGAGTTTGATCTTCATTTTGTCCTTATTCATCAGACCCTTTTAAATGGGTTCTTTCACACTCCTTGGATTAGCCTAAAGGAAAAGCCCACAAAACAATGGGTCCAATTGTCCCTGGGTGCAAGGAGTGGGCTGTCAAAAGACCACATAGAGCCTCCTGCAAGGCTGTGAGTGGAAAGAGGGTTGCTGATGTTGCCAGCACTAGTGGAAAGTGAATTAACCTACCTTCAAAAGCCCAAATAGTATGGAAAAACAGAAACACAGCTCACAGCCCTTTGGCCCAGGAGGAGAATCTTCATTCACTTTCAGAAAAAGCTAGTTTCCCTCAGACAGGCAGCTTCTTCTTGGGAAAACCCAAGGTCATCACTAGTGTCCAGAACACCAGAGCTAACCTTTCAGAACAGGAGAACAGCCAGTATGACTTGGAGGGATGAAGAAGACACCACCACCCCACCACTCCAAAACTGGTATGTTTCTGAAATTTTTCTGTTAAGACAGAATAATTTTTCTTTTGGGTAATTGGCATTCCCTGACCTAGAGGGACGGTGGCTACATCTCCCACCTTAGCAGCTGATGCACAGACCAGGCTTCCCCTTCAGAATCCATCCCTTTGGACACTGAATGACACAGTGAAAAACATATGACTCATGAAGGCCAATTGTAGTTCTGCTGAGAGAAAGAAAAAGAGAATATCTCCATCTCTCTCTCTCTCTCCCCACCCCTCCATGTGTGTGTGTGTGTGTGTGTGTGTGTGTGTGTGTGTGTGTGTGTGTGTCTTATGTTATTTTGTTTTGTTTTAGCCCTTCCTATTTGGGGGAATTTCTCTTAACATGTAACCTTAGGGAAAGGGTGAGCCTGAGACCAGATCTTCCCTCTTACCACCCTCAGGAACCAAGGCACAGGTAAGTGGCCTAGCAGGCTTGTAACCTTTCAATTTTGACTAAGAAGAGGTCATTAGAATCTGCTCATGGTAGTAGAATCCACAGAGTCCAGCAGCCCTAGAGGCAATGTTGGTATCTGACCATGCCTACTGAAATACCAGGTTGCTACCCACTTCCAAATGTGCACATTTGGCCTTTTGTTGATTCTGTAAGTCCTGCCACACTCTCAATAAATTAAGATAGCTATAATCAGTCTCAGATTCTTGGAACTGAGAGTATCCTCATTCAAGTCCACACCAGGGTTTCATCATTATTAGGACATGAAAAAAATAGGATATAATAATTGTCAAAATCATTGTTTCTGACTCAGCAAGATGCACAGTGATGGGAGTGGAAGTAGAAGGAAAGTGACTTAGAATTACCTGGGGAAGATTTTTGCTTCCCTTCTCTTACATTCTGTTGGTTTAGGAGTGGAAATACATGTAGTGGAGCTTTGTCATTTTTTTGCCTGTCCAAGATCTAAGTCATAATCAGTGGCAATGTCAAGGAGGAGGTTTAGGGGCTTTAGCTTCAACAGGTCTCCAAGTCACTACAAATATTTGTACAATATAAGTGACAACAGTGTGCTTACTACACAAATAGAGCTTCAAGCCAAGTCCCCCAGCCACCCCCTACTAAAAGATCTCCACCTCTAAGCTCTCCTATAAATTCTAGAGATGCCACAGAGCATGCTCAGAACTCAGTACCCAGAAGCTCTAGAATGACATGATAACCACCAAGTTGTGATTTCCCTTCAAACATCAACAAAATAAGATTTTTAAAAGAGGAGTTGAAAACAAGAACCACTTAACTTATACCTACTTGCTGTTCCAGCGGAAACACAAGATTCCTAGTCTCGGTCATCTTTTGAATCAGAGAAATCCCATCTCCTGCCAGGCTTCTCCCCGGTAAAGACACTTTTACAAAGAAAAGACCTCACCTCAAAAGCTGTGTGTTTTGAAAATAACAAAAAGGTTATAGAGCTCTTTTCTGAAATGTTTTTTCCTGGGCCTGGAGCTGGTATTCGCTACACACTTCCTCCAAAGTTCATGTTGCACACCCCAAAACTGACTCTGTACAATGCTTCTAACCTGCGTGTTGGCGGCTCTCGCAAGCGTGCAGCGTCTAATCTTGAACAGATCTAACTTAAAAAAGAAAAGGAAAGAGGAGCAAGGTGCTTTCATGCTCATTAACATTTCCAATTTCCTCTTTCAGTGCTCCTCCCCCTCCCTCCAGTAGAGGCACAATGAACTAATTCTTTGTGATTGATCATGGCCTGCAGATAATAGGGCGGACTTTCTTGCTTTCATATTCCCTTGTCTGCCACACAAAGCAATCTAAAATGCTGCCTACAAGGAAAGCTGGCATAAATCTAAAAACTTAAATATCCATAAAGAGACTGAAGAGCTCAGTTTCAAGTTACTTTTTTTGTCCTCTTCTTTTCATAAAAGTGGGGAAAGATCTGACTACTTCAGCCTTACTCTTTCAGAATCAGTCAGAAAACAATGTGAGTCGTTTGGAAATGAGCAGTCAGCCCATTCCTATCACTCTGGAAGCTATGAACATTTTCATTGCACGTACACGGATGATCAATTTCTAAGCACATCTTTGTTTTTCCTAAATAGCTGCATTATTTGTCTGATGTTGAAAATGGCATCTGTACTGTATATAATTTCCATACCCGCTTGGCATCATCAACTGCCTTTGATGACACTCAGGACTATTTCTTTTTTGTCTCCTCCTTCCCTCCAGCTGCAAGACCCAGATGTCAGGTTCAGGAATGCATTTACTCTGGCAGAGATATCTGGCTTCTCTCGGCAGTCCCTAAGTTGGTGGCTATTGTGGAACTGCCAGCAAAATAGCGCAAGATCACACTAAAGACGGAATTCAGATGTTTTTGTGAAAAAGAAAAACGGAGTCCAAAACTGGGAGGAAAAACACATTTCTTATGCCTCTAATTATAAGCCAGGCAAGCCGCAGACTGTGCCTGAGCAAATTGCAGTTCCCTCCATTTATCTGCTGCTCATCCATTTTCCCCTCTTGACAGTTTTTTATCTCCCCAGTCTGCATCCGAAATCAGCAGCTGGGTATGATGAAGGGTTGGCCTAAGTTAATCAAACCTGGGGTAGTGACAGGGTCAGACCCTATGTAAAATATATGAACAAGGGAAGGAGAAAAAAAAAAGGAAAGAAGAAAAGAAGTAAGGAAGGAGGAAGACGGCCTAAAGGAATTGGTAAGGAAGCAAGGATAAATAAAGGACAGAAGACCACCCAGAATTACGGTGCCCGAGGAAGCGATGTGTGGCAGCATTCCTGTCACCTGAGTATTTGGAACGCCACAATTAGCTTTACTTTTTTAAGCAACCTTTGTAAAAACAAATGTAGATCAAGTTATGACCTGCCCTCTGTTATTCCAACCTGGCTTACATTGCGTCTAGCTTCAAAGACATCTTGAATGAGGGAGAAACTTAAAGAACTATAGCCCAAAGCACCACATACCAGTTAGGGCTGTGTTACACCAGGGAGTGAAGAGAATCTAAAGCCCTAAGAGAGACTTGTGATGTCTAATTATTTTTTTCCTTTCTGAGCAGCTGCTCTAAGCAGAGCAGTTGTGTTCAGGACAAAGTATGGAAGCTTCCCACAGTCACGTTAATCCTCCAAGTGCCTACCAGCTGCCCCTTGCTCTCTGCCTCAGACAGTCCCAGCAGTTCTAAGGAGCTTGCTGAAACTTCATCAGTGTCTACCAGGCAAACATTCTGGTTATCTAGTGTTTTTAGAAGAATAAAGTGGTGTTTCGCCTCAGTGGAATTTTGCTTCCATGAATCTGCCCATCCATAGTATACACCATGTGTGAGTGGCTCTGCCACTTCACCACATGGCCCATGTGGATCTGGATTATGTCTCTGTTTAAAGGAGGTCTGCTCAAGTGCAGGCTGACTCTTTTGCTTCCCTCCACAGGATATCTCCCTGGGCCATCCCAGCTCCTGGAACTGAAGGTAATCTAAGGGCAGCGTAGATGTGAGCCTTTCTCCATCCTCCATACTTGAATCTGAAGAATTCAGGGTTGGGAATGTCAGCCAAAGAGAGTAAACCAACTTCTGCTGGTTTCTCTGGGAGTTCATATCGACCACAACTTCTTCCACCTCACTCTCACTGATTCAATTCTAGGGTTATTTTGATTCAGCGTGGACCCAAAGGGCAAGCCAGTCGTATGGTTTTTGAAAACTGGTCATACACTTCAGAGCACAGAAAACACAGCACATCTGTATTAATTCTGCAGGGAAAAGTGGACATGGTGAATTTGTTGAAAGAAGATAGAGTCATATCACAGGGCATAAATAAGAGCATGAACTCTACAGAAAAGTCTTTTTTCAAAAATCACAAAACTTGAGAATTGGATTTTTAAGGAAATTTTCAGAGAAAATATGACTTTAGCCAAATTTGGTTAATACAGCCCGTCCAGACCATGGCCCTCGTGTAAGACGAAACATTGCTGTCAAGGCCAACCAAAGGCAGGGCAGGATAACAATGCGTTTTCCAGGCAATATGCTTCCCTAGCGCCTTTATTAGCTGCCTTCTCCCCATCATGTGGCCCTCCACTAGACTACCCCTGCTCACTGCTTCAGCCAAACTGGCCTTCCCTCTGCCCCGTTACTGGCTTATGCTAAGTTAGCTTCAAAGACATCTTGAGTGCTTCAAGCTCTTCTATACCCCAGAGGCTTCAGATGTCTCTCTGACAGGTGAAATGTACCTCAGTCTTACACCATTGCCTCTCATGTAAACTGCATGTTGTGCTCCTGGGTACCCACATACTCCAGAAGACTTTTCCAATCTGATTCTTCTTATTCACAAGCTATCTCTCTTCCTCACCATTACCTGTCTTGTCTCTTCCACTCTGGTATTGAAGACAGGCTGAGGGCTTATACAGGGCAGTCCTCTTACTCTGTTGTGTGGTTCCAGTGTAGCACAGCTGGCGCCTGAGCTATACCTGGCACCTGTGGAAAAGGCAGCCTGGCGGCCTCAAGTAAGCTGTCTTGCCTCAGCACATATATCAGTGCTGGGTGGTGAGGTGAGTCTACCAAAATTGGGATGTCTGGTTGATAGTACATGAGGGACTTCTTTAACTTGCGATTTAAGAAGAAACAAAATGAATGAGATAAGAAGGAAAAGGATAAATGACCTACAGACGGGTCATTGTTTAACAACTTACTGTTCAAGATAATATATATATTATATAAAGGTAATATATATTACATACATAATATATGTATCTAAATTATATATGTATGTGTATATAATATACACACACATAAAATTTCCAATGAGTTAGAGAAAATTCCATTTATGGGTCTCCTGTTAAAAAGACTATGTGGGTGCTTGAAAGAAATGTTTTATTTTCTCCTTTGAGGTGGGAGTGGGACCCCTTAAGGAGGTCCCACCCCCACCTCATCTCTAGCAGCAATAGATGTTTGCCTAAAAATCAGAGGGTCTTTGTTTTGCAGATTGAGTAGGTACACAAGTTGGGGACTAAACTGAGCTGTCTGGTGGAAAGAATTGAAGAGGTGGAGGAGAGAGAGATTTGGGAAAATAAACTTCTCTGGTGAGCTTATTTGCAGTTGTTTGTTATGTAGTGTGCAATAGAAATTACTTCTGTTTTCCCTATGAAATCTTCCACAAACTCTTTTTAAAAGTCATAAGACATGACTATGATTAATTTTTGGTTTAGAAATAGTATGATATCAGGTATGCCTATCAGATACTCTTACACCTCGATCATGAGTATGCCACAAAGGGGATCCAGTTTATCTGCTTCTTATTTTTTATGCTAGTCTTCCTGATGACTAGAGGGCTTTTGGGTCTCTCTGTGTTTTTTTTATTTCTAATGATTATAATGCAAGAACGTTCTCCTTTCACCAGCATATTTTCTCTGCTACAGCTGCTGTTGCTACTGTATCTGTTATCTTCTTACAGTCTCAGCACATTTGAGTGTCCAACATAATACCATTGGCTCAGTTTTGAGGTGCCTATTATGGTCTATACTTTCCGTCCAGTTTTGACCATTTGCCTATGAATACGGCTGTCGGATCTCCTGATTCTCCAAGGGACTCTCCACTCTTAGACATGTGGTCAAACGGTTATAACCTCACAGATCAGACCTTGCTGCCCACATCGCTACGTGCCCACATGCCACCCATTCATTCACTTTTTGAGCACGTTCCTTGTGCCTGGCACTGTTTTAGTTCCTGTTCCCATAAGGCTTATAATCTAATGAGAGAAAAAGACCATCAACAAATAAACAGATAATATGAGCTGGGCAATCTTTCTTTGCTACTCTAGATCCACTCCCACCCTTGTCCACCTTGCTCTGTACCCCAGGAAATTGACCTCTACCATTGCATCACTTGGGCCTTCTTAACCTCTGGCTTCTGGTTGGTTTTGGCCAATGTGGGGCACAAGCAAGAGATGGGAGGTCAGGACAAGAATGAAGGCATTTATTCTCCTGGCCCTCCCTCTCCCAGGTAGTCACTTGGCAACAGCTATGCTCCTCTACTTAAGGCCACATCTCCTGATGGAAGGCTTCTTCACCATGGTTACAGCTTTCTCTGGTTTCTAGTGTCAGCTTTCTTCTCTTATGCCTTCGGGATCACTAAGCTTTCCTTAAAATAGCTTCCCAGTATGGCTAAATCCTGGGTGTTTAACCAGCCCTAGTTGGTTCTCTTAACTCTGCCCACATCCTTGAAAATAGTTCTTTCATTAAATTACCTCAATGAATGTGTCATCTCTGTCCTACCGGGATTCTGTTCAACACAAATATCAAATGATAAGAGATGTTATATAAATAATAATTTAAATATATATTATATAATATATATTTAAGGGATTGATAATGAGAGGAAAGGAAGGGAAGAGATTGATAATGAGAGGGAAGGAGGGCTAATTAGTATAGAGCAGGTGGTAGTCGGGGAAGGCATCTTTGAAAATATTGACATTTGAGGAGAGACGCATGTAAGACAAGGAGTAAGACAACATGGATGTCAGGGGAAAGGCACTCCTGGCAGAGGGGACAGCAAACGCAAAGGCCTGAGAAGGGGGTTTTCTTAGAGTGTTTAAAGGTCTACAAGTGGTCCAGGTGCCAAAAGTAGAGTGAGAAAGAGAGCAGGTACAGGAAATGAGATCAGAGAGGTTGCAGGGGGCCGGATTAATTAGTTAAGGCATTTATTCGTTAAGGTCTGAAGGTTTGTGTGCCACCAAAATTTACCTGTTGAAATTGTAACTCCCAATGTGATGGAATGAGTAGGTGGGGCCTTTATTCAGTGATTAGGTGATGAGGGTAGAGCCCTTATAAATGAGATTAGCACACTCATAAAAGAGAACCCCAAAACCTCTCTTTCTCCTCCCACCATGTGAGGAGAAATCGGCAGTCTGTAACCTGGGAGAGAGCCCTAACCAGAACTCAACCATACCGGCACTCTTATCTCAAACTTCTAGCCTCCAGAACTGTGAAAAGTAAATTTCTGTTATCAGCCACCCAGTCTGTGGTACTTTGGTATAGCAGCCTAAAAAGACTAAGAAAGCTTTACAGACCATGGTAAGAACTTGAGTTTATTCTGTCATTGAAGAGTTGGAGCAGAAAAAATAATGCAATCTGACTTTATTTGAAGATCACTCTGATTGCTATGTGGAGAATATACTCTAGAGGGGTAAAAGAGAAAACCATTAACAGGCAATTCCAACTGTCTAGACAAGAGATTGATAGCAGGTTGGACTAAAATCTGAAGGCAGTAAGATATCATAAGTTTGTTTTTGTAAATTTGAGATACTTATTCTATATCCAAATGGAGATGACAGGTAGGTAGGTAATAGAATTTTAGTTCTGAAGTTTGGAGGAAAGGTCAGGACTGGAGTTATAAATTAAAGAATTATCAGCCTATACATGGTAGGTAAAGTCATGGACCTGGATGAATCATCTTGTGAGTGAGGCTGATGCAGATGAAGAGATCCAAGGCCTGAGCACAGGACCCTACTACCATTTAGAGTTCAGAAGAGCCAGCAAAAGTGAGTAAGTAGAGTAGGAGGGGGTTCAGAAAGTGGCCCCAATGACTGGATGAATAAAGTATTTTTGAAAAGAAGGTATAATCAACAGTGTTGACACCAGATAGGGCTGAGAGTCAATCACTGGATTTAGCAGTGTGGAGCTCATTGGCGATGCTGAAGCAAACTGTTTTGGTAGGGTGGTACAGATGAAGCCTGGTCTAAATGGGCTCAAGAGAGAGGCTAGGAGGAAAAGAAATAGAGTCAAAGATGAAATAGAATTCTTGAATATTCTACTATAATAGAAGCAGAAAACTGAGAAGGGTGCGTGGAATCAAAGAAGGGTTTCTTTTGTTTTGATTTGTGGGCTAATGGAAATAATCCAGTGGGATGAGGGGAACTAATAATATGGGAAAGAGATAGAAGTCAATCATGCAAGAGAGAGGAGTTGACCTTAGATAAGACAGTCAGTTCATAACAGGTTACAAGAGAAAGACAGAGAAGATGGATGCAGATAAAATGGGTGAGTAGTTAAGGTGCTGAAGGTAATGAAGGCTTCTGGAAATTCTCTTCAGAATGCTTCTATTTTCTTAGTAAAAAAATAAGAAGCAAGGTCATCTGCTAAGTAAGGGAGTGGAAGGAGCCACTGATGGTTCAGGAGAGGGAAGGTGTAAAGTAGACATCTAAGAGAACGAAGAGTAAGTTGACTGGAAACAGATCACTAGACAGCACTAAGTGTCCCCTTGAGGTTACTGGACACATTGACCATAAACTTTGAATGACCATACATCTTTCTGGTCTGACCAATCCTCGTATAAGAATACATGGTATATGCTCTATGTCATAAGGCTCTATGTCCTATCTTCAGTATGCCTTAACCCTTGGGAAGCACCCATCCTTCAGTTCTCATCTTTTGGCATATTAAGACACCATTTCCCCAGCACCATGGCTTTGGAAAGCATACTTTCAGGCAAGGTGCCACTGGGAAGACTGTCCCCCCGAAACAACAGCGCCTTCTCAATTCTTCCCATTTGTCTCGTTCAAAGTGTCTTAACTGGGAGACAGGGAATAATGCTATCACTCTGCTTTCACTCCCTTAGGCATTGTGTTAGGTACTTCAGTAATACAAAGATTAACAGGGATCTTGCCTGCACTCAATGAATGTATGTAATCTGGTTTGTGGAGCAGTAATTTGTACACAAGCACCTATGGACACTAGCTAAGCCCACTTGACTGTCAGCACATCTAGGGCTAGAGCTGAGCATAACTAGAATAGGAGTGTTTGATTCAGATCAGGTGCTAGAGAGGATCAGAAATGAAAGAGATCAGGAAGGGCTCAAAGATGTCAGGGGAAGTGTCTACTGGGGCAATGGGACTTAAGTGCATGGAAATCATCTTGTGGGATTTCCAGTGTGTGCACTGGAATATGTTAAGAGTTAAATTTCCTCCAGTGCTGAAGCTCTGCCTTATGCCTTTGAACTGACACACCCTGTCCAAATATGTAGAAATTGGGTACCCTGAGTCCAGACTTACTAGGGAGAATCTGAAGGGAAGAAAGAAAAAAGTACTTACATGTTGGCTGCCACCACCTCGCTCCATCCCAGGCAGCTGGATATAGGAGCCTTTGCTCATATTTCTCAGTTCATTTCCTTTTCAAGATGTCTTTACCCTAGATGTTTGTTTTAACAAGAATTTGCCCCTATTTTGGGGCAGAGAGACACCAATGGAAAGATACAGTCTCACCCTCCCAGGATGGCCTTCTTCCAGTTCTGGGAGTCTGGGATGTGTAACATCATCTCTATTCTGGATGGCTATGGTTACAGCAGCAATTACCTCATTTTGTCTATTGAAATGAATAAGCTGGAAGAGTGCGGTTTGTCTCATAGCCATCATGTGGTTGAGTGACAGATCTATGGCTTGGCCTGATGCTGAGGCACCATGGGAAGCACCATGTATTTGTGCTGAACTCTGTTGGAAAGTCAAGTGCCATAAACCATTTAATTTTTAGATTGTACTGGTCATTCACTGTACCTTTCTATTGCTTCACAGTGGTAAGAACTTACCAAACATCTGTCATTCTAAAGATCCTAAACAAGACGAGTTTGTTTCATAACCTTAAAGTGGCAGAACTTGCATTATAGCAAGCAATAAAAATATTGGTTCAGAGTGCCCTGGAGTAAGCATTACAGATTACTGAAAATATGTTTAAAGATATCATAGGAAATAAAGTGACTACCTAAGAAAAGAAGATAAAAGTGCATAAAATTGATGTAGTTTGGGCTTAAAAGAGAAACTATAAGAACTGTAAGAATATCAAAGACATAGAGTAACAGAAAAGACAAAAACTTAGGTTAAACAAATTTAGACTATAGAAGGACTTATTTCCTGACTATTGTCAAAAGTTGATTGCCCTTTGCCATGAGTGGACAAATAACACCTCCTTTGCCCAGCACCTCACCCAGCACCACACTTATCTATTAGTGACTAGAGCTGGTTATGTTTTTGGTAAAGAACAAGCAAGAATTTTTCTTTTGGCAACCCAGGGAGAGACTTTCTCACTGGATGAGACTATGTCAGAGTGGAAAGAAGAGAACTGTTTTTTTTTTTTTCTTTTTCTTTTTTTAAAGGAAATACTTATATTGGTGGAGAGGAAGGTGGACACCACCAGCCTTGAGGCTCAGGGCTTGGTCAGATATGATGCTGCTTGCTTAGGCAGAGCTGAGAGGCAGAACCGAGAGCACATGAGGTCTTTGAGCTGGGAATTCAGATAGTAGGGGCTCTGTAGGAGGTGCTGCCTGGTCTGGGAGTAGAACAAGGATGGGACTGAATGGAGAAAATCATTTCTGAGATAGAGAGAAGGGCTAACTGCTCCAGAGTATGTGTTCACACACTCACTCAGCAACTCAGCCCTGTGCTATTATTTAACATCATTTATAGTCAATTTCTTCGCAACTAGATGGTCATATTCTTAAGGGAAAGTTTTTATGTTAAGCATTTAATAGATTTATGAGATAAATCTATTTTGCATAAGAGGAAACTTATGCAGAGAGACAGAGAGACAGAGAGACGGTTAAGCAACTAATCCAGGAGGACGGGGTATGGTTCCTTACATTTTTACTGAATAAAAGAGTAAATCATTGACGAGCAATGTACAAATTTTAAAAAATATCCTTTGAACTTTCTTTCTTAAGCATGTTTAAGATGCCATTTGGAATTTATAATTAAAGTATTGGAAGCAAACTATTTGAAGGGAGCAACTCAAAATGAGTGCATTAAAATATCAAAACAGTCAAAAGGTGATCTTTAATTAGTTCATTTGACTGTAAACAGCAAAACGGTGAAGCCTGTTATCTAAAGCAAGAGATAAAAGATAATTTGAAGTCAAAGATAACAAATTTCAGCAGTCACAGATTTCTCTCTGGAAATCACAACTGTTTTTTGTATATACCAAACAACTAGAACTCATCAAATGACTTATTGAAAGCCCACAAGGTCTTGGAAGGGCATGCAAGAGCCTAAATGACATGGCTGTCTTTTTCAGGGCCTTACATTTAAAAAATGATTCAACATGAGAATTCAAAAGAATACTTGACCTGATGAGGGTGAAAGGACAACTTTTAGAGTGTGCTTTTATACACTCTAACATTTCTATCAGGAGCACAGCCCCTGGCCACTCTATACAATAAGGAAAAAAACAAGGAACTCAAAAAGTCTATTTGTATTGAAAGGCTACTATTTATTTTAGTATTTATAATTAAGGGTGCATCAGTTGACAATGGACATTCAGTCAGTAAACAAGCATTTTGAAGGATTTACTATGTGCTGGGCTCAATGCTAGTTACAGGTTTACCAGCATAGAAAGCTGTTCCTGGGGTCTGTGCAGTGAAAGGAAACTCTTTCCTCTGTAGAAATCAACAAGCTCCAGTTGCATGTTGGCTCTAGTCAGCATCAGCTAGAGGGCCAGCTGGGCTAACAAGTCTTCTGATCAGCTCTTATCCAATCAACAAGTTGCCTCCTTGCTTGCCTTCCCATCACCAAGGCAACAGAGGTAGGCCTGAAGCTGTCTGCCAAGTGCCTTTACTCCCAGCCCTCTGCCCCTTTGATGACATTTCCCAACCCTGACTGTCTTGTTTCCTCCACAACACTTCTACCTACTGCCGACCCTAGTGTTGACACTCATACTGATCAAGACTGCCCTTGAAGTTTCATTCTTACTGTTTCATATATCTGCTGCGTCACTAGGGAGTGGGCACAGACATCTTACCCACAGAATGAAGCCCTGCAAATAGTTGCTACCAACTGGGCTGGCTGAGATAAAAAGAAAAATGGGGTTAGTATTTACTGAAACTGGTCTGGCTGAAATGGAAATCCCCAAAGAGAAAGATGCAAAACACTCTACTGTTTCTAGTCGGGATGGAGAGATTTGTGGAGCCAAAGTGGGAGTAGGGTGTGAATATGGTGCAAAATCAGTTATATGACAAGAGAAAATTAGCTGGGGGCTGCTACATCTTTTGAGATGAAAGATAAAAATCTTCAAACATGCCGAATGGTAGAGAAAATAATCTAATAATCTAATAGATTAAACAAATGTTAATATTATGCCCTTCTCCTTCAACTCCTTTGTTTTAAGAATAAGATGTTACAGATCTAACTGAAGCCCCCTTCTGTTCTCATTTTGCCCCACCCCATGCGCAGATAACTTTCAAAAAGAATGAGAGCTACTGAGTTCTCATATTGGGATCATTTTTTACAGTTTTTCATTGGTTGTTGCTTCAGATTAAATATAATAAAGCTTTGTTAACTACCAGTTTGTTAAGAATGTGTCTAAAATAAAACAAACCAGACCTGGTTCATATGATATTTCTTAGAGAAGGTCACTCATTTTACAGCCTAAAAGAAATGGAGACTTAGCATGTCTTCTTCTAAATATCCCCCTTTAGGGCCCTGCAAAAGAGTGTGCTCTTCTGGGCCCCATTTCTGAAATTCACCTCTTTCAAGATACATTTTTCACATGTGGCCCTGTATCATTTCTGTAGCTAGATAGCACATTCTCCTAAGAACATTTCCCTGTGTGTGCCATATACACCAACAAGGATTGGTCTGAGCACTTTATGTATATCTATTCATTTAATCTTCACAACAAACCATTGAGTTATTATTTTCATTTTACTGATGAGAAAACTCATCTGCAAAATGTACTGGCCTTTGTGTACTTCTGTGAAGAAATAATTTGGCTGTCCTGAGCTCTTGTAGGCAGAGTAAACTGTACCCCTCGTCCAGCTTTATCTTATTACATTATGTAATTATTGGGTCTTTAATAGCCTAAGGCTTCAATCCATCTAGTCATTGTGCCAGTGCCTTGTCTTTTGTAGCTACCCCCTTGACTTTCTTCAAATACAGTTTTATTTCTTCATAGAGAACTCACAGAAGATGAATGTCTCATTGGATTGCCCATTTCACTCACAGGAATATGGTAGCCATCGTTCTTCCTGAGCATAAGGGCTGGGACTCCAGGGAGGGTAAATCAAAGACTCTCAGCAGCAGCACCAGGACACAAGCCATAAACAGATGCAGGGGGAGTGGTAAAGATGACCACCCTTTAGCCACAGTGCCACTCTGCCCTCTTCCTTTCATTCTACCTTCTGACCATCTTTCCTTTTCCTGCTGGCATGGCCAAATCTGATCATTATTCAATATTCAGCTTAATCCTACATCTCCAGTGAAGACCTCCTGGACAACAGCAGCTCACACTGGTTCCTCGTCACATTGACCCTTAGTGTTCTGTAATTGGTTACTATTCTCCCTTGTATAATTTCTCTCTCTCTCTCTCTCTCTCTCTCTCTCTCTCTCTCTCTCTCTCTCTCTCTCTCTCTCTTGCCAATGAACTTCCAAAGGGCAAGAAAAATATCTTAAATATATCTAATGGCAACCATTACAAAACTCTCTGGGGTGCAGGCTATTTCCAGCTACACAGACATCCTCCAGCCATGGTAGGGGCAATATTCCCTCCTTCCACTCCAAGCAAAAAATAATATGGACATCTAAGTGATTCCAAATGCCTTCTTTCCCTGGTTTATAGGCGTCTCAGCAAGATCTGCTATTAGATTGTATCTTATAAGAGAAATTAAACACAAGATGTAGGTTGAGGGGGCGAGGTTGCAGTTAAGAACATGGATTCTGGAACCAGTTTGCCTGGAATTAAATCTTAGCTCTACCATTTACTAGCTGGGTGACCTTCAGCAAGCTACTTAACCTCTCTATGCCTCTGTTTCTTAATCTGGAAAGCCAGGGTGATAATAATGGCTCCTATCACATAATATTGTTAATATTATGTGTTGATATTCATAAAGCACTTAGAACAGTGCTTCATACAAAGTGGTACTGCACAAGTGTTTGCTACCATTTTTCGGGTTCCTACTCTCTCTTTTAACATTTCCTTTTCTATTAAAATACAGCATTCATTCTGACTGCTTATCTCATAGCTTTGCAAATATGGTTTGGGTCCAATAGACCTCCTTAATGTATGTGAATCATTTTTGCAAAAGCAAGAAGCAGAAATACCTTTTGGCCTGGCTTAATGGAAGGAGTCTGGTAGACCTGAGTTCAATTACCAGTGCTACTCCCTAGCATTTATGAATCTAAATGTTTTTATCTGAAAAATGAGGCTAATGAATCTTTACTATTATTGTAAAGATCAGAAATAACACTGGATATAAAAATCAGTGGGCAAAGAGTAGGCACTCAATTCAATTCATGATAGCAACTTTCATCACCATTGTCATCGTCATGAATTACGTTTTTCTCATGTTGCATAGAGTCCTTAGCACACTGCTAAAACTTGTGTGTTTTTTTTAAAGTAATTATTACCCATATTCTTGAGGGTTCTAAGATTTTCTATGAAAGAGTTCGTAGCTTCTGTTATACAAACCAATATGTGCTCTGTATACATGTTATCATGTAATTCTAATGCTTCCTACCAATTAACAATGATATGCTAAAGAAACCTAAAAGCGATTTTTAAACCACTTTATTGAAGCATGGTCAGCATATAAAAAGCTGTACATATTTAATGTATACAACTCAACAAGTTTAGGGATAAGTATACACCCATGAAACTGTCTCCACACTCTATGCCATAAACTTATCCATTACCTGCCAAAGTGTCCTCCTACTCCCTCTAAAAATAATTTTTGCATCATGTTTATATTTTAAACAATTACCTAGGTTTCATTATTCTATGTACATTGAATATGCATTTAAAACTTTTTTCAAAAAAGAAAGGATTGGTTTTAGTAGTACCCTAAAAATGTTTATCATATTAGAGGCAATGGCAGGCATCACTATTTTAAAAAGCAAAATCAAGTACCAAAGAATACAGTGAGACCTTGTTCAAGATGTACATTGCCCACAGAAAATATTGTAACTAAAAAGCAATTATTCAAAATATTCTTAAAGTTACAAGGGATTTGTTCCTTTGAAATAATTTTCAGAGTTAAAAAAAAATTTAGAAAAAAATAGAAGACTCAATAGAATCATAGCATGTTAGAGCTCTAGACAATCATTCTAAAGATAATTTTAAGACAATTTCCCATGGATTAGGAACTGAGGCCCAGAGAAGTGATAGAAGTAGCTCAGGATCAGTCCTCCATTACCTCTCCCACAACTGCTCACCTCTCTGCATCAGAGTTCTAACATTTGCACTAACCTCATAAGCTACTACATTTCTTCTCTGTAAATGGAGATAAATGTAAAAACTGATATACATGCACCCAAAGGGATAGAATTTACATCTCTGTGTATATGTGAGATTAGTAAGAGGAAAAAAAAAAAAGTAGCATGGCTAAGAAATAATCTTTTGACATAATGTTGTTTTTATCAGCAACTTTGACTATTTCATTCATTTAAAAAAATTATTATCTAAAAACTATCTAGGCAAAAATCATATTTCTTGGTGAAGCCTAAAAGGCTTTGATAACTCAAACGTACAAAGTCACCAGAGCACGTGTTGAGTATTCGTATCAGGTCAGGTGGATTACAGGAAGAACCCCTGGAGCAGAGTTGTATTAGTCAATCTGATATATATACATGCATACATATGTTTATGGAAATCCCCTTTATTCACAGCAACTCAGATAGAGCAAAACCTTCACAGATGCTGGGGTGAAGACTCTGATCTCAGGCAGACCTACATTGGCCCTCTTGATGCTACTGAGCGCTCAGCCTCATAGTGGAAACTAGCCAGTTCCCCGTGTGGGCAGCCCAAATAGCTTTGAATAGGTGCTTCCCCAGTCTTTTTTCAATTCCATTTCTTGGACTTTGTAAAGGGCTATCCAGTACCAGGATTAGAGACACAAGGCAAATACAAAATCAAAAATTACCCCATTGTCCAGATGCGACTTTCTTCACTGGATATTCCATCCTGTGTATGAAAGCCATCCTTCTCCTTGTACTATGTAAAAATTATTTGGAGAGGAGAATTGTCAAGGCTGAAGTTCTTTCATAGAATGGAGAGAGTGACTCACTGAAATTCTTGTTATATTCCTGCTCACATAGCATCCTTGGTCTTCTGGAAATAGAGAAGAGAAATGGAGATCATCCCCGCTAGGCACCTTAGCTTCCTCAGTGTATTTTCCTCATTATTACTTCCTAAGCACAAATGTAGGTTATTTTCAAATCTTAATTCCCTACTTTTTCCTTCTATTAATTACCTTTATTGTTATTTTACTGCTCATTAGCACCTCTATTAGAGAAATGGAAAATGAAATGAAATTCACCTATAATTAGGCAATACCGAGACAATATTTGTTCCATCAATACTGGAGAAAAAAAGAACCATGGAACAAAATGACTTTAGAGATCATCACTTTGTAGTGGTTAAGATGCCTTAACATGTGATTCTGGCTGCAGAAGAGAGAACACGACTTTGTGTAAGAACTAAATTTCACTTTGTTTAAGAACTAAAGACATGTTATTGCTTCATATAATAAGTCCAAGGATAAGCAATTTAAAAGTTGGTATAATGGCCCAGCAGTGCGACCAAGAAATTTCCTGTTTCTATTCTAGGCTCACCATCCTGAGAGTGACTTTTCATCTTCATGGTTGTTTACATGTGGAGGCAAGGTATTCATCACAATTCCAAGCATCTCTTTCCCCTACAAATACATTCAAAACAGGACTCAGGAGGCAGGGAACAGACTTGCTTCCCTTTATCTAGGAAAATAACCCTTCCCCAAAACCCTCCAACAGACTGCACCTCAGGTCAGAGCTAGTTAGCTGCAAGAGAGGCTGAGCGAAGTCATATTTCATTTTCCAGTTTCTATTCTACACTGAAAAATAGGCAGGGAGAGCGGGGTTCTACAATGACTATAGGATTAGCCAGTCAAAAGTATTTGGCACAGATGAAAACTATCCTATTTGTCAAATAAGAAAATCGAGGCCAAGAGAATTTAAGAAAGTTAATTTTAAACATTTGTTGGGCATCCAGTGTATGTTGGATCCACAAGCTAGTTGGTGAATCCAAAGCTAAAAGCTGGGTTACAAATGCAGCATGATGCATTTGTATTAGATCACAACAATCTGTTCAGTAGCAGAAGAGAGGAAGGTTCATACTGAAGAGCAAACAAATTCTGCATTGGATAGATTAAATTACTCAAAAAAAAAAAAAGTGGGGTGTTATTTGATTCTTCTTTACTAATAGAGGAACAAACACCTTTATACTAAGATACTAGCCTTGGTAAAAAGATGCATCAGAGAGGAAATTCTGAAACCACTGGCTAATAGTAATATGTTGAGATCTACGATCCCTGCATATTAAGAACCATTGTCAAAGCTGATGCACGCTTCAGATTTGGGGGAATTAGATGTAAATTTCTTCTATATTAAGTATCCGCAAGGCATTAAGACTCTACCATTTAAATAGTTTATTTATAAATAAAAATATAAAAATGCTTTACTGCTTTGAAAACATCACTTCCCGATTTCATGAATGAAGGAGCTAAAGCTAATCAAGTTTCAGTGACTTGTGTCAAGTCTCAAGGAGACTCAATGACACAGTGCAGATCAGTGATCAATGAAATTTTGTTATGATATCAGGCAGCAGAGCTTAAGCCATATATTTAGGTAGAGTATATATTTAATTTTCTGAAGTATGTCAGCTCGATCTAATTTCCCAGACAACTCAGGCAAAAGCAGTGACATCACTAATTTGAATCACCTTTGGAATTCATCTCAAAGTTAAGACTATTTCCTGAATGACCTATATAATGGTAGCTATAGTCCTATTCACTACAGTCCAACACATAACTTTACATGGAAACTTCTAACGACAACTGTAAGTTGTTTAATAATTTGTTGCTTACATATGGAAATGAGAGTTTCAAAATTATACTCTGGTATGAATATTAACAACCCCAAATTACCAACACAAGTTTTGTCCTAAATAAATGGTCACAATAAGCCTGTGCCAAGGGCACTGACACAGGTCCCATGGGCTATGAGTATCCTTAGATATACTCTAAGGAAGGAGTAGTGATGGTGTCACCAGGCTGTGGGCCTGTGAGCTGAAGAGGACCAAATCCAGGCTAGATCAGACAAGGGCAGGAGCAAATGAGTGGGTCTCTACCTCTACTCAGACCCCAGGAAGTTCCCAAAATATCTCATATGCCTACAAGCAACTACAGTAGCAAAGGCATTGAGGAATGGCCCTCTACTTTATGGGAAGTTTGCTCCCATCATTGGCAGGGTGTGGAGGGAAGGGGGATTTCACTCTCTTCACCTTATTCCCCAACTAAGACATTGTCCTGGTCTAACTGAGCCCAGTCCTTTGGAGAAAGACAGAGACCTCTTTGTTATATGCAGGGGAAATCCACATTAGCTTTAGCATAGAGGCCCATTTTTACTAATTACATCACTGTGAAATTCTGTGCATATGAAGTAGCCCTAGAAAAATATGAATTTGTAACCATGTTCTGCCTTATTGTATACAAATATTTTTTGTTCTCTGATTCAAATTATTTGCTCTAGAGACAAACTGAATACTAGGAACAGAGGGGCTCTAGAGATGATCTATTTAGCCCCTATTTTTTTACAGAATAAAAAAGACACCCGAATGGTGCTGAGATAGCAGCCAAGCCAGAACTATACTCCAGAGCTCTTAACTCCCAGTCCAACCTTCTTTGATTCTGTTATGTAAGAAATAAAGTGCTGCCTTCTCTTCTGTGGCCCTATTCTAGATTACCAACCATGGAAGATATGTTTCTTCCTGGAATCAAGAATATATTCTACTGTGAAGAAATAGTTTTATAAATAGCAACTGTTAATGGTGATAAATAATTGTTATTAATTATTTGTAATTGATACAAATAGCAATTGTATTCTGTGAAGAAATAGTTTTGTAAATAGTAATTCTTAAAGGTGGAATCATACTGTACTTCAGGTATGTCATGGTGGGCTTATTAGGAAATTTAATTATTACTATTTCTATGGGAAAAAAATGTATTTAGGGTTTCAAATTACCCTAGGGTTTCACATGAAATTTTAGAATAAAACAGGCTCATAAATAGCTTAAGACTGTAAACTGTGTAGTATAGTTCTTGGAAATTCTTGCATCATCTTCATGGTCACAGATACCCTATGACTATAAGATAGCAACAGTGGTTAGTAGGGAGTTTCCAGGCATTTCATTGGGGTCTCTCCTACCTACACCCTTCCAAGTGTCAGAATGGCTGCATCTCAAGCAGGGAGGCAACAAGCCCTTCTTGAAGATGGATCTGCAGTCCATCTTCATGTCCATCACTGAGGTAGACACTGCTGGTGTGGTGGACACAGGGATGCACCACCTAGATCCTCTGTCAAGGAAGTTCTCACTGTACAGCTGCAAGGACTACAGTCGAAGGACAGCCTCCTACTGTCAGCTCCTCCATGGCCAACCTCAGCTGAAGAGAGCAACTTTGTCCAAGTTCGTGTCTTCCTGGCATAGTCTTCATCTATGTGAGTGAGGAAGGCAGCGGGATAAAGCCCAGACACATTAGTTCAACATGAGAAATGCAGATAAACTATTGTCTATATTTACAGCCCTCTGGAGTCCCCCAGAAGGTTGGCCAAGGTTGCATTGCAGTTCAGCATCTTCTGCCCAGTTCTGCAACCTCCCTCTTCTTTTGATAGGCATTTGTTTGTTTGTTTGTTTGATAAAAGATTTTATTTTCTAGACTAGCTTTTGATGAACAGAAAAATTGAGAAGTACAGAATGTCCCTATGTACTCGACATCCAGTTTCCCCTATTACTAACATTTTATATTAATAAGATACATTTGTTAGTTAATGAGCCAATATTAATATACTACTATTAATAAAATCTGTAGTTTATATAGATTTCCTTAGTTTTTACCTAATATCTTTTTTTCTGTTCTAATTACCTCCAGGATACCACATTTTATTTAGATGTTATGACTCTTTAGGCTTCTCTCTTTTCAGTTTTAATCCTAATAAATAGTTTACTCCAAATTCTACTTTATAATCTGCTTCCATAAAACCCAATCTGTAATAACTGGCTACCTACCTACCTAACACCCATTCTCCATTTTTGCTTGCATCCCAATATCCTATGCGCAGCGATGGGCCCAGTCTCAGGACATGAATCACAATAGATCTAATCCAATAAGGAAATCCCAATCTAGTTTGCAGGCGAGAGACCCAGAGAAGGGCATGTGATCCAAAACACAAGAGACATCAGCCAGGAGCTTTCTGAGAAGATTTTCCTCCCTATAAAAGAAAAAATGCCATAAGGGTACAAGAAGAAAAGTTTTTTCCACCCCTTTAATTCCCTATCTGCTGTAGGCACTGTCCTGTGATACCTGGAATGGCACCAACCTCAAACAACAAGGCAATGCAGCAGGGTAAAGGCACCTGGATCTTTTGAGATAATGAAGCTGCAGAACCAACACTAGAATGGAGATATGTATTACATTAATAATAAATGCCCTTTAGTTGAAGTCATTGCCAGTTGAGTTTTCTGTTCCTTGCAGCTGAAAGCATTTCTAACATGCTTTCAGACTGGCACAAGAAAGGGGTTTATTTATAAGGATTCACATGAATAACAGGAAGATAGAGTCTCATAAAACTTTAATAACAAGTCCAGGCCTCACAGAGCCTGAATTGAACAGTAGTTCTAAATCTAAGGCACAAATCCTCACTTGCAATTTTAGAAGTCTTCACTCCAGTGCTTGATTCTATGTATCATTTCTCTGCCTTATATCTTGTGCTTCTTCACGAATAGAGTTTCCTTAAGGCATCTTAAGTCTTTTTTAAGTTAATAATCTTTCAGCTGCAGCTCCCACGAGAAATTCTCAATATGCCTCTGTTTAAATCCTTCGGAGAGAGAATATAATTGACTCAGAACATCTTTTTTGTACTAGGCCATACCACAGGTTACTATGGCCAGTCCACAGATTGCCTTTGGCACAAGCATCTTATCTTGGTCCAAGATATAAACATCACAAGGTATAAAATTGAGCCATACAGAGCTGCTCCTTCATCAGGACTGTGCATGGGATGGTGGTTTGGTCAGGCACAGAGGCACATAGGGTCTAGCAGAGTAGCAGGTGGGAGCAAAAAAGTGGAGATACTGATGCCCTGCATTCTCATCTCTCATCTATGTCCTGCCCCCACCAAATTAGTCTGGTTCTAAGACTTTCTGTCTGTTGGTTATTATTGGAAACATTCCTTTTCCATGCAAATAAAAGAGAAGATGTTTCCAAATAAAATTTGGTTACTGCCACTAGGAAAGGAGGGATGGAAGGAAGGAAGGAAGGAAGGAAGGAAGGAAGGAAGGAAGGAAGGAAGGAAGGAAGGAAGAAGAAGAAAGAAAGAAAGAAAGAAAGAAAGAAAGAAAGAAAGAAAGAAAGAAAGAAAGAAAGAGGAGAGGGAAAGGGAGAAGGAGAAGAGGAGAGGAAAAAAGAGGAGAGGGGAAGAGAGGAGAGAAGGAAGAGAAGAGAAAAGAAAGAAAGGGAGGAAGGGGGAGAGAGAGAGAGACCAGAGAGAGAGAGAGAGAGAGAAAAATTGTCCTCGACAGACACAGACAGGTGTCGATGACAGACTTGGCACATGAGCAAGAAAGGGAGACAGAAAGCAAAGCTGTGGAGGAGTGAGGTCCAAGTCAGCTCCCATCTCAACTCAGAACCAATGAGAAACAGAGATGGTTTCATGGAAGACAGAGGTTTTAATGGGTGATATAAACTAGACTAATCCAACAGACTCCAATGGTATTATCCAATGCCATGGAAAGCATTCCATGGACTCAGCAGTACCCTGGGGCATATCATTCTTCCCACAGGAGTGCTGGCTCCTTCCCCTGATATTGGCATTATAATACATTTTCACTGCACATTTCATCAGAAAGGACTAAATAAATCCCATTCATAAAGGGCAAAAGTACCCAATTTACCCCTGGAAATAAGAAAAGTAATGATAAAATCTGGCCCGATGTGTCTAAAAGCACAGAGTCAAACTATGAAAATGGGATCTTACTCCACGACTACCAGAGGTTTCTTACAAGCATTTGCTTTGCGAAAACCTTGGCTTTCATTCCTCTCTTGATTTTTTAAGCTGGTTTTTGAACACTATTCAGTAGGTAGTTGGCCCTTTTGATGTTTGGCACTGACATAAAAAGGATAAGTTATTTAATTTTCTGCAAAGGCGACCAAACCTATTCTGTATGTAAAGAAGCACGCCGTTCAGGCATATGTGTCTGTGCACAAGTGAAAGCTTTTCTTCTTTGAAGGTTCAAAGTTAACATGTCTACTGAATTCCAAGGAACTGTGCATCAGACCCTGAAATGTAAAAACTAAGTTAGGCAACTTGAAGTGCAGGGTTAAAGCAATTATCAGAAAATTAAGGGTAAGTGAAGGATTGCTGATGATGTAAAAACCATTCATTTCTTTTTTATCTCAAATTATCTAAAATCCAAAAGAAATTTGAGTTGGCTATGTCCATAAAAGCAAGACAAATTAGAAATCTGGCTTGATTATGCAGATAGGTTAGAATACAGACTAGTGGGAAAGGTTCATTTAGCCTGAATTGCCCAAATTGGTCACTTGTATGGAATCAAGTTGCTGTGTTGTGACAGAAGTTTTTAAATTGTATATAAACAATGCCTGAAGGGAGGAGAACAACATTCAGCAAATTGTTGAATGCCTATATGAGCTAGGCTATGTGCTAAGTGCCAAGAATACAAAAACAGAAGAAGACAAACATTACCAAAACTATTCCATGAACTAAATCTAAAAAGGATAAACTGAAAGTAAATTAAAATAGATGTCCCTAAAGTTTGAGTTTGAAGGATGGTTAAGCACTTTGAGTTTCATGAATTTTCCAAAGCCTCCAGCCCACTTGAATCCAATCCAATCACCTTAACATGGAACTGAAGACCTTCTACAATTTGGCTTCAAATACCTTTCTGTTCTTATCCTCTACCAAACCTCCCCAGCCACACACCTTACAACTCAACTGTTTTCAAATGTACTGTAACTCTGTGGTTTCAGTCAAGCCATTCTCTCAGCCTCTAATATCCTCCCCTCTTGAATTCCTCATATCCCCCATTCTCCCTGCCATCAATCCCTCTGCCTACCATATCTGACTGTTAAAGCCCACTTTTTAATCTAATTAACCGCTAAAAGCTCCATGAAGAACATCACTGATACCTCTGTCATAATTGCCATGCCTTCTTTTAGGGTTCTACTAGATTTTGTTTATGTCTCTTATTTAATGGACACTGTTTACCCCTGGCATTATAGTCATAAACATATCTACAACCCCATTAGATTGTTATTTTTCTGAAGAGAGTTGTGGCTTTATTCATTTCCATAGTCTTGCTAGATTTACACAGATTAGATACTTGACGTATGTTCATTAATATATTACACTTAGTCGAAGGACAAACAAGATGTGTTCTCCTTAAATAAGCATAGCCAATGAGTAAAGTATAGATAGACTATGAAAATTCATTTATGCTTTCTTTTTTTAGTGTCTTTTGCTGTTTTCTATATCAACATATTGCTTTGTCCATGGATTTCCCCTCCAGGCTTCTATAATTCTTGATATTTCCCATTTTAAAAACTTATTTTGGTTCAAAATCACTTTTCCTTTGTGTCTCTCTATATCAGGGTCACTTCAGGAAAGCATGGACTGGTATACACTGACAGAACTTCCTTATCATTAGAACACGCCCCTGCCCAGACATGTCAAGGAAATCATATTTTGAAGGAATTTTCACAACACCATCAATTGGAGGGAGTTTCTTTATTCCACAGCTTGTCAGACAGCTATAGGAGGAGAGGAATGTGGACAGACAAACCTCATATAAAGAGTTTTCCATTATAACCAAAACTAATTAGATCCCTGGGCTAGTTTTAGCTAACTCTTCCAAAGACTAAAAGAGGAAAACAAGGTCTATAGAGAGAATTGTTTTATGTTAAGAACTACAGAATTTCAGGATAGAAGGAAGAGCAAGGGAAAAGGGTGACTGCAAAGGTGTTCCTTACATGAATCAATTTGCTTCTGGCTTCATGGACTTTGAAAAGGGTGGTCAACATTTTAATGACAGCTCAGAGACATGGTCATTCATTCAGTCAGCTGTTCAATAAATATTTCTTGAGCATCTATTACATGGCAGGACTGTTCATGGGACTAAACAGGGCAGACATGGTCCCTGCCCTCAAGGAGCTTTCGATCTAGTGAAGAGGCCAAAACTTAAATAAACAACTACATAATTAATCATAGAAAGTGATACTACAGAAAAGTATATGGTGCTATGAGAATGTATAATGGGGGTGCATAACCCAGTCTGGGGGGTCAAGGAAGGCTGCCCTGTGGGAATGACATTTAAGGGTCCAGAAGGACAAGTGGATATTTGCCATATAAAGAAGTGAAGAGAATTGGTTTCAAGCAGAAAGAACATGAACACAGACACAATCAGGCCTGGAAGTCAAAATAGAAAGGTAGGCTGAAGGACAAGAAAAATGGAGTGTAGATTTATATGTAGGTGCAGACCGATCTCTGACTTTCAGCACTGGCCATATCCCTATGATATGTTCTTATAGCACTCCGTCTCTATCCTCCAGAGTTCATAATTGGGTGTGTGCAAAGGAAAGAGAGATTAATATCAGTCTCCATTACCAAACTGTAAGATTCATGAGGGTGAGAACCATTTTACATTTTATTCACTATTGTAAGCCCAGAGCCTACCACAGAACCTAGAATTTCATATGCATTCAATAAAGATCTCTGGTATGAATGAATGACCAAATGAATAAATGACTAGTATAGGAGTAAAATACCTCAAGGTGTTGGGTTCCAATTCTGATTCCAGAATTAACTTTCTACTGAAATGAGATATTTCATTTAATTCCTTTGGGACCCATTTTTCTCTATGATAAAAATTAAAATTTTTAATGAGATTATCTCTAAACCCTTTTCCAATTCAAAATTCAAAGGTTTTTTGTTGTTATTTCTTTTCTTATTTTCACATTTTCCACTAAATATGTCTTTCCCATTGCTTATTATTGTCTTCTACAGGCAAATTCAAGAATTCCAGGTGCTGTCATATAAATTTAGAATTTGTAAGTCTATCAGACCCTGGTCAATGAAGAGCTGGCCTCTACTTTACCCGAAATTATATGCATTATCAAAAGACTAACATCAAAGCTGATTACTTTAACAGGAGGTACCTAGCCAAGCAATCCTTTGATTTTCTTTCACTACTTACACACTAAGATAAAGCTAGTTAAAAAAAAAAAATCAAAAGCACTTTTCATTTATATTTTTGGCTCTTCCAGTAAAGCAGATTATCTAAAATTAATTAACCATCAGAGGGGCACAATTTTACATCTTGCACCGAAACGAATACTCACACACACAAACAAAGGATGGATTTCCAGCTAGGTACATTTTTTCCTGAAAAATTATTAGAATTAACATGATTCATTCTACTTCAGTGGTTTAATATGTGGGCTTTATAATGCTGGTCTTAAAAATGAATGTGTGGAAGATAACATGTTTATTTTCATAACTGAAAAATAAATAAATAAATAAATAAATAATGACTTAAATTATTCCTAGTGGCAAGGGTTTCTTTTATTAATTTATTAAATTTTTTATGGTGACATTGATAATGAAATCCAATAAGTTTCAAGTATACAATTCAATAAGAAGTCATGTATGTATATTGCATGATGTGTTCACCGCCCATAGTTAGATTTCTTTCTGTCACCCTATATTTGACCCCTTTTATTCCATCTACATTCCCCCACCCTCTGGTAACCACTAGTCAATTGTCCATGTTCATGAGTTTCTGTTTGTTTCCCATGTTTGTTTGTTGCTTTTAGATTTATATCCCACATGTAAGTGATGTTATGTGGCTTTCAACTTTTTCTGTCTGGCTTATTTCCCTTAGCATGATTATCTCAAGGTCCATTCATGTTGTCACAAATGGCAGTATTTTATCTCTTCTTATGGCTGAGTAATATTCCATCGTATGTATGTACCACAGCTTCTTTAGCCAGTCATCTATCATAGGACACTTTGGTTGCTTCCATGTCCTGGCCACCATGAATAATGCTGCTATGAACATCAGTGTATATATACCTTTTCAGATAAATGTTTTCAAGTCTTTGAGATAAATATCTGGTAAAGGGTTTGCTGGATCATATGGCAGATCAATTCTCAGTTTTTTGAGGAATCTCCATACTGTTTTCCATAGTGGTTTGTACCAATTTGCAGTCCCACCAGCAATGTATGAGCGTTCCTATTTCTCCGCATCCTCTCCAACATTTATTATTACTTGTCCTGTTGATAATAGCCACTCTAACAGGTGTGAGATGGTATCTCATTATGGTTTTCATTTGCATTTCCCTAATAGCTGGTGAAGTTGAGCATTCTTTTATATGTTTGTTGGCCATTTGTATGTCTTGAGAGAAGTGCTATTCAGGTCCTCTCTCCATTTTTTAATTGAATTGTTTGATTTTTTGTTGTTGTTATTGAGTTGTATAAGTTCTTTGTATATTTTGGATGCTAGGCCATTATTAGAGGTGTCACTTGCAAATATATTTTCCCATTTGGATGGTTGTCTCTTTGCACTGTTGATAGTTTCTTTTGCTGTGCAGAAGCTTTATGTTTTTATTCTATCGATAATAACAGAACGAGAAAATACATTAAGTGCCTAATTTGTATTGATCTAGGTCATAATAATATCAAAAATGTAAATTTATAATATTTTAAACACCCAAATGACTCTATCATTCTTTGGGTATACAAAGCTTATTTTGTCAGGTAACAGCATTATATTAAAAATTGGTTTAGAGTCCTCTAAAACATTGCTCCTATTTCTTCGAGTGTTTCCACCTATGAAACACAAGACATAAATCTACTGCAATTTGCACGAAAGACATCTCACATAATAACTGTGTGTCTGAAAGGGATAGCTCTATGCAGGAGAGAACGCAAGGAAAACAGAGAGGAGTATACTAGATCTGATGCTCAAGCCTGCCTCAAATTATTCTGCCTCAAGCACTTATCCCAATACATGTAAAGCCCACCTTACTTAATTCAGAATGATCATATTATGAACGCAGAGGGTAATGGCTCTTCTGGCTATTTGCAAAGACCAAAGATAAGCTTCAGGTGCATATTCTAATAGTATAATATAAAATACAGTGAAGGAGAGTGCTCAGGTGGGACTTTTATCAATTTGTAAAAAGTGGTACTAAGCTAAAGCTTAATAACAATGTTCCAAAAAGGATGATGTCTTGGCAAAAAAAAGTGGCATCCATGCTAGTAGAATTCATCTGTTTAGTCCAAAGGCAGATTCATGAAAATTTGAACAATTTTCTTCGTGCCAAAAAAACTTGCTTTGCTGTCCAAATGTTTTCTTATCAGAAAAAACTTTTGTTATCAAGATAATTTGTGTATGTTGATATTTCATATATTATATATTTCTTTTGATTTGCCATTATAAATATCTTTCTAAAACTTTTATTGATATAATTCATATACCACACAATTCACCAATTTAAAGTACACAATTCAATGTCTTTTAGAATATTCAGTCATGTATCGACCACCATGATCAATTTTAGAACATATTTATTATCCCAAAAAGAAACCCTCATCCCTTAGCCATCACCCCACCATCTTCCTATTCTCTCAAGCTCTAGGCAAACATCAATCAACTTTCTGTCTCTATAGATTTGCCTCTTCCGGACATCTGATATAAATCTGTGGTGTTTTGTGACTCTCTTCTTTCACTTAGTATATGTTTTTAAGGATTGTCTACATTGCAGCAGGTATCAGTACTTTGTTTCTTTTTATCAAAGAATAATATTCTATTACATGGATATACCACATTTTATTTATCTGTGCATCAGTTGATGGGCATTTGGGTTGTTTTCACTTTGGGGATATTATGAATAATGCCGCTATGAACATTCGCATATGTTTTTGTAAAGACATATGTTTCATTTCTCTTGCATCTGTCAATAGCTGGAAGTGAAATTGCTATATCGTATGGTAACTCTGTGTTTAACCATTTGAGAAACTGCCGAGTCTGGCGGTTTCACCAAAGCAGCTGCATCATTTTATATTCCCATCAAAAGTGTATGAGGGTTCCAATTTCTCTACATCTTTGTCAATACTTGTTATTATCTTTTTGCTTACCACCATGCTAGTAGGTATGAAGTGGTATCTCATGGTTGTTTTTGTTTGCATTTCTCTAATGACTAATTATGTTAAACATCTTTTTATGTGCTTATTGGTCATTTGTATATCTTCTTTGGATAAATATTCAGGTCATTTGTCCATTTTTAATTGGGTTGTCTTTTTATTATTGAGTTGTAACAGATATGTTTTTAAAATAATTTTTTCTAATATAGTTGGCATACAATATTATATTAGTTTCAGGTGTACCCCATAGTGATTAGACATCCATATAATTTAAAATGATCACCTGATAAATCCAGTACCCATCAGACACCAGACATAGTTATTACAATATTATCGATTACATTCCTTATGCTATACTTTATATTCCTACAACTATTTTGTAACTACTGATTTGTACTTCTTAATCCCTTCCTTTTTCAACCCCTTCTCATCTGGCAACCCTCAAAATGTTATCTGTGTCTACGAGTTTGTTTCTGTTTTATTTTGATCTTTATATTCCACATGTAAGTGAAATCATACGGTATTTGTCTTTCTCTGTCTGACTTTCTCCACTCAGTTCAATATCTCCTAGGTCTATCTACATCGTTGCAGATGGCAGGATTTCATTCATTCTTTTTTTAAATTTTTTTTATGGCTGAGTAATATTCCATTTTATATATATACCACCTCTTCTTTATCCATTCATCCATTGATGGACACCCAGGTTACCTCCATGACAGATATTTATTTTTAAAAGGAAACTCAATGTGTAAAAACACAAACTAACAATTTAATAAATGTAAACTGGTTACCTGCTATATGTAATTTAGGGCAGTACCCAAAAGCAAGGAAAAGATGCATCAGGAAGTTCACTAAGGAAGGTACTGGGGAAAATCCAGTAGTAGAGGAAAATTATATCAGGTGAGAAAATTGGAAAAGTTGGTATTTGTAACTGGTCTTTTAAAGTGGGCATAATTTTGAAAGACAGAGAGGGGACAGGGCCTTTCAGCCAGAGAGAACAGCATGAGAGGTAACACAATGGCACTGGTATTCAAGGCATGATAGGAGAACAGCGAGTATTTGTTTAGCTGGAAAATGAGATGAGCAAAAGGCTAGATAATGAGGCTGGAAAAGGTTAGATAGAAACATGTTTTTGAAGCTTAACTACCAGGTTGAGGGGTCTGTGTTCAAAATCCTAAATCGGTGGGTTCTCAACTGGGAGCAATTCGGCTCCCATGAGATACCTGGCAATATCCAGAGATATTTTTGGTTGTCATAACTACTGGCATTATTATTAGTGCATAGAGGCCAGCAGTGATGGAAAATATCATCCAACACACTCCGACCCCACCTACAACAAAGAATTATTGGCCCCAAAGGTCAATAGTACCAAGGTTAGCCCCATGATTACCCCCAACTTACCTGTTTGAGCGAGTTTTCACGCTGCAGCACACAGAGAATGACCCATGGAAGAACCCAATGACTCTTCCACTCCCACCTTCACTGAGTTAAGGAGATGGAGCTGAAACTCTAGGCGGTCAGGATAACTAGATTTTATAATACAGAATACAGAAGAGAACTGCACAGAGAGAATATTCTGGAGACATGCCGAGGGGTTTCCCTTTGAAAATTTAGCTGAGTACTGATAAGCACATACATATGAGGAAGCGACCCAAGTTTAAGCTAGGGGAAACAGCCATCTGAAAGGGTTAGAGGAAACAATGCCTCGTGTTCACATAGAGTAGAGAATAGTGCCTATTACCACCAGCCGGCCTGGAAAACCTCATGATTCATACCTTTCCCACCCAACAAGGTAAAATTCATAGTCAAAAATTACCACAAAATAAGAAGCAGGAAAATATAAATCATGCTAAAGAGGAAAAAAATCTATCAATTAAAATACAGATGTTAGAATTAGCAGACAATGATATTGAAACGAATATTATAACTGTATTCCATATTGCAGAAAGTTAAGTAGTCATGGAAGGTATACACAAAAATAAATAAATAAAACTTCTAGAGATAAAAACTACGATGTTTGAAATAAAAGTGTTTGAAATGAAAAATATACGGGAAGAGAAATAGAGCTGAAGAGGGATAGCACAAGAAAAGATTAGTCAACTTGAAGACATAGCAATAGAAACTAAATCCAAATGGAATACAAAGAGAAAATTTAAAAAATAAAAATAATAAAAAAGGAAAAGAAAGAGAACCAGTGAGCTGTGAGACAACTTCATGTAATTGGAGTCCCTGTAAGGGTTTAAAGGTATCAAAAAAATATATTTGAAGAACTTACAGATACAATTTTTCCAAATTTGATTGCAAACTACAAAACCACAGATTGAAGATTCTCAATAAACCCCAAACACAAGAAACAAAAAAAACTATACCAAGACACCCAATCATCAAATATCTCAAAACTAATGGTTAGTACTTGGATGGGAGACCACCTAGGAATACCAGGTGCTGTAGGCAGAAATAAAAAATAAAATAAAATAAAATAAAATAAAAATAAAAAGATTAATCATACCAAGTGTTTGTGATGTGTAGAACTGGAACTCTCATATACCACTGATGAGAATATAAAATAGTGCAACCACCTTGGAAAATAATTTCAGTTTCTTAAAATGTTAGACACAGACCTAACCTATGATCTAGCCATTCCACTCCCAAATATTTACCCAAGAGAAATGAAAGCATATATCTGTGTAATGACTCATACATGAATATTCATAGCAGCTTTATGTATAATTGTCAAAATCTGGAAATGATCCAAATATCCTTCAACAGGTATATGGGTAAACAATTGTGGTATATCCATACAATGTAATACCATCAGTAATAAAGAAGAATGAACTATTGATGAATGCTACAGTCTGAGTAAATCTCAAAATAATTCCTGAGTAAAAGCAGCCAGACAAAAATGCAAACTAATCTATAGTGTGACAAAAAGTAAATTAGTAGTTGCCTGGAGATGTTGGCAGGGGAAGGGGGCAGTGATTACACCAGGAAACTTTTGGGAGTAATGAATACGAAATATGTTCATTATCTTGATTGTGGCGGTGGTTACATAGTGTATATACATCAAAACTTATCAAATAGTATACTTAAAAATGTGGTTTATTATGTCGATTATACCGCAAGAAAGCTGCTTTTTAAGTGTATGTAATGCAAAGATTCGGGAAAATTTAAATTTATATAATATAAGTATTTCTTGCCCTGAACCAGATTTAGACATTTTTCTAAGTATTTTTTACTGGTTAGTTCAGTTAACTATCACAGACCACTGAAATTCTAAAAGCATGAGTGACAGGCTAACTTCATGCATCCCATCTCATTTTGTTTTGTTTCATAAATTTTTCTCTCAACAAATACATGCTTGGTTGTAAAGGCAGCAAAGTGAGAGTATGTAACAAGAAAGAGCCTCAAAATAATGATCTTAGGTCAGGAACATTATCTTCTTATACAAAAGACAACACACTATATTTCTACAAGAAGATATTTTATATCTACACCTTTACTGAGCATCTCCTTGCAAATACCAGCTATTAAAGACAAATATCACCTTATTTATGCTTCATAAAGCTTAAACATACTTTTTGATGAAAACAAGAATGTTCCAACGAAGTCTTGATTTTGCTCTAAAAATCTAGTTATTTTGCAGCTGCTTAAAATAAGCCTGGCCTTCTAGGGCTCTAAAGAAAAGCAAATGAGCAAATATTACCCATTCTCTGACATGCTATCTGAATATCATGAGGTTCACTTTGTGTAACTATGTTTTAGATTCTGGGCATATGGACCTTTATTTACTTTCATGGCAGACTTAAGCACCTTTGCAGGGTTTTCCTAGAGATCTGCTGATGACCTCTTTAGTTATGGGATCCTCAACCAAAGTGCAGTATACACAGCATTTAATCAGCTTCAGCCTGTCACCTCTAGACATCATTAACTTAATTATATTTTAAGCCTATTCTACTACAATGAGAAGGAAGAGAGAAAAATTAACATATTTGTAAATATTTAGTGAGTTAGGTAAAGATATTAAATAAAGCAATACTTCCAAGTTTCTATTTTTACAGTAACTTAAATGTCTTTTCTCTAATGAACCAGCTTCTTCGGCTCTCTCTTCCAAGAGCTTTTCTTTCTTGGCACCACTGAAATGTGTTCGTTGAGGGGTATAATAGAAGACTTTAGACTCTGTCTGGGACAGTAAACACTCTTCACATATTGTCGGAATCTCTTATATGGACCTTAACAGAGTGTACTCATCATGGCTCTTTTTTATTTTCCATGTATAGATGCTTTTTTCCCCCAAGAGAATGTGAGTTAACTGAAGATAGAGACTGTATCTGCCACTATGAGTTTTGATATTGAATATATCTAACTCTTAATGTTGTTAGTTTTTAAAAACCTTCTTTGGAGGCTAAATATCAAAAGGGAAGTAGAATTTGAGTACATTTTATCATCTTACATCAACGTGTATGAAGCACTACCCTTAATGCCTGTGCTAGACCTGCAGGAAATATAAGGATATATGGCAGGTTGTCACAGAAGTTAAATGAGATGAGATTCAAGAGGGCCCCCCATGTGAAACCGAGGGGTTTAGACTGGCTAGGAAATCATTAAAGGTCTTTAAGCAGGAGGAGGACATGATGAAAGACAGTTTTTAGAAAGCTTGGTCCAACTGAATTACATAGGATGGACAAATTCAAGGCAAACTAGAGGCAAAAAGACTAAGTGGAGCAGTTAAGGATTGAAGCTGTTCAGCTGTGAATAAGACAGAAAGGAGTTAGAAGCAATTCAGGGAGAAAGACAAAGACATAGGGCTGATAGCGGAACCACCTCATCAACTAGATGAGTCCTAAGTATTTTTCCCTATTATTTTTATTTTTTTACTTATATATCTTTCTTCTTCCAAAATAGAATTTCTGGGAGCTTATTAAACTTCATATGATATAACATAAAATTTAAAATAAGTTGGTTGTGAAATTGGAACAAATAATTATGGTTAGAAAATAAGGTAAATCCAAGAGTAAGGTTGTTATACAAAATGCACGCTATGAAGAGAAAACAGTCTGAAGCATGAATGATTGTGTATACAAGATTTAAAAAATAAACCAGTTTCTCAGCATAAGTTTCTGGCACCAAGAACAAAGAGAAATTTCTCTCTGAGGTCTGCAGATAGAAAATGTCGTGCTCTTTAGTAACAATAACTATCCTCAATATTCTTGGAGTAAATACATCCAATAATGTAGGCAATTTGTATAACGCCAGGGGGGAAAAGTCCAAATTAGTGGGAATATTGGAAATGAGAGGCTCCAAAGCAACAGGGTCTGTTTTTGGCTGGTCTGACTAAGTTTGGGGATGGCTTTTTTTCAATCTCTAGATGTCATGTTCCTTGAAATGTGGTCTCTATACTGTCAATATAAAGTGATCTCTATGCCATCAATAGAAATTGGTTAAAAAATATAGATTCTGGGCCTCCCCCAAGATGTAATGAATCAGAATCTCTGGGGGACGGGGCTCAGGAATTTAGCTTTTTAAAAAAGTTTCACAAGTAATTCTGATGCTGATGTTGGAGAAGCTTTGACTAGAGGCAAGTTGTCTGTGGGTAGACTCGCTATGGGGTGTGAAATGCATTCAGCTAGTCATGGTGAGCATTTTAAAAACTGAAATACGAACTAGAACAGACTAGAATATACTAAAATGCCCAAGTTATAAGGATATGCAATTAGAGTAAGTATTCTTTAGGGTAAATTTTATGAATACATATATATTATTACATAAAATACATATAATTTAACCTAATAAATAATTTGTGTGCATATATATAATATAGTGACTATAATATATATGAAATTTTGATATATAAATTAGTATCTTACAGTTACTATGTATTTTTTTCCCATGAAACCCACTAGCTAGAGAAATTCTTCAGACAACCTGACTTTGTCTTGTTTTCTCCACTCAGTTTTGATTAAGCTCTGAGCAGCAGCAAGTCTGAACTCATATCTGTGAGAGGAACCCTGTAGCTGGGTAGGTTGTCATTTGCCCTCAACTGTCAGCCCAGCTGGGGCTGGAGTGAGTTACACTTGTGAGCTGCTAAGAAGTTAAACAAGAATCAGAAACTAAATGGAAGGCCAGAGACTGCAATAAACTCCCTGAGACTCCCAAGAGTCCCCTCAGGACATAACCTGGGGTCCACCTAACACAGAGGTGCAATAAGCAGGTGTGGGTTTATCTCTGAAGCTGAACAGTTTTTCTCCTAGTTGACCACTTTCTCTCTCTTCCTAAATACATCCTCTCCTCCTACTCAGGAAACATCGGATCTTTGTGAATCCATACCCTTCAAGTCGAGGCATCTATTCCCTGCCTTCTTCACCTAAGAAATCCCCATAGTTCAAGGCCAAGCTGAAGTTTCACCTTCTTGGTGGAAACTTCCCAAACCACAGCTAGGCTCTTCTTGGAATTTCTACATTTATTTATTCATTATCATGATTTATCTTTTACATTTCATGCATTCATTTAAAACAAATAATTATTAAGCACCTATTATGCGGCAGATTCTGTGATGGTAGGAAATTTATATGGCTTTGAACTCTCCACAGCCATATAAATGACTTGCATATAGTAAGTACTCAACATACATTGTTGACTAACTGGCTATTAATATGCACTTTGGTTCCTACTTATCCTTTTTTTTCTTCCTCACTTTCTTTTTTTTTTTAAATTGAGTAATAATAAATGCACAGAAAGAACATGAAAGTTTATAGCAAATTGAGTGGCAAGTAGCTATTCTCATTTTCTCATACCTTTAGAATACAAGGCTGCTCTTGTGTAGATATGACCTTTTTAAATCATATTTAAGCAAATTAAAAACATTTATCAGAAATGTATCTGAATACATTCCAAGCATCATGTATTCTAAAAAATCAAGTCAATTGAATGCATAATGAACTCTTTCATTTATTTCAATTTGATCCACCTGAGATACTTAAGTGAATACATAATATACTCACATCTCCTCAGGAATCCTAAACCAAAAGCTAAGAATGACTTGCTCCTTTCTTTGTTAAAAAAGACTTAGGAGTGAAAACATTGCTTTTATGTATTTTTAAGCAATCAAAATATCCTCATGAAATGAAAAAAAATTCCTACTGGATTTCTGTGGTTGAATAGCTTGAAACAGCTAGAAAACTACATCCATTAGCCATCTTACAATAAAACCTTTGAAATACACAATAATACATATTAATTGCAGAAAATTTTGAAAACACAGGTAAGCACAAAGAAAAAAAATTAACAAACCACCTGTAACCCTATGGCCTCTGAATAACCACTTGGAATATACCCTTCTAGGTCTGACTTAAGAAGTCCTGAGTTTACCAATTATTTATGTGAAATCTTTGGATTTATAAGCCCGAAGGATGTGGCTTTGTCGTCCAGCTTTAGACATAGTGGTAGACTCTTATAAAAGAAAATAATGTGGAGAAAAGGCAGTCTTTTCAGAGAAAATTCATTATTCATCTTTCCTAATGTAGCTATTAAAATGGGGGAGGAACACTGTTAATAAAAGGTAACTTTATCACCAGAACAAGATAAGCTATTATTGCCTTAATAACCAAATTACTCTGTAATATTACTTTTATTCAAGAATTTCATATGCTTAATAAGAAGTGCCAGAATGGGATGTGCTCAGCATTTCACACTCATTTGTTACAATACCTCAGAGCATTAGAAAATGTTCAATTGAAATGTAATTTCCAGCTAAGTTACAGCTCTACAAAGAAGTTAGGGAAACTCAAACCCTAGATTTTGTCCCAGAGATTTTGAAGTTTAATGTTGTTATGACTATCTCACATGCCAAGGTAAACCCAACAGTGTTAAGTTACACTCATGAGAATAGAGTGAAACTACAATCACCAACTTACGACTGACATAAAACCAAAAAACCCCGCAGACTTAAACTGCGGCTTTAACAGAGACATAACTAATGTCAGTATTGAGAAAATAAAGGCAACTAGATCTCTGCATATTAATGTCAATATCTGATTATGATGACAATATAAAAATGGAAGGTTGGGATATCTAAGCATAGCGTTAAAGTCTAGAAAAAATTAAATATGACCAAAGATATTGCAACTACCAATCTTAACTCCATTCAGTTAAGTTTAATTACAACTGAAGCCATGATTTATTTCCAGACATCTTGGCTAGTATTCTAGAATTTTCTTCCTAATAGTTCAAGGATTGAGATAGTTTAAGATTCTAAGCCTATAATAGCATATTTGTAGATAATCGTATGCTATGAGATGTGTAATATGATTCCCGGATCCTTTGATAACACTGAGACCTGCTGAATGAGAGCTTGAGTGAAAGCAGTAATTCAAAATTTCCTTCCTTTGTGATTTTTTGGTCTAAATCTCACCATTACTTTTTCATTGTTTGGGCCTTATTGTACTTAAAAGCAGGGCAAGCCTGATAAGAGCAAAGGAAAGGCTTAACACAGTATGGAGAAGGCAGCATGGATTTCCTCCAGAATCAGCACAGGGACACACCCGAGGGGCCTGGAACCATGGGAATTTCCTACTGAAGGACGTATTAGTCTATAGCTTAATTTTTACCATAAGATTAATGGGACATGGGATGTGGAACATTCTCGGACTCTGACTAAAAGCAAATACCACAAGTTAGACGTTCATGTGAATTTCTTTTTTTTTTTTATGAATATCAGTATATTGTCAAGGAGACCCAAAGACTAGAGGACGGGAGAAAAAATGTTTCTCCTGAAACTCCCATGAACTGTGAAGAATTGAAATTATATGCTTGAGGACGGCAACAGCACCAAGCCTCAGAAGAAAAATTTTAAAAAAACTTTAAAGGTACTCCTGAAAACTGATAAATGTCACATATTATGTTTACAGGATATCCTACCCAAAAGGATTTGATTATTTCAACTGTCCTGCAACTTGCAGCTGTGACTGTCACATTCTTGAGATGAAGCTATCCTTCATGTACCCTTAAGCTTGATCTGCCCATGAAAGCTGCCAACCACAAATATGCAGCCGGTAGAGCATCCTGTCCTCCTATCACTGCCATAAACACTTTGGATACTACTTGATTTATTAAAGTGATAAGTATTTGTACTACAGCAGTGGTTCTCAACAGGGGCTGATTTTATCTCCCAGGGGACATTTGGCAATGTCTGGAAATATTCTTTTTTTTTTTTGATAGTCACAACTGGTGGGGGGAGGGTAGCAGTGGAAGTTGCTACTGGCATCTGGTGGGTAGAAGCCAGAGATGCTGCTAAACATCTTACAAAGCACAAAACAACACTTCCACAGAAAAGAATTAACTTGCCCAAATGTCAATAGTGCCTAGGTTGAGATATTCTGAACTAGAGTTTTATTTATTTATTTTTTCACAACTGCTCTATGGAAGGAAATAAACGAGGTAGAAATGTATTTATTTACTCTTATTTCTTTACCCCTCAAAACCTTCTTCTCTACCTTTGCATAACGGGTCATCATTCTGCTTTCACCTAAATCTATGGCTTCTTACTGAAAGACACCAAGGGTCACTTTTAACACAAAACAAATGTTTCTTTCTTCCAGGAGACAAATGGTCAGTGCTAACTTTTCAAGTTGTCTTTAACTATTTTGATGAATTGAGATTCTTCTCTAGCTGGTGAAGAAAAACAACATAGATAATGGTCTCTGCAGCTGTTAGAAGGTTTATGTGTTGTGTTTTTTGTTTTGTTTGTTTTGTTTTGTTTTGTTTGGGGTTTTTGGGTCTAGATTACCTGCCCTGGCTACATTAATTCATGCACTTGACCAAGCAAAAAGCCTCATTCCTAAAATAGGGTAGTCAAAGAAACCAGATCAACCTGGAAGGAAACATAAAACCGTGGGAAAGAAGATAAGGCTGACCATTCAATCACCTCATATTTAAAGAAATCTAAGTCTTGCAACACCAAGGCCATCTGCTGAAGTCCAGAAAAAGAAACATTGGAAGAAAACAGAAATATACATGAGGATGCAATGATAGGCCAAAGTTGAAATAGAGATGAAGGACCAGGAGAGACCACATTTTCCCCATGACACCCTCCTAACCATCCCCCCACAAATAAAGGCATTCATTGCTTGCCTTCTGTTAAAAGCACCAAAGGATTATCCACATCCTCCCTTGGTTACACATCACAGAACTTACAGCGCTATTCTAATCAAAAGGAAGATAACTCTGATTCTAGGAATGTTTGAGTCTGGAAGCAGAGTGGACTGAATGATCTGATAAGCCCTTATCTGCTATTACCTTTTGACAAAAAAAAAAAAAAAAGCATTTTCATTCCATGTGCCTGTGTTACAGAGAATATAATGTGAGAGAAAAAGCCAAGCCTTTACAAAAAAAACCAATACTCTTATTGAGAGAATAAACTTGAACTTTTAATTAGGCAAAATGAAATAAAAAGATGATCCCTTGCTCAAAACAGGTTTTCCTCTACCTACCTACATCCACCTATCTATCTATATATCTATCTATGTATACTTTCAGGCGTCAGCCTGAAAATCCACCATTAGACATTTATTTCTCCTTGCTGCTTACACTCCAGCTACAGAGAGAAATATGGTTTTTTACACTTCAGGATTTTGTTTCCTGCTCCTATTCCCTTTATCACACTATTCCTCAACCTTATCCCCATTCTTGTCTTCCCTTTCTTTAAGATTAGACACAGGTGTCATTTTTCGAGAACTTTCCTTTTGACCATAACCTCACCCTTTTTCTGTGCTTCTACAATAACCAGATCATATCAGCATCATCATACTTAAGACATTTTCACATCTATTCACGTTTCCAGTGGATTTCAAATGTTTAGTAAGCATAATAGTCACTTGAGGAATTTGCTAAAAATATAGACTCTCTTGCCCTCTACAGAGATTTTGATTCAATAAATGTCGAGTAGGCCCAAGAGATTGCACTTGTGAATAAAACCTTCCCTAGTGATCCTGATGCTGCTGTCCACAAACGACACCGGAGAACTCAGCCTTGTCTGCACCCCGAGCCCCTTGGCACTCAAAGCGAGCAGCTTTCTTTACTCAGCTTCATATCCCTAATCCAGGACCAATCATGGCACAGAGAAAGTCCATGTTTGAAAAAAATTAAATAAAATGTAGAATAAATGAGTCCTGAAACATCTCTGATTGAAAAACAAACATCAAAGTCATAAAACAGAGTAATTGAGCATATGAGAACAGGAAAAAAATTAGAAGACAAGGTGATGGAAAACCCCTGAAGTCAAATCTCCAGTTGCTTCACATCTTGCCAAGAGACACTACTGCAGGTCTCTTTACTTTCAGCATCAGCTCCCATTACCACCCAAATGCCTGGTGTTACACCAATCAACTACCTGTGGATTTTTATTTCATCTTTATACTGTATCCCACACCCTTCTAGTATTACAGTCAGGAAGAAGGTATGCTTTACATTAAATTCCTTCCTGTACCTTTTGCGTCCATTTTTAATCAGTAAAGCCCAGCTTGAGATAGAATGTTTCAGAGCACAGTTTGAAAGAGGACAAGGAGAGGGTCTTGTAAATCATACTACTTTTAGACAAATATAAAGAATAGTCTATATTCATACAACGAGCAAAATCAGGAAAGAAATACAGATACTGGTTTGTAAAGCAGTCTTGTGTGTGTACTATTTGGTGTAGATGTTAGCCAGATTAGGAAAGAAAAAAGGAGTGTATGTGCACATATGTGGGTATGCGGTTAATATTGAGCTAGGCAAAAATTTCCTAGGTCCCTAATAGAGTAAAATTCGTTTGATTCTTTGTCCTGGTGTCTCCCATCCTGGCTCAATGGGAGCTCAAAATAGTCTTTGCCCAACCCTCAGGGTCAAAGTGTATGCGCACACTCGCATACAGGCAAAACTCTGATTTACCCCACCACAAAACCCTTTCCAAACGATCTACCTAAAAAGCTTTCCACTTAAATCTTAGAGTTACCAAAAAGTTACATAGAAAGTACAGAGTGTTTGCGTATACCCTTCATCAATTTCTCCTAATGTTAACATCTTACATAACCTTGGTCCACTGGTCTAAACCAGGGGATAACAAAGTGCAGCAGCCTGAAGGCCAAATCCAGCCTGCTGCCTGTTTTTGTAGGGCCTGCAAGCAAAGGAGGGTTTTCATATTTTTAAATGTTGAAAAAGTCAAAAGAAAATCATATTCCATGACATGAAAAGTATATGAAATTCGAAATTCAATGTCCATAAATAAAATTTTATTGGAACACAGCCACGCCCATTCCTTTATATATTGCCTGTTAACCTTTACCACTACTACGGCAGAGTTGAATAGCTGTAACAAGAAACCATAGAGCCACGAAGCCCAAGTCTTTACTTTCTGGTCTTTTACTGAAAAAGTTTGCTGACTCCTGGTCTAAACTAAGAAATAAACATTGTTGCATTACTATTAACTAAATTACACACTTTATGTTGCTAGTTTTTCCACTAATGTTTCATGATGTAAACCAGGATATAACAGTGAATTTAGCAAACAATTTTGTACGTCAGCATGTCCTTTGACTTACCAGGTGCTTGGCCTTACTTTGAAAAATATTCCTGCCTAACAAATGAATTTCAGCTGGCCACTTGAACAAGGTTTGTTTTTGTTTGGGGCTGTTTACATGTTTTACACAATAGCCAATTTAATTCAACATCTGGGCTAGGAACGCTATGAACTTGAAGATGGAGGAAGAGCTATATTTGTTCAAGTAGTCCATATGTAGGACCAAGGCACGTTACCAACTCAGGCCCTTCAGAAAGGGGGCTCCCAATGTTTTTCTGCGTACGGTGTCCCCTGGTTCCACGCAACCCTTGCCCCAGCTCCCTGTCTTTTGTTTCTTCTTCCCCCAGCCTGGCCTGTGAACAGCTCGGTTCTCCCTTTCTCCCGGCTGCCGAGCCTTTCAATGGGCTCCGCAAGCACAGGCGGGCGGCGTCCAGTTGCCGGGCAACGGCCTGAAAGGCAGCACAAGTTGCCGCCAAGGCCGAGACACATCCGCACCAGCCCGTCTGCGCTGCGAGCCTGTGGCCTGATTTCTCCCCCTCCATTGTTGTAGCTAACACAAAAGGATACAACTCCAGTGTGGTCATGAGGCCTGCATTGAATTACGCGCCCGGCCATTCTTTGGGCCAGAGCCTTTGTGCGCTGAGAGGCGTCCCTTCCCGGTGCCAGAACTCCGGGCCTGTCACACGCAGGCTGAAGCGTTTTACAAACGTGGGCGAGTCGTCTCCCTCCCTCCCTCCGCTATATCCTCCCACCTACCGCCTTTGTTCCTTTCAGCTGGCGGCCAGGCCCTCGTTTGCCTTTTGGCTGGTATGAGATCACTCTGGCGGCGGTCTTAGGCATTCCTCCCTACTTGCTTCCTTCTCTCTCAAGTTAAGCGCCGCATAAAAAAATCCCAGGCCTATTCGGTCATTTTTTTCTTATCTCTTCCTCAGCCATCCCCCGCTCCCCCATCCCTTTCTCTCAAGTTCCTAAGGCTGCCGTTGCCATGAAACTCTAACAACTCAAGAGATGAAGGGAGCTATTCTAGCGTGTCTACCAAACTCCCCAAACTTCAGAGGCTTAAGTCAGCGCAGGGCCCTTGAGATTTCCCAACGCTCCCCTGTCCTCCAGTCTAAAGAGACTTAGTTTAATTCACCACCCTCTGTTCCCTGACCTAGTGTTCAGCACCATGTTCCAATTAGGGAAGTTCGGTGGTGAATTGGGAAGAGGAATTTTAAGTCCTGCTTAGCAGCAATTGCACGTAAAAGCTGAAAGGGCTTTCCCTCCAAAAGGAAAACATCCTAAGATATAGTCTATTTTTCTTCAACGGCATTAGCCAGACAAAAAGAGTCGTTATATCAGCTATTTGATACTAATTCGTACTTGCGGAGTGAGAAGTCCATGAAGGTAACATTACGCTACCAGACTTTTTTTTAAAATACTATTATCAATGTGAAATGTCTGTTGTTAAGCTAGGGTTCCCAAATGTGTACTCCACCCACATCGCCATCCACAGGCCAAGGGTGGAGGCGCAGGCACCGGCCCCAGATTTCAGCTCGCTGGCTAGTGTGGGAATCCAGGAATACCTTGCATCTGCAGCATCCTGACATTTCTTCATGCTCCTCTCATTATTCCCGCTCCCTTCCTCAAAACATTCTGTTGAAACCCAGTGTCAATGAAATAGGAAGGCCATGAGAGGGATGCAAACTATACAGTTATAACTTATTTTTAATACAGAATTCATATTATGGGGGGTGAAAGGGAGAAAGAGAAACAAAAGCCTGTAGGCTGTAAATCTATTTTAACTTTTTCAGTTGGACAATGTCAAACTCCATAAATCAATCAAGCAGGGGGTGAGGTGACATACAAACATTTGTCAACTTATGTGGCACAAGCACTGACACATCAGAGCAGATGCCCTGGCAATGAGCATGAACCTTGTTTGGTAGCCTGCATGGGTGTTAACCAGCTGAACACTGCTGCTGACACCCACTGGGATCACAGCTCCAAACTAGGCAACTGAGTGGGGGAGTGGGGGGCAGGTGTAAGGGGAGTTCCAAAAGGCACAATATTTGTCTTTTCCGCAAGGTATTTATTATTTGGTTTTAAAAATGAAACTAGCATAAGTAAAATGATACCAAGTGATAGAAGACAATCTAATTATTCATAGCTTGAAATTTTTCTCGGTAATAATAGCTAAACTTTCGCAACCCTATGAAATTATGAGTACTATTATTATCCCCATTTTACAAATATGGAAACTTAAACAATCATTTGTGACCTCCTCTTCTAGCTTTTGTGCATGTAGGATAGACAGAAAAAGAAAAAAGGAGGCACTTATTGTCTACAGTGTTTCAGACATAGGTCCAGGCAAGGCAGGTCACGCGTACAGATGACCATACTTTGGAAACCTGGATTTAGTACCCATGTGCAGGAAAAATAGAAGGGAGAAATGCTTCAATCCAGGACACTGGGTAGAATTTTGGAAGACTCTAATTCAAAGATTATAGGAAGGTAACTAGAGTGATGGTAGTAAATTCACTCCAGTTACCTAGCCAATCCAGGGAGGCAAATAAGTATGTTTTGAAGGAAAAGAGAATAAGGATGTCAGGGCTACAGAGGACCTCTGGAAAGAGGAGCCCCAAGCCTCAAACACAGACTAGAGGTAGCAATTGTGTAACAGGGCCTTCAAGATAAGCAGATGAAAAAAGGAAAGAAGTGATGTAAGAGGCACTTGAGAAAGACTTTTGGCCACTGATTTACATGGGGGTTATGACACGAAGGAGAAAACAGTGATAGGGGTTTTAAATTTGCAGAAGTTTTTTTGTAATAAATAGCTCTCGAGGGGGCTCCAAGAGTTAACTCAGCAACCCAAAGAGCCTAACTCACCCCAAAGCAGTTTACTGAGAAAAAATCTGAACCAATAAAAAAATATTAAATTACTTTACATTATGTAAACAGTGTTAGACAGAAAGTAGAAGCTAATTGAATATCTATTGATTGACCGCTTGAATAAATTGAAGAATCAAGATATGTGCAAATCTTAAACTTTCTTCAAATCAATTAGCTTTTGACAAAGTTTCTGTCCTTGTCACTATCTGAAGGCACCCAGGGCATCGAGGTGCATTGGAAAGGCCAGGAGACTTGGGCTCTGCCTCCATCTCGAATATAGCACCTTAAAAAGGTCATTTAATTCCTCTGTACTTGGGTTTCCTTGCCTGTTAGATGCTGAGATTGAACTCAATGAAGTACAGAAATCCAAATTTTACAAATGTATATCCTCCTAAAGCATTTGAAGAAAAATAAATGAAGAATTTTGCACTGTGCAAGCCTTAACCATTTTCTCCAAGGGTACTAGAAATGTAACTCTCTAAATGGTAAAAGAGATGATCATGGTATTTCTAGGCTTTTTTCCTATAAGAATCCTGGCAATTTTCACAAGTTTGGAGGGACTTTCCATAAGGTTTGATTCCCATGATTTCACACTCATGGAAATTTCCTCAGAGAAAGAGTTTCTTTGCCAAACTCATGCTCACGACCATCTTAGTATCAATAGACATGTCAGCAGGGGAACTGGCCTCTTCTGGGCAGAGGGAAAAAGGAGCTGTCTCCCTTTATTGCCAAAAATAAATACAGAAAACACAAAAGAGTTTTACTACACTTGTCACACATGGTGGAGTAAGTCAAAGATGAAACTAAAATCTCCTCCATAAAATAAAAGGCTTTGTGTGTGTTTCAAAGGTATTTTATGTTGCATAATGTAAAATCAGCTCCAGCTCCAGCCCTTTGAGCTTTGCATGTATATATAAATAAATTGTTTAAGTGAAAGTATTTACCCTCCCAGGAAAACAGAACACAATTAAAAAAAAAAAAAGCTGAAAGAAAATATTGTTTAGAGAGAGCTTATCTATATCTCAAATAGTAAACAGCTCCAGCTAGTTGTACTAGTAGTCAACTCAATATGCTTCAGCTTTTAGTACTTCTAAAATCTAGACTTACCTTTGATTCATTACCGTTTAGTACCATGTTCTTCACAGTATGGTCCACGGATCAGTAGCAACAGGGTCACCTGGGAATTTGGTAGAAATGCAGAATCTCAAGCCCCACCTATACCTACTGCACCAGAATCTGCATTTCAACAATATCCTTGGTGATTTTTATGCACATTACCATTGGAGGAGTGCTGCTCTAGTCTACAGCATCCTTCTAGTAGAGATGATATTTAAAAATGATTTACTTATTTTGAAATGGCAGTTTTCAAAGGGAGGGGGGAATAATTGTATAAATTATTGACTACATCTGTTAAAAGTGGGACTAGACCCTCCCTAGTGAAAGAGAATATAAAATACAGCATTCTATCACTGGTATAAGAAAATCCCAGTAGAAACCTACTACCAGTGTGGTTTGGGGGCTCCGCTATCTACATTCTCTTGACATAGCCTTCCTGTGACCAAAGATGTACTTTTGAAAAATGATTGAGGTTAAGAGTGCAATCTGGTCACAGAAAGGAGAAAAGCTCACTGACCCTTGCTGACCTCTGACCTTGACCTCATTAGCTAACCAAATGAGCTAACCAGCCATGGACATTTGAGAGCATTATGTGTTGATTAAGTCAAAGCATAAGAAGAACAAGCAAAAGATCACTTCTACAGATGTTTCCACCTTGATCACTCATATTTATTAACATAATATGAGGAGCATATATACAAATTCTCTTCTACCTTTCGTTATCTTTTTCCTGTTGTATTGCTGATAGGGACTCGAAGACAACAAAAGTTTCTTTCATAACTCTCTAGTCTGTCCCTTGAAAGTTGTTTAAGACAACTTGTAAGTATAAATTTAGTTTTGCGTTCATTCTTTTATGATAGCTTCTACCACTAAACTACCCAAGGGCAGAGATCTTCTCCCTCTGGTTCCTCCAACACTTCGCAAGATCCCTGGCACCTAGTTTAAATGTTTAAGAAACATTTGTTGAATGACTAACGAATGAACAGCAAATATGGATCATATCTCTAAAACCAAACCTACCTAAACACCTTGAAACATGCAATAAACTTTGAATATTCTATTTTTATAGGGATTGGAGATACAAATTTTCCCTCCCTTTTAGAACCTTATATTCTAGTAGAAAAGCTAGATTTAAAATAACATTAATAGCTAACAATTTAGTCAATGTTCCAAGCATGTAACACTGTTAACTTATTGATTCCTCCTACTCTAGGAGGTATATACTATGATTATCTCCATTCTGCAGATGTAAAAACTGAGGCTCAGTGAGGTTAAGTAACTTGCTCAAGGTCACACATCTAGTACAGGGTAAACCTGTATGTGAACACAGGTGGTCTACCTCCAGAAGCCATATTCTTAATAAGGCACTTTGGTAATCTGCCTTCTAATAAGCCATGAGGATCTATGGAAGCGGGATCTATGGAAGCAGGATCTAAGGAAGCAGAGGAGGGGCAACTAGTTTCGAACAACCAAAAAGCAAGCGCTTGCTCCCAGTGAAAAATTCCCTGAGAGATTCCTCGTGGTGGATGCAGCCTGCAGCCCAGTGCTCCCCAGGGACGGAGTCAGCTTGGAGTCAGTCTCATCTTCCCTCGGCTTGCTCTTTTCAGTCTTGGTAGAAACAGAGATCCCAGTCCGATAAAAACACATTTTAACCTACACTGTGAGCTTGGTGCAGGACCCTAGAAGTGGCTTCACCGGTTTAATGGATTCAGAGGAAGTTTGTACAGGATATCGATGACATTCAGACTCAGAATTGAGAACATAACAGCATAATCAGTTACCCAGACACAATGTATATAACTGTTTTCCCTCTTGGTTGTCTCTCTACCTTTATTCTCCCTTTCTCCCACTCTGGGGAGGGACCTATCTTCTCCAGTCTTGACATACATTAGAGTAGTCTTTTTGGCACCAGACACTGGTGCTCTTATGAGAATCTAGCATCTGATGATCTGAGGTGGAGCTGAGGCAGTGATGCTAGGTCTGGGGAGCAGCTGCAGATACAGATGAAGCTTCACTCGCTTGCCTGCCACTCATCTCCTGTTGTGTGGCCCAGGTCCTAACAAGCCATGGACTGTTACTCATCCATGGCCCAGGAGTTGGAGACTCCCACGTTAGGGTCTTTCAAGTGGAATCACAGCCTTTAATTCCTGATAGGTTATGAGTGTGACCTCAGATTCTGCTTCTTGTGTTTCAAGCTGAGATACTGTCAGAACTCACATTTCCCTTCTCAGGCACCACAGATTACTCTGGTGTGCAGATTACAAAAAATATGACTCTCGGTTCCTTGAAGTAGTTTAACAGAGTTTGAGATTTAGGGGAAATATACGTTCTGGCGCAATTTTTAAATAACTTGATTAAACCAGTTAAGTTCTAAAAGAGAAGATACCGTTAATTCAAGTCTTCTCTGAGGCAGCTACCTATAATTAGCTACTTGGTCACTGAATATGCAGTGGGGACCTTTTGCTAAGGGATAAGTCATAAGAAGTAAAATAAGTCTTCCACTCCGTTAAACATCACTTGGTATAGTCTGCACACTTTGCCTCTTTCCACCTTCCGCTTCCCTTTTTAGATAATTATACCTCTTGATGTATTTGCTTTTGCTTATTTCTTTTATACTTAGACTTTGGTGTTTTATTCAGAAGAAAATCTCTTCTTACAGTGATTCCACTTATTCTTTGGGATTGGCTACACTTCCTTCTTCCCTTCTTTTTTTACCAGCCTCTCCCAAATTCTTTTTTCTCTATTTCTCCCTATTCGCATGCTTTCCCCATCTCCATGATTTATCTTGTTTCTCCCCTTCTTATATGCCTGGGTGGAACAAAATCAACAGTATGAGGTGAAGGTATCTTTCTTCGTGCCATTTCCTCTATCTATGGTTTTTCCTCTCTGTGGGTATGTTACCACAGAACTTGGTCATTCCTTGGAAAACACAAGTGATGGCTTGCAACTCAGTATTAGCAATCTCCATAATCCCACATTGTTCTTTAAATCTAGCCATATCAATTTGTAGCCATATCAAATGGAACTGATGGCCAGTGTGAAGGCCAGATAGTGGTGGCTGCACTCTCCTTACTGCTCAGCACCCTTCCTGTGGTGGCCTAAATGAAGGGGGCAATAAAGTTAGGACATGCTGAATGGGAATGGGGCAGGTTGGGAGGTGGGGGTCACGGTGGTAGTAAATGTTCTTATTAAAAACCATTCTGTTTCTTTATTTGCTCTGCATGGGCTATTAGCAAAATCTGACTCAAATAACTAACCACTTATCTGTGATTTTCCAGTAATGTCTGCTTTCTGTGCACCTGGAATATTTTTCTGTTTCTGATTTCAGACAAACATTACTTTCAGGGTATCATGGCTTAAGGCATAAAAATTTTATATGTAAACTCAATGAAATTTAGTAGAAATATAAATGTAGCCATACGATATTTTACTATTAACCTTATGCAGCATGGTATGGTTCAAATACTTTTAATACTTGGGTAATGTCTTCTTAAATTTAACTTTTAACTAATGCTTGCTAATAAAAATAATCCCAAAATACTTAAAGTTTTCATTACCTTCCTAACCAACAGTGCTGTCACCATGGTTTCACTCTTCAGACCACCAAAGGCATAAACAAGAATACCCAACAATTTAACTTTCATTGTGAAAAACCAGTCTCATTTATATCCAAAGAAAGTATAGATGAAAGAACAGTTGAGTGGTTGGACTGAGGTGGTGTGGCACTGTCTAATACATCAAGTTTTCTGCTAATAGTATTTCTAAATCTATTACATTGTTAATATAAAATATAATTGATAATTTCCCATGTGTGTTTCAACAATAAAAATCAGGTTAGAAGTTTGTTTCCTCCATAGATCTTCTGCACTGTCACTGTTCAAAACAAGGTCTCTTTCAACAAAATGCCCACATCCGATGAGTGATGTTGAAATGGAGTGATTTGTAATTCCTAATAATAACTGTCATTTTGTTAATCACTTTCTGCCCTTTAGCATTCTTTAAAGCTTTAATGATCCATATAATTAGTTTATAACTCAGAATGAGAACTTTCTAAAAATATAATACTAGCAATATAGATTTTGTTTAAAATCAAAGCAGTGTAATTTAAAGACAAAAAGCTAATGTGATTGAAATTGTAGGAGCCTGGGCCTGAAACAAGAAGTGCTTCTGATAAAGGAGTAAGTTAAAGAAGTGTGAAAGTACAAGAAAACCACACCCCAGAGGCCAAGGTCAAGATTAATTCACTTTCTAACCAAGACGGATGGGAATCATTGCACAGGAGCCCACGGAGATGAGGACCATGCATCAAGCCTTAATGCCTGTGGATCTCAAACGCTACGAATGGCCTCTGAAAGCTCATTAATTCCCTTTCAAAGGAAGGAGTCTTAATGAACAGGGAGCAGGGCTCATGCAGTCACATAGTTCAGACTTGGGAGACATTCTGTCCAAAGAGTAAATGGTGTTTGATTGCTGCTATGAACAGAACTACAAGGGGCAGGGCGGGGGGGGGGGGGTGATAAAACTGGTTTCATCATCATAAAACATGTTACTCTTTTGTCACCTGGAAAGAAATAACAGCATAACAGCACAGCTGACACATTTTGGATAAGGTCCCGCTGTCCTCTGAGGAAAGGGAGTATCTGATTGAAGTGTGGCAAATTTCAATCCGGATTCACTGCTTTCATATTTTAGAAAAGGTGAAAAAGGTGAAGGTACTAAGTGTGAGCATGCCTGCGTACACATGCTAAATATATCATGAGGATTCTTATTGCTAGACAAAGCAAATTATCCATGCTGCTCTGGGCAGCAGAGGACAAAGGGAAGAGCTCATCCTCCCCCCACCCCGCTCCTCACGCAGGCAGGGAGAAATGTCTTCTAGCTATTACAGTGCAGGAGGCACTTTAGCGAATGATTGGCCTGGTCAGGTCCATTCTAGCATGCCATTTTACTAGAGCACATCTGTTAGAATTTCTAGAATGATGCCTCAATGTCTGCTCCCCAGATACAGAATCTTTTAATATTATGTGTTACCCACAGATCAAAATCTTTGGCCAAATAACAGCTCTAGCTCCATCTAGCAGTTTCCATAACAGCTCAGCTCTGACTCGTTATTTGCAATGCCAAAAACTCATATTATCTTGAAACTGTAAATAAATAGCAAAAATTATGATTGAAGAGTTGCCCTTTAGTTTTCTCTTTCTATGCCTTAGAGACTTTTATTAAATCTTTCTTACAGCCTTTTAATCACTTGTTTGAAATTACAACAGTTCGCTGCTCTATGGCATTTTCGAAATATGAGGGAGGTTTTCCTAGACACCTTTGCCAAATGTGGATAAGTCATACGGAGGGGTAAAAACAACTTACAAAGTACCAACTCCATTCTGTTTGGTTCATGCTCCCTTTGATATATTTAAGCACTGTGAGGTTATCTCTCTTAGACTTGAAGCCCAAGTTGGACTCTTCTGTCTTGCTTTGATAATGACAGTTCTGCTTGCTCAGTCTTCCCAGGTAAGTTCTATATTGGACTGTGTAAAAATTAATGAAAGCCAAGACACTGAAATTGTAGTCCTGTCTGTTGCCCAGCCATCTGGCAGCTCAACCTTGTTCAAGCCTTTTCCATACTTCCTAGATATTCTTCCCTCCCCTCGGTAGCGAGACAGTCAAACAGAAGTGCTGGGAAACAACAGAAGGAGAGGTAGAGGAAAGCCCAACTTCATGTGCCCAAAGAGGCTTGAAAAAGAAGAAAAATCTTTCCGTGAAGCAAAATGCCAGTAAAGCGTTTGCACTGTGTTTAGAATACCAACTGAATGGGGTCCTAGGGAGAAGGATTTTTAAAAATAATTTTGTATTTATGCATCCACTATGTGACATGTAAGTTAGCAGGGATAAGCAAAGTGAAAGGCAAATATGCTATACATCCATCCCACGTACTCCAATTAAATATTCCCACCGTAAGTTGTTTGTTCTATATTTTATACACAGGAATTTAGGACAATGTAACTCCTTCCTTCGAAAACAAGCAGTCTTCCCTTCTGGCCACTACGCCATATCACAATTGTAACGCTGGCGTGTGGGATGGGCCCCGTGGAGCCTGCAGCCTCCCTTTCCTCGCAGCTCTGGGCGCTTCCTCCGTGCACTCTGTATGCTCTAAGAGTTTGCTTTGACTTTGCCTGTGTATAGCACAGGGGGAGGAAGAAACAAGGCAATTGTGAAGCTTGTTAAGAGGCAGTTCGTATGATATTAGAGGTGACCTTGCCACTTCCAGTTCTATTTATTTTACTTCCTTCCAAAGAGGGGCAAATCCTTCCTTTCAGGACAAGAGCACCGCTCTGTGGATGCAGTCTGTGGGAACGGAGAAAAGTTCAAGCCCTCAGAAGTTATTCATGATCCAAGTCTGGAAATGTAGTGTTTCCCATTTGCTCACATGTTGGGTCTATAAATCACTGCTGCTTGGCAGAGAGAAAGGACCTTTGTTTGGTAAAAGCAGTTGTTGTTGTTGTTTACTGATGAAAATAATCCACTTTAGTGAGGCTTAATTTTGTCACACTAGGGTGCTGTAAAAGAAAAAAAAGTAATGGTCCCTTCCCCCCCAATTATACATACATACATACATACATACATATATATACATGCATATATAGTAGAATCCATAGTATATGGATTCTCTCTATATATAAAAATTTTTTTTTTTTTAATATAAGAATTTCTTTTGTGAATTTGGCCACAGTGCAACCTAATCACAAGTACTAATCACCCAAGTACCAAACCCTCCCAAAAAGGGAACTACGGTTCACATTTCAGTGTCAGCTGGCTGAGGTTGTGTCGTGTCTTGTCTTGTAGTTTATTGCAGTCTTAAGGAAGTAAAGACATTTCCTGAAAGCCCACAAAAGCCAGCAGGTGTATTGCTAAGTATATTAGGACATGTAGGTATGCGTGGTACCAGGCGGAAACAAAAAAATGCCTTAGCACGACTTAAGCTCGACCATTTCAAAAAGTGGTTCAGTGCTCAGCTTGTCAACTTCCTTGCTGAAAGTATCAAAGCATTTTCACCACTGACATGAGTGGCATTTGTGCCGCCTATTGAATCTGGGACTGTATAAATCAATGTGTATCATTAAAACTCTTTCAGATTCCTCTTTCCCCCAATGAAAACACTTAATTTTTTTTTCTTTTGCCCCTCAATTATCTGGATAATCTTCATCATTTTATTGGCAACTGTGCTATATTTAAGACCTGCTGATTAAAACAGATGTTATTGGGATGGTAAAATAACTGATAACTGATGAGAAGTGCTTATTTTCCTTTGCAAAGGGCTTCATCAGTTCCCTCCACTTGGTTAAATTTCCAAACTACTCCTCTTGCACTAAATAGGGAATAGGAGTAGTGTGTAAGGATGTTGAGGGGTAGCAATTGCAGTTTGGTTCATCATCCTGGTCTCCCTTCTCAGACCATTCTTCAGTCATGGTTTTCACTACTCTCATTACCGTGGCTCAGATGGAAGGTTTCAGCCCTCCCCGAACCCCACCACAAAAAAAAGGGAGGCACCAAATAGCATCATTAGCATTAATCATCAGTCAAGTTCATCCCACATCTGTAGAGAACATCAGAATTCAGCTTCAAGGACGCTTCTGCATTCATTCACTCACTTATGTCTTCATTCAACAACCATCCTCAACATGCTTTATAAGTATAGTGGATATAAACCTGAACAAGATTGGCCCCTGTCCTCAAGTTGTTCAAAATCTACTAGGGAAAATAAAATATGTATTCAGATCATTCTAATACAGGACGTGAAAGGGCCATGGATGATAAACTAAATTGCTGTGAGGGTACAGAGGGAATAAATCCTTCTGACTGGGTAATATAGGAGAGGGTCATTAAAACAACTTGTAAGGTGGCTTACAAAAGTGGGTCCTAAAGAGGTGAGACCTCGGTGATTAAGCCATTCAGATAGTAGAAAAGGCATGGGAAATGGCAGGCAGGCAAGAAAGTTTATAGGGTCAGTTCAGGGGACAAATTCCAGGTGGTCCTATTTGGCAGGAGTACAGGATATCTGAAGAGAAATAAATGAAGGCAAGGGGACTGATCTTGAGTAGAAGTGACTGACTTACCTAAAATACTCGAAAATTTTTTCCAGACCATGGTTTCTAGGTGAGCAGACCACCAATGTCCCCTTCCCTGCATAGAATATTTTATATATATAAAATGTTATATATATTATAATATATATTATGTTACACTATTGTTAGGCATTTATTTCTTTACTGATTCTTCCCAATAATAAACACTGAGGAATATTATTGTCCATGAGCTTCTGAACATACCCATAGTATTTCCTTACAATATAGTTTTAGAAAAATTGATAAGCTGTAAAATACAGCTTGTCTCCCAGCTCTGATGAACCAAGGAGTACTGCACGGGCAGGAGTAGGCCTGTTCCTGCTATACTCCCTAATACTTTGTAGTCATTTAAAATCTTTATCAATTTGATAAGCCCAAAACAGTTATTGCATGGCAGTTCTAATTTTCATTTCCTTGATTACTAATGAGACGAAGCATTTTTGTCAAATATTAGTGGTCATATAGCCAACATATAAAATCCTTTAAATCAAATTTTCCTAGGAAAAAGTGGACCAAAAAGAATTCATCAGATTTATTTTCATTTGCTTCCTGAAATCATTGCTCTCAAAACTACATTGCCCGGAAAATAAGAGAAGGTGGCCTGATTTTCCGATTGATTGTACTGGCCCCGATCTTCAGTCTTCATTTGACTGGGAACAGCTGGCCTTTGAAAATTTGCCGTGCAGTAATGCACTGACTGCACCAGAACTCCAGTTCTATGCCTTATCATAGGCTCTTTGAACCTTGACCTCCTTTTCTTCCAGCTCTTAGAAGGTTCATTAAAATTTATTCTTCTACTAGGTTGTAAGTTTCCTTGAGAGCAAGTTATTTTATCGTATTCATGTTATCTCCTGCAATGCCTAGAATGCCAACTCCAGTATTTTTTAATGGAAATAAATGTAAGTTTAAAAGTATTTATTTCCTTTTCTTGAAAATAGTTCTTTTTTGTTGTCATGGGCCTCTCTTATTCTTGGAAAAACTTCCCCACACAAAAACAAAATCTCAAAAAGATATAACCCAATTAAATAGAACAATGAATTAAATAATACCTTTAATACCTAAGTAACACCCAAAGAAGATACATTCTTCTTTCTAAAACCCTCCACTTCATGGGCCAGTGGTCATCGAATCATTAAGTTATTTTTTATTCCATTAGGTGTAAATAAGTACATATTTTAAGGTTCTTCTGATTTACAAATAAATTTGGATTTTTTACACATATAAGGATTATTTATTTAAAACCTTAGATTGAAGAAATTTCTAAACATAATTCATGATTTATTTCTCCACGGAAAAGATTCACCTCTGTTGAGCACAGGGTTTCTGAAACGGAACCTTAAAAGCGCACTTAGCAAAGGAATAGTTGCCAGCTGACTAGCTATTGATTTAATGTTCCATCATTTCCACGGTTCAATCATGCCTACCATGGTGAATCAGTTGGAGCATCTTCAATGAACCAATAAATAAGCAATTTCCTCTACCAAAGGGAGATATTTCCTGTGTGGCAGAGGCATACATAACTTATCATAAACAATGTGAGACTCTTAGTACAGCACTGATGTACTTTGGATCATTTAGCCTTCTGTTTTCAGTAGCAGTTTATTCTCATTGACACTTACCATACACCAGCTTTTTTTTTTTTTTTTTTTATAATGTTTGGGTATGTAATCTATCTTTGCTTGAGGTCAGGGGCCATTTCTTAGACACTTGATCATTTTCTATGGCATATAGTGAGCAGTCAATAAATATCTGTCAAATGAGAATTATATGTTAACACAAAATAGGGCCAGAGTTTGCTAGATCCCTATAGCTCTCAGCTCCAGGTGCCCATTAGAATCGCCTGGGCATCTCTTTTTAAAAAAAATACCCAGGCCCAATCCCAGAGCTATGGATTTACTTGGGTCTAAGGCAGGGTCTGAGCAGCCTACCCAACCCTTATGTTTTAAAGACTTCACAGGTAATTCTAATGGACAGCTTGGGCTGAGAATCACTGATATGAGATTCCACTGTGATATGAGAAGATAGGCAGGCAAAACGGCAAGTAGTCTAGTAAGTACTACCACTTTGCTTTCTCTTAAAGCAGTGGTTCTCCAATGGTCCCCCAATCAGCAGCATCCACATAATCCAGCAATCAGCCCTCCAGGTGACTCTTATGCCTGTTAAGGTTTGGGAACCACCACAATAGATAACTAGGTTGAACTAAAAATGACAAGGCTGAGAATGTCTTAGAGAAATTGATTTCAAGTATATTCAACTCAAAACTTATTTCAGGTTATGCTTCATGGAACAACATTACTGGCTCACAGTTTTTCTTATTATCCTTTTGGCACCTAAAAGAAGGTAAATATTTCAGCATATACACTATATAAAAAAAACACTCTGTTAAGACCAGACGGTGGCAATGACTGCAGTTGGCATTCCATATACAGAAATACTTAGCCTGGAGGAGGGCAGCAACCACATCTCACCCACTCTTGTCCCACTGCTCTATGCTTTGCGGTGGCCCTTAATACTTGGGCAAGAGATCTGTTACTCAATTTTGGTTTTCACTCATTGTAAAATAAAAGGCGGCAGGAACTTCAAACCACGGGCCCAACTTTTTAACCAGGTTTGCAGAGCTTCACAGGAAACTAGGGTTGGGTATAGATGTTCCTTTGTTCCCAGACATGGAATTATGAATGTAGAATGAGGACACCTTCAACCTGTCTTCCAAAATGTGCTTTGTCAAGTGCTCCACAATGGATATGACTCAGCCTTTGAGGGTGAGGGGCAAGTGGAGTAGTGGCCGTTGGTGGTGGCAAGGAGGAAGTGACAAAGGGAAACTTGAGGGTTGGTGGCAACAGCAGAAGTGGTGACTGACAGAGTACATGATGTGGTGAGGGGTGATGCCATGACTGTCACACCCCACCGTGACAGGCACCTTGTTTGCCACACCTTTATCCAGGATCCATCAAAGGGATAGGCAGATTCATATAGCTATTTTAAAAGCGATTAAGACCTTACATAAAGTAAGATTGCTTGGTAATGGGGGCCTGTAGGGAGACCACTCCAAATGCAATCACTGTGAGACCTGCACTGAAATCACCAGGGGGCACTTGCTAAAGCTGTAGCTTCCTGGACCCCACCCCAAACCTACTGAAGCAAGATTTCTGAGGATGGGGAATCTGTACATTAAACAAGTCCCTTATGTGATTCTGGAGCAAGTGGTCCTGAAGATCTGACTTTCACAAAGCTGCCTGGATGTAATTTTGATTTGAAATTTGAAGTTACTTAACATTCAACATTGACTCTGTGCAAGGAACTGCTAGAAGTAAACAAATGAGTCTTAAGATAGAGCCCCTTACAAAGGGGAATTAATTAACCATAATAGTAGTAATAGTAGCAGCAGCTAACATTGTCAATAGTAGTGATAACAAATACACACTAAACTGTAACAAGGTAGAATGAGGTAGGAAAAGTGGTAAGGAAGGCCTGCGACTATTCAAATGAGAAAGATGAAAACTCAGGGTTCAGGAAAGTCATTGAGAAGAAGGTAGCATTTCAGATTTTTTAAATAACTTTTTTCCCCCTAAAACAGTAATACATATATAACAGTAGTTTGTGTTACTTGAAGACATCTGAGATCATTCTTGGAGAAATGGGGAGGATTTCGACAGGAAGGGGAAAGAGGAGGATTCCAAGGTAGCGGGAACAACATAAGCAGCACCATATACTGACTGGTATTTCTGCCTTCTCTGGAATTTGCTATTAGTAAGAACCCTCAAGGGCCTTGGAGTTAGGGAACAGTTTCCCTTTCAGGCTGTCTAATGCTAATTTATATTTATTGAGTCTAGTAATTTTTTTGAAATTTTTTCTGGTTCCATAGTATGTATAAAATTGGGGTATCAAATAATTAAACAAATAATGATATAATGTAATGCTGCTTTAAGGGAAAGAGTACAGATGTGTGCAATTCACTTTGAAATGCATCCAAGATATAAGGTGGAATGATAGGGGGATAGATAAATGGATGATAGATACATGATAAACAAGCCTAATAAAATGGTAATGGTAGAATCTAGATAATAGGTTTACAGATGTTCCCTGTAAGATTTTTTCAATTTTGCTGCATGTTTGAAATTTTTTATAATAAAATTGTTGGGGGGAGGGGCGGCAATGTTCTGCTTGCATGGGTCATGTGACTTTAAGCAAGTTTCCATTTGACTTGGCTAGGCTTCACTTTGCTCTGCTATCAAGCGAGTTGAAGTAATTTCAAGTTCCCTTGTGGTTCCCAAATTCTCTTATTCCTTTTTCCCTTCTGACAGGGAACACAGGGCTACTACCTCAAAGAGGCAGTCATCTAACCTACCATGACTCAGCTCAGCTAATAAAAGTAGTTAATCTTCTTCAGAGCATGGCAAGGATGACCTGACTCAGACCCAGACAGAGTTACTCTTCCGTCTGTGGTTCTAGAGCAGGTGCTGTACAAGTCAGACCTTGAAATTTGTTTTGAAGCCGACCACCTGTTACTGTGATTGTGTGGTTGTTTTCCTGGCTTATGGGATTTCACTTCAGCTGTTGTTCTCAGGCGAGAGTTTATTTCCTCTAGGAATCTACCCAGTTCACTTGCCCTAAACTTAGCATTTGTGTGTACAGATCTTCCGGAGACTGATTCAACTATGCAACACTAAATAGTCTGCCAAAAGTCCTTTAGTCATTCAGAGACTTTAGTAGCAGATTTTTAAGGGGGAAAAGTAAGAATCCTCTTTCAAGACTTCTGTTACAGATAATCATCTCTCTGAATTTTGCTTCAGGAAGAAGTAGCAAAAGGATCAAATTTATAGTTGCTCCTGACTTGTTTTATTTTTCCTGCTAACGGACAGCATTTGCTGAGTCAGCATTTCTCTGACGTTCATTGCTTCACTGAAAATTCTCGTGTCTGTAAAATTTCACTGCAGGTTAAAGCTTGTCAAAGACTCAATTTTTCTCTGATAGTTTGAATGGAATTATACGATTGTGGAACTAAAATGAACCTTCATGATTAGTCCAACTCTTCATTTTTGAACTGAGGTACGTGAAACTCAGTGACATTATTATAAAGAGACTTGTTCAAGGTCATACATTTTGTTAAGGACTGAGCTGGAAATCTATTTATATTGCAGAGTTTACTTGTATAAAAGGGAAATAACAAAACAGAAGATTTAAAAGCTTTACTTATAAATAATAGGTTATTTTCTTTTAAAAAAATAATAAAAGCACGGTATTCTAGTTTCCTATTGCTACCTAACAAAACACCACAAAACTGAATGGCTTCAAAGAATAATTTTTTTATTATTGTCATGCCTGTGTGAGAGAAAATAATACTTGGCTACTCTAGGCAGTTCTCACTTTGGGTATTTCATGCAGTTATAGTACATAGTGGCTGAGACGGGACATCTAAGGAGACTTCCTTACTCACGTGTCTGGTACCTGAGCTAGGATGGCTGAAAAAGCTAGGGGCTGGTCAGATTTCTCTTTCTCTCCATGTGGCTAGGTTGGGCTTCTCACATATGGTTCCAGGGAACATGACAGCCGGCGTCCCCCACAACAAGTGTTTCAGGTGGGCATTGCAAGGAATCTCATGACTAGATTTTATTGGCTACACAGGACCAGCCTAGAATCATGGGAGGGGACTATAAAAGGGCGTGAATACTAGGAAGCAGAGCTAATGGGGACCGTCTTTGGAAACTACCAATTACACATATCACCACTACTCTTTAAAGATGAAAGGTTTTAATATTTTAATGAACAAAGAGTGAGAAGTCATTTAAAAACCTATGGAAGAACATGAAGTTTGGAGTTAGAAAGGTCTGAATTCAACTCCAAGCAGTATCATTTGCTGAGACCTCAAGCAAGAAATTTAGTTACTTTGAGTCTGAGTTTCAACATGTACATAATTAGGATAACATATAGTTCAAAGAATTATCTGTAAAAATTAAATAATGAGTGTTAAGCTTTTCCCACATAATAGTTGCTCAATACATTTTAGTTCCTCTTATCCTCAGCCATCTCTGGAATCCAGAAATCTAGCTAGGTATTCATTGAACACGTGTTTCAGTGTGTCTGGTAGGCCAGATTCTGTGCCAAGGGGTGGTAATTCAAAGGTCAATAAGCTATGTTCCCTTCCTTCAAGAAGCGCATACTCAGGCAGGAAGAAGAAAGGGAGGAGAGGGTGGAGGAAGAAAAGTATAAACACACATGTATCCTAGTGAATGAGGTACTATAATGAAGGCAGACTGCATGCTGGTTTGGGAACACAAAGGAGGGAAGAGTCCACTCTATAGAGGTGTCCTCATAAAAGGCTACATAGAGAAGAGAATACTGAGCAGTATCTAGAAAAACAGGGGTTTGCCATACGCAGGAGGTGGATAAGGAAAAATCAGCACAGCAGAAATAGCACATGCAAAGGGACAGAAGCACAAAAATCATCAAGAAATGAAAGCACTTTGGTAGTACTAAAGCAAGGAACAGTGGGAAATGAAGTCAAGTAGAGGCACAGATAAGAGGGCCACTTTGGAAGCCAACATGGTGGCCTAAGCAAGAGTTGATGAAGGCCTGAGGTAGAGCTATAGTGGAGATAAAGAGGAAGAGAGGGATTAGACAGATCTAATAAGTAAAATGAAAGGACTGGTAGGCTATCCAGAGAGAGGAAGGAAAGAATCCAGAGATGATACCTAGATTTCTGGCTAGGATGATGCAGTGGATGATATAGTCATTAGCTTACAGAGTGTATCCAGGAGGAAGAATGGGTGGGGTTGTAATGAATTTGGTTTTGAACACACCAAGCTTGAGATGTCTGCAGGACATAGAGAGAAGAATTGTCCCACATACAGTTGAATTTATGAATCTAGAGTTTGTGGGAGTTGGTTGAGCACAAGAGAGAGGTTTGGGATTTACTTGACAATTTGGAGAAGTCTAGTTAAAAGTTCCTTTTTTCCAGGCTAGCCAAATAAATAAATGATGTCTGAAGTTGTAATGATTGCTTAAACAGCCATAGCTTTTGGCTTGAAAGACTTTTTTTTTTCTTATCTAAAATTTTCTTCTTAATTAGATCTAAGCAAAGCAAAGCAAGCATAGTTGGTAAAAGACTGCAGGAGTACACTAAATAATGTCAAATATCTTACGATTCCCATAGCCAAAAAAAATTTTTTTAATTCCTGTATCACAAACTAACAATACCCACCAAACTTTAATTAATGGTTCATTTAGTTAATTCCATAATAAGCACAACTAAATCATATACAGGCATACCTTGGAGATACTGCAGGTTCAGTTCACAGACCACCTCGGTAAAGGGAGTTGTAATCTTTTTGCTGGTGGAGGGTCTCGCCTTCAATTTGTGGAAAACACAACTGTGAAACACAATAAAGTGAAGCACAATAAAACAAGGTACACCTGTCCCAGAAACAGCCCACTGTCATGGAATGTTATTCTTCCTAGCTTATCCGGGTAGCAAATAGGGTTAGGGTCTAATAAAAGTGACAGAATTATTGAGACTTTGGTTTAACTATTCGCACTAAAGATCAATATCATTTGTACTGACTCTTTTTAAGATCCTGTAAGTGCAGTAATCAGGAATGAGGGGCTATTCTAATTCCCATTCTTCTATTCTCTAACATAATTGGTTCTCAAAGTTTTGGGAGCTTCCGAATCTCCTTAAAAGCTTTTTTTTTTTTTAGTCCAGATTTTAAAGCCGCAGCTCCAGTTATTCTCATTCAGTAGGTCCAGGATAGTGCCCAAGTATTTGTAATTTTAACAAGTATCCTAGATGATTCTGATAAAACCGTATAATGATAGGCAAACCAAATCATTTCTTAGGGCTGTTTTTTCATCTATAAAATGGGAATGACACTTGTCTTGCCTACTTCTCAGGATTTTTTTGAAGTCCAGGACAACACCGATATATGCAAAAGGGCTTTCAACACTGTGGGTTCTCTACATAGACAACGTATTGCTATTGCCAAGGACAGGGCTCCAGAATCACCTGGAGGTCTTGTTAAGGCACATTTGCTAGACTTAACAATTTAAGTTAATTGTTAAATTGCTGAATCATGGTTTCTGATTCAGTGTGTCTGGGGTGGGGCCTGAGAATTTGCCTATCAAGTTCCCAGAGGTGATAATGATGCTGGTCTGGGGACCAGGCTTTGAGAATCACTGATCTGAGACTAAGAAGCTTTGGTCTTAGGCCAATTAACTGAAAAACTATTTAGTTAGTTCAGAGGGTTCTTGATTTTACTTTTGAATTGTCTAGGCCAGCGGTCTGTACCCTTTTTAGCACCAGAAACCAAATAATAATAATCTAATGCCTAATGTTCTGAGGCGAAGCTGAGGTGGTGATGCTAGCGCTGGGGAGTGGCTACAAATACAGATGAAGCTTCCCTCACTCACCCACCGCTCACCTCCTACAGTGCAGCCCAGTTCCCGACAGGCCACTGACAAGTACCAGTCTACAGCTCAAGGGATGGGGACCCCTGGTCTAGGCATAGGTTCTCACTGTTCCTCATCCCCCAAACTTTATTCATTCATCCCATAAATGTTTACTGAGCACCTTCGAGGAGCCAGCCATTGTTTTGGGCACTGAAAATATAACCCTCAACAAACTAATCCAAAAATAAATTAATAAAATGATTTCAGATAACAGTGCCATGAAAAAAGGGTAGTGAGCTAGAGAGTGGCTGGGTTGGGATTACCTCCTCGTAAAGAGTGGTCCAGGAAGCCTCCTCTAAAAAAGTAACATTTAAGCAGGCATAAAATGAAATAAAGGATCTGGTCATACTAAGAGGAGGCAAGAGCATTCCAGGCAGAGGCAATAGTGACTGCAAAAGCTTGGAGGTCGGAATTAGTCAATGAGCAGTAGAGTGCGGTGGGATGAGACTGGAGAAGCGGGCAAGGTAAAGAATGTAGGACCCTGCAGGCCTTGGTGGTGTGGATTATGAAGGTGGGTCTGTAGTGTGGCACAGAACAGCCCTTCCCAAACTCTGCTGTGCATGCAACCCACTGAAGATCCCCTTAAATGCAGGCTCTGACCCAGTAGTCATGGGGTAGGACCTGAGAGTCCACATTACTACCAAGCCAGGTGTTGCTGCTGCTGCTGCTGCAGTCTAGAACATACTTTGAGTAGCAAGAGCATAGAAGAAAATGTTAGGAACTAAATAGGTTCTGTCATCTTTTAATTAGGGCAAATTGACATTTTCCCTGGAAATGTGGACAAAAGTTAAAGGCAATGGTAGAAGATAGGGGATTAGAGGAAAATCATGATATTAGGGAATTCCAGACAGTAAAAATTATTATTCAGGAGAATCTATGGTGTTCCTTTTAGCACGCAGATAAAAAAAAAAAAAAAAAGATTAAAGGATTGTAACCAATATAAAGAATCTAAATAAAATAAGAATTTTCTTGGCTGTTTTTTAGAAGGAACTGGAATAGATTTCCAGAGTGACTTTATTTGCTCACAGTTAGCACTACTGCTTCATCCTTGGTTCCCACTAACCCTGTTTTCCTCCTGATTGCAAAAGTAATGACTGTTTCCACAACCTCTTTAACCTTCTATGGCCCCCTTCGGCTACTGCCCGCAGCCAGAGCTCAGAGTTGCCTGCCACTGCCTCTCTCACACATTCTCTCCAGCCCTTCTCCCTCTATCCCCCTGGTAAGAGTGCAGGACTTGGTAGGGTGAGAGGGGAAGCAGAGGACTAAGGAGAGAGCAGGGAGAACAGGGTGCCGAAGAGGCCCATTGCCACTCCAGCACTGCCTGGAGTGCAGCCTTGAAAATCCAGCCAGAATCTGCTTCTCCTCCTCGTCTCTCCTCCAGCCTCTGGAAGCTGAGGTGGGAATGGAGTAATTTTATGTTTTAAGCCACACGGCTTTTTCTTTTAAGGAATAATCTTCCTAGAATGCATCCAGAAGTGCAATACAGTCAGGAAAAAAATCTTAAAATCAGATGTCTCTTTTCATAAACTTCTATATCACAGGATAGATCCCTTGTTTGTTATCATAAGCACGTGTTTCCCAAAAATTTCCTGTTATTTTAACAATTTGTGAATTGAAAATTTTGTCTGTGGAAGGAAAGCCATATTATTGAAGCCTTAAACAATAGAATGACTATGGCTTTAATCCTTTGAATAAGGCTTTGTTTCTCATGGACCGAAAACTTCCTAAAGGAAGGAAAGCTAGAAACATTCAGGAAGGATTTGTATTTTATTTCACAACAGCTTTGTGAAGGAGAAAAATCATTTGGTAACCTTAGACTCCCTTTCCTGGTTGATGGGCATCAGAACACACTGCAGACGGTGGCTCCCCACCCACCAATGACTTCCTGACCCCAGTGCCAGCTTTGTTTTGTTGTTGTCACACAGACACCAACAGACGTTCATCCTGTGCCAGAGTTTCATATATTCCCGGGACAGGCCAGGAACAGGTGCACCTACTGTTTATGTCAATTTATTTACATGGATCAAGAATGTTTCCCTCATATAGTCCACGGGTCTTATATTATATACTCCATAGTTCATGAATTATCTATTGATTAAAGAGATGAAATAATAACAATTGCAAAATTAGTCATCATCCATTGAACTCTTAAGTTACTTTAAATCCCTTCCACCAGGCCTGTATTTTCATTTACTTTATATGTAATCATTTTCTTTAAAAATAAAATGAAATCAATTAGCTGAATCATCCTTACAATTTGGGAGGGCAGGTCAGTAGATAAGAGAAGCCGGCCTTAAATCCCAAAATGCTGATGTGGTCACTCTTGCTTTGTGTAGATTCTGTGCCGGAGGCATAAATTACAGAGCCCAGTGCACAGGCTGTCAAGCCACACTGCAGAAGTGAAAAGGGCCTCTTGGACACCTGCCCCTTCTGCAATTCTGAATGATATCATCCTCTTTTATTAATCCCCACTGAATGAAGAATATCCCACCCTGCCCCCCATGGCCATCAGCCCATAGGGTTTTGCCTCAGGTATGTGTCTAGGGACATAATTTAGATATTCATCATCCCGAGAATTATGTTTCAGGTACAAATCCTAATTATCAGTCTGCTCCATAAGTGACTTCCAAGAGACAGAAGGTGCAGCTTAGGTTACGGTTCGGTCTTTGTCAGCTGTAATTAGAGAAAGCAACACCTCTTCATCCAGGTGGTCCTGTCTGTACAGCACTACCTGTGCCAGTGGGGACAGCCAGCTTCCACTCTGGCTGTCCCCACTGGCACAGGAAAAAAGAGACTGGATCTCAGCTGAAAGACAGGATCCATTTCTAGTGCTTTCCAAAGCTGTGCCTGCTTTGTCTAAAGTCAGGGAAAACTTCTGAGTTACTTTCAGTGGAAAAAGATTTAAAAGATTGCTTGTATATTTGAGTTTTTTAGTCTTTTGTCCAAGCATGGACCCTTTTTAGAGTCTGTTGATAATTATGAATCATATCCCCACACAAATGCACATATATGTAGACATGCAAATGTTGCATATCATATCAAGGGGGTCATGGACTCCTCGGATTAAGAACATTCCATGGAGACTTAAATACTTCTTAAATTTATAGAAGTCAATTTCATACCACATATCTCCAAAGCATTTAGGGGATGAAAGTAAAAAGGGAAGGGACTAAAAGATAGTACTTTTCTAAAATAGATTGTGACAGTTGTCTTCTTCTTGAGCAAACATTGTGTAGTAGAGCATGAAACACCAGCTCCACCCTTTGCAGCTTACACTCTTAAGTCCACATGGTAACACTGTTATATAGATGTCCAATATATCCCGTGTATGCAAATAATGGGCACCCTGATGGTTGCTTGGTGTATATGAGGCCCAGATTTTTGCCTATAAGCAAAGGACTTATTTACTCCTCATGACAATCACACAAGGTAAATATCACTAAGGACAGTGAGGCTCAGAGAAGAAAGCTACCTTCCCAAAGCCACACAACAATTAAACAGCAGAAATAGGGCTCTGATCCCATATCTGTCTGTCTCAGAAGGCCTTGTTGTGAATACAGCATGAGAATATAGACCTATTGAATTTTATAATTCACTTTCATATTTCCCTCAGAGTTCTTGAGGAAGTTATCAAGCAGATAGAAAGCAGAAAGATTTTAAGGCCATTTGAAGCAAAATCACAAACCCTCGCAGTGACATCTCTACAATGGCAGCCTTGGAGGGACCTGAAGGTAGCAGTCTATATGGAAAGTGGCACTGGGAGCTTGTCTTAAGGCTACAATTGCATAACAGGCAGAAGCTTCCATTTTCCCTCTGCTTTATGTCTAACTGGCTCGGCTCTGGCCCCCATTATTAGAAGGGACAGACGTTTCTTCCTTCATTCTGATGGTGCTAAGGGACTTTGTGCTGTGCTCTCACCTGGCTCTCACGTCCAGAGGATGTGGAAAGAGCTCTGAGCCACACCAGCACCTCCTTAGTCCTCCCGGCCAGCTCTGCTTCTCTGCCTGCTCCTCCTGGTCACTCCCTGTTACTCTGCTGCCCTCTGTGGTGGCCATAAGAAGATGAGAAACCTGGGTAAACTGGGCAAATATTCTGTTCTATGCTGAACTGAAATAGTCAAGCGTTTAGACTTTTCTATTAGGCTGTTCTAAATGTAAGCGGTAGCACTGGCCTTAGCCCAGAATCTAGTATAAATGAATAAGGCAACCAAAGTCTTAAAGGACTTTCTAAACTGAAGAGGACCAAGCAACGTAAGTGAAAGAAACTGTACTTACCTAGGTTACTTTAGGATTAACCTGATGAATGTGAGTCATTATTTATCGGAGGCAGTACTTCACAGCAGCTAAGCATGTGGCTCTGGAATCTGATGCTTAGATTCTGACATGATTCTACCACTTGCTATTGGAATTTGTACAAGTTACCTCACCTCTCTGTGTCTTGGTTTTCCCATCTGTAAAATGGGAATAATAATAATAACACCTAGCTCAAAAAGTTGTTCTAGAGATTAAATATATTAATAAATATATTACACTTAAAACAGTGCCTGACACATCATAGGCATTCAAAAAGTGTTAATTGGTATTGTGATCATCAGTTAGCCATTTTCATAATCGTTGATGGATAAACTATTTTGTCCACTGAGCCAGAAGGAGATTGTGAAAACCCCAAAAGTAAGTTGCTTACAGAGGTCTGAGGACGACGGTAAGGTAAGCAAGTGAACTTGGAGCAAGACCACAAAAATAAGACTAGTGGTCCAGTTAGGTATTGCTGCATTACAAACCACCTCAAAATGTAGTGACTTAAAACAGTAGTGATTTATTATTTCTCTTGTTTCTATGGGTTGATCAGGCAAGTCTAGTTCATAGAGTGTTGGCTAGGGTCCTGAGTTGGCTGAAACATGCAAAATGGCCTCATTCACATCCCAGCTGGGAGCTTAGCTGGGGTTTTTGGCCAATGTCTTTAAGAGTTTTCCTCTATGAGGCCTCTTCATGTCACTTCTTGGGCCTCCTCACAGCATGGCAGCTGGTTCCAAGAAAAAACATTCTGAGGCAGAAAGGCAGAAAGATCATATTTCTGAGGGCCCAGTCTTGGAGGCTGCATCACTTCTGCTGCATTCTATTGGTCAAAATACATTGGTTCCAGGACCTCTATGGATGTTCAAGTCCCTTATAAAAATGGCATAATATTTGCATATAACCTACACACACTCTCCGATATACTTTAAATCATCATTATATTACTTATAATACCTAATACAATTACATGCTATGCAAATAGTTGTTAACCTTATTATTTAGGAAATAATGACAAGAAAATAAGTCTGTACATGTTCAGGACAGACACAACCAAAGTAGGCCTAACTATGTAGTATACATTGGCAACAACACAACTTATTTTTTTCAAATATTTGTGATCCACAGCTGGTTGAATCCACAGATGTGGAACCCAAGAATATGAAGGGCCAACTGTAAGTTACTGGCCAGTCTAGATTCAAAGGGAGTGAAAATAAGCTCTCCTTCTTGATGAGGGAGTAGCACAGTTACACTGCAAAAGAACATACAAGATGGGAGATGTTGTTGCTGTAATCTTTAGAAATATGATCTACCACAGCTCAGGGGATAATGAGGAACTAGATTTTTGTAACAATATTTAGATTGAGTGACTCAGTTATGAAGACCAATCTGAATTTGGATCACAGTTACCTACTAAAATGAAGAAGTAAATGGAAGTGTTTTAATACTGCATAACTTATTTATACATGATTTGAATATAGTTATTCTTCAGAATATGAAAAATAATGCCTTTGTGTCTAAAGTCATATTCAGAAACATTAATGAGAATAGATAAAGGACATTAGGTTAGAACAAATTATCGGTGAAAAGCATTTTGAAAAGTAACTTCTCCTTATAGAAATGGTAGATGATAAAATCACCTATTCCTTGAATAAATAGGGAGCTTCTAGTGAAAAACTAAAGTGATCAAAGTTAAAGTGAGTAAAGCAGAATATAACAAAAAAGCATCTGAATAATGAACAGGAAAAGCCAGACAAGAGGCCTACAGGAGTTTTATAATCGCTATTACTGAGTCTTTGTTTTTTTCCCAACTCCTAGCTCATGTACAATTCTTTTACAGTGTGATATACTTTACATTTGCTTTGTATTTTACATTTAAATGTGTTAGGGGAAGGAGCTTTAAAGGGCTTTGTAGAATTTTTGGATATGGCTACAGTCACCTATGCAATTATAAAATAAGATTGGAGATTATCTAGCCAAATGAATTCTTATTTATCCTGAACTCTCTAGTTGCCTACAATTGTAGAAAGTCTGGTCTTTGAGATAGGTTAGAGATGGATAATGTTAAAAAGACAATAGCATAAAGATTTTGATAAATTTTTCAATGTTGGGAGAGAAAGTGGTAAGAAATGATACCAAGATGTGGGGCCTATCTCATAAATAAATGGTTGTTTTCTAGAGTGATTAAGAAGGTAAGTAGAAGGGAAAGTAAATTGTGTATTGCAGCTGAAGATTACAAAAACAAGTTGACTGAAAGAAAAATTTAAGACAAAGTAGCAACTAGTTGGCATTTTTATAACATAGATATCCCTGGCTTACTTTAATTGGGAGAGGGGCCCCACTCATTCTCATTTTATGAGACTATAACTTTTTATTATTCATTTTACTGTTTGCCATTTATTGAGTTGTTTCTACCCAGTGTATTTACAACTCACACAAATGACTGAAGACAATCAAATATAAAGAAACAAGGCTTGGAATTGCAACTCGACCAGTGAAAATGTCATTAGTATCTAGTGACAGCTACACACTATAAAGCAATTGGAATTGCCTCAGATAGAATGCAGATGAAAAAGAAGGGAAGAGAGTATCGAGATGCCTCAATGGAAAACTTTTTTTTTTTTTAATAGAAGGTAGTTTTAAATGGGCCAACAGGGAAAGAGGATAAGTTGTCTAAGTGAGAAACCAGACAATCCATCAAGGACAGAATGCGAAGAGAAAAAAAAAAAGGTAAAGTTCTCATGGGAACAGGATATAAATTGATGACAATGGGCCTTCATAGAAGATGAAGAGCAACATAACAATGTGTGCTATGTATTATTTGCATACACTCCAAAGAACTTGGCACCGTCTACATTTTCCGCATCACAATCATAAACCAGGAAGTAAGAAAAAAAGGGTTTCAAGCAGCCAAAACAGGAGTTGGAGTATTGAGCTTTACTCAAGGGAGTCCCCAGGTCCTGACCTTACAGATAATTCCAATAAGCTTGGCTACTATCTCTTTTTCCAAACCCAACCTTTAAAATGAGATTCAGATTTAACATTTACATGTTATCTTCTATAAAAATAGTTCACACTTGTTGAGTATTAACTATGGACCAAACATTATTCTAAATTCTATCTGTATAGATTCATTTATCACCATAGCAACCTAAAAGATAAAGACTAAGATTATCCCTATCTTACAAATAAGGAGATTGAAACACAGAGACATTTTAGAAAATACCCGAAATCATCCAGTTAGTAAATGGTTGAGTTAGGACAGGAACCCAAGTTAGTGAGGTTCCTACATCCTTAACAACTAGGCCAGTCATTCTCAAACTTGAGTGTGTATCAGAATCATCTAAAGTGCTTTTAAAACAGAGTGCTAAGCTCTACCCTCAGAGTTTCTGACTCAGTAGGTCTGGGATGGAACCAGAATCTTTGCATTTCTAACAAGTTCCCAGGTATATTAGTTTGCTAAAGCTGCCATAATACAATACCACAAAATGGGAACCTTAAACAACAGAAATTTATTTTCTCACAGTTCTGGAAGCTTAAATTTTGAGATCAAAGTATAGGCAATGTTGATTTCTTTTGAGGCCTCTCTCCTTGGTTTGCAAATATCTGTCTTCTTCCCATCTTCACACAGTCCTCCTGCTGTGGGTGTCTATGTCCTAATCTCCTCTTATAAGACACCAGTCATATTGGATCAGGGCCAGGCTACTGACCTCACTTTAACTTAATTACCTCTTTAAAGACCTCATCTCCAAATACAGTCAATTCTGAGGTACTGGAAGTTGCCTCGGAATATATGAATTGGGCTAAGGAGAGAGACACAATTCAGCCCATAACACCAGGTGATGCTGATGTTGCTACTGTTCGTCCAGGGATTACAATTTCAGAACTACTGAACTAGGGAATAATATGTGCCATGGACTATCCGGGGTGGCTTCGTATATGTTATCTCATTCCAATTATTATCTCATTTAATCTTCATATAAAAAAAAATACAAGTATCTTGATTTTCTCAAGAAAATTGAGAAACGAAGAAGTTAAATGACTTTCCTCAATTCACATATTTGGTGTAGTAGACAGACACTGCTGGCTGAACTATTACTACTGCGATCTTTTTCTACTCACAACACTCTTGACACCAAAAGTATGGGTGTTCCATCCATGTCAAGCAATTCCCGAATTCCCTGTAGACACCAACTGGATGTTCTGCAATTCAAATTAATTCTGACACTAACTACCTGTAGTTAGCACAGACCCTACAAGTTAAGGGCTTGGTCCCACAAGATGCCCCCACTTCAGATGCCATTTGAAAGTAGTGGGTTTCCTGGTTACCAGCATTTCTGTCTAACTTGACTACCAATCATGACTCCCTCTTCAGCTTTGAAAATTTGCTATAACAGTTCACGGAACTCAGGGAAGCATTTTACTATTACTATTTTATCATAAAAGATATTATAAAGGATACAATTGGAAAGCTTGATGAAGAGGTACACAGAGCAAGATCCAGAAGAATTCCAAGCATAGAGCTTCTGTCTCTTTGAGTTTGGGGTGCACCACCCTCCAGGTACATGGATGTGTTTGCCAATCCAGAAGCTGTCCAGACTCCTTCAATTAGAGTTTTTATGAAGTATCCATTATGTAGGCATGGTTATTAAATCATTGGTCATTGGTGATTAACTCAGTCCGCAGCCCTTCTTCCTTTTCCAGATGTCAGGGGAAGTTCCAACCCTTTAATCACTGGTTGGTTACCAACCCCTATCCTGGAGCTCTCGAGGGGGCTTTCATTCACCAATCATCTTAACATAGACTCAGGTGTGTTGAAAGGGGATGATTATGAATAATAATAGACACTCCTATCACCTCTATCAGGAAATTAGAAGTTCTCTGCCAGGAACCAGAGATGAAGATAGATAGATAGATAGATAGATAGATAGATAGATAGATAGATAGATAGATAGATTCCAGGCAACCCTTGGTTGACCTCATAGATCGCAAGGACCTTGTCAGCTTACGATCCCTTATTTTTTATTTTTTACACCTTGGTCTTCCTAGATGGTCTCCCATCCAAGTACTAACCAGGCCTGACCCTGCTTAGCTTCCGAGATCAGACGGGATCAGGCTTGTTCAGGGTAGCATGGCCATAGACCCAAATATATATTTCTTATATCATAATATCACAGCTGTTTACTCAGCATCCAATCTCCTCTTCTTCCTTTCTAACAGAATTTGATTTTATTTAGGTATCCACCCTTCCCCCATGAACCCACGTGCCTCCACGAAGGCAATACTTCCAACCCACCCCAGTAACTAGTTCAGGAATAGGCATGTAATCTAATTCTGCCCAATGAGATGTGAAGGAAAGTCTCATGCAGGTGTTTTTGAGGACAAGTTTCTGCATTTAAGAGAGAGGAACAAGAATATATGTATGTATGTATATATGTATGTATGTATGTATGTATGTACACACACACACACACACACACACACACACACATATATTCTCTAACTGCCTTCAAACCTTCAAATGTCACTTTCTCAGGGAGGCCTACCCTGACAACCATTTTTAATATTGCAAACCACCCCACCCTCCTGCCCCCAAGTACTCCCTATTCCCTTTATCTTGCTCTACTTTTTCTTTCTTATTATCACTTTCTAACATGTTACACAAGTTACTTATTATGTCTATTATTTATTGTCTTCCTCCCCCTCTAAAACGGTCCATCTAAAAAGATCCATAAGAGGCAAGATCTTTATCTACTTTGTTTCCCTATATATCCCAAATGCCTAGACTAATGTCTGGCACATAATTGGCACTCAATAGATACTTGAAGAATGAAAGAGCGTTGGTGTTCATCATGGTAACTACAGGTCATCTGCTAAAAACTTTCTATACACTGGCATTATAAAATAAAACATGGAAAGTGACTTCTGTGCTGAGATGGCAAATTCAGTTTAGAGGAAGCTACATGAAAAGTCTGTTGCCTGCATCCCTCCCTACTCTTCCCTTTTGACAAGAGTCCTCTCCCACCCCAATAGGATATAGTCTCTGAAGAGGGAGAAAAGGCAGATTCTTGGACTTTAAAAAAACTGGATACATCAAAACTAGGGGGGTATGTTGAATATTCCAAGAACACTGGCAGACCTTTATTCTTCAGGCTGGAGACTGGAAGAGTTTTTCCTGAACGAACTGACCAGCTAAAAGGAAAGATCTAAAAATACTGATACCTGGGGTTGTCCATCAAATGGCCCAACCAGATCAACATACAGTTAAATTCCAAATTGACAAATCCCATTCAAGTGCTAAGAGCTTCTACTTTGCTTTCCAGTCTTCACTTTTAACATAAGCAGACAATCAAAGATTCACACATACCAAAAAAAAGTTAAAATGTCACAATTTACAGAAAATAAAAATCAATCAATAAATAGATAAATAAGTAAATAAGGATTTATCAGAGAGCTGAGGTATGTTTCTAACATAAAAGATAAAGACAAACAAAAAGCAACTTGTAAGAAATGGGCTATGCAGAAAGAATATTTTAAAAATTACTCCCATGAACTTAATAATAAAAAATAATTACCCCCATGTTGTCTATCACCACACACCAAAATTAACTCAAAATGGATTAAAGACCTAAATAAAGGACCTGAAACAATATAATGCATAGAAGAAAACATAGGAATTAAACTAAAGGAGCTTGGACTTAAAGAGGATTTTATGAATTTGACCTCGAAAGCAAGGGAAGTAAAAGCTAAAATAAATGAATAGGACTATATCAAACTAAAAAGCTTCTGCTTAGCAAAAGAAATCATCAACAAGGTAAAGAGACAACCATCCAAATGGGAAAATATATTTGCAAACGACATCTCTGATAAGGGCCTACTATCCAAAATATACAAAGAACTCATACAACTAACTCAGTAACAACGAAAAAACAAATGATCCAATCAAAAAATGGGCAGAGGACCTGAACAGACACTTCTCCCTAGAGGACATACAAATGGTGAAAAATATATGAAAAGATGCTCAACAACGCTAGCTATTAGGGAAATGCAAATCAAAAACACAATGAGATGCTATCTCACACCTGTTAGAATAGCTATCATTAACAAAACAAGTAATAACAAATGTTGGAGAGGATGTGGAGAAAAAGGAACCCTTATACACTGCTGGTGGGAATGCAAATTGGTACAGCCACTCTGGAAAACAGTATGGAGATTCCTCAAAAAACTAACACTTGATCTACCATATGATTCAGCAATCCCTCTACTGGGTATTTATCCCAAAGACTTGAAAACCCCTATCCAAAAAAGATATTTGCACACCAATTTTCATAGCAGCATTATTCACAGTGGCTAGAACATAGAAGCAACTGAAGTGTCCTACGATAGATAACTGGTTAAAGAAGCTGTGGTACATATATACAATGGATATTACTTAGCCATAACAAGAGATGAAATACTGCCATTTGCAACAAGGATGGACCTTGAGATAATCATGCTAAGTGAAATAAGTTAGACAGAAAAAGTTGAAAATCACATGACATCACTTATATGTGGGATATAAACCTAAAAGCAACAAATGAGCAGGACAAACAGAGACTCATGGACATGGATTATAGGCAAGTGGTTACCAGAGGACTACAGATTAGTAGTTAATAGTGGGATGGGGGAGGTGGGGGGAGTATACGGGATACAGGGGGTCAAATATAGGATTTAGGGGGAGGGTGGAGGGGGTAAAGGGGATCAAATATATGGTAGTTGAAGGAAACTGGACTTTGGGTGGTAAACACACAATAGAACATACAGATGTCAAATGATAATGTACACCTGAAAATTATATAATTGTATTAACCAATGTTACCCAAAAAAAACTTAATTAAAAAAATTACTCCCAAAATTATCTTATTAATATGTTTGGAAAGACAAGACATTGCATTCATGTAAAAAGATCAGGATGATATTCTTTTAAAGGGCCAGAGAACAGAAAAGTGCTTTGGGAAATTATAAACATAATGGCAGATATAAGAAAATCTCAATTGAAATATTAGAAGATAAAGTCAAAGAAATCTCCCAAAAGCAGTTCAAGAGGCAAGGAAAGAAATAAGAAAATTAGAAGACCAGCTCGGAAAGGCCAATACCTGAATAATAAGACTTTAAGAAAGACAGCAGAGAGGAAATTAGAAAGGGAGAGAAACATCAAAGAAAATTTTCAAGAAAATGCCCCTGAACATGTGTTTCCAGATGGAAAGGCCCTTATCCAGTGCAATGTGAATTTAGACCCATATAGGTGGTTAACACTGTAAAATTCCTGAGAACTAGGAAAAAAGAGGAGGACCATTGGTAACTTACTTAGCAGATATACCACAAAATTATTTTTTCCAGTGGAAAAAGAATCACATAAATTAGTCCCCTCTTAACCACCGGGGATATGGTCCAAGACCCCCAGTGGATGCCTAAAACTAAGAATAGTACGGAGCCCTATGTATACTGTTTATTCCTATACATACATACCTATGATAAAGTTTAATTTACAAATTAAAACTCGGCAAGAGATTAACAACAATCTCTTTATTATCAGTTATAGTAATAAGACAATTATAGCAATATACTGTTAAAAGTTATGTGAATGTGGTCTCTCTCTCAAAATATCTGTATCTGTACTCAACTTTCTTTTTGTATTGATGTAAGACAATAAAATGCCTACATAATGAGATGAAATAAGGTGAATGATGTAGGCTTTGTAATGTAGCATTAGCTACTATTGACCTTCTGACCATATGTCAGAAGGATTATTTACTTACAGTAAATGGCTTGGTAGCACTTGTTTCAGGGGATCTCTTGAGCCTTCCTATAGGCTCAATATTTTCTGGAGCAACACACTGCCATCGATCAGAGCATGTTTTCTGTTCATGGCTTCCACCCACAAATGTAATGCCTTTTCCATCTTAACTAAGCATTTATCATATAATGTGGCTGTAACTTTTTCAGTTTGCAGTGAGACAGCAAAACTAGCAATACTAGCACAAATTTCTTTTTCCTTCTTCAAAGTTTCACAGATTTGTTCTTACCATTGATCTTAGCAAGCTCAGCAAATGCTTTGTTTCTTTCCTTTTTAAGTTGGAAACTTTTACCCTTTCACTTACAGGAAGCACTTTACAGCTTCTCTTTGGAATATCCGAATTGAGAACATCAGTACTTTTTACTTTAGGGCCATTATTAAGTAAAATAAGGGTTACCTGATCACAAGGTGGCTCTAAGTGACTCAAGGACTGGGGGCATATACAGCATAGAGATGCTAGACAAAGGATGAGTCAAGTCCTTTGATATTTCATCAGGCTACTTAGAATAACATGCAAGTTGAAACTTATGAATTATTTATTTCTAGGAGTTTTCATGAAATATTTTCGAGTCGTGGTTGACTGCAAGTAACTGAAACCACAGAAGGTGAAATGGTGGATAAGGGAGACCAGTGTCCAAAGGATTAGGAATCACAATGTTGTTTCAAATCTCTTAACACCACCACCTAGAACTGGTGCTTGGGGGCCTACCGATAGTCATTTTCTTGGATATATAACTTGGAATGGACACACTAGATAGTTGGCAGAACCCACAATCATTCCTGTCAAGTCAGGAACACACAAGACAGGTGAGGCACTTTGGGATTTAGACAGTTTGTTACTTAGACAGTGAAAAGAAAAATAAAGCAAAGATGCCAGCTCTCCATGATCCTTGTCCTACACACCAAAAAGAACATCACTGAAACAAAAGGGACCAAATGACTGCAATGTCAGTTACGAGCCACCCTGTTGCTGAGGAGCCACTTCTAGGCTCCAGCTATGCAGTCTATTATTGTGCAACTTCCTTGGTGGGAGGGTAATGGCAGAAAATCCCAGGCCTCATCACACAATCTCCCTAGGGAGATAGAGAAGCCAGTGGGAGATCGCCTCTCATCCCCTTCTGTTTCAGGAGGATCCCAAGTCATTTTTCCAAAGTTCATATTAGTGACAGTTCAAGCCAGCTCTTGCCTACATGGCTTATTTGGATACCTGCAAGGTGGTCAGGTGACATGGTGGAGCTCTTTCCTTACGGTTCCTTGGCCTGCGAAATAAGGCTGTCATATTGCAAAAAGCAAATAGCAAACCTCTAAATTTGCTTCCCCAGCCCCCACTAGAAGAGTAAATCATAAATAATGTCACATCCTCAGGGGAAATGGCATAGATTAGCGCAACGCTTAAAGACCTGATAGTTGATCGTTCCCATCATATTCCTATTTCTACCAGTCTGGCTTCCACAAAAATCAGATTCAGGAAGTTGACAGTCAACTAGAGCAGATTCTCAAGAACTCAGGTACATGTTATGTGGCTATTGATTTGGCAAATTCTTTTCCATCACTAGCAAGAGAATATCTTTACAGTCTTCACCCAAGGATGTGTCCAAATAAGAATAATCTATCAACGCAAGGGGATCAAAGTAATTAAGGAGTAGGCCTTATGGGCAGTAGAAAGATGGAAAGGCAAATTTCCTATCCTAGTAAAAGAACAATATATAGGATTTGTATTCAAATTTCTGGCCAACTATTCATACATAAGACTATATCTAATTGAAGGAATAAAATCTTTTTAAAAATCCCAAGATGAAGCAGCTTTGGAAACCCAATTTATGTTGGAACCTCATGAGTATTATAAAATGTTTTACTAATCGAAAATATTCAGTGCTGCTCTCTAAGGAATGAGTAAACTGTCCCACCCTGTTGAATTTAGGAATGGCCGTGTGACTTAGCCAATAAAATAGGAGTAGAATGTGAACTATGACACCTCCAGGTAGCCACTTAAGAGCTAGGTTCTCTTTTCTCTGCCTCAGTTATGACAGAAGCATGTGTCAAGATGCAGCATCTATTGACTTAGGTCTCTGAATGACTATATGAGCACAGGCCATGTAACCTGCCATGAACACGGGAGCAAGAAATCAGTTTTAAGTTGCTCAAATTTTGGGAGGTTAGTTTGTTACCACAGTATATCAAAGCATCCTGACCACATAAAATGAAGCACTTCCTTACAGTCTGCTCATCTTGCCCAAAGCCCAGAAATCTCCTTGGCCTTTGTAGTAGATACTTGTAGTTGCTTTTCCAGGAACCATTTCCCTGTCCCATAGCTTCTGATAGGGGTTTCCACATAATTCCAGTAAAATTAACTCTACCCCAAGCTCCAAAGGGCAAGTTGTCTAAGCTAAGCCAATCAGAACACTCAATTTCCCTGGCCATGATGATTGGGTCAATAGTGGACATGTGCCTTTAGCTGGTCCAATCAAAGTGAATCTTAGGACTCCTTCTGGGAATGCATATATTTACCAATATTACAAAAATTTTCACATTTCTTTATCATTAGCTACATGCTATCTTACTAACTGACCTATATATTATTGAGAACAGAATCCTAACTTACCTTTTCTTACCAGACCCTGGCATAATGGTTTGCACAGTATAAATGTTTATAATTAATCATTGATCAATTACATGGGAAATAAAATTTTACTCCTTTTCTTCAAATTTCATTCCTCAGATTTGAGGGTGACCTGTCTGGAAACCACATTCAATTACTTGAACCTCTGTCCTTTCCTCCAACCTTTCCCATTCTCCTCAAATTCCCAATCTCCTTTTTCTCCCCCACTTCTCTAATTCCCAACCCCACCCTTCATGACTTAGCTGCTTCTTCTAGAGAAACCAGAAGTTAGCAAAAGTGAGCTCTCTCATTTTCTTGAAACCAAACATCTACAACTAACCCGGACTCCTCTCCTCCAGTTGTGACAGAGGAACTGTCCCAACTCCTACGCTTTGAATACTACCTCCCATTTAAAAATTTTATACCATCTCTCAATCCTTCTCTACCTTACATATCTTTTTCATGATTCCTTCCCATTAGTTTAAATGCACTCAAGTCTCTCTCTCTCTCTTGAATAAAAGTATCACTTCACTTATTCCACATTAGCTACCACCTATATTTCCCCTTCCCCTCATATCTCATCTTCTCATTGCCGCCCCAAGACAGAAAAGGCAGTGAGGCATAGTGGTTAAGAATATGGATTCTGGGGTGTGGTTCCATAGTACAGCAGTTAGCACATCTGCTTTACACACAGAAAGTCCTAGGTTCGTGCCCCAGTGGAGCCGCAGTCCATGGTCTACTGCCATGCCACCCTGAACAAGCCTGATGTCTGATCTCAGAAGCTAAGCAGGGTCAGGCCTCATTAGTACTTGGATGAGAGACCACCTAAGACCAGACGCTGTAGGCATAAAAAAAAAAAAAAAAAAAAAAGGATATGGATTCTGGCACCACACTACCTGAATTGAAATACATCATTTAATGGCTCTGAAACCATGGCCGATTACCTCACCTCTCTATGCCTCGATTTCTTCATATGTAAAAAAATTATATTATCATCTCTCTGATAATGTTAATGTAAGAATTAAATGAGTTAGTATATGTAAAATACTGACAACATTGCTTGGCACTCAGTAAGCACTAAATAAAGCCTTGCTACAATCTTTTACTTTCATTTCTTCACTATCACTCATTTCTCAGCCTTATCTGACACATCACTTTACCATAAAGTGTTTAAGAACACCAATGACCTCTATGTTGCTAAATCCAACAAATATTTTTTAGTCATCTTGATGACAGCTAGGCAGCTGTTAACAATGTTAACACACTCTTCTTGGACCATTTTCTTTCCTGATCCAGGACTTCAATTACTACCTACCTGCTGGTGTATTACCCATATTTCATTTGTAGCCCAGATCTCTCTTCTACTCCCCAGACCCCACAAGGTCAGTCTCTGGCCTGGATGTCTCCCACTGAATGTCTCAGTCATCTCATATGCACTACATCCAAAACTGAGTCATGATCTTTCTCTCCCAACCCCCTCTGCCTTGAATATTCTGTCACCCCTTCTTCACGGGGTTGACCCTTACTCCTACTTGAGTTCAGCTTAAGTATCACTTCCTCAGGGAAGCCTGAGGCGAGTACCCTTAAAGAAACTTTCCTAGCACCTGGTACCTCTACTTCATACCTGCAGTCAGACAGTAAGCTAATCAAGGTCAGGCACTATGTCTGACTTTTCACTGCTATATCCCAGGATCTGAATGAGGGAGCCTCCAATGCCCTTTCATTTGGACTGGGGTCTATCTGCACGCCTTAACAAGTATCAACTGTGCTACTTTGTGCCAGGCTAAGACACTACTGAGAGTTAAAACCTGATGGAGCGCAGAGAAGTCTAGAGTGGAAACAGTATTTAACTAAGCCCCCAAGTTACTTTCAATTGTAATAAGACTTATGAATGACACTTAAAAAAAAAAAAAGCCTAAGGATATTCATCCATTGGACAACCAACATTATGCACTGCCTCAAACAACACAAGAGATCCAGGCATTCAGTGCAACTGTATGTGTGTGTGTGTGTGTGTGTGTGTGTGTGTGTGTGCGCGCGCGTGTGCGCGCGCGCGTGCGTTTTGGGGGGTACCATCGTGTTTACAACTCACTTATCACGTGTGACCGGTACCCTAGCCTTACCTTAGCAAGCAAACTGCCTATACCCCAGCACTCATGTGTCCCAATACACACAGCAACAGCGAATGTGTCTCCTATGACCCCAAGCAGCTACACTGCCGCTGGGGAGCATGAAGGCGGGAAGTCCAAGGGAGGAAAGGCAGAGGCCTGAGCTTAAGGAACAGTTTGCGGCTGAAGCCAGGAAGGATAGATAGGGCTGAAAAGAGAACAGAGCAGACGACGTAGCTGGGATAGAGCTTTAAAGTGTTGAGGTCGAAAGCGCGCCAACTGATATCCTAAAACACCACCCCTTAGAGCCAATCCCGCGAGACTATAACAAATTCCCGGGATTTCCCTCCGACTCCAACTAAACACCCTAGGGGCGGGGCTCAAAGAGGAGACCGTGTCTCACACCCCCGCCACGTACAGCGTTCCGGTACTGCGAGAGAGTTGAGTTCTCGCGATCTTTCCGGCGCCGACCTTCCACGCGCGGTCGGAGCGTGTGTGCTGTGACAGGAGTGCCGAGAGGGCGGAGACTGTGTCGGAGGAGAAGCCCCTGTGGCCTGCTCTACGGAAGCCTGCGAGGAAGGGTGGTGACCGCTGCCCCGTTCCGCTGTCCAGATGCCCAGTGCCATCACCAGCCGCAAGACTCAGGAGAAGCCGCGGGAGATCATGGACGCGGCGGAAGTGGGTTTCCACTTTCCTCGGGCCTGGGAGGAGAGACCCCTGGGCCGGATCGCGCTGAGGGAGGGAGTAGGGTGAGCGGGGCCCTGCTCTCGGGTTCCCTGTTGGCACTTTGCCTGCTGGCCGCGGGCTTTGGGTGCGGGCGCATAGAGCCCTCACCGGGGCCCCCGGAGCCTTTACCGGAGCAGCGTGGCCAGACTCAACTCCGGACCGCATTTCTTACACCGGCGCTTGAGAAGGCCTGGCTTACAAGAAGCGTAGCTCTGGGTGGAGTGGACGTGAAGCACTTTCTGCTCCAGAAGTAGGAGCGGGTCACACTTAACCCTCCCTCGGTTAGGCACGTCCCTCACGTAATCCACTACCACCAGCCCGGAAAATTTTAATGCCCGCTAGATTTTTTCCTCAGCCCTTGTTTTCCTTAATGTTTTTGCAAACAATCTGTCAGTACGTTTAATGACCATTTTCCGTGTGACAACTTTAAAGAACACGTTTTTATTTCCTTTCTCCCCTCTTAAGTGACCCAGTGAGGTAGGTAGGGAATATTGCAGAGAATGAATTTGAGATGAAGTGACCCAAAATCATAACACCTCTGGTCATTTTTAGAAATGAAAGTTTGAAACCATCCTGCAAATTATGTGTACTGTAGTAAAATAGCCTTAATCACTACCAAGCTTCTAATTTTTCTGTTGCGGAATTATGAATTTATGATAAATTACATAAGGAATAGTTCGTTTTAAGAACATTAATTGGAAATAGGTTGCTGAATATGAACAGTGACCCATTTATGCCGCCCTAATGCTATCTTTTGTAACTATTTACTAGGGCTGGGGTTATCTTTGTCTTTAAGGTATGTTTTTTTTTTATTACCAAAAAAAAATTGTGCAGTAAGCTTCTTAACATGTTGCCTGGTTTATTTTCGGTATAAACAAAATCCAATATCCTCCAAATCTAAAGGAAAAGATTCCACAGATGATTATAGAGTGACATAAACTAATTATTTCATACATATCTTAAGTATGTAAAATCTAAGGAAATTATTTTATATATTCTTGTTCTGATTAATTATGTAAACTAGCAGTACACCCTTGCTAATAGCTCTAGATATAAGGTAGGCATTGTGATTGAGTTATGTCATTTTATAGCTACAAGGGTCATAAGAAGTCATTTTAAAGGTAAATGAGGTTAAAATGAAAGGCCACTTATCTACTTAATGAGTATAGTATATTAATAATGGTTTGGACTGTAGGTCTCTTAATTCCTCGTCCTGACTTTAAATATAAAATAAGAAGTTTGATATTGTCATTTTTGAACCACTTGCAACCTGGTATGTTTAAGCTAATTTTTAGAAACACGAAGCTCGTGGATTTTTTTATGACGTTTTCCAAATGGAAAGTTGTAGTTAGGTTATGTCCAACATCTCCAATTTATAAAATCTGGACATCTGGTGCCCAGAAAGCTTACCCAAAAATGTTGATTCTCTTCGAACATCTCTTCCTGTAATAAATTAATAAAACTGTGGTACATCATCCTGTTCCCTTCACAGGAAATTTATATATCCCTGCTTTGAAGTAGTTTATTCTCATTTTGAAAAAGGTAGTTAAGATGTGTTGTAATGTGTATTATGTGAGAGTGCTATCATGTATAGTATATCCATCCATGAGTGGTGATCTTCTAAACAAACTAACCAGAAACTGGGTGCTTATCCTTTTTTCTATGGAATACATATGTAAATGACTATTCCTACACCTTAAAACTACTTACTCTCTGAATTAATAAAATGGCCCTGAAAGTTAAAACTAATTCATTTTTACATTGTTATTTATGCGTTTACTATGCTATTAGTGTTTAAATAAAATCTTAATGCAAAAACATTTTTTGTAGGATTATGCTAAAGAAAGATATGGAGTATCTTCAATGATACAGTCACAAGAAAAACCAGGTTAGTAGCTATCTGATAATAAATATATTTTTTTCTTTCTAATTCCATAAAAACTCTTTGTGAAGTTTTAATTAAGGTTGGCATTACACTGAATGCTTAAATGGCATTAATAACCCAAGCAGATGCCAGAATCTGTAAACATTTCAGTTTAGGGTCTCTAAATTAGAAAGGGAAGAAAATACATTAAATAAATATATTGTAAGTGATAAATTTTATTAAAAAGATATCCCTCAGTGATTAGGTAAAAGATTTAACTAAGATTTAACTCTGGCCCAAGAGATCAAAGAATGGTTAATAATAACTGCCTTCATCATATGTAGCCTTTTTCCATGCTTTATAAAGCTACCTTCGTTTTCCCTTTGACTTTATTGTATTTTTTTTTTGAAATTGACTTGTCACACATTTATTATTTCTCTCAGACCTGTAGGTTTTCTGCTTGCCTTCCTGTGTGTTTTTATTTTATATATGTATAATTTCAAAAGATTATCAACATTTTTCTTTTGGTAGACACCCCAAATTATGTCTTTTTTAATCTTTGGTCCAACTGCAGACATTTAAGTTCTGGCCCACTGAACATACTTAAATACTTATAACTTAGAGGCCTGCCAATGAATTTTATGCTTTAGAAATAACATACCTCTGGGTCAGTTTTATTGTTACAGATTTGAGTTATTACGTGATCAAAAAATTACTTCCCAACTTTTTTGGGAAAGTGTCAATAAAAGACCAACATAATTTACTAAAAATAAACCATTTCTAAAAGATAAACATGAAGTAAAATATTTGAATATAAAATGGGATTGAAGCACTGGAATTTAATGACATTCCCCTGCTGGGGCAAGCAGGAAGGGTCATTTGAGACTTTGTTTTTAGCTTAAGTAGCTTCCTGAACTAGACTTATTGAACTCTAACACAAAGAAGCTCACTGGAGTTTCAGTCTCTTACATAAGCCCCAATCACCCCTTGTCGCAATTACTGTTCCCATGTGGCTGGCAAATCCAGACAACTGTCTTCTTAGAAGCTTTCCCAACCAGAGGGAAAGATAAACTATGTATGTTACCAGATTATAGTAACAACAATAAAATTCTGCCTTTGGTTTTACCTCTGCTTAAATCCTAATATTTGTTCAACATAAAATTTCCTTTCCTGTTTGCTTCCATTTCTCTACAATTCTTCATTCTAATACTAGTAACTTAGAAGTATAGAGGAGGCAGTGGTTTTTGAAACATGAAACCCTACTGCCACTGATCACTGCCTCAGCCAGTCATACTGGTTGGAGTGTGACATTTGTGTGTTTCAAGTATGTGTAGATATGTTAAAAGTTGAGAGCACCTAGGCTAATTAGTTAGAATACCACATGAAAAAAGGGCCTTTATTCTGTATTTTTCAAAGTACTATTAAAATTACCCCAATCATGACATTTATAAGTCTACTCTTATGTTTCATTTGATTTTGAGTTTCGATTGCCTAGTAAGTCGATTGTTTTTTAATTTCAGCATTTTCAAATCTTAAAATTTTATACTCTTGTGTGTCTTTTCTCTTTCATACTTTATTTTGCCTGAGTTTACAAAGCAGACTTGGAAGTTGGCTTAACTCATAAGGTTCTTTGGAAATGTTCTGTAGAGATTCTCTCATGTTGCCCAATAGCTTAAAAAGTCCTCATTTATTCTCTGCTATTGGTGATGGGAACTATGGTATTCTGTAAATCAAATTCTCTCTAAGCTACATCTTTGCTTCAAGAGACAAGTTATGAATACATTTAGACAAAATAGGTAAAATATATTTATAATTTGATTTCATTATAATATCCTCCCAAAAATGTGTTTTTGGTATCTTAATAACTAGGTTTTACTGTATGAGATATTGACAAATTTGGCTAGTTAGGCAATATAACCCTTGAAAATAGAGATCTTTTATTACTCTTGACATTATGTCATGTCTATTACTATGCTTTTAATTAATACTTAAATTTTTTTCTTTAATCAAATTACTGCATATTTAAAACAATAAAATGATTTCTGGATCATGATTGCCTCATATCACTATCTTAACATAATTGTTATTTTGTCGCATTTTTCCTGTTTGGGGGACTTAAATGGATGTAGTACTTTGTAATTAGTATTGGGGGGAATAATTTTGGGGGCTCACTAAACAGCCAGAAGGGCAGTTTATTTTCTCATATAACTATAGGAAACAAAGGGAGATGGAATAGACATGATTACACCTAGAGGCTCAAGCAGTGTCTTCAGGGCTTTCTATCTCCACTTCTTGGCTCTGCTTCCTTAAGGTTATTGGCTTCGTACTCTCATCCTGCAAACTCAGGTAATGGGACAGATGGTGGCAGTGGCCCTGGGCCTATACCATCTCGGTGACTCCAGAAAAGAGAGCTTCATTCATTCCCAGTATCTGTATTAAGCCTCAGAGAAGGACTATGATTAGCTTAATTTGAGTAACATGCCTTTCTGGATAAGTCATTGTGTCCTGGGGTATGGGGTGCTATGATTTGCTAGGCCTGGCAGAGAATCCTCCCCTACAGCTAGCTGACTTACATACTCTGGTAGGCAAGTTAAAATACCTAGTCCACTTAGGCAAGTGCAAGTGAGAATAGACTGTGTTTGGCCTTATAAGTCATTGAAGTGTTCAGCAGATTTGCATTTTGAAACTCTTTAACTCCAATATAGACCAAATTAGATGTTTGGGAGATTACCAGTTAGAAGGTTATTGCTTTAATTGAGGCAGGAGGTAGTAGTACCTTGGCTTGGGACAGTGAAAAGAGAATTGGATAGATTTTAGAGATAGATTTAAAAAGTACAATTCATAAAACTTGAGGCAAATTGCATATGAAGAATGATAAAAAAAAAAGTGTCATTTAAAATTATTTAAGATAATACCAAGTACTTACGCCGGCTGTCAGATCAACATAATTGTGATTGCTTTGTAAACTCTCAATTACAAAAATTGTTTAACTTATTTGCTACAGATCGAGTTTTGGTGCGAGTTAGTGATTTGACAGTACAAAAAGCTGATGAAGTTGTTTGGGTGCGTGCAAGAGTTCATACAAGCAGAGCTAAAGGTAAGAATGATTTAATAACTAAAGCTCTTTTGGTAAGGACTCTGAATTTTTTGTTTTGACTATATTTCACTTACCAAAGTAAATCTTTCAAAACAAAACAAAACACCTGTTTTTATTCTTAAATCACTATAAAGAACTGGTCTATGATTAATTAGTTTTAGGTTCTTATAAGACATCCTGAAATATAATTTGGCCTTAAAGACTCAGATGAAATCTCAGACTAAATTAATGTACTATTCTAGCATTTCTCAAAAGTATTTTTTTGAAGTGAGTGTTTTTGAGAAGCTTCATTTGTTAATATTCTTATTTTTTAATAATTCAATAAAGAGAGCAGTGGAAGAGAAATAGGCTAAGACTGGGTTGTCCAATACAGTAGCCTCTTGCTATCTGTAGTTATTTAAATTTAAATTCACAGCTCAGTCACTAGCTGTGTTTTGAGTGCCTAATAGCCAGAGTGGCTAGTGGCTCCCATATTAGCACAAATACAAAATATTTTTTATCATTGTAGCACCTTCGATTGGATGGTTCTAAGAATTTAGCATTAACAACAGAGAAGAAAGAAAAGGGTATTTTAGACAAACCTCAGTTCCTTATGGAAAATTGTCCTAGAATTATTAGAATTATCTTAAAATATTAATGACATGTTAGTTTATAACTTTATTCTTTTCACACACTATTTCACATTTGATGATCCCTACAAATTTATGAAGTAGGCAGAACAGGCATTGCTGTTCCACTTTATAAATGAGGAGAGTAAGGTTCAGAATGATAAACGTACTTGTCCAAGTTCTCATAGTAATTGGTGGATCATGAACAAAATCCAGAAGCTTTTTAAGATACCCTCTGTCTCCTTAACAGAATTAATTGCTTCTATAGTATTTAATACATTTTGTGTTATAGCATTTCTTACATTCTGTTTTAAAATAATTATTATAGAATTAACACAAACCCATTATTTTAAAATCTCAGCATTTTATACATCTGTCTCACTCTCTCAGGATCACTACTGTTAAAAGTTGGTCTGTTCTACTAAAATTCTCCCCCTAAGTAGATGACTACTAGTAGATTTTGAAAATACTGGCGGAGTTTTAACTTTTTAAAAAAATGCTGATTTTTTTATTCCTAAAAGGTTAGGCCATTTATTCTACCAGGAGATAAATCATACTGTATTGTAATCCTTCACTTACTTGTCTTTCTCCCGTTTCTGGGACGTTTGTTTTGTCCAAAGTGGGCACTTTGTTTCCTAAACATTGTTATTTAGAAAATTAAAAGATAGAATGCATGCTACATGTAAGGCTGAAACAAGAGTACTTCTCTTCACACCCATCCCCGAAATGGAGCAGTTCGAATATCAATAAGGATAACTGCAATGAATTGAAACATATCGGATATGTTTAAATTCATAAATTTATAATAATGCTAAGACAAACAAAACTTAGTTGGTCACCAGTGGAACAGCTCATTATTTTGAAAACTGATAAAGAGGAAGTATTATTTCTGTATAAATTGTATATCACCGACTAATCTTATAGTAGATGTGGCGAAATGTCTTTTTATTTTATTTTTTACTTTTCAAGGAAATATCTCTTTAGAGCACTATTCCAGCTAATAGAAAGGAAAAAGAGTGTTAGAATATCACCATTTTGCCCCTGGTAAATTATCTGGGCATTGTTCATCATTGATTGCTAACAACACAATAGAGAGACAGCCTGAAATATTTTATATTTATTCATGAAAGAATACAGCACCATCCAATGAAGTAGTCTTGCCTAAAAAAGTATATCTGAATCTCATTAAGCCTTTAGATCTAACTACCAATTTACAGGAAGACATAGGACAAGGGAACATGTTAAATAACAATGGGTATGCAATCAACAAAATTTAGACTAGAAAACTACTGGGCAACAACCACTTTATTTAAAAATAAATTGAAAGATAAGGGGGAACTGGTGGATTAAAACAGATTTAAGATATCTCTGTACTCATTACTTATTTGTATCCTTGAACATTGACTGGTTATTTGGTGTTTAAAACGTATTTATTTTTTAGTTAAGATAATAGTACTGTGGTAACATTTTTAAAAAGTTCTTATCTCTCAGGGATCCATTCCTGATTATGTTTGGTGAAATAATATAGCTAAGATTTGCTTCAAAATAGTACGGGAATTGAGGGATAAGTGGATTGGGGTAAAGCTGAGGCAGGAATGACCATGAGTTGATAATTATTAAAGTACATGAGGATTGTAGGTAGACATTGGTATCATTTACAAATAATCATCATTTTGTCCTTTCAAATGTTTTATCTTATTTCTTGTTCTCTTTGCAATAATTAGTAGACTCTTTCCAGTACTGCAGGGATTCCCACAAGGAAGGATTTTTCATACAGCAAAGATTTAAACTCTTGATGAATTATTTTATGATTTTAGATGTTTTGCGTAAAATATATTAGAAAGCAATGCCCTAGTTTAAAAAACAGATTAAAGAAGTTTTCCTCTAGTCCAAGTTTTCTGTTATCAGAAATAGATGTTAAATTTTACCAGACCTTTCCAGCAGATTTTTCCCTCAAAATATAATTGCATTGAATGTGTATATCTAGAGGTTCATTATACTGTTCTCTCTTTTATGTTTGAAATTTTCCATATAATAAAAAACATAGTTGATCCTCACTTTTTATGGATTGTGTATTCATATTTACAAATTCACCTACTTGCTAAATTGTTTTTGTAACCCCAAAATCAATACATGTAGCACTTGTACTGGTATTCACAGATAATAGCAGACACACATTTATGCAGAGTAGCAAAAAATTTGAATTGCCCAGTGCACACATTCCCGGCTGATGTCAAACACAGTGAAACTTTGCCTTGTATCAGCTCTCATCAACAAGTGTCTTTTTCACAATCTGTTTAATGCCACATTCTTGAGTTTTGTGCTTTTTGTTCGTGATTTGGCTGTTTAAGATGGCCCCCAAGCATAGTGCTGAAGTGTTTTCTAGTGTTTCTAACTGCAAGAAGGCTGTAATATGCCTTACAGAGAAAATACCTGTGTTAGATAAGCTTCGTTCAAGCATGAGGTATAATGCTCTGTGAACCAGCTCTGTATACTAAATAAGGTGTCCTTAAACAGAAACATGTAAAACAATGTTATGTATTAGTTGACTGATGAAAATATTGTGACCAGAGGCTCACAGGAACCTAACTGTATATTTCCCCTAGGAGCAGTGGTCCAGTATTTGCTAATTCATTGTTTGTGGAGGCTTTGTAGAACATAACTACCACAAACAATAAGAATCAACTATATGTAATTGTAATGATTTACAATAACGGATTTCTTAATGTTGACTCTTTTGTCAATGGACTCTTGAAATAAATGGATTTGGTAGGTTAAATTTCAAAAATTTCTTTTTTGCAATTTTGCAATAATCTAGTCATAATTTTTAATTGGAAAATCTTATTTTGTTAAGTTTATGGATGTGTGTGTATGTTTAAGTTGTAACTTAACCCAAGTAATAAGCTAATATTTTCACATGGATTTTTCAAAGAATACAGAAATGATACTTTTTTCTTCTCTACTGCTTATTCTCTGCCTCAACCTTTTCTAAATAATTTGTTCAGTGTCTTTCAGAAAATCTTTCTTTTTAATGCATGTATGTGCATACACACAGTTTTTTATTTGTGTGCATGAGTTTTAATTTGTTTTATGTAGATGACATATTTTACATGTTATTCTGTAATTTTAAAAATTTTCAGTGAACAGTTTTTCTTGGAGATTCTTCCATGATACTAGTTACAGATCTATAAGGCAGTATATCTCTGAGATAGATATCTAGAAGTGAAATTACTGGGTTGAAGGATATGCATATGCATATTTAAAATTTCTAATACCAGATTACCCTTCAATAGAGCTATCTTCAGTTAAAATACCACAAGTATGGGACGGTACCACTTTTCCCACATCCTTGCAGTAGTGATTGTCAATATTCTGATTTCTGATAAAATAAATTATCTAAAAAAATAAATTCTTATGCTTTGAATTTGCAAAACCCCAATTGCTGCTATTCCTTTCTTCCCACAAATTACTAGGAAAAAGTAAGTCAATAAATATGACTTGCTTGGAATTATTCATGTGCTTTAACTCCAGAAATAATAACACATTAAAAGTGGGCTTTTAAAAACAAACCTGCTAGCAATTTCAAGTAGAGCAAACCTTTGAAAAACCATAAATAAGGAAATGGAAGTGTAAAAATCATAGTGTCAAAAGTATGACAACTAGAATCCTATTATGCAAAAAAAAAAAAAATAGAGTCTATAACAAATATCTATTTTTTTTCTTAAAGGGCAGTGTGTTATACCTTTTTAAAAATTAAAATCATTTCTTACAGCAAGTTCATATATTAGATTCCTAAAATCAAGTGTTTTATATAGGAGCAAGGAGAAATGTTTAACTCATTGATACATTTAAACTTAGTTTCTTTTGATGGTGAGCTTAAAGTCTGCATAGTAAAAGAGTAATTGAAATATCAGTGGTTCCTTTCAAATTTTATACATGCTGCATGGAAGTCATTGGCATAAAATAATTCTCTTTCAATACTTTTTTCCTAAAATCTTACTTATACTTCAAAAATAGGTCATTTATTTCGGTAATCAGAGTTTAGGATTTCTAATACCGAAGGTCAGAACCTCAACTTACAGCCATGCAAGAATATTTCAGGGGAAATAAATGGATAGTACTTAAAACATTTAAATCTTTACTGCTTTATTCTCTAACCTATTAACATAAATGATAGAAAATGTTAATGTTGGGAATTAGGAAGTTAAGGTACATTGTCTAAATAATGTATTAAGGAGCTTGGCAAACTAAAAAACAGTAGGAAGAGATCAAAACATAAGATTGCCTCACATTTTTGATAACCAGGTTCTACAAAGGCCCATTTCATAGGAGCCATCACCACGATGGAGATGATAGTTAACTTTTTGTCCTGACTATCTACCATGTTTGTTCTTCAGCTCAGAAATAAAGATTGTACCTGGTGCTCTAACAGTTTTCCAACTTTACATTTTCTAAAACAGGACTCCCATGTAAATTAAAGGGAAAAAATACTTCTTCTGAAAACTTAAAAATCAAAATACAACACAAAATTTTACCTGTAAAGGACTGGAATGTAAAATGTCTAAAAATAGTGAATTCATTCAGCTGTTTTGAACATACAGACTGCTTCCAGGTTGGAGAGTTTCAAGAAAGATAGTAGTTAACAGTTGATTAATCTGTCATATAGTTTCTCTACTAACTTATGTAGTAAGAACTTTTTGCCAAACTGAGAAAATTATGTATTTGTTTCTTAGAATAAAAAAGATATAGTAAAAATAAAGATCCTTATAGTTCAGAAAGATAAAAAATGAAAACTAGAAATCTCACAATTCTAGCTCCTTCATCCCATCACAACCTCTTCCCCTCCAAAAATAACCACTATTGTTTCTTGTGGGTCCTTCAAGGAAAAATAAAATGTATTTACAAGCATGGTATATCTTTTTTTAAATTTACATAAAAGGGGTTATACAAACGCTGCTCCTTATTATCACTCACCAGTGTGTAGTAAATAGTAGCTTGCAAAACATTGAACTAAGGAGATAATGCAATGCAGTGTATTACCAACCAGAGCCCAAGAAAGAATAGTTTTATTTTGTAACACCAGGCAAGAACATGATCTCAAAAGTACTTGGCGGAAGTAGTCAGAGCAGACAACCAGTAGCAGGAAACCAGTACTGATTTTTTTGTTGTTTTGTTTCGAGTCTTTAAAAAAAATTTTTTTGCGTGAACCATCAAGGTTCTAGTGTTAAAAGTGCTTTGAACACAAAAAGCTTGTAGATTATAGCATTGGAGTCACATATAGATCTGTTCCATTGGTGAAGACTATATAAATATGAAGTGATAATAGAACTTCAGTTCTTTTATATAAATAGCACTGTATGAACATCTTCGCCACTAGACTTTTTCCATACTTAATTTCCTTAACATATATTCTAAGAAATGTATTTCTTGAGACTAAGAGAACCTTTTTAAGCCATTTAACGTCCATTGCCAAATTGTTCTCCAAAAGCATGTGCAAGCTTACTTGCCATCAGCAAGTTATGAAGGAACTTTTTTTCACTTAATTCTCCCAAACATTGGATAATATTACATATTTTTTAATTTTTGTTCATTTGAGAGGTAAATAATATGTCATTATTGTTTGCTTCAACTTGCATTACTTTCATTTCCAGTAACATTTTTTTCCTTAATAGGGTTTTATTCTTTTTCTTTCAGATGATCTGTTCAAGTCCATTGCCCATTTATCTATTGAGATTTCAATGTTTGTACTCATAAATTTTTAAGATCTTTATATATTAAAGATATTAACTCATTTAAGTTATATGTCATTAAGCAAATGTTTTTTTAGTGTTTTAACTTTTTGTATATAGACATTCTATAATTTTTAAACTTAAAAGTTCTCCCATTTTTTACTCAGTTTTTTATTTGGTTTTTTTTTTTTTAAAAACTCCTGAATTCCATCTAAGAATTAGAATCTCTTCTCTGCTTGGGTCTGTTCTCAATTCTTTCTTCATTATGTTCCATTGATCTAGTTGTTTTTGCGCTCATACATTTTTACTTACTGTAAGTTTACAATATAATATGCTCATGGTACCGGTCTTACTATTTCACCCCCTTCCTCCCATCTGTTGGCTTTAAAAAAAAAAAAAAGGTTTAATTTTTAGAATTATATATAATAAATACATTAAACATTAAAAGAGAACAGTGAACATTCTTCACTTCACCCATAACCATTGATTTAATGACTTCTTTTCCCTAGCAGGCATGTCAAATCTTGAGGAGTACATTTGTTTCTATGTTTAGCCTACTAGAACTTTCAGGTTCTACTTACTGCTTGTGTTGAATCTTGAACGTGAAAACTTCCTTTCAACCCTTATCTTTTTCTGGGTACTTAATCTCTCTGATTTATCATTCTTTTATTTTTTTATTGGAAAAGTAGTACATGTTTATTGTAGAAAGTTTAGAAAATACAGAAAAATACAAAGAGCAGAATAATTGCCTGTAATTTCACCATCCATTACTAGCTACATTTTGGTGGGAATTTTTTTTCTACATATTTTTAATATACTTTTTACACATAATTGAGATTGTATTCTACATATGGTTTTATCACTTTTTTTCACATATTAGTCTCTTATTTATTTTGTGTTCCAAGTACCTGGCATAGTTTTTGCACATAGTAATTCAGCTGTGAAATAGGGATATTAGTCCTCAAATAAGTAACCAGTGGTAGTGCTGATATTGATAATAATATTTATAGTTAATATTTAATATTCATAATTAATACTGAGTGTCACAACTCTGTATTACTTATATAATTATCAAGATTATGTAAGAAACCCCAGGAAAACCTCCTGAGTTATATACTGTTATTTTTTCCATTTGGCAAATGAAGAACCGAGGCATAATGTGGTTTGATAACTTTCACACAGGCTCCTTCATAGGAAGTGATAAGATATGATCTTAAGTCTTTTGATTTCAAAACCTTTACTCTTTACCAAACCCTTACACTAAAATCTTACCCATCTAGAGCTGACTCAGAAACATTTTCCTGTGTGTCCTCTAGAGCTCTCCATTCTTTCTCAGAGTCTTTTTGTATAACATTAGAGTTTCTTGCAAGATGGCAGCTGAGTTTACTGCCACTGTCTGTACTAATAGAGCAGCTAAAATACTTAGTAAATCATGCACATTAGCTTCCACTTTATGCTAACATTCTGTTCTAAGTGGGCTAATATCTGACTGTGGTTTCAGTAGTTCCTGGGATATTGTCATTTTGATCCATATGCAAATTTCTCTAATTTTATTAATCTTTATCCATTCAGTATCTTAAAATCCCTTTGAATTTGTTATGTACATGTAACTTTCTTTTTAAAAATTTTACTTTGTGCCCGGATCATACTCCAGAGAAGGGAAAATTGGTGTATTTAGCAATAAAAACATGTTAATCATATATGACTCAGAAGTCCATAGATTATGTTTATGTTAGCACTTTGTTTGCAACCTGTCTTTCTTTTTAACTCATGATTGCTCTCTGATTTGCATTTCAAAATACTGTGTGTTAAAAGTAATAACTATAAATCTGCTTTCATTTTTGCTTTTTTTTTATAGCAAGGCTGATTCTCAGTGTAAAATTCTTAGTTTAAAAACCAAAATCATCTTTTGATGTTTTATAAGAGGTCGATGAGAAAAGTGGTCTTGAAAAGATTTATCTCGTTTTATGAGGAAGCAATTTTCTAAAACTTGACCAGAGACTTAAAAAGGATCTACTTTGAAGGAAAGGGCTGTCACAAGGATTCATAGTGACTGAAATCTATTGTGAATTACAGTTTCCAGAAGATTAAGAATAAGAAATGATGATGGTTCCTTATGAAAGGAAAGGGAAATCAAGAGGCCCAGAATATGTATAAAACTGGTTATAGGGCATGAAAAGAACAATCTTTTATGGACAAAATAAGTTATTTGGAGTAAAAAACTATTTGGAACTATTATAAACAATGAATGATTAAGAAGACAATAAAGGAAGAATGAAGAAAATAGAACATGAAAGAAACTAGCCTATCCTTCTAAATGCTCTTTAAATGTACTTTGGTAGGAAGTAAAATGGACCACCCCCATAGAATGCTTCTGTTCTTGTTACTAAGCTCTTTATTAGTACTTTTGTGGTTGCATTGTTGAATCTCCTTTAACACAGTGCCTCTGCCTGTAGAATATACTAGCTATTGAACAAATGTTGAAAGTGATCAGAGGTTACTAGAAATTTGGTTAATAAATAAGTGCAATGACATTATCTTAATTTACAATTTTTTTAAATTAATGATTTGCTTGTGTTTTCATAACAAATATGTTAAAAGCATGTTTTGTTACTCATACTAGGAACTTGGGTTTCTTTGAAGCTTGTGATTTGAGTTTGAGTATTTGGGCTGTGAAAGCCGGATACACATGTGTGTACGTGCCTGATGATTGTAGTAAATTTTGACCCAATTTTAAAGTAGAGAAGCGTTTTCCTTCTTTTTAAAACCAAAGAAGCTTCTCTTTAATACATTTGTGTTCTTTCTGTCTTACTCAGGGAAGCAGTGTTTCTTAGTCCTCCGTCAGCAGCAGTTTAACGTCCAGGCTCTTGTGGCAGTGGGAGACCATGCAAGCAAGCAGATGGTTAAATTTGCTGCCAAGTAAGTAAGCAATTATATCCTGTTGTCAGAATAAACAATGGTGGGAACCAAGACTCCCAGGGGTTTGGACCATTTTCATACATTAACATCAATGCTTCGTTTGTTTAAAAATGTAGTTATTTAAATTGTCAGTTCAGTGTTGCTGAATACATTAAACTTACAAAAGAGAAAATATGGAGCGCAGGCTTGAAATTCATTTGGAACTGCTGAAGCAGCACTCTCTACAGACAAGTCACATTTACTTTCAAGTAGAGTAACAAAAAGCCTGGCAGCCTCAACACAGCAGAGCAACTTTATTTTGTTGTGTTTGTTGAGCTTAATGTCCTCCCTCCCTCCCCCAGTTTGGGATTTGCATGTTAAGCAACAAGTTTTCTAACTGAATAATATAAGTGTATAAAATAAAAGAATATAGTTTTGCAAATGAGTCCCTCCTTAAGGAAGTAAAGTCCTAACATATTATAACTTTTAACTTCGACACCAAAAGGGTTCAGTTTGTAAGAGGCAAGATGTAATAGTGTAGTGCTTGTATATGCTGTAGCTCTAAGGTAATAATTGGTGATGTGGCTAGTTTTGTTTGTATGTTTTTCTCAATTTAATTGAAATTTTATCTCCATGATCAAAGACTTGGAAATTGGACAATTTTTACATTTTAAGTAAGAGAGTACTTCATAGGCATAAATATTTTTTAAGAGAAATTCGATCTAAAGTAAATGCTTTTTATCTCTGGTCATTAGATGTAGGCTTTCAAAGATAAGTCAATATAGATAGAATTATCCATTTGAGAACTAGAAAGATACTAAAAAATTATCTAATTTAACAGCCTAATTTATGTTTGGGCCCTCCCTTCCTGGCCCCCAGATACTGGTTTTGGTTTAGAGACGTATTTATCAAATTTAGTTTTATTATATCATAACAATACTTGCACTCTAGTTTGAAAACTCCAGTGCCATTAATTACATCAATTCACTGATGAACTAAGTACTATTAATACTATTAGCACAGTAGCCCACCCTTCCCTATTTCCCAGTCCTGTTGCCCAGAGAGTGTCACTTTCATCTTTTCTACCTGTATCTTTTGGTAATTAGGCTTGCTGTTGTTGTTTTTTATCTCATACTCTGTAAAGGTTTGTGCTTGTGGGATGTATTTGTCATCTAGCCTTTTAAGACCAATCTATATCCAATGAAGTAGGATATAAATAAGCTTAATCTCTAGAATATATGAACTTTACACAGAGAGCCTTCTAATAAAAAGAGCCTCTGAAAACCACAGACATGTCTGCTAAATTATATTTAATATACTGAAAGAAAAAATACTGGGAGAAGGTCAACTTCAGTTCAAACAACCTTAATGCCTTTTGTCTTCTTTATTGGTTGGTTCTGAAAACTAATATGTTAAGATGGTAATATCATATAGAACATAATTTTCCATTAAATTGCATTATAACCTCTGTTACATTCCTAAAGAAAAAATTCTAGTCTAAAAAATCTTGAAAATCCCACTTACTCTTAATATTTTCTAACGGACATTCTTTTGACAAGAAGACAGTCAATTCATTTGATGCTTTTAGAAGTAGACAAATTAAAGTCATCCATAAATAGATTTTTTGTTGTTGTTGTTTGGATCTTCTCAGAAACTCCTGGGACTTAACTAACAGCAATTGACCATATCAGATGCCATCCAAAGCTCTAGCTGGAAGAGCTACTTGCAAATGGTCTCCCAAACAGAACTTAGCTCACTAATGCCCTCATGATATATAAAGTAAGGAAAGGTTTTCATCTAAATAGGATAGTGTAAGGGTGAGCTTTCTCTTAGGCGAGGGAAGAATTCATATCATTTAGCTTGTATTTCATAATCCTGAAGTGGAACTCAGCCAAGATCTAGTTGTAATTCAGGCTGAACGATTAAGTTGTGAGTTGGATTTTTTTTTTTTTTAAGCATTAGAACATCTAGCTATTTTTAGTCCCTTAAAAAAACCGGACTTCATATAATTAGTAATATGTGGGAAAAGACGGTTTCATAATGGAGCTATTGAAGATTATAAAGCTTTTGACTGGTTATTTGTAAGTGAATGGAGGCAGTTTTATACAATAAGCTTAACATGTGGTGGTTAGTTATAATTATTTAACTTTTGGTACTACTCATATGTTATCTACCCTGAGTAATTAAGAGTAAATGTCAATGTGTTAATAGCTTTTGCTACCTTGTAAAAAAGAAAAATTCTCTTGACTAAGATTTTGTGGTAAAAAATTATGACTTTTTCATTTTGTGATTGGTTGATAATTTTCTTAGAAACATAATTTCATGCTCTAGATAGGTCAGTCAGCATGTCTTTATGTTGATTTCAGACTATACTTGTAAGGCAGTTCAGAAATCTTGGTCTGTCTTGGTAGTAGAAGTCTAAAGCACATGTCCTTCCTGACAGAAAGCCAGAAGTATGATTTTGTCTTCAAAGTACCAATTTTTAAAGAAGAAATTGAAGAACAGAAAAATTTTACTTTGAAGGTGACCTGCTCTATGAATAATAATAAATCAAGCGAAGCTGTAATATAAATTCTAAAGAACTTTCAGAACTTAGAATAACAATGTGTTGTTTTTTTTTCCTTCATCCTTCAAAATATTTCAGAATCCTTTTCCTAAAAATGTATTGGCTAGGCTTAACAAACAGTGTGTTTTATTTAAAATGGGGGTGCATTGGCTCTACTGTGAAGTAGAGCTGTTTGGTGAGCTGACACTTCTATAAAACAAGAATATAAGGTGTAAGGTTATATTGTTAAAGCATAAAGCATAAATAGCAATAAAAAAATTTCTCTATTTGACATTGACATAAAAAGTAAGCATTTTTTTTTAATTTGCTGTGATCTGACTATATTAACTTATTGTTATACCATACTACAAAATCCTTAACTGAAGCTCACATGGACTTGCTGTGTTTTGAAGGATAATCCAGTTTTCAGATATGGCACTAGAATGATAGTAATACTATAATTATTTACTGAAATTTTAAAAAACATTTGAGAGTAAAGTTTTCTATTTGTCTAAATGAGTTTTCCAAGATTTTTGGCTTCAATTTTTTTTCTCTTTTTAGTGTTGTTTTTTATCATTTCTGCCACATGTTAACTGAGTTAGAACAAAATAGTCCCATCATTTATTAAACTAATATTTACTGATAGATACAGGCTCTTTTCTATTCCCTCCTTAAGTTCATACTTGCCAGAAGTTTCCTTTTAAGTGCTGTTTTTATCTAAAATTTATAATGACTTTCTATTTCCAATCAGGTCCAATATAAATTCTGCCTGCTGGTTCCCTCATTACAATATTATTTGCCACTACTTCTCAATATACACTCTTTCAATTGGGTAGACTGCATATCTGCAATGACCTCCCTTTTTACTTTACTCATTTTAAAGGCTTTGGCTTTATTCATTAAATCCTCGTTCTTTGTCACTTAGCTTAAGCTTAAGCCCATGTCCTTCATGAACCTCATTGATTGGTTTCTCTTTTCATTTCTTTGGAGTCACAGTTATGTTCTTAGGTGGCCGGAAGTTTTCTATTATTTTTTAATTTTTAGTGTACATTTTGAATATAAAGTTATATAAGGATATTAATCTATATCATTTTAAAGGCTAACTTAGACAATTGCTGTGTGAATTTAGTACTTCCATTTAGCATTTAGTATCATATTGATAATTGTGCTCATGCCAGCTGAAGCCAAATGATATCCAAGTGCTATACAAATAAAGATTTCACTGTTTGAATAGTGACACATGCTGTGAACAAGTTGGGTTACTAAGTGGTACTGGAAAGTTAAGAGGCACCCTTAAGCTGTAAAAGCCTATGCCATTCAAACAGATTTATTGAATCCTATTTTTATCTATGGGGCAAAAGAATCACTAGCAGTATAATAGTTTCCATGCAAGGAAAAATGTTTCTGTTTCCAGTTCTAGTAGTTATCAGATTAGATACCTGTTTGATGAAAATTTCTGTTATCAGTGCTACATTATTAACTTTCACATGAGCAAGATGGTTTTATGAAATTATTGACTGATAATTTAATTTGTCATTCTTGCATTGCTCTTTCCGAATTTTGGTTAATTATGAGTTCTTATTATCCTGAACCTGTTTTATGTAATTATTCTTCACATTGCTAGTTTTAAAGTGAAAATACAGAAACATTAAACATAGAACTGGATCCAAGGCTACAGCTTTACACAGTTAACCAAATGTCAGCAATTTAGTTTTAGCAAACTTTAATAATGTTCATTTGAATTTTGTTTTTTTATAGTTGTTTTTATTTTGTTTAAAAATTCATTTGATTTAAAGTTAAGGGCTGTAAGCGTAAGCCATTTATACTAGTTTTATATTTGTAGATATTTAAGTAACATAACAAAACTAAATGTTCACTGAGGGTTCCTGACATTTTTTGTTCCACTAAACAGAACCCATGCGGCAGTTTTAGAACCACTGGTCCACGTCATATTAAGTAGTGCTTAATTCTTACCAAACTTATTTTGAACTTAAAATTCTTGGGGTTTTGGTGAAGAAAAATGAGTTCACAAAATAAGTAATCATAAAATTGCTAAGATAATTTAAACCTTTAATAGGCAGGCTGAGTGTAATAGAGGACCAGAATGCCTAGAAGCTTGTTTCCCCCACAAACTAGCCATGTGACTTCATAAATTGTTTATTGTATGCTAGTCTCAGTCTGACTTTATTCTTTAGAGCTAAGACCCTTTGAACATCTTTATTTGTACTTGCCTAGGAAATGTGAAAGTCTAAGATTGAGTGTGGTACTAATTCACTATAATTGGCGTGTAAAACAAACTTGTGCCTGCCTTAGAATTGGAATATAAATTTTTATTATCTAAAGATGGTTTATTATTTTTTAAATACTTATATAATTTATGTGTTTTGGATTTTTTTTTTTTTATTTAACTAGCAAATATATGCATGTTTGGGCATTTTGAATTCTTTGTCTCAGTAAATTGTACAATTTAATTTACATCATTGAAGTATTTTATGTTGGTACCTTGAAAAACTTGTGTGTAGCAACTTCATAGCTTGTCCTCTTTTCTAACTAATCTTTTATTACACCTTTCCCAACATTTAAAAATTATTAATTTGAATGTGGGTGGTTATGTAAATCTATGGAGCACATTTCTCATTGAGTATAGTAAGATTCAACAAATTATTCCTCACAATCAGAAAGCTAGCGAATTTGTTATTAGTTTTGCTGAAAACCTTTAACACTAAAGTGTCTATAGGTATTAAAATTTTAACAATTTTTGTTGATATTAGAATATGTAAATATGTAGAAAGAAAAGCTTAAAATGGTGTCTTTTTCACCATTATTGATTTTTTTGTTGTTGTTTGTTTGGAGGAGGAGTAAGGGGAATAAATAGGAATAAAATGGGAATAGTTTTGAAAAATATGATAATTACCTAAAATTATAATTTTGTTCCTCAACTAGCTTTCACCATTCCCAAGTTTATCCCTATTATTAACAGACAACAATCAACATATATCAATTTATAGGATTTCTCATATACATACATATTTAGGCCTTTATTGTAACAATCTAATATAATAAAGCACTTCAAGGGACTTAAATCTGTGGTACCTAAAACAATGGGAAATAAAAGGTAAAAACCACTATTCATAAAGGTTATGCTGGTAACCATTTAATTATGATTTTGGGTATACCAAGTAGATTATATGAATAATAATAGGATAGTCTGTAATGACCTCTGTTAACAGCTACCACATATATTTTTAGATGAAAAACCATGGACAGAAGTCCTCCCATACACACCCAGAGCTTTAATGCATGTGAAATACTATTTTTAATATTTAAGAAATTTAACTTATAATTAAAAATCACATAATGACTGCCCTTGCTTTATCTTGTCAAGCTTTCCAATGTCTACATTGAATTTTTATACTTATTGGGGTGCACTGCATCCCTGTAAAGGTTCCTCATGTTAGTTGCCAGCAGCTTCCCTGATATATAGGGAAACAACCAAAACAGAAAGATTTGCTTATAGCAATAGTAACAGCTATTATAGCTAACTATTACTCTATACTAAGTATGGAATTACAAAGTGCCGTACTTGTATTTCCTCCACACTGTGAGGTATAGATACTATTTTGTCTTTGGTTTTTTTGTTTTTTTTTGTTTTTTTGTTTTTTTGTTTTGTTTTTGTCTATTCATTTTTACAGATGAGGAAATTGAGATTTAAAATACTAAGTATTTTGACTGAAGTCTCTGACTCTAGGGCTCACCCACCTATAGTCTATGTTATCCTGCCTCTTTGAGGTAGTGTAATGATATTTAGTTCAAAGCCCTCTACAATACAGCTCACTTAGAATACAACCTTAATGTCATTGAAATATGTTGATGACTGGGAAAGGAAGTCCCTTTGCATTCTGCCTCAAAAATTAGAGAGAAGATCCAGACTTTTGAGTTTGTGAAAAGCCTAAACACTGAAATAGTTTGTTTTTCTGAAAACCATATTATTTTTCTGGCTGACAGTATTCTGCTCTTCTTATTCTAAATTTTTTCAAGGTCTCTGTGGAACACCTTTGCCTTAAAATTCCTTACTTTTCCTCCACTGTCGTCACCATTTCTTCATTTTAACAACTCACTCCCATGGCCATAGCTTGGATTATGCCCCTCTGAACTTCATTTTAAACTATAGTGGTCATTCTCTCTAACTTTAATTTCCACCTTTCTTCTTTCTCTTGCCTCATAATCTTCTGTTAGACCTCATCAAGACTTCTAGTCTTTTTATCAGTCTCCCCATTTTCTTAGTATTTTCTATTCCCTTTTGACCTCATACAACCTCAGTTCCATTCCTAAAACCACTCTCACTGCATCCTTATCCATCTGTTCCCTCTTTGTTTCTTTTCCCCTGCAAATGCCCTACACACTCTCTTGCCACTCTCTCGATTCCATAATCTTAACACCAAAGAGTATATTGTGCATTTGTGGCACAATTGATTTTTATTCTTCAGCAGGGCCCAATAGTATATATTCTACTTTATCATGAAAATAGAGGTTTATAGCCTCCTGGGTTTTTTTTTTTCATTGTTTCAGTGAACTCTTCAGGATCTCCTTCCTCTTTATTCCTTAGTTTCTAAGTATAATTAGAATTAGAAAAGAAAAATTTGGAAAACACTTTGAATTCCATCACTTAATATATTATCAGCCTCCTATGATGATTAAAAACAGCACATGAACAACAGATAAATTCCGGTGGTTTCTGTTACTTATTTAAATAAAGCAAAAATCCTTACTTATAGATGTTTTTAGCTTACTTTAGAAATTTGAGGACCAGTAAAGCATGAGGTAACTCAAATGAATATTTAGTAATATTCACTTTGAGAAGCCAGCAGCTTAGTTAGTGAGCCAACGGACCATTCTGCTAGAATCTTTGATTTGGAAAATAGCATAGGTAAAAATATGTTCATGAGGGAAAAAAAGGACATTTTTATCCTCTTAATTTTCATTCTGTCTTAAATCAATTTTTGTATATGAAATGCTTATAATTATCTTAAGTACTAAAGGAATGCCTACAGATTATTTATTATCAAGTTGTTTTAATTTTGAATAGTGCTATCCAAAAAGATCGGACATTTAAAACATGTGAACTCCTACACAACAAAGTGGGAGAAATAATGGTATTTATATGTTAATTCCATGAGGCCCTACATTTAACTCTATTCCCTCTGGCCGTAAACCAGGTGGAATAAAGCAAGGACTCTGCTATTAAAAATATCAAATCAGATAGTTCCAGCTGGGGTTTTCTAATCATTTAAAAGGCAAAATATGAGGTCACTTTTAATACCTTAAGTAGATAACTATCTTAGCATTTATTTTAGATATTAAATCTGAGGTTATCTTTACCTTACTGACTAGAATGTACCAATAGCAGTTTCTAGCTTTTGAGTATTTTCCTTAAGAGCAACATTGGAACCTAATATGGGATCAGTTGTTTTTTCCAAATATCTTTCCTAGGAATATCCAATTCATCAGTGCACTAATCTGAAAAGTTGACTTAGCAATTGGATTTAAGTGACATAGGACTCTTCAACACTTTTTTTAAATCAATTTGTCGGAAAGATCAATTTTCTCATGGTTGAATGCATATAAAAATGAAGCATCCACATGAGTTACATAGGAAGGTTAGCACATTTCGTTCCCTAGAGATATTTAAGAACAGGTCCTTAATTGTGTACTGAAAATGGTTTGAGATCCTTAAATGGAATTTGTCTAGAAACAGGAAGGTGGGATACATATCCAAGCCTGTGTTTCTGGATTCCCTATCTTATGTTGACATCAATTTTCTAATATTTAGTGGCTGGTGGTTGAGTTCAAGCAAGAAGTCATCCTTTTGTATTATTATTTTTATTTAAGGCCATTTTAAAGTAATGCACAGAGTTAGTTATGTTAATCTGTGTTAGTTATGGCTGAGTCTTGTAAAGACAAATTTTTTTGAAGGCACCCCTAGAGGCCTTTTTGTATTGATTGCTACTAAGGTCTACAGTGAATATAAATGCAAGTTTTTGCAGTAAGCTAAACTGACTACTTTAAAGGGCTGTAGTTAATTAGAATAGCAGTCGTTAAAGATTTACATTTTGCTATTTGCTCTTATGTTACACCCCTCCCTCCCAGCATAGAGATGTTTGGATTCTTAAAAAATAAAATAAAATAAAAATAAAAGGCTTTTTCAAGCTGTTATTTGTATGCATATGAATTTTGTTATGTTTTGTTATATTTTTCTTCATATTAGTCATTGTGGTTAAGTGATTTATTGGTAGCTGATGAGTCACAAGTATGTTTCTCATTTTCTAATGAGTCACCTAGCTACCTACAAGTTTATTTATTTTCTTTCTTTTTTAGATCTTTCACCTATAAGTAGGTATTTTACTTATTCGAGAGGTTAAAATTTCAATTTGCTACAGTCACTTTTAAAACTATAAGATTCTAGGTAGAGACTTGAACCATAAGAGGATTAATACAAAAGTTAACTGGAGTTTATCACATAGCAGATAAACAGGGAGCCCAAGACAGATTTTCATAATATATGTTTGTCATTTCTATTACTCTACCTGCCCAAGAACTCTACTCTCTCCCAATTGTCAATCTTGCATTTTTCTTCCTTTCTTTTTTCACCTCACTCTGCAGCTCCAGTTACCACCTGAGAGTTTTAGTTGATAGTTTTACATGGGAAATTACTTTTGGCCAGTTTAGTTGCCATGGTGCTGACATCATTTTCCAAGACTTGAAAGTTAAATCATATCCTTTTCTACAACTATATTGTGATACAGTCTATCAGTACAAGAATGTACATAAAAGTGAGACTGCTGGTACATTTTGTATGGGAACCACCTTTTTAGATTATACCCTTTCTTTCTTGGTTACATACTAGAAATCAAAAAATCAGTTGGTGAGTTTAATAAGCAACTTCATAAATTTTATATTTCAGAATTTGAGTGTCTTTTGTTTAGAATTCAAGTTTGTTTTAGAACTAAACAGCCCAGAAAATGCATTTATTCTACTCTTAGTGTATATTAAGCTTCATATAGATGTTCTTAAATGGGATTACACAATCCAATAGGCTGTCTGCCATAAATCCAGTCAATGACAGTGTGTACTCAAACTATGAGCAGTGAGGATTTAATTGCAGCAACCTAATATTTTCTTATTACCTTGAAATCTTTTCAGTTGACCTTCTTCTATTATTTAGTTCCATTACATACCAGTAATTGCATTTATTGAAGCCAGTGTTTCTTGTTATAGGAAATGCTGATCTTAGTAAATTTCAACTATAGGGAGGGAAATGTTCTTTAATAAATAATTGAAAGACTTTTCCTACTTTTCACAGTTCAGTGCTGGTCCTGTTGCCTTTTACGTCCAGAGTATTTTATAAATGGTAACTAAATTACGGCATCTAGAAATCATCTTTTCAAGGAATCTCAGAAGGTGTGCTACATAATAGCTTATTGTAAGTAGGTTAAATAGACTGGCTTTATCTCAGGTGGCTTACTCTATAAAGAAGACTTTAATATATTCAGCTTTACTGTTAAAACACCAAATGAGTTCTGACACCTCTGATGAGATGATTAAAGTTGGGAATTTTTTCTTTTAACAGCATCAACAAAGAGAGCATCATAGATGTAGAAGGTGTTGTGAGAAAAGTGAATCAGAAAATTGGAAGCTGTACACAGCAAGATGTAGAGCTACATGTTCAAAAGGTAACTTTTTTCAAAATATAAAATTGTATACAAAAATAGTTTTGAGTACTTATAACTATACGTTAAATCTGTATGTTCTTAATAATTAGAGTTGATATAAAATATTGAGATTTATATTCTCAAATCAGTTAGCTTTTGTTATATAACAAACTACTTCAACACTTAGTGACTTCAAACAACAAACATTTATTTATTTGGGCATATAGGGTTGGCCCATCTGGAATGGCTCATCTGTTCCATGTGTCATTGACTAGGCTCACTGGTATTTCTTGGACATCTTTTCCAGTGGCCTCTCTTCATCCAGCAGCCAACCCAGGCTTGTTGACATGGTGCCAGATTGGTTCCAAAAGCAAGAGAGGGAAGCCTTAGTGTCCAAAAACTTCTCAAGCTTCTCTTGTGTCACATTTGCTAAATATTCCATTGGTCAAAGCAAGTCACATGGCAAAACTCAAATTTGAGAGGTGGAAAAGTAGATTCTACCTCTTCATGGGAGGAGAGGCAGCATCATTGGAAAAGGACATGTATTCAGGAGGAAGAGGAATTATTGCAGCCAGTTTTGCAATCTACTATAGTCACATAGGGAAAAATATAAAACATCAAAAAAGCTTTATTCAATATCATGAAACTGTTTTACTGTGAACTTTCTTATAATGATTTACTTCTAAGTGTTGATTAATTATACTAATTCTTAATCATCGTATTTCCTTATAATCATTTTATTTCTGATATTTTACAGTTTTGAAAAAAATCAAAAGAAATAGTATTGATCTTGTATTCCAACAATAACTTCTTTTCATATAAGATTTATCCCACATCTATTTTCTTCTCAGACATAAAAACTAGAAGTGCTCATTTTCATTGACTTTCAAAATACTATCAGTGAATTCACATATATTTAGTACTATTGAAATAACCCTACAGTTTTAAAACTACAGTTCTCAGATCCAAGCCTAGTTTGTATCACAAAATGCATCATTAAATTTCTCTTAAGCAATCTGCCCGATTGCTCTATCTTCCATATGCTTACACACATGCATACACACCCTGTGAGCATATGTAGGATAGAGCAGTCAGGCAGACTGACAGACGGACAGATGCGGAAAGATAGACTCATACATGCATGCTTATTTGGGAGTAAGGTTATTTAACTGGAATTGTCATAGAACTCTACAAGAATTAGAATACCTTGTATTTTTTACTGACCTAACTTGCCAAATTACTTTGTTCTCTTTGTGCAAGTTTTATTTTAAACCAACCCCACCAGGAAAGTCTGTAACCTGGTAAACGACAACTAACCTGAGGGTGTACTGACCAAGAAAACAACCCCCTGTCTTCTAAGCAGCATGTCTTTTTCAAAATTTTAGTGAATAGAGCAAATAAATGTACTTCTAAAATATTCTAATTATCTAGCATTTAGTATAACATTAATAAATGTTAATAATATAAAGCCTAATGAGATTACAGACCAATTTCACCTCAGTAAAAATAATTATAAAGCATCTCACAAACAATAAATATTGAATACTAAATAGAATCTTACAATAAGCATTGACTCTCTCATAATTAGCAATGACTCTCTATATTTATTTATTCATTCAGCCAGCAGTTACTGAGTATATACATTGTGCCAAGCACTATGTGATGTTCTGGGGTTCAACGTGCTCACAACCTAATGAAGGAGATGATGAATATGTACTAGTTATAAAAACAAAAGAGGTAGCTGCCCAGTTCTCCAACTTTGCTTTGGAGATCGAGTTGCAGTTAACTGACCAAAGCAGGAAGCACTACAACTTCGGTGTAGGAGGTAGTGACAAATAAATCTGTTTTACTTTGAGGAGGACTCATAGTAAAATAGTATCATAGTACTTATAGTAAAAGTATCCTCCATACTTTTTCTTGAAGTGTCTCAGCTGAATGCTAAATATGATCTACCAACTGGAAGAATATAATTTCCTTTCCTGAACTAAATGAGATCTGTTTCTCTTTTGTGCTTAGCTGGTTTTCTAGGCATAATTGGGAATAATTAATAGGGTAATAGGTATTTTAAGAGTAGCTAATTCTTTATGACCTAACTGCTGTTTTTGCACAAAAAGGCACAATTAGTGTGAGTGAATATTGAAGGATTTTAACACCAAAAAAGAATACCCTCTATGGCAGCTCCCACCCAGGAGAACAGCAGAAAATCATATGTAGTATGTCTGATGAAAGAAGACAATGAAGGGATGTTTGGAAAAAGAATGAGGAAAGGAAGAAGTACAGCTGAATTGGGCTGACTTTGGCCTTAGTGGTAGAAAAAGCTAAATGCTGTTAACAGTAAACCAATTTGTTAATGACCCCTTGAACCTTCAAAACTCATTTTACAGAGTAGAATATTGAAGCTCTGAGGTTAAGTGATTTGTCTAACAATAGCTTTTATGTGACAAAGTAAGGCCCTAAACCCAGACTCCTCAACTCCAGTTATTACTTATTTATTCTCATTTGACTGTTTCACCAACCCAGGGAAGTAGGCAAGAAATATCCCCATGTTATAGGTGAAAAAAAACATGTACCATCTTGTTTGATTTTAGCAAGTAGTTTCAGTTAGAGGTATGCAAACATCGCTTCATATTTAAGTCAACTGCAGTTGTTTTTTTTTTAAGCAAGGCATAACAGGTTTTGTGTGTTTTGTGATATTTTTGGTAATCTCTCACTTTCAGATTTATGTGATCAGTTTGGCTGAACCCCGTTTGCCCTTGCAGTTAGATGATGCCATTCGGCCTGAGGTGGAAGGAGAAGAGGTACAAATTATACTTTTGAAATACTATGCTTCCTCTGTATGTTCAGTTTGCAAAACATTGAAAACTTGATGCCCTGCTTTTATATGAAGGGTACCTATTGATTTGAGCTTTATTTTTATCTAAATGTACTCTTAACATCAACTATTATCAAACTTCAAACTTTTTGGTCTACAAATTCCTTTATACTCTTAAAAATAATTGACTCACAAGTTTTTGTTTTTATAGGTATATCTGTCGATATTTTACAGTATTCAAAGTTAAAATAAAAATTTTAATATTAAAAGTAACAATATTATAAATATATCTATAAATCTTTGTAATGTCTGGCTTAATAGACAACAGTTAGATTCTCATATCTGCCTCTGCATTCATTCTGTTGTGATAGCACACATCATGAAGCATTTGGAAGACTCCTCAGTATAATCAGGGGAAAATGAGAATAAAAAGATATTATGAAGAACAGATTTGACTTCATGCACTGCCTGAAAGTGTCTCACTGATGCCCGGAACATACAATGAGAACTACTACTCTATCAGCTTTTATCTGCTCCTTCAGTCTTTTACTAGCTGATAAAATCCAGGAATCAATAAAAGTGCAGATGGTTAATTCTTCTGAAGCCCCAGTAATGAGGCGAGGCTTTTGGAGATGAAGGATGGGGGACTGAAAGAAAGCATTACTCCCTGTTCATTCTCATTTCTCTTCTTTCCATCTCTCTCTCTTTTAACAGTAATGTCTCTCTAGCCTTGCTTCTTGTTTCTTGAATCCCTCATTTTTGAGTTTAATATTAATGTACATAAACACACCTATTGTCACTTAAAAGATAGCATAGCTTCTAAAAGTGTTTTTCATGTTCTCAAAAAAAATTAGTAAAATCTTTTTTCATCTTTTTTTAGGAAGGAAGAGCTACTGTTAACCAGGATACAAGATTAGACAACAGAGTCATTGATCTTAGGGTAGGCCTCATTTATTTATTAAGCGACCTGGTTATGCCAAAATCAAGGAGGGCAGGGATAACATACCTGTCTCGGGTTTATAGAACTAATTGACATTTGCATATAGGTAAGTATGATAATATGAGAAACAACTTTCCAACTGACCTTTCCCCTAAAAAGAATTGCTTTCAATAAGGATAGTCGAGTAATAGTTCACAGAATATTGACTTACTTCATTTTAAAATGACAAAGGAACGTGAATCCAGTAAATGGACTTGCTTCTAGGTGATACTTGTTTTAGACAAGGTAGTCAGCAAATGTAAACATAACCATTAATATCCCTACAAAATTCTGAAAGAAATTACATGCACATTTAGAACAACTGGGTAGAGATTAGTAATTAATGCCTCAATCCTTTGAATTCGATCTAAACACAGAATTAACAATAAAGAAGTAGTTGGCCCTGGTGGTTTATATAGTAATCCTATAGGTCTTCTGTTTCCCTTTCTGGCTTGGTTGCAAGTGAAAGAGTTCAGTGGTTTCATCATTGTAGTAAAACCAATGTCATCTTTCTTTCTTAATGTTTTGACCACATCTTCCTCCTTTACGTAACATATGCTACCTAAGACTTAAAGTCTTTGTCACCTTATGAGTTCTTTCCAACTTTTCTGCAATCATACAGGTCTACCTTTTCATATATATGCATATGTTTCCCCCGATTATTTGCTTTTTTGTCTGCTGGTACCTTTTCCATATTTATAGTATATAGAAAAGGCTAGCAATCAAAAGTCCTCTTGGTACTCCTTAGAAACCTCAGGGTTCATAATTTTGGCCACAGCAATTAGACATCATACTATATTTGTCTGTACTGTTCGTTCACACAAGAAATTGGTTATGCTTCTAGAATTTGGTCCAAAGAGTATTTTTCTTTGCCCCACATCAATTTTTTTTTAATTTAAATTCATCGCCACCATTGAAAAAAGGGAGGGGGGCGTGGTACATTAGATAGACGACTTTCTTTAAAAAGTTGGAGGTGAATCTGGCAATTTTGGGCCCACATGGCAACATCAGCTAGCACTCTAGATGGGGCATTATGTCCTTTAAACCCTACAAATTGATTTAATTATAGTCTGTTATTTTATAGACATCAACTAGTCAGGCAGTCTTTCGTCTCCAGTCTGGCATCTGCCATCTTTTCCGAGAAACTTTAATTAACAAGGGTTTTGTGGAGATCCAGACTCCTAAAATTATCTCAGGTATGCTTTAAGACATTTCTCTTGTTCTTAAGTTGATTAATATTAGTTTTTTATTTTATTTTATTTTTTAATTTGAGAATCCCAAATATCCCTTAAGGTTTATCTCTATGAGACTATATATTTTGAAGACTATGCTGTATAGCAGCAGTCACATATCACTAATGTTCCCTTATTTCAGGAATCATTATGTGATAATAATTATAAAATGAAGCAGTAGCACACAAAGCATAATTGTTGTTATATAAGTTGCACCAGAAACTTTCATCATGTAGGTTTTTTTTTTAAATTGGTATTGTAATTTTGTTTTATATAAACTGCATTGTAAAATTAATACTAAATACTATAGATGGTAAAACTCTTAATTCTCATTCTTATATGAGAACCTTATCTAAATCATTTCATCTTTTTTAGAGTTGCTTAAATAACACTAAAATGTGTTATAAATATCATTTAGTTATAAATAAAAAATTGAACATTGCATTCTTGATCATTAGAAAAATTATTAAGAATTTTTTTCTTTTTTAAAATACATTCACAATTAAGTAGCTTTAATAGATTCGAAAGTGATACAGAAAGGAAGCATATTTATCCAAAGAAGTAAAATGAAAGTCTAGCAAATCTCTCCTAAATATAAACTGTATAGAATCGGATATAAGATTTATATAGACTATGGTTTCTCTGCAATTCTTGATTTTCCAGTTCTTTGTTTGTTTGTTTGTTTGTTTAGTGAAGTACATGAATCAAAAGTATAAACGTTTTAACAAGTTTGCATCGATAAGCTTATAATTGATTATAACCACATAAATGTTTATGTTTCAGCTGCCAGTGAAGGGGGAGCCAATGTATTTACTGTGTCATATTTTAAAAATAATGCATATCTAGCTCAGTCCCCACAGCTGTACAAGCAAATGTGTATTTGTGCTGATTTTGAGAAGGTTTTCTGTATTGGACCAGGTAAGGTTTTAGCAGTCATAGTTCTTTCAAAATTCATTAATTAAACCATAGTTAGGGTTTTAGAAACACATTTTACATAAAGAGATTTTTAAAGCTTAAATTCTTTTATATGCTGACTACATAAACACTAGACTTTAAGGTAAAAATGATAATATGCTTGGGTAAACATTTCAAAAAATATGTATGTTCAATAGTTCTTTAAACAGTTGAGCATCATTTATATGACTAGAATCATAAGCATTATATATTCTTACAGAAGAATGCCGAAGAAAACGTTTGTCTTGAGAATATCTTATTTTTAAAGTGCGTGCTTTGAAAATACATACCCTTTAAAATATATCTAAATATATTATTTATTATACTTAAGTACAATTAGAACTGAATTAGTTCCTATTTGGACTGTCCTTTCAACTCTCCATCAACATTAATGAACAAATATTGCAGTCTTCCAAATAATATATTTTGTCATCCTTAATAATTTCTGACTTCTGTTGTAAATTTACAAATGTGCCTCTATATACTTTGCTACTAGTTTTATTCCAAAGCTATTCTTTTTACTGTTACTATTTGTACTGTTCTTAATGTTACAATATGCTAAAGATCATTAGAAATTACAAATGCCTGATTTAATAGATTATATTAACATGGTTTTTAAGATATATTTGCTTAAAAGTCGAGTGCAGGCACATAATCATGTAGCAAATTATTTTATGAAGATAATTATAAGCAAAGACTAGCTTTACTTCATCCTTTAAAACTTACCAGTTATTTCATATATGTAAGTCTTTTGATAGCTTAGTAAAAATTAAATACTTGCTAATGGAAAGCTGGCAAGATCATTAAACATCTTAATTTTCTGAATATATTAAATAATTATTTGTTGAACACCTACTGCATGTATAGGTTTCCATTAGATATCTTGTACATAAAAGAAGAATCAACCAGTACTTCTCAAATACTAATGTGCACAAAAATCACCTGGGGATCTTGTTAAAATGCAAAGTCTGACCAGTAGGTCTAGGGTGAGGTTTGAGATTCTGCAGTTCTCACAAGTTCCCAGGTACTGCCGATGCTGCTAATTTGTGGACCATGCTTTGAGTGACAAGAAATAAACATGGTGTCTGCTCCCAGGACAGAATAAGACATGTATACATAAAACAGTTACAAGGAATAGTCAACTGATTTTCACAGCAAATAATCAGGTTGTGCTATACGGTCAACAGATTGATGTTAATTATGTGTTATAGATAGTGTAAAAAGAGGGAGAAGATGGAGTTCGCTAGAGTCACATAAAAGAAAATGCCACTGAGAAGGGCTTTGAGGACAAAGTAGGAGATAAAGGCAATGGAGATGGCATTCTAGTCAAAAGAAACAGGATGAGTAAAGAACATGGAAGAAAATAAAAATAAGACTAGTTAGTATTAAGAAAAATGGGAAATATAGGGTAGGCTTAAATTATGAGAGCATAAAGCTTTTAGACTTTGTCATTTTATGTCTTATTACAGTAGTCATTTGGGAACCATTGTAATTTACTGAGCGAGCATGTGTTATAGAAATATTAATATGAAAAATGGAGCAGAACTAGAGTCAGGAAAACTGGAAAGGAAGAAAATGCAGTGAGGGTAAGAGCTGGACTGAAGCCGAAATATGTATAATGTTACTTTGTTTATACAGATTTCGTTTAGCTTGAGTCAAGTTTTAATAAAATTGAGGACTCACTATATTGAATCTATTTTTAATTATTGAGAAGGCTCATGAGATCCTGCATTCTCTCAGGGTTCTCATGAGTCTCATTTATTAATTTACATTTGTTACAGCTTTTACTACATGACTGTAGGAGTTTGTAATGAACTTGCCATCCAAGAGAATGCTGAAACAGATGGCTTATCAAAGGTTTTTCCAACCCTATAATAATAATGAAAATAGTACCATTCAAATACTAGTAAATAGAATTTTGTATTTAAGTCCCAATTTCTCCAAAATTTAAAACATCATTTACTATGTATTTCTTTTGTTACAGTGTTCAGAGCTGAAGACTCTAATACCCACAGACATCTAACTGAATTTGTTGGTTTGGACATTGAAATGGCTTTTAATTACCATTACCATGAGGTCGTGGAAGAAATTGCTGACACCTTAGTACAGATATTCAAAGGACTTCAAGAAAGGTAAAATATATGTATGTTTCATATCCCTAAATGGACTTAAGAATCAGTTTGAGTTCTTCAAAATAAAGCAATTCTTGAGTTGAAACATCTAAACTAAATTTTTATTGAACATATGTGTATATATAAAGACTTGATAGTTAGATGATCAGTTAATTAGTGAAAAAAAAATCCAACTCAAAATACTGTTCTGTATCTAGGTCAATTGGGGCTTCAGCTAGTTAACCTCATTTTCGTAGGGAAGTTTACCAGATTGTGAACAGCCTAACTATATTCATATTTTCCTTTATACTGACATCCTGAATGTCCCAAGAAATAGAGCCAATATCACTTTTATAGCAGTTTATCATTTGCAAGTTAGTATGGGGTAGTGATTAAGAGCTTGGATTCAGCTAGATCCAGGTAGCCTAAATTCAAATCCAAGCTCTGCTACCTATCTGTGTGGGCCTTATGCAAGTTATTTAACTGTGTGTCAGTTTCCTTTGCTGTTATAAGTGAAGTGAAGGTAGTATTATTACTTTACCTCAGAGGTAAAGATTCCTTCAGTCCACTTGTTTCTAATCTTCACTGACTCTTGTCTGTGTAAATTTAGCCTATGTCAGGAACGGTTAATTCTTAGATCAATTTATATTTGCATTGAGTGCCCAATAAAAATTAGAAACTAGTACACTGAAGGGACTTTTAACTTATTTGGGCCTAGCAAATTGAAAGCATTTACAGAACATTATTAGACATGTTCTTGATGTTCAGAAATTGAATTATGTAGAATGGTAATGTTCTTTAAGGTACATCCTCTAAACTGGCAAACATTTTCTCCCTTTTTCAAGGTCATTGAAAGTTTTTTACTTGTGAATGTTTAACAGAAAATAAGAAAAGAAAATGAAAAGCAAGTTAAATAGGATCAAGAGTCTTTTTTTTCCTTTCTTCATACTTGTGACAGTGTTTCAATATTAAGTAGGTTATAAGAGACTTATCTAGTGCTTTGGTAACTGATAAAGTACTGTATTTGAAATTTTTATTTGAAGACCACTGATTTAACTATTAATTGATATATTTGATTGAATATGCTTCATTGATACTTAAAAAGAGGGTAAAAATATTATGAATCTATTTGTTCCATGCAAGTCTAATGAGTAATTTTAAGAACACAAATTAATTACTGATCTTAAAAAATATAGCATATACGCCAATATTTTCCAGGCATTCTCTACATTGCATTATACCTTTCATGACTAGTCAGTTGTACACGGCCTTTAAAAAAAAATCTTTGTTCTCTGAAACATTTCAGTACAGTTCAATTTAATACGGGAATATGAAATTGCCACTTTGGTTTTTGTAACAACAGACCAACCATGAATCGGGCCTTTGGGATTAATCATACCTCTACTAACAAATTAGAGACTCAGATACCATGATCACTGGACTTCTTCAGTAGACTTAAAGGGGCTACTTGGAAATACAAGCCTTCTTTCTGTATCTATAAGTCATTTAGGAATTTCAAGGTTTTGTGTCAGTTGTAAATTGGGTTACTTGGGTTGTCCCTTCATATTTTTCATTAATATTTATCTTATAGAAGAATAATAATCAATTATTGGGGTCATCTTAACTCATATCAAGATTTGAATAAATCAATGGCCAACCTTTATTGTGCCTATGAAAGTCTTTAAGACAAATTGGGAATTGATAGTATTTTGACTTCTACTCTTTTCACAGAATGTAAACATACTTTTTACTATTAATTATGGAAAAATTTAAAACAGAAAAGTTGACTAATGAACCTTGTGTACTCAAAACCCAATTTCGGCCATTGTCATTCCATAACCAATTTTGTTTTATCCTTTTCTACCACCCCCTATTATTTCAAAACAAATCTCAAGTATCATTTCATCCATAAATATACTTTTTAATCTTAATAAAATATTATCCTCCAGTTCAGTGTAGTAAATATTTGTCTTACGCCTATTGTTTAGAGGCTAGACTCTACTAATTATTAAAATGAGAAATAATTTGGCATTCTCATGAAAAAAACTTACAGTGTATTGGGAATGGAGGAGGACGAGACAAGTATTCATTAATTTGGTCTTCCTTAATGATAACGAGAGTTATTAAAGAATTGAAAAGTCAAAATTTTTAATCCCTAGTAAAATGGGTATTTGTTTCTAACAGTTAGCTGATATGAGATAAACTTTTAATCCATCAGCGCCACCATGGTGACAAACAACATAAGACTGAAAGATGGTATTAAATATTTTAAATGTTTAAATTTCATTCTTTAACTTAAACAATTTCTTAATAACACTTTTTCGTGGTAGATACACTGATTCAAAGATGATTTCATGTGACAAAGATAGGTACTCAATACCTACCAGATATTTTTTCTTTGCTTTTGCTGCCACTACTGACAAGCCTAAAGTCCCTGAGACAAATATGCACTGAGGCTGATTTTACACAGAAAACTGCTCTAAAAACATTTTTTTTTAATTACTCTGAATTTCAAAATTGTTATCAGTAGAACACAAAACTAATAGTATATACAGTAGGCTCTTAGTTCCTGTCAGCTAGCCACTTAGGAAGAGGATCTCTGGACAGCTAGGAGGCTCTGCGAGGAAGAGGATCTCTGGACAGCTAGGAGGCTCTGCGAGGCTGAGTGGTTCAGCGGAGGAAGGAACTTAGCTGGCTATGGAGCCTCTGCCCCTGAACCTCCCAGTACCCTTTCCTCATCCTTGCACGTATAGTGATTACTGTGAAATGTTAAAAATGTTTCTTTGTTAAAAGAAAAAAATGTGTAGTATCAAGTGAGTGGAAGAGTAAAAGCTGTATGTGCTCCTTATTTTGCTAGTAATAGTGAAATTTTTTAAATGATTTTTATGTTTTGCCACAGCGACCTCTTGTGGAAAAAACATTTATCTCACACATTTTTATTAACTAAATTATTATTCAAATAGGTTTCAAACTGAAATTCAGACGGTAAATAAGCAGTTCCCCTGTGAGCCATTCAAATTTTTGGAGCCAACTTTAAGACTAGAGTATTGTGAAGCATTGGCTATGCTTAGAGAAGCTGGAATTGAAATGGGAGATGAAGAAGATCTGAGGTTTGTCTTTGTGATTTTTAAAACTTAAGTAATTAGGTTTAAGATATGAAAGAATATATTAATGAGTGATTACTTTTTTCACCCAGCTGATAAACTTTAGTTTTATAAAATTTTTTTATATATGGTATAATGCTGTTTTATTTAATGTATGATCTGAAATAAAATGTTATGATTTAATGTGGTTTGGCTGAGCTTCATTAGTTTTATTTATAAACACTAATGTTTGTTTCCTCCTACCATATTTGTAATGCTTTAAGGATATAGGGACTTTTGCCTGTGATTTTATCATCTAATATATTACCTCAATCAGCGGTAGAGAAAGTACACAGCAATCTAAATCCATCCCCATACAGGATTAGGCATACAAATGTCAAGCTTTCCAAAAGTTACAAAAATCATTGTTATTTAGATGATATAAATTGAGATCATACAACTTATAATTTTGAAGCAAATTATCTAATTTAATATAGGTATGAAATAACCATCTATTATTTTATTCAAGAGATAAGTATTTAAGACATCACAACAATTTATATGTATGTAAGAGGGAAAGAGATAATATGATTGCCATATTTTAGGTTTTTTTTAACATTTTATTTAAAACCCTTTATTTTCATTTGTTTAACAAATATACCTATATGTATGGTTTTAAGCATCCGCTACATAGCTAGATGGCATCATAAGGCAAACCAAACATTTTATAATTAAGTTGGGTGATATTTTCTTAAGTTTTTAGAAATTGTTCTTAATAGGATAGATGTAAAGTAGCAACCTATTGACTTTAGAGATTTAACTGGTTTATACACTATATTTTAAAGACTTGGAAATACTGATTTTTGTTTTACAAACCTTTGATAAAGAGTAATGGATTTGAAGTGGAACCATTTAATGGCAAGAATAGCCTATGTTAGTATTGTGAACTTTTACTATATGTAATTGTAGGAAATTGTTTCAAAACATCCATGTTATTTCTGAATCAATGAATTGCTAAATTCTATTTATGCTTTTATTTAGATATTATTGAGCAGCATCTAATAAATGTTTAGTCACTGTTCCAGGTGCATGTATTTATAAGTTGTTTTCAGTAGTACTTGCCTTTTTAAAATGAAGCAGAATAAACAACAATGTATTTTGGCTGAATTTTTTTTATCCCTTGAGAACTTCAAATAAAAGAGGTGCTTTATTAACTTACTAACTTTTTTAAGTTGCTGTTTGATCTTCAAACATCTCATTTCATGTTTTTTGTTTTTCAGTACACCAAATGAAAAACTGTTGGGTCGTTTGGTAAAGGAAAAGGTAGGATGTTTGTACATGCAGTATTTCTTTTTCTAAATCTGAATGTATTCTGGTATTAACATTAAGTTGCAGAGGTGACTAATTTTTCTAGAATAGTATGATTCCAGAATAAATTAAAACCTAGAAGAATAATATTTGTTTAAAAAAATCTTGAGAAATAAAAAATATTTAGATGGGCTTTGCCCAAACGGTTTGATTAGCTCAATATTCAATTTTTGTACTAAGTTGTACTGAGATATCTCTAAAAGTGATATCTATGTCAGAGTATCAGATTAGAAAGGATCTCAAGATGATTAGATATTATTTAGAAATAGTCTTCCCTGAGTATTCTTACTGCCTCTATGTGAAAGCTACTTTCAGTCATCTCATTTTGTAAAACTCCAAAGATGATAAGCTAAACTTAATGTGTTCTTCAAAGAAATTGAGAGAATTGTGTGATGAAATGAAAACAGTCCTTGAGCTCCTCCTGCTGGTTGCACTCTCAACTGTTAAACTGGGGAACTAACATTTCTGAAACTGCGCTATGTTGAGTTTATGCCTTTAAAATGCTGTTTTAGCAGAGCCAATTTCAGTTTATCGGTTCTGTTGACATGCCCTCTACAATCCAGTTTTAGTAAAAATGTTAAACATCAGAACAGTTAAAATATTGATTTCTTTTTAATTATATCTAGGTAACATAGTATTCTTTCTAACAAAAATGTTATAATTTATGGTCATATTATCTATTTCAGTTGTAGTTGTCATATGAAGAAAACTACCAAATTTCTTTTAGATATCTAAACTAAAATTTAATTATTGGAAAGATAAGGTTTTTTGAAGATGGATATTATAGAAGTGTCGGTTTTCCCAAAATAATTTATAGATTTCTTTTCTTTTGCCACTTTTTATAAAACACTAAGATATTTGGGATAATTTAACATAAAAAGCTATCAAATGTATCTGAAGGACTAAATGAGCTAGAATGGCAAAGGAAAAAATGAAAAGTTTGCAAGCAGCATAATTTTCAGAGGGGGACAAATTGGAGAGATTACATATTTCAGAGAAAAATAAAATAAACATTTGGACTATACGTAACAGTCCTAAAAATTAAGAGCTGGAAGAATTTGTAACATCATGGCAAAATACTATAGGCTAAAGATATTACTTGAAAGAAGGAAAATACTTATTGTATATAAAGTGTTATTACAGTAATCTTGAAACACAAAACTTGTGCATAAAAAAAGACAGCTGATTACCAAAATTTTAGCCGCCTTTTTACATTTATTAAACTTTTTAAAAAACTATTTTAATCATATTTATTCTTTTCATAGTATGATACAGATTTTTATATTCTTGATAAATATCCATTGGCTGTACGACCTTTCTATACCATGCCTGACCCAAGAAATCCTGTAAGTAACTTGATTTTAAATAACCTGTTTCGGGGAAGAAGGAAAACTTTATTGTCACTATGTCAAATTGTACAAGAATAATGGTTTTCATTAGTAATTTGCAGTTTTAGTGGTCACAATGTTATATGTATTACTACTAGTTTCTATCAGTTCGGGTCAAAATAAAATCTGAATATTCTAGCAAATTAGTCCCTAAAACCTATATTAGAAATCATTTTCTGTGTTATTTTTTGAAGATTTACAAGGAACACCATATAAATGATAAATAGTATTAATAGATATAGAGACATTAGCAAATTATCTTATTATTGACCTTGAACTAAGAATTTACATTCTGTCCTGGGAGCTAATCTGAATAATGTCTTGTGGTCTTTTACTATTTTTCCATTGCAGTGGTTCTCAAACTTTAGTGTATATCAGAATCCCTTAGAGGATTTTTCAAGACACAGATTTCTGGGCCCCATCACCGGACTTTACAATTGGTTTGGGGTATGGCTTGCTAATGTGCAAAAGTTCAGGGTAATACTGATGCCACTGATTCAGGACTCACACAATGAGAACCTCCAGTTTATTCAAAGACAGGGAAAGTAAGTTAAAACCTGATAGGGAATAGGGTAAGCTATGGTAAATTGATGTTTAATTTGCTTTCTTTAAAATAAAAAAAAAATTAATTGGTAATTTGAAGTTCCAAGAGTGACCCAAAAAGCATATCACATTTAAAAGCATTTCAGTTGATAAAGCAAAATAAGAATCAGCAATAATTCTTAAAAGTTAGATATGGTGCTCTGATTTGTTATTGGAATGTGTAGTAGAAGAGGAGCATAAAATCTGATAGAAGCAAGGAAGAAGTTATTATTTAGCCCTCACTAGTTTAATCCTATTTTAGAGAAACAAATTGGGTTCATTGGAGCAGGTTACACCATTAATTGTAGGAAAAAATGAATTTGCTCTTCATGCAACAGTTTTTTTTCCACGTATGTGTAATGGAAATAGGATGATAGCCACTTGAACAGTGGTGTTTTTGTTTGTTTTTTCCTGCAGAAACAGTCCAACTCTTACGATATGTTCATGAGAGGAGAAGAAATACTGTCAGGAGCTCAAAGAATACATGATCCTCAGCTGCTAACAGACAGAGCCTTACATCATGGAATTGGTAAACAACTTAAATATATTTGGGAGAGTATATATATTCTTAAAACAATACATTTTAAACCTTTTAAAGACTTCTCAAAAACACAGTCATTTGTTTTAATCTTCATTGAACAGTAATTGCTTTTGTACTTTTTTTTTTTTAAGCTAAATAAGATGATAAATTATGTTTGTTTTGCTTTTTTGTAGATTTGGAGAAAATTAAGGCGTACATTGATTCCTTCCGCTTTGGAGCCCCTCCTCATGCTGGTGGAGGCATTGGTAATATTCCTTTAAGATGACAATATTTACAACCCAGATTTTATTTGGCAGTGTTCATCCAGTTCTAACTAAATTTCTTTAGCATTAGACTACAAAAAGTAAATATTGTTAATGCTTAAAAATAAGTCCATATGTGCTAAAGCGTAATACAAATTTGAATTATAAGAATTTTTGAAGTGCATTATGACTAAATTAAAATTAGATTTCCAAGGAATAAAACGAACAGCTAACTTGTATGTTCTAAAATATTGTAATAAAATTCTAGCCATTCTTTTTTTCTTAAGAGTTTAAAAGCAAAATGTCTTATAAATTGAAAGTCCTGTTTTCTTTCTGTAATCTTTCTGTATCAGATTAGCCAAATTAAAGTTCTCCCTCAAGTTAGCTCAGATCACTGCTAAATGTTTTTACTGAAATGTAACATGTCATTGACTTTGTTAGGACCACCTCTAAAGTATATATGTAAGATATTGCTTCATGATTTAAAATGAGTGTTTAATTCAACTTTTGGATGTCCATATCAAAAACTCTTTAAAAAAATTCTGAATTTATAGTTCTGTTGAATTTTTTTGTCTGTTGTTTATTTGAGAGAGGTGAATAGGTAATATACTTTGAAATTTTTCAATTTAAAAGGGAGTAGAAGAGTGTGCATTCACTTCCCTATGCAAAGGTAATTTTTCATATGCAAAAATATACATACTTTCTAAAATATGTTTTTTGTACAAATTGTAGCATACTGTATAAACCATTTAGTCAGTACCTTGCAATTTTCACTTACTCTATTTTGTAACTTTATCAATACCTATACCTAAAGAGCATTTTCTTTTATTTATCACTACTGGAATCTATTGATAGGCTATACCATAATCTTGTTAACCAGCTTCCTATTGATGGACATAGAGGTTGTTACCAGCGTTTTATTGTTAGAGTTTTCGGTAATGTGCATTGTATATAACAAACTTTTATGACTGATTGACCATATAAATTTTAATATTATTTGTGAAGAAAGATTCTTGAATAGTTATTAAAATACCACCTGTTTTTGATAATTAACATTTGAAAGGAAGGTGGAACATAGTGGTTTTTTTAGATTAGTGTTTGATTACTATGATACACGGTTCATATGTACATCTGCAGATATTTTTTGGTAGAGAATACAAATAAAAATGTTAATTCTCTTATATATATTTCTATTTTAGAGTTAAATATATTCTTTTAAAATTAAAAGTTGTTGCTATGTAAAAATATTCTCTAACTTCTCCTTTGTGTGGTCTATTAGTCTTCCATGGCTTCTGTGATAGATGAACCAAATTGCACATAAAACGTTTCCCTTACTAGTTTTGCTCTGTTTATTAGGTGGTACTTGGTCTTAATTCTTGTTAGTAATATGATATTTAAATTACATGTCAAAATCAGCCTCTTCTACACTCAAAAGCATTTAGTATAGTAATGTACTGTAGAGTCATTTAGACTAAGAACGACCATGTTACATGTCTATTGAATTACAATAAATTTCTGGTACTTCCGTTAATAAACTTCCTTGAACAAGTTTTTATGGCTCTCATCTTATACTGATGACCTATACTACTCATTGGAATCTGGTCTCATTTGAAAATATACAAGCTTATAAAATGGGTATTTTGTTTGTTTGTTTAAATCATAAATTTTAGACATTTAATCGACTGTTGTAGTTCACATTTCACAGAATCCATACTACTTAAGGATATCTCATTTTTGTCCTTCCCACATACAGCATCATCCCTATTTCTGAATCAGACCCAAAACATTCAATTGTAAATAAACTCAAAATAATAGAAGTCATTTTCCTTCTAACAAAGAAAGTATTTTGTTGATGAGTGGTATTATGTTGGTAGTTTTCAATAAGTAAAACCCTGAAAAGTTTCAGAAAAGGAATCAATACTTTTTTTGTTCTCCCTAGGGTTGGAACGAGTGACTATGCTGTTTTTGGGACTACACAATATTCGTCAGACCTCAATGTTCCCCCGTGATCCCAAGCGACTCACTCCTTAAAGAAAGCTATACTTTACATTTTTTCCAGCAACCTACTATTGATTAGGCTGTACCTTAGGTACTTAAAATATGCAGTAGAATACATGTCTTATCTAAAGTGCCACAGTTAATTTTGGATTCATTCAGTATAAGTTACTTTAAAACAGAAAATTTTTATAACTTTGGACACACTTCAGTAGGAAAGGTTGAATGTTTTAATGAAAAATTCATATGGTTATGTTAAAAATTTATACTGTATTAGTACAATTAATGTTAACAATTTTAAACAGAATTGTAAATTTTTTTATTTTCTATATTACAGTGGCTATAATATTAATGTCTTAAATTTTCAATATTTGAACTTATATTTTTTAATTCTGACATTGAGATAAGAAAAACTGGGGCGCATTTGAGATCTTGCTCCTCAGTATATGTCATGAGTTCGATTCAAATACACTCATAAAAATTCAAAAAAAAAATTGGGGGGAGGTATGTGAGATTTTAATGAATGTATAATTGGTATATTATGGAAAATTAGGTAGACAGTATCAGTTCTTAAAAGTCATATCCAGAAATCATGTAATGCAGGTGAGAATACTGGTTAGAAAATATGCAATATAATATTGTATTACATTTTAAAGTCTAAACTTTAAATTCAATAAAAATTTAAAGGTAATTATGGTCTTTGTGTAATTTCATGGCAGTCTGATTTTATAACTGATTCTTGGCATTTATAATTTGAGAAAAGAAAAAATGTGTAACTGGTTTATGTAAATGCCTAAAAACAAATGAAAATGGATATATTCATAACGTATTCATATCAAGATATAAGTTTACATGGGTATAAGGATAGAGCTCTTAAAGGTGAAAGCTTGGGTTGTTTCAGAGTTTATTTCACATGAAAAAACTGCAGAATTTTTTGTTTCATTTTTAACTGGTACTAGCATTTAGTGAATGTCACTAAAAAGCACTCCCATTTTCCCTACCCAAAAGAAATTTCTTCGTAAGAATTAGAATTAGAAACACTTTCCTTCTAGATTATTAAATATGTTGATGCTAATGTTAATTTCACAGTGAACCATACTTAATGGGCAGGATCAAAACAATGTAATGCATATATTTTCCTGTGGGAAAAGAAAAATAATATAGAAATATTGGACTTTATTACCCCTGAACCGTAAATACCTGCCCATTATTTTCGAAAGTTAATTTATTTCATCATCTAGATTGAGCTCTTTGAAAATAGAGACTTAATTTTTATAGCTTTCATATCAAAGCCTCTTGACAACAGTGCTTAATAAATTTAAGCCCTATAAGAATAACGAATTTACAGAATTATAGCTTCTTCCAAAAAGTTTGTAAAGTCTTGGAATGATATCTTTTTAATTATTTTTATTATGAAATATTTCAAACATGCCAGTGAGATTGGAGCATGATAAATAGGATATCCCTTTTCTTGATACCCAGCTTTATCAAATCTTAACATTATCATATTTGCTTCTAATATTTTTTTTAGAAAGAAATTGTAGATACACTTAAGGTTTCCAATGTACCTACCCCGATTCTATTCTTTCCTATCCTAGTAGTAACTACTGTATGAATTCAGTGTTTTTAAATTCTTTTTCATGGTTTTTCTATTTTAACTAAATGTTTGTTTCTATGAACATTTTTGTAAATTAATTTGATATGTATATTATGGGATTTTAAGTGTAATTACCTCTTTTCTCTCTTCCTCTTTGTTAAATGAATGAGCATTTTAGTCATTCAATGAATGCCCTTAATCTTTGGCATTTTATTCTTTAATTGTAAAATATATTGGTATTCTTAATATCTTTCAAAATAGGTTTTTAATTTGTAGTTTATGCTATAATACCTAACAATTTTTTTCTATAATGATGCACTATGGCACTTTTTATGTAAATGCCTAAAAACAAATGAAAACTGATGTATTCATAACGTGTTCATATGAAGATACAAGTTTAGATGGGTGTAAGGATAGAGCTCTTAAAGCTGAAAGCTTGGGGGTTTTTTTGGTTTTTTTTTACTGCATTTTTAAATAGTTAAGGCATAAAAACACTATCAGTTGGCAGTTTTTATGTGTTGCCTTTTTATAATTCTAATAGTTTGTAATTGAGTGTCTTGTATTTTCAAAGTAGACATGTGAGAAAGAATAGCATAGTAAGAAAAAGTGCCTACACTGCCTGGAAGCAAATGCTGATTTTGCTGTTTATTAGCTGTATAATCTTGGGTAACTTGCTTATCCTGAACTCTCCTAATTTGCATAATCCCATCTCAAGGAACTATTGTGGGGATTGAAAAGTATGAAACACTTAGAATAGTGTCCGGCAAATTAGAAGAGTTTCATAACATCCTATTTCTTATATCATATTTACTTATTAATTAAGCCCTCCAGTAGAATGTTGAATAAAAGCAGTAATAGGGGCATGCTTTTCTCATTTTGATTTAATTTTAAATACTTCTAAAGCATCGAATACTTTTATTTGTATTTGTTGTAATTATTTTCTACTTTTAGTTTTGAATATGGTAAATTACAATAGAAATTACAGATATTTTTCTGGAGTAAAGATTATATGATCACTATGTATTTTAGGAATGTGACTTGCTAATATATACAACAAAATTCATCTCGAGTGTAAAGGCCATCGTTATAGTCAGTCACCTTCTCTGGTAACCAAAGATCTACTTTTGTCACTATTATTTTGCATTATCTATGGTTTCGTATAAATGGAACAGTATAACATACATATAGTCTTTTGTGTTTGACTTTTTTAAGCATGATATTTTTGAGATTTATCCATGTTGTGTGTATTAATAGTGTATTTCTTTAAATTGTTAAGTAGTATTGCAGTGGATGAATATGCCATAATTTGCTTATCCATTCATCAGTTGATGGACATATAGGTAGTATCCAGTTTTTAACCTATAATGAATAATGCTACTATAAATAACATTTGTTTTCAAGTCTTTGTGTAGACATGTTTTCATTTCTATTAAGTAGGTATTTAGGAATGAAATTCCTAGGTTGTATGAGAAGTGTAGGTTTATAAGATTCCGGCATACTGTTGTCCAAAGTAGCTGTACCATTGCACATTTCCACCAGCAGTGAATAGGAGGTTAAGTTACTCTACATCATCACCAAACTTAGAAATGTATCTTTTTAATTTTAGCTGTCTAGTGATTGTTTCATAGTATCTCATTGTGGCTTTAATTTGCACTTCCCTATTGATTAATGGGTGTTGAGCATCTTTTCATGTGTTTATTGGCCATTGGAATATCCTCTTTGGTGAGGTGTCTTATCTTTTGCCCATTTCTTTTATTGGGTTAATTATCTTCTACTTAAATTACAAGAGCTCTGTATATATTCTGAGTATGAGCCTTTTGTCAGATTTATGTTTACCAACTAGTTTCTCTCAGTCTGTGGTTTGCTTTTTCTTTATAAAGAGCAAAAGTTTTAATTTTATAGTTGTGCTTTTTGTGATCTGTTTCAGAAATCTCTGCCTAACCCAATGTCACAAGTATTTTATATTTTATGTTTTTTAGTAATTTGAGCTCTTTTAGGTTTATGATCCATTTCAAGTTAATTTTGTATACGGTATTTGTAAGGGTCAAGGTCCTTCTCCCCACCCCACCCCCTATATAGCTTTTTGTTGATCCAGCACCATCTGTTGAACAGACTATCCTTCCCCTGTTGAATTACCTTAGCACCTTTTGTGGAAAAGAGTTGACCAGTAAGTATGGGTCTCTTTCTAAACTCTGCTTTCCATTGATTTATATGTTCTTGCAACAATACCGCGATGTCTTGATTTTTGCAGTTTTAAGTAAATCTTGAAATTAGGAAGTAAAAGTCCTCCAAATTTTTTTTTCAAGATTATTGTAACTAATCCTAAATCCTGTGCCTTTTCATTTAAAATTTTATATCATTTTGTCAATTTCTTCAAAAAATCCTAAGATTTTGATTTGGATGCAAATTACTATCTTAACAATATTGATTTCTTCCAACCCATGAATATGAAATATCTTCTCATTGTTTTTAGGTCCTCTTTAATTTCCCTTTGCAATATATTGTAGTTTTCAGTGTTCCATGTACTACTTCATCACATCTCTTTGTAAATCTAACCATGTGCTTTTGGAAAGAACAAATATTCTGTCCTCGTTGAGTATAGTGCTATAAACAGTGGTGATAGTATAGTTCAGAATTTCTGTGTCTTTGCCAGTTTGGGGTGGGGTTGTGTGTTTTTTTGTTTTGGGTTTTTTTTTTTGTCTAGTTCTATCAACTGCTAAAATCAGGCAGTTGATTTTGGAATTGTCTGTTTCTCCCTTTAATTCTATAAATTTTGATTCATGCATTTTGAAGCTTTATTAGGCATATACACTGTTAATGATTGTTATGTCTTTCTGAATACTTGGCCCTTATATCTGATGAAGTGCCCCTTTGTAACTCTTGTAATGCTTTCTTGAAATCTGTTTTTTCTTAACATAGCCATTTCCGTTGTCTTATTATTTGCATGTTATATCTTTTACTATCATTTTATCTTTATCCCACTTGGGTGTCTCTATTCAGTGGGTTTTATTTATAGACAGCATCTACTTGGGTCTTATTTATCCATTCTGACAATCTTTACATTCGAATTGGAGAGTTTATCTCAAAAGATTTAATGTAGTTATTTAAATGATTAGATTTGTACGTGCCATGTTATTGTTTCCTATTTGCTTCCTCTGTTTTTTGTTTCTCATTTTTCCTTTCCTGTCTTTTTTTAAATGACTTTTAAGTATTTTTTAGAATGTCATTTTAGTTTTCTTACTGGCATTTTAACTAAACTTATTTGAATTTTTTTAGTGATCTAGAAATTATAATATACATTCTTAACTTTTATAGTCCACTTGTAGATGCTAATTTTATATTGAAGGATTTTATATCTATGTATTGTTCTTTCCAGTTTGGAACTCTATGGCATATTAGCCTCTGTTTTTTGAAACTGTTAGAGACAGAGAAAGTTTTATATCTAATGGGATAATGTTCATAGTAGTCTCATGATTTAAAAAAAAAATTAACTATCTTTTTGTGCCTTTTCCATAACTTTAAAATTATTGTTTTATTAGACATTTATCTTTTTTAAAATCTCTTAAGTTAATGTCTTTAGCTTTTGATCTTATTCTTTCTATTCTTTTTTAGTTCATATATTTCTGTCCTTATATTATTTTCCTTACTTTGGATTTCTTAAAGGTTTTTTCACCTAGTTTCCAAAGTTTCAGTTTTCTTTTTTAGTGTCAGTAGATAAATAAATACTGACTTATTTTTATCACGTTTTGTGTTCACCATTGTTTCTTGTATCTGTATATTTCATCCAGGTTCACTTTTCTTCTCACTAAAGTACCTCCTTTCATATTTAAGTTAGAGTCTATTGATTATAAACTACCCTATACTCTTGAATGATAGTTTAGCTCAGGACAAAATTATAGGTTAGGAATTATTTTCCCTAAGCACTTTAAAATATTATAACATTGTTGCCTATGAGCAGTGTGCTATCAATATAGCCGTTTTTCCTTTGTAGATAACCTGGCCTCTTTCCTTAATAGCTTCTAAGTTGCCTGTTTATCTTTGATATTCTACCAGTTCTTTGTGATCTGTTCAGTGGTTATTCAACTTGCTCAGTATTCAGTGTACTTTTTGTCTAGGACCCACATTTGTTTTTAATTGTGAAAAATTCTCAGCAAATATCTCTTCAAATATTGTTTCTTTACCATTTTCTCCATTTTTTTTAAAACTCCAATTAGCTAAATTTGGGCCTCTAACTATTCTATTCTGTCTCACATTTCAATGACTTTTTATTTCTAAAATTTCTAATTCTTATTTATGCTTATTTTTATTCATACATTGGTGGCAGTTATGCCATCATTTATGCCTTTTGATAAATTCTTTATCATACTCTTCTATAAAATATTTTGCTTGTCTTATTTTTGTCCATTCTCAACATGTGTTCAGATAGAAGGGGTTATCCCATGTAAACTCATTGGACCATTTTAATTACAATATGAAAGGAAAATATTTAAACGACGACTAGATGCTATCTCCTAGCACAGTAGTTTTTAAACAAAGCTGTTGCCCAGTTGACATTTGCAGTGGCTAAAAGCTACAGGCTCCACAGGAAGTCCTCTCTTTGGCTGTTGCATGGAGCAACAAAGGGTTCTTCTGGAGTAGAGTCAAATTATATTGAGGCTTTTGTCATGGACCATCTCCTCCTTCCCGCATAACTTCCTGCATTTCAAGTTTTTTCTTTTTAACTTCTTTTACAGAGAGCACTTTCTGAAGTAAAATTTTGTTTGGCTGAAACCATATATAAGACTTAAAAAGAAGTTTTTCCTTTAAGTGAATATTTTCAAAGTCATACCACTTTTTTGTACACCCTTTCTTCAAATCATTGTGTGTACCTTGGTTAATTAAAATGAGCTGCCAGACTCCTAATTATTGCCCAGAAATTTGGACTATTGGCTGCCACTGTTTCTCATGGATAAAGATGGCATCATGTCCCTAGAACAAATAAATGCTCTGTCTACTTTCAACATCTGTAATCTTTTTAGGGAACTCTTTTCCCAAATAACTTTAAAACCTTATCTCTTCAAGATGTTCATCTTCCCTGGCAATCCAGTTGAAACACCTGTGAGATATCAAACTGGCAATGATGATAAACATGCTAATTGTTTGCCACAGGATGGAGAGTTGGGAACTTTAAGGCAGTGTTAGTAAAGTAGAAACTCAGCCAGCCTTTCTGGAAGGCAGTTTAACAATATATCAAAATGTGAATGCACATAGTCTTTGACCCCATAAATCACCACTCAGAATTTATCCTAAGAATACAGGTGCACAAAATGATATTATAAGGATATTTATTGCAGCATTGTTTATACCAGTGAAAAAATTGGAAAGAACCTAAATTTCCAATAATAGAGCATTAAGTAGTGCTTTATCCATATTATAGAATATTAATCATTGAAAAGTACAATACAAGCAGTCTTTGCTTTGCACAGTTGTGTCAGTCTCTAAAAATTACCATACAAACCAAAACTGCAAAGCAATATTAATATTTAAGGTGAAAACTATGATTGTTCTGCGGCTTTTAAAATTTGTCAAACATCAAAAATTCTCTTAACCATTGATTATAAGTATATAGGGAAATAATAGTAAAAACTAATATTTAGTACATTATAATATAAAACATTAGAAACATTGAGAATTAATGTATTTCATTCATTTGTAAAAAAAAAAAAAAACTCAATGGTAATCTGAACAGTGCTTTGCTTCTTGTCACATAACTTTCAGTATGAGGTGACCATCTCTCATATGCTTTGCTAAATTGTCATACTCCTTCCTAAATTCATATAATCTTCCAACACTTTATCTTTTTTACTTGCAATGTCATGAAATGTCTCAGAGTTCCTTTAATGTGAAATTTTTTGCTTTTGTCATTTCTGAGATACTTTCATCCTTTCTTTCCATCCAACCAATTTATGTCACTAAGTTCATCTTCACTAAGTTCCTCTAGCTGCATCTGGATTTTCTCAAACAGTGGTAGTATCAATAGTTCCAAAGTCAGCTATTTGTTTTATAACTCTACTTATGTTTGATTCACATTTTATTCTTGGGGTTATCATTTTTTGTTTCTTTGCTACATGTTTATCTTTGTTGGCCAACTCTCTTTCAATCACCTATTTTTGTAAAATGTCACATGAGTCCATAAGTGAGAGACAAGGAAGCAACACAGCCACACACTTTGCTGTTTGTATGAACTGAATAATATGTGCAGTGACCAGTCACTGAAAGACTTTGAAAGAAGTGGCATGATTAATTACTGATCATGATGGACATCTGTTATTTACAAAGTGACCTGTGGACTAAAGAGTGGGCAATGCAGTTTGGATTTTATTCAATTACTCATAGTTAATATACCAATTTGAACCATATTGTTAGGGACCGCTATAATTTAACAAAACAGTAACTGAAAATTTTATTTTATCAGAACTATGCAAAACCAGGACTACATATATGTATATTCATTGTCAGCAAAAGCTCTTCATGTGAGCCAGACATACCTATTTGCCCCCTTCCCCTTCCCACTCACTGCCCTTTTCTAATCTGCTTTGTGCCAAATTCTATGGACTACAGCAACCAGGACCCTTCCCAATGGCTTCTAATTGGGTTTGGTCATTGGAAAGTACCAACAGGAGATCAGATGGAAGGAGAAGAGAAAAGTCAAGATATTTATTTCCCTTCTCCGCTGGGCCACATTTCGGCCATGGCTTCTCTCTTCTCCTGAAGGCCATAGGTTCGGTTGAGCAGAAGATCACAGTTCCCTTGCTATAGCCACAGCTTCTCCATAGATCCCAGTTGCTACTCCTCTCTTTGCTCCTTCAGGCCTAGAAATGGTAATAGCTTCCTGTAGTTGCTAGCTCTAAGGTGCTTCACCATCCCAAGCTTCCCAAGCCTTTGTTTACGGCATCTTCACAAAACTCTCTTCAGACATACTTTCCCTGAGTCTACCATATGTTTTCCACCAGGACCCCACCCTACCTAATGTCACACTGTTTGTAGAAAATTATATGTACATATCCAAATATATTTATGTATTCAGAAAGAGGTCTGAAAGGATATAAATAGTAATGTTATTTTTAACCCTTTGTCTTTTTCCCATTTTTAAAAATAAGTAGATTACATATGTTGATGGGTTATTCTGAGCTTCAAAATAGTTATTTTTCTAATTTAGTCAAATATTTATGCAAGTTTCCAAATTAATTACTTTTTTAATATTCATTCAGACATACTTCTGTATGAGTATTCTTTAAAGTTGTTCTAACAAAGAAGAGTTGATCATGCACCAATTCATATTAAGGAATTTGTGAACAGGAGCAAGTTTCATGAATTAAATGAGATGAGTTGTCTACTTTCTTAAATAGAGTAACTCAGAACATGCTTTATACCCCTAACAGACTCTTGCATCTGGGCTGTCACTAGATCTGATTTGGGACAGCTAACATTTCCAATTTGAAGAAAAACTATTGACATATACACAAATAGCTTTATTGCTGCTCTGACTGGTTATTAGTCGTAGCCTTTACATATTCAATTTAATATTTTCTGCAGAACCAGACCTAATTGAATTTTTCACTTGGGAGAAGCATTAAAATGCTAATTGCAAAACTCTTTTGTGTTTTTATTGCTGTCACTAGAGTATTTAACAAGGAAAGCAGACATGGTGGGTGCTAATTATATATACAAATTGGTTTTTGAAAATGCCTATGTGACTTATCATTTGAAATGCTGGAGGGTTTGTTTCTTTGTTTTAAGGTGATAGGAAATTAAAATATTCCTTGAATATTTTTAAAGAAACCTATCATAGAAGAGCATCCTAAAAGATCTGTTCACTGGAATTCCTTACCTTTACCCTGGTGGTTTCTACAGCACTACTTGTAAAATGCACTGTACTGGTTTTATGAATGTGGATTAAAAAGAAATTTCCTCCATAAAATTTTTATAGTTACTCCATTTTTATAAGATATTCAAAAAGTGTAATAGTAATAATGTCCTAGTTTATTTTTATTTTCCAAGTCTCGAATACATGGAACTAATAACTATTGAACAGAATACTTCACAGAATACTGTTCTGACCTATCTACATGGAATGCTGTGAGGTTTGAGTGGTGCTTAGAACAGGAGTGGGCTCTTATGAAGGTCCAGGCTGTGGTTCAAGAACCCGTGGTTCTAATGGTATCAGTGGTGAGAAAAACACCATGTGGAGTTTATAGGAGGCCCCAATAGATTCTTTAACTTCTGGAACAAGGCTATGCCTTTTACAACAGAGAATTATACACCATTCAATAAACAGCCTCTGGCTTGCTTACAGGGTTGTGATGGAAATAGAGCAGCTGACTGTAGGACATCAAATGACCATGCGGCCAGACTTTCTCATTATGTGCTGGGGTTCGGATCCGCTTTTTTCATAAGGATCAAAAGCTGTCCATCAAAAGATAGTGGTTGGTACGTCTAGTACTGGGCATGAATAGAAAAAGGCCCAAGTAATCCAGACAATCAGGACTCCCAGGACCCCTTGCCATTACCAGTGTTGCTTTTGTGCTTCTCCTCAGCTCAAACTTATGGTCACATGTGGGGGTAGGGAACACAAAGGAGACACCCTTAAAACCAGCTGGAAGAGGAGGAAAGGGCCATGTTTGGTTGGTTCATGATTGGGCTGATTTGATAAGTGGCCGCTGCTGCACTACTACTACTCAAAGGTGGCCTTGAAAGACTTGAAATCCTTCCACTGGACAGTGCTTCTGGCTATCTGTTTTGTACGAAACGAGAAGTGGCCCAAGGTTAGACTATACATACGTTCGTGGGCATCAGTAAATGGCTAGGCTGATTAGTCAGAGGCCAGGAAAGAGAAAGAATAGAAATTTGGCAATCAGGAACCTGATAGAAGAGGTGTGTGGATGAATCTACGGGAGTAGGCTCGAAATGTAAAATCCTTAGTAACACATTAATGCCCACCAGAGAATATCCACCACAGATGGGGCACTGGTAGATAGAATGACTTGGCCAGTTGATATCAGCCAGCATCTGTCATCAGCCACTGCACAACTGGCACAATAGGCCAGGTGGCAGAGATAATGGCTATTGGCCCAGCATGAGTTTCCACTCACTAAGGCCGATCTGATTACTCTCACTGCCAAATGGCCTATCTGTCAGTGACAGAAATCATGAGGAGCCCCAGTGTGGCACCATCTTGTAAGGAAACCAACTATTCACTTTTTAGCAAGTTAATTACATTGGAGCCTTTCACTCTGGAAAGGGCAGCAGTTCACCTTGACTTGACTCTGCATACTTCAAGTACAGGTTTTCCTTTCCTGCCCACAAGGCATCTTCTAGTAGAAGAATCCATGGACTCACAAAGTTTGAGCCACCAACATGGAACCCAACACTGCTACTCAGAAGCCCCCTTTGTAACAAAGCAGTAGGCACAATACCATGGTATCTACCAATTAAGGAGTCCAGCTCCTGTTTAAAAATCTATGTGTGATTTTTCATGCCTGGCTATAGGTTACAATGCCTTTACCTGGCAGGCCTCATAGGGGAAAGCTGCTCTTCCCACAAGACAATTGGTGTATGGCCAGTGCACTGCGGTCTCTGAAGAGAGGCGAAGTCAAGGACTCAGACCCCTTTGGTTGGCCGTATGCTTCATGTTTTTACATTTCTAGCCAAGGCACCTTCATTCCCAGGTCCTTTATCTAAGACTGGGAGCAGAAGTCTTCTTCAGGTACCTCTGTTGAGACTTCCTTATAGAAGAGGGGCAGAGAGGGAAACCTTGAAGATGCTTTTTCCCACTCCAACTCAGTATCCAGCGCTTTTCCATTCTTAGCCCTTTCCCCTCACCTTATCCTCCACCTCAGGATCCATAAAATGCTTGAGCCTGTTGTTCCAGGTTCCCTCAACAGTGAGATGACTCCTACATCCACCACTTGTCATTCCCAAGGGGGAAAATGAGAATGCTTTCTCTGGTTTTAGCCTCTTGCTTAGCCATTGAAGTAAATGATTAAAGGTGTAACTTTCATTTTGGCTCATTGCTTTAATCAACTACTTGAACTCTTGACAGCTCAGTTCTTTCTCAACTCAGCTAAGCTCCTGAAACTGTAGGAAAATTATATACTGTAGTATGTAATTCTATTACATACTATACCACTCAGAAGCTTCAAGCCTTATAGAATGATAGAGGGGCCTTTTGAAGCCTCAGCCAAGGCATCAGCGTGGCGATACTGTGCAAGGAGGTGATACCACCTCCAGGACAACAACCACTGTAAGGTGCAGGACACAAGAGGTGGAAGGGGTGGCCCTGCTCACCGGTGATCTACTTGGGAAATTTGTACTCCCTTCCCCACAGCCTGAGACTATATATAGAGGTCCTGGTTCTCAGAGACTTAACACTTCCACAAGGAGACACAGTAGAACCCCATAAACTTGAAGCTACAGCTGCTGCTCTGCCATTTTATGTTCCTCATGCCAAAAACCAGGGGGCAAGAAAGAGTCATGATATTGGCAGGTTTAATTGACCTGATTGGCAGGAGGAGGGAGGACAGCTGTTACACATTGGGGGTTGGGGAAAATGTTTGACACCAGGTAATTCAGTAGGGCTTCTTCTCATACAACCACTAACCAGTTTTAGCCATGGCCAGAGAAAAGTATGGTGACCAAAGACTCAGGCACCTCAAGTAAGCCACCTAAACCAGTAAAGGTGCTGGCTGAGGGTGAGCAGAATCTAGAAAAGGTGGAAGAGGGAGTCATGATGAGTATCAGTTGTAGCCACAAGATCAGCTACAGTTGCAAGAGCTATAATTTATCCTACTAAACTTCCTCTTGTAAGTTTCCACAGGAAAGAGCCAACCAGGATCCTGGAGGTGCTGTTCCCAGATGCAGCAGAGTTAATTATACCAAGCAAGTGGATGGACAGATGCAAGATGGACTGTGGTGGATACTGTGATGTGCCACCCAGATACCCTCTTCAGGACCTCATTTTCCACCAGCTGCTGGGAGCATTGGCTGTTGAAGGCTCATAGCCATATTTCCTTCTGGGAATTGCCCGTGACCAAAAGCTGCTTCACCTAAAGTTACACTTCCTCCCCAAGGGCAGCCTGCATCCAATGACTGGTTGATGCTGAGATCAAAGGCCTTCTCTTTGATTTGGGACAACTCAGAGGGACCATCTGACCTCCCGAGTGCCCCATGGGACCGGTCAAGGTCTTCACTGCAACCACATCACAGCTCAACTTCTCCCTCTATCCAGACATTCTTTCCACTAGGTATTGGTCCCGAGAGCACTCCCCTATAACTATCCTGCACGTTAACCTGTCTCAGAGTCCATTTCTAAAGACTAAGATGATGAGCAAGATATAATCTCAGAGTTAGCACCCTCTGTGTAAAATGCAACAAAGAGAGAGCCACAATGAAAAAAATCAGAGAAATCCAGATTCAGTGTAATCCACTGAACTATATGTATTGAAAGCTGAAAGATGCCCCAAGAAATTATTAGAATACATGTAAAAACTCAATGTGGGCTCATATTTCCCTAAAAACTGGTGAGGAAAAAAACTGAAATGGTACTACCATAATGTTGGAGAGTATACAATTTTTCTGGAGGATAGTCTGGCAACATATAGCAAGGATATTAAAACGTTTTGTCCTTTGACTCATTAGTTCCTCATCAAAAAGTCATCTAAAGATTTAACTAAAGTTATAAAACTATACTACATGGATGGACTTTACAGTAATCTAGATAGCCATTAAAATAATACTGAAATATATTTATCAACTGAAAAGGTGTTCATGATATATTGTTGTTATTTAAAAAAACAGCTTGGAGAAGAGAGTGTTTTACATGGAAGGATGTACATCACTAAAATGTTAAATAATATTTATGTGATACAGTTTGGGGTGGTTTTATGTGTGTTTTTTTTTTTTTTAGTGACTGTATATTAACACGATTGTTAAAATTATAATTTAATATAAATCAATGATAATTTTGCCTTCCAATAGATTATTTCATTTTACAGAAAATATCATAATTAGAATCCTCCATTTCTTTTATATAACTTCATGCATTTTAGTATATTTGCATATTCATACAATTTGTTGTTGTATTCATATCCTGCCTTCATCATTAGCTTGCAAGTTTCTAGGAGCCCTATCTACAAAAATGGCTGCCCACTGCAGGATACTCCAACACTAACGACCCAAGGACAGAATGCATACACTGAAGGAACTGTGGCACAGAAAGAAGAGTAGCAGCACAAAGCACGATAGCCCTTTGTTCCTGTTAATTAAAAATAAAAAAACAGCAACAACACCCACACCCATCACACCCTGAACATTCTCGCTGAAGTCCTGCTAGGAATCAGACTAGCCGTCCTTGTTGCCTCAGACATACTGTGCAAGCCAGTGCTTTCTAAAAAGTTGCTATTAGTCATATAATCCTAATTGCTAAAAAAGAGCATCAGCCTTTTGGTTTTGTATTTGTTTTCTTTAATCACTTCAGAATAATTTGGTATAGTCTTGCATTCAGATCAAGGAAATGTTTCATTTGGTTCCATCTGAACTGCTTTAAACGTATCCTTTTCTGAGTTGCCTGTCAACCCACTAGTCTGCTATGCCCAGGATGAGTCTCCTGGGGCTGATAAATATGGACAATTAACCCATGATGCCTGCACAACTGCCCATGAAGAGTACAAATATCTTTATGTCTTGAAGAATGGGTTGTGAAATTTCCTTTTTCAATTTCAAACAAAGGAGATGGGTTTTATCTCTGTGAAACACTGGGTAATAATTGGACCCTAAACTGTAACCTAAACGATTTGGCTGATTGAGGCTCAATATCAAAAAGAAATGAATTATATCAAAGTCTTCAGTGTGATTCAGTGTGCCTGGCCCTCTAGAATGGAAGCTCCATGACAGGCAGGGACTATTGTGTATTTTGTTCACTGTGGTATCACTAGTTCCATCTTGGTACTGACAGGTAGCAGGTACTCATTAAATATTTGTTGCATGATTGAATGAATGAATGAATGAAGCAAAGTTTGGGAACTGCTGAGATTTTAGGGGCACCAAGTAGCTTCTATTGCCCAAATAATCTATTCCCATCAGCAGATTGCAACCTGTACTTCTAACTGATTTGCCTTAAGGTTCTTATTTCACTTAAAATGAAAACGCCCTATGCACTGGTAAGAGAGTAAATTTGTACAACTTATTGAAAAGCAGTTTGGCAATTTAATTACATGAAAATGTAAAATGTTTATTCCCTTTTACTTAGAACCAGCCCTTCTAGAAAATCCTCCAGTAATACACACATACAAAGATGTTTATTGCACTGTTGTTTTGAAGAGGGAGCAAGGTGGGGAAAAGGTGGGAAAAAAACTAACCTAACACAAATATTCTTTAGTAGGGGATTGGTTAAGAAATTTAATCACTTACTCTCCTCTTCCATTAATCAAAGATTCTCTGGGGCCTTGACTCACTCTGTCCTCCAGGGTGCTTCTGAAAGGTATGAGTCAGTTCCTCAACGGTGACAATGGGGAAACCTGAGAGGCACAGAGGGCAGGAGATATCAGCAGGTGGCTAAGAGCCCTCATGGAACTAGAATGAGAGACAGATAAACCTGGGAGGACCTGAAGGGGTACATAAGAGCGTCTGATATAGTGGTTATATTTTTTTAAAAGAATGCTTATCTTTTACAGGTACATAATGGAATACTTACAAAAGAAATTACATGATGTTAGAAGCTTGTTCCCAAATAAGCAGCTGATGTCAGAAGATGGTGGGTTTATAAATCCAGCAGGATTAGACTAGGTGATGGACACATGATGGTGCATGACCTGTTATCTCTACTTTTTTACATATGTGAAATTTTCGTTAATAAAGTTTTTAAGAAAATGTACTGTTTTGTTTCTTAGATTTTAAGTTTTCCCAAGTTCTCAGTTTTAATTAGTCAATAAAAATGTTTGACATCAAGCCAAAACAACCTAAAAAGAAAACTAACTAAATCAAGGCAGAAAACTATATGTGCCAATTGGGTGATGTAATGTTTTCAGAGTTCAGAGAAAGGATGGAGAACCATAAGCTAGGTCAGAAAGCCTCATAGAGGAGGTGCAACAGTAAGTAGACAGGTCTAATAATAATGGACACGTATCTTATGTTGGTAAAGGGACTCTGACTCTCTGGATGTGGGAGTGCCAGCCAAAAATCAGCCCTTTGAGTCCTCATAGGACCGTCCTCAGGCAAATGCATTTCTGCAACATTGGCATTTGCTCTTGGGCCTCCTTAAAAACTCTAAAGACATGCCTTGGGCTGTAGTTTCTCCCAGGCACATATCATACCATTCTTGGTCTCTCCTCCTAGATGGCAGTGATGTTTATGATGCCCTTCATAACATCCATCTACCACTAGTCTCCAACTGCCTATCCTAACTACAACCGAGCTGCAGAACATATTCGCTTCAGCAGATGTTTATATGCAATTTGCAACGTGATGGACTAACTAACTTTTACTGGTATAGAGTACACAGTGGTTCTATTTGGCTGAGAGCACTCCTAAGAACACTCAAAACAAGGTTACACACACACACACACACACACACACACACACGGTATATCATAACGTATTTATGTTACATAAGTATTTTTTATGTAAAATATTTCAGAGACAAATAGAGTTATAACGAATCAGTCCTTAACAAGGTTAAATAGAATATAAGTATGATACCCAATATGTGCCAAGCATTTAACACATATTATATATCACTTTACACATATTATCTCATTTAATCCTTACGACAGCCCTATTAGCAGGTACTATTATTACCTCATAGATTAAAAACCCATTACACATATTATTTCATTTAATCTTTATGATAAAAACTCATTGCACAGAAAGGTTAAGTAACTTACCCAAGATTACTTAAGCAGTGGAGCCAGGATGAAAATCCAGCATTCATGTGCTTAACTGTTTAAGCTATACCACTTACTTAGCACACAAAATATCCTTCCAGATATGATGGGATTCTGATGCAAAGTTCTAATTGAATACGTCTTTATTGCACACATCTGTGTAGAGCAAAAGACTTCCCCATATTTGCCTTCTGAGGAGAAATGAGATTAGCTAAGGCCAAGCTTCTCAGACCAAGAAGGGCTGTATGCGATGAAGCTGCTAGTCCATCTGGTGCTCCAGTGGAACCCAGAACAAAGTTCCCCTTAGTCCAGTGTAAATGGCTGGGCTGGTAGAAACAGATAGGATTTCAGCAGCCCCTGACCTTGCCTACCATGGGGGGTGACCCCCCTGCCACATAAGTGGAAGAGTGAGCAGCAGGAGGCCTCCCTGGAATGAGACACTCACACATTCCATCACAAAAGGTGGGCCCCATGTAGCCTTCCCTCTTCTCCATTGCCAGAAGGAGGGAGTGGAGTGAGTAACTGCTGACTTGGCTGGCTGTCCTTCTCCCTGTACCTTTGCTCCAACAGCCAATTGTTTCAAAAGCACCAAAGCTTGTGTCAAGGGCCTGTCAACCTACACAGAGCAGACCAAGTCCTTCACAATCTACTCTCTCTGCAACTCAACTTGGTAAAGAGTGGCTGCCAATCACTCTGCTTCCTCACCTCCATTCACTCCCCTGCAATCTAACTTCTGCATTCTCTACATCCCTGAAACTCCTTCCACCATGTTGGGTTTCTATCTCACTCCCCAACCCCGGGCCCAGACCGCACTTTACAGCATTCACCACTGACAATTAGTTCTAGAATCCTGACTTTTCAGATTCTCTTCCTATTTCTCTGGCTGTAATTTCCCATCTCTCCATGGCATTTTCCTCCTCGGCCTACCCTTCAATGCTGGTATTTCCCAGGTTTTCATGCTTGGACCTGTCTCCTTCTCTTTCTTGAGATGCTCTATCTCAAGGGTGATCGCATCTACTCCCAAGGCTTCCCCGCCATCTCTTCTGAGGATTCTTCAATTTGGTTCTGATGCCTAAATCTCTCCTAGACTTGAGAAGAAAAAAAGAAATCATTAATTTCAACACACTTTTACTTATACAACTTTTTACATAAAGTGATTTTATTTTATAATGTTCTTGAAATATGTTTTGGTCAAAACCTTGGAGGTGAAGATTTAGGTCATTCGCTGTCTAGAAAATGTCTACCATATAACCCACTTAGCAAAGCTGTCCTCATTGCAAATTAGTTAATCAAATATACTATTTTTTTAGAAAAAAATCCAACTTCAATTGATAGACATATTAATACTTGTTTCAAGAAAGTCTAAAAACCACTAGGAGACAAAATATGGAACACATTTTGTAAAATTGTTCATTAAAAACAATCAAGTCAATGTTAAAATTTATAGATATAATAAACTTATTCTTATAATAGCTATAAAAAAACAAGTAAATTTAGGTTCTCATTTCTTTATAATAATATAAGGTATAGTTAAGATGATAAGTCATGAACTGAGAAGATTGATAAAAGTTTCAAATATTTTTTCAGGTGTGTGTGTGTAGTTCCAGTATTCAGCTTTTGGGAAAAATTAAATAAGTATTATATAAAAATAGGTTAAAACTACCGCCATTTCCACTGCCCTCAGCACTACTTTTGATAGACATCATGATCAAACATTTCATATTTTTAAATAACTAAAGAGGAAGGCAAATGACTAAATAGGCATTAGTCGTGTATTGTTAAAAATAACTGATCATAGCTAGCACATAATTTCTTATTTTGTTAATAAGAGGTAGGATATAGTAAATATTTTGCAAGATCAGGATTGACTGTATTTGCAAGAAAATATGTCTCTTATGATTTGATAGCTTACTGAATATTGCACAACACCTAAAATAAATCATGCAAAAATGTAATCTGTTGGTTTTATTCAAAGTAAGTTTGCAGTACTGGTAATCCATGAAAACATTAGTTAGATTTAAAAGAGTCAGCATTATCGACCTGCATACTGCTACAGCTGTTTGAAAGAAGGTTCCCTCCCAGATAAAGATGTTTCAAGAAAAAGGACCATTACGTTTTAGTGAATCATTCTGAAATAGCTACATATGAAATGATATCTAAGATTTGCTTCAAAATCATAAGGGAGTGGTGAGAATTGTACTTTACCTCTGTGCTCTGCCTCCTCAACCCCACAACCACAGTCTAATCATTAGAAAAACATTAGAAAAAACCCCATGGAGGGATATTTTGCAGAATACCTGAGCAGTACACCTCAAAACTATCATCAAAAACAAGGGAAGTCTGAGAAATTGCACAGATCAAGAGACTAAGGAGACATGACCTCTCACTGTGGTGTTCGGGATGGGATCCTGGAAGAGAAGACAGAGAAAAACTAGTGAAATCCAAATAAGTATGGAGTTTAGTTAATAGTACTGTACCAAAGTAGGTTCTGACAAATGTACTATAGTTAACAACGGGGAAAATAGGCACAATATACATGAGAACTCTGTACTGTCTTTTTGCAACTTTTAGTAAATCTAAGATTGAGTTTCCTAAAATACATACAAGTGCTGATGTCCAGTGGGCAGGCAGCTTCTTGAGCTGGTGAGGGGCTGAGGGTTACAGAGCCCCAAAGGTTCTCATCTCCTTCAAATGAGGTAATACATACAATCTTAGATACATTACAAAAAATGCAAGTGGTCCAGACTTCTCTTAATCTCCTGGAGGCCCAGGAAAGAGTACTGGTTGGTGATACATATTTATAAGTCATTGACAAATAAAATTATATATACATATATAGGCAACCAGATGTTAATTGAAGCCAGGGGACTTAAGGGAGTCGCCCAAAAGAGCTCATTTATGGGAAAGGAGAGCTCTGGTACCAGAACGTTTAAGGGACTCCCTACAAAGGAGGATAAATAGTAATAAAGTGCCAAAGAAATAGAAAAAGCCAAGTGAAAAGAAGTCGGAGAAAGATGGCCGAAGAGGGGATAAATAAACTATAAGGTCGCAAGCCAAAAGTGCGTTTAAGAGAGGAACTAATCAATAATGTTAAATATTTCGCTGATTTTCCCGGGTCAGCACGATCAGAATAACTATGCCAATCCCCGGTCCCTGGTACTGTTTATACATCAATGTTGGCTCTTTTAGTTTTACCCGCTGATTTACAGTTCATTTCCTCCAATTAGACGACTCAAATAGGAGACCTGAATCTTACTGTTTTCAATTCCGTAGAGCTTTACGCCTACTGCTCAATACCAGTGTAATGGTTTGAAGAACATTTGAAAAAACAGCCAAAGATCCGACCTTTGAACTTCCTCCGGAAGCCGAATTTCCCCGGACCCGACAACACTGCGCAGGCGCACAGACAGGACGCAGTCTTTCTCCAGGTTTCTGCGTCTGGCGCGAAATCCCCGCTCTGTGGGCGGGGCTGAGAGAGAAGCTGCGCCCTTTGAGCAGATTTGGCGCGAAAATCCCGCGCTCTGCCACGTTTGGGACGAGGGGGCGGGGTGGCAGCTGCGGCAGCGGCGCGCGCAAAGTCGCAGCTTCCGGCGAGAAGCTCCTCTTGCATTGGCGTGTGGCGGCCCCTCAGCCCTGAGCAGTGATGGACCTCGCGGCGGCAGCGGAGCCGGGCGCCGGCAGCCAGCACCAGGAAGTCCGCGACGAGGTGGCGGAGAAGTGCCAGAAGCTCTTCCTAGACTTCTTGGAGGAGTAAGTTAGTGGTCTGTCCTTCCCCGCGGATCTTCCCCAAGCGGCCCACCCCGCCCCCAGCAGTCCCGCTTCCGGGGCCCCAGGATCCCAGTGCCCGGGTGAGGGGCGCGTGGGGCCTGCGTGGTTTCGGGAACCCAGGGGTTGCGCGCCAGGGAGAGAGGCCCCAGTTGGGGCTGAGCCAGGCCGCCGCGAGTAGCCTGGGGCGAGCTGGCTCGATTTCTAGGGGGTGAAATCCATGGCGAGTCCTTCCTCCCCTCTACACACACACTTTTCTTTTTCAGTTGTCTTCTGAGCTCCTGGCCTCATAACCTCCCTCCCTGGCTTTCCACCACTGCCACCAGTTAACTGTTCGTAGATGGTGTAGGTACTCACTTCTTTACCTAAGAGTAGGGACTCTGCTGCCTTCAGTAAAAAATGTAAACACTTTGCAATGTCCTATAACATTCTTTTTTTAATTGTGGTAAAATATAACAAAACTTTACCGTTTTAACCTTTGTTTTTAGGCAAAGAGTTCAGTGGCATTACATATATTCACCTTGCTACACCATCGTCATCACCATCTACAGGACTCTTCCTCTTCGCAAACTGAAGCTCTACCCATTAAACAATAACTCCTTTCCCTTGACTCCACTCTACATCTGGCAACCACCATTCTACTTCCTATGAATTTGACTGTACCTCATATGTTTGGAGTAATATAGTATTTGTCCTTTTGTGAACAGCTTATTTGACTTAGCATAATGTCTTCAAAGTTCATGTTGTAGCATGTGCCAGAATTTACTTTTAAGGCTGAATAATGTTCTGTTGTATGTATATACCACATTTCTGTGTCCATCTGTCCATGGACATTTGGGTTGTTTCCACACTTTTACTGTTGTGAATCATTCTATCTTACAGAATTCCAATACACTTAAAAACTATAATTTCATTTATATTTCCCCACTTTTGGTGGTGTTATTCTCTGCCTGACAGATACTCATCTTTCAAAGCCCAGCAGCTAAAGGCTCACCTCTTTTGTGAAACTCTATAAACCTTTCAGGCAACACCAGTCTTTTCTTCCCTTATGCTCCCAAGTTGCCATTATCCATTATGTCTAGTAATAGAACTTCCTGTATCTTAACCTGTCTGCCACTTCACCCTCAGTGTAAATCCTGTCCTCAACCCCACCTAGTCACCACAGCACATTATAAAGGTCCTCAATTAATATTCAACAAATAATAAATATAATTGCCTTCATTGCCTTGCAGCTTACTATGTAGTTAGAAGCTGAGGATAATTATGAACAAAATAATCCCTGGCCTTTGTGGGGAAAATAAAAATGTTAACTCCCTCTCAGAATATCAATTTTGATTTGCTATTGCCTAGGAAAATAGTTCAAATTCTTCACAACTACTCTTTTCAGTTTCATCTTCCACAGCCAGCCTGTCATCATTCACACTCCTCCCATACCTTTTCTCACTGCCACATACGTAGACATCTGTAACCAGTCTATCTATGGCTTGTTTTCCCTTCATATTTTAAGTATTTCGAGACAGAATTCCAGTTCCACCTTTTATATGCATGAAGCCTTTCTAATAATAGATAGAATTAATTTATATTCCCTCATCACATTTCTTGTACTTCATCCTTTTTTTTCTTTATTTTATTGTGGAAAGAACACTTACATAAGATCTGTCCCCTTAACAAATTTTTAACAGCATAATATGTTGTTGCGTATAGGTACAACTCTGCAGTAGAACTAGAGCTTATTCATCTTGCTTAATTGAAACTTTATACCTATTGATTACTGCCTCTACATTTTCCTTCCTTTAGCCCCTAACAACCACCATTCCACTTTTTGATTGTATGATTTTGACTATTAGGTATCTCATGTAAGTATAATAATGTAGTATTTGTCTGTGATTGGCTTATTTCACTTAGCATAATGTCAGGGTTCATTCATGTTGACACATATTGCAGAATTTCCTTTTTAAGGCTGAATAATATTCCATTGTATGTGTATACCACATTTTCTTTAATCCATTTTCTTTGTCCATTTGTGATGGACATTTAGGTTGTCTTGTACCTCTTTAGTAAGAGTGTCTCCTATGAGAGTATCAATCCTAGGGCAGGAATAACATTCATTTCCAGCTTCAGTTACCTCTGGCATAGTGCTTTGCAGATAGGTGTTATTTGGTAAATATTTAACAGAACATGCTATATTTGAAGGAGGAACTGATTTTGCCTTGAAACTAATCTGCATATTATGTTAAAAGGACAAAGAGCAAATATGTTTTTGTATGATACCCTTTTTGGGAAAAGACACCAGTTGTGTGTATGTGTGTGCGTGCGTGCATGTGTATATTTCCATTGTACTAAAGTCTTGTGAAGTACCTCATTGCTGTGTATTTTTATTCTGGTGCTTAAACCAACAACTGACCTATCAGTTTTCCCTAAAGAAATTGAGTCTTTAGATTTTAACCTGAATTTCTTGATTTAACATTTCCCAATTTTAGTTATACATAATAGTAATAAAAGAATAGTTAGCATTTGTTCATTAGAAAATATTAAATCAAGAAACTCAGATTAAAATCTGAAGATCCAGTTTTTCTATGGTCTGGTCTCTGCATAAAACATGTTTTAGGCATTCTCTCATTTAACCTTCACAGTTATCTCACGAGATAAAGTGATGTCCTGATCTGTTTTTGTTTCATTTTGTTTTAATTTTTTTTTAAGGGAGAGGGGCAGGTTTAGGAGGGATAAATAGCATATCCCAGGTTACACAACTGCCAAAAATAGGCCTGTTTTACCCTAAAACTGATGACTTTTAACCAATACACTGAATTATCAGGCATTTAGTTTCTTCTTTTAACTGTATAATTCTTCAGTTTAATCTGATTTGCATGTATCTGCAGATTCCAGAACAGTGACGGAGAAATTAAGTACTTGCAGTTAGCAGAAGAGCTAATTCGCCCTGAGAGAAACACATTGGTTGTGAGTTTTGTGGACCTGGAGCAATTTAACCAGCAACTTTCCACCACCATTCAAGAGGAGTTCTATAGGTATGATATATTAATCTTTATTTTAAATAAGCATGGAGCCTGGGAAGCCAGCTCTTTTTGGACTGGTAGTGTTCATTTTTTAGGCAGAAATGCAGCTGTCACAGAGGTCCTTTGATACAGCCAGTGGTCATTTTAAAATTGCTCTGAACTAATTTAGGCCTTTCTGGAGCTGAATATTTTTCATATGCAAATGTTGAAGATCTTTGCTTTCAATAGAGTTTCCCTGTTTTAAGAGAGTCATTTACTTTGTGTCAGACATTCATTGTAGTTGCTATCATTTGATTCCCTGCTTCCACCCACCCCCATAGGTTTTTTGAGAAAGAGTTTGTGTGGATCCTATTTTTGATCAGGGATGTCTTAACAGCAGTGACGTTGTTGTTCTTAAAGTTAATTTTTTTTCTGATTATAAAAGTAATGTGTATATCATAGAAGATTTAGAAAATAGAGAAAAGTAATGAGAATAAAATCGTCTGTACATCTGTAATCCAGCCAGTCATAGATAACCATCATTAGCAGATCTATTGGAATAAAGCACCAAAAGCCTTCCAAGTCTGCAAGTGCAGTTTCCTAAGGATCTCCTGACACATTTAATGTATTTCTGTGTACATGTAATTATTTGGATCATACTGTAGATAGAACGTCCTGCCCTTTCCACTTAATGGTGTAACCTGTTTTCCTATGTTATATAAAATCTCTTGAAAACATTTTAATAGCTTTTTGACATTTTTTTGGCAGAAATTAGTCATTTAATAATTTAGGCTTTCATTTTGTTTTTAATTGCTACACAAAGCAAGAAATATCTTTTTACAGATATCTTTGTATTTGTATTAAATAAATGTGACTATCTGATGAATAAAATCAAGTGAAAAAAAACATAGTGAACATTTGTGAAAGAAATCAAGACCCAGGAGTAAGGAAACACAGTCCTATTACTTTACCTGTTAGACTAGGAGACGGAAGACTTGTCTCCATGTTTCTAGTCACCTGACCATCAAGAATGGTTGGAGAAATAAACAGCAGAGTTCATTATGAAACTATGCAGCAGGAAAAGTTGTACTGGCAGGGGGTGTAGAAAAGTTGTACTGGCAGGGGGTGTAGAAAATCAGGGCTGGCGGTAGAAACAGCTATGCCCATACCTCATGCATAGGCCATGCAGCAATTCTCTTCTTGAAAGTAGCTAATTTGCAGAGGATTTTAGATCCCACTGCTTAAACCAAGCTGCAGCAGCTATTGGGAACTTAATACCAAGAGAACACGCATACTTCAGTCTAACCAGTCAAATAGGACATTTCTGCCAACTTGCTCACATCCATACACACATTCCTCCCCTGATCTCATTCATTTCTTATCAGTCAAGAATTAAACCTAGAAAAATGTATTCAGTCTTGACACCAAATGGGAGGTTGCCTTGCTAGATTGTAAACGCCCCAGATTGTTGAGGTAGAGTCATCTTGAACAGGAGTGGCCTGCCATATGGGTGCTAAATGATTATTTTTAAAGATAATAGGTATTCAGGTACAGCATTTTATCTTTGGTGTTTCTCTTATCTTAGATTTATTTGTGGTGGGATAGGAGACGATTGAAGAGGCTCCTAAACCTGGACAAGATGAAAGAAGTATCCTGCATCATTAGATACTAAGGCTCAGCTGTAACCAGCTGAAACTACTTACTCTCAGCTGCTGGCAAGCATGAAGGGGGGAAGGAGGCTTTGGTAATAAGCCTCTTGAGGATGCCAGTTGATCTTTTGTTTGCTTTTCAGAGTTTATCCTTACCTATGTCGGGCCTTAAAAACCTTCGTCAAAGACCGTAAAGAGATCCCTCTTGCCAAGGATTTTTATGTTGCGTTCCAAGACCTACCCACCAGACACAAGTAAGAAACCCTTCTTTGAAAGAAAAGTAAATCACCAAATAGTATAGGCATCACTTAATTGTCAGAAAACTCAGGAGATTGTAGTCTTAGATCTGTAAAGTTATACCCAGCTATCCAAAAAGTTTAATTTTAGAGAAATATGTTTTTCTAGGGAGATGGATTGGGAAATAAGTTAAATGATGCAATTTCTGAGTATTGTAATATTTTAGGATACATTATCTTAGGGAAAATTTAGGGAAAAATTAGTCAAGTGAGAAAATATGAAAACTGAGAACAGTCACAGAAATTCATGAATTGTTGGAAATTTTTGTCAGAGCTTAAATGGTATATAACTTATAAACAGTTTTCCCCTTTAGTGGTTATTTAAAGAATTAATTTACTGGAAGAAATTGAAGTGGTATTTTGAAAACTTAAACTAGTGAAATTATTTAAGTTATCAAGTTATCTAATATAAAATGGGTTTGTGAAGTAAAGCAAGCATTTCTGAACTTCTGAGTCTAAAATTTTTTTCCCCGTAACTTTACTATGAAAGTAATATGTGCTTATTTTGAAATTGTAGATAAGCAAAAAAATATATTGTCATATAAAACAAAAATGGGATCATCCTGTTTAATAATTCTAATTTTATTTCGTTGGTGTTCTTTATTCACCAATGGGACATTTGTCTTTAAACAGAATTCGAGAACTCACATCATCCAGAATTGGTTTGCTCACTCGCATCAGTGGGCAAGTGGTACGGACTCACCCAGTTCACCCAGAGCTTGTGAGCGGAACTTTCCTATGCTTGGACTGTCAGACAGTGATCAAAGATGTAGAACAGCAGTTCAAATACACACAGCCAAACATCTGCCGAAATCCAGTTTGTGCCAACAGAAGGAGATTCTTGCTGGATACAAATAAATCAAGATTTGTTGATTTTCAAAAGGTATATATTAACTTCTATTTAGATCGGATTCAGCCTATACTAATAATTCACTTCTAGGCACCTGCAATAAAGAAGCTTATTATTATAAGCTTATTTAGGCAATGTTAAACTTAGTTTAACTAGAGTTAAGAAAACTTTGGAGTAGAGACTTGGTGTAAGACTGAATTGGTAGTTAGGAGGGAGGAGGGCATGAATAAAAGAACAAGTGCAAATGGACATATTTTGTCAATAGCAATGAGGAATATCATAATTGAATTAGAGGAGCCAGTTAGAGGAGATCACCTGAGAAACGATTTGGTATGAGGCATGGAGATACTTGGAGCCTAAACTCTCAGGTTGAGAAGTTTGGACCTATCTCGATAAGCAAGGGAACTATATTTTCAGGGGATGTGAATTTTTCTTTTTTTAAAGGAAGATTAATTGAACAGTGATTTGTATTATTTAATAAGAGACTAATTCTTAAGCAGTTGTAGTCAGTCACTTGGGTAAAAATTGGATGATAGCAATAAGAATGGGAGTTGGAGGGTGGGTTCAGATCTCTGTAGGACTTAGTAACTCTAGAATAAGGGGAAAGAAAAGTCGCAGTAGCTCAGTCACTAAAGCAGGGAGGAATGAGTACCAGACTAAAATAAATAATATTTAATTCAGTTTTTAGTCCTTTTCTTAAATTAATTTGATACTTAATTTATAAGAAATATATACTCTACCAATAGCTTTGGGTAGGAGATGCTTTATAGTTGAACAAGAACATGATATAACAACCCCATACAAACTGAATAGATTGGGCCTTGGTTTGAAAAAAAAATCTATAATAAAGGATGTTTATGACAATTGGGAAAATTTGAAGATGGACTAGATAATAGAACATTTTATGGAGTTAAATATTTCATTCTCTTGGTGTGATAATGATATTATGGTTATATAGGAGATTGTCTATTCTTAGAAGATGAATGCTAAAATATTTAGGGATGAAGAATCTTGATTTTTACAATTTCTTTCAAATGACAGTAAAAAAATGTGTGCGTTTATGTGTAAGTCACATTAACAGTTGCATTGAGGTAGAGGATATAAAGCATGTGAAAGTTTTCATAAAATTTCCATGAAAATTTAGAGAAAGATGGAACACAGAACAGATATTTAACCACATAGTTTAACAAAGAGAAAAATAAATATTTTTAATGAGAGTAAAAGTGAAGATTTTAAATCAATATAATTGTACCAAATTGAAGGGAATTTTAGCATAGAGAATTTTTAAGATAAATGACACATGTCCAAAGTCTGCAAATGGTGAGATAATTTAGATAGAGTATGTCAATATTTGTGGTATTTAATTTAGATTTTATGCATTTGAAAGTTCTCTTATTCTTGGCCATTTATCTTTGTTATAGGTTCGTATTCAAGAGACTCAAGCTGAGCTTCCTCGAGGAAGTATCCCTCGAAGTTTAGAAGTGATCTTGAGGGCTGAAGCTGTGGAGTCAGCTCAAGCTGGTGACAAGTGTGACTTTACAGGGACACTGATTGTTGTGCCTGATGTCTCTAAGCTTAGCACACCAGGTTGGTATCTGTAGCTCAAATTTAACAAATTCTGTTATCTGAACTACAGAGCATCTAGCTTCTCAGGTCTTCCTTGTCTTATTTTTTGGCTACCAGTAAGGGTGAACAAGGAAGTTTGATGAGAATAAAGACAAATTGATTTTGCTACAAAGGGTACTAGCCTGAGAAATTTCATCCTAAATGAAATCTTTTGGATTTATAGGTTTTATTTAGTTGAGAAATTTTGATTCTCATCATCGTTAATATTTAAGCTGTAAAACAACTTATTCAATCTTTCAGGAGCACGTGCAGAAACTAATTCTCGCGTCAGTGGTGTTGATGGATATGAGACAGAAGGCATAAGAGGACTCCGAGCCCTTGGTGTTAGGGACCTTTCATACAGACTGGTCTTTCTAGCCTGCAGTGTTGCACCAACCAACCCAAGGGTGAGTCTTAATAGAATGGCAAAGCTTGAGAAAGTCTTCCCTTAAAGTTGCTACAAATTTACAGGCTTCTGAAACATCTGAGTCATGTAGTCAGTGTTTAAGGTATGGGATTGGGATGAGATTTTATTTTAGATTTTTTTAGTTTTGAAACCAGATTTCGTCGTGTCCTTTTTTCTGACCTTGAAGAAAAGTCTTATTTGTTTTCATGTATAAGAGTTTGTTGCATTAAGAGCATTGTTACAAATTATTCTTGGTTGATTGTCACAGTTCCTCTTTCATGCTTCTGGAGAAAGTACAAATAGATTTAGTAATCTGGGAAGGAAAGTAAATTGCTCTTTCTGAGAGTGATGGACCTTGGGTGTTATAGTTCAGAATTTGGTTCTGTGTCCTGAATGGGAAAGCAGGGAGAGTTTGGGAAATAGTCCAGTATTGGAAAAAGGGGGGTGAACATAATGTTCTATTACTTCATTTTCACCTTTATATCATTGACTAACATTTTATTATGGCTCATCTCTTGACCATTCAGATTTATTTAGATAGCAGCAATACAAAACAATGGTAGCTTTTTTGTTGTTGATTTTAATTCACTGGACAAATGACAAACTTCAGTATCTTGATTAACTTAGGCCTTACTAGTTTGGGAATTTTTTTAAAAACCTTTATAGTCCACAGATTCTGAAGTCGAATTCCCAAATTATATTTTGTTTGTAGGGAAGGCTCTTCTCTTTCACATTATTTTTACTGTTTCTGTAGTAATATTTTCCCTTTCTTCTCCATCCCTCAGTTTGGAGGAAAAGAGCTCCGAGATGAGGAACAGACAGCTGAGAGCATTAAGAACCAAATGACTGTGAAGGAATGGGAGAAAGTATTTGAAATGAGTCAAGATAAAAATCTATACCACAATCTTTGTACCAGCCTGTTCCCTACTATACATGGTAAGAGTTTTATCAATTTCCATAAACTCGAAATCAAAATAATAAAACAGCAACATGCTATTCCTTAAAACCACATAAATCAGATTGTGCAAGTTTTTTAATGGGTTTAGAAGGGGTCTTCTCAAGTCATTTATAAAAGGACAAATATATGATTCTACTTAAAATGATATACCTAGAATAGGCAAATTGACAGAGAAATTCACAGAGGTTATCTGAGGAGGTGGGGAATTGGGAGTTACTGGTTAATAGAGTTTCTGTTCAAGATGATGAAGAGTTTTAGAAATGGTGGTTATAAAACGTGAATATGCTTAATTCCACTAAAGTGCGCACTTAAAAATAGAATGGGAGAAATGGCCAAAATGGTAAATTTTATGTATATTTTACCACAATTTCTTAAACAAGTAATAAAAAGGTCATTCCGTCATCTTTTTCTGGCTTTAGGACAGAACTGCACTTAAATATATTCTAATATGCTAGTCTAATATTCTAATTTTTTTAATGATCAGAGATGGCAATTTCCTGTTTCTTTGTTCCATGTACCGTCTTTACTTTTGGTGGTTTCTCTTCTTTCACATTTTTCTTGGTTCTTGGTTGCTAACTGCTCACTGTCATTAAAATTCCCTTGTGTATTTATTGAGGGATGTAACTAAATTTTCAGACCTCATGCTTTACGCCCTCCCCCCCATTTTTTTTCCATCTTCCATACTCGATTGAAGTTGTGGCAAGAACTAATGATGAATATTCTCTTCAATATATATTTTTTAATCATTTACAGTTAACCTTTTTTTCTATCTAAATATTTGATCGCTGAAATCCTTTATGTTAATAACTGGATTTTAGAATGTCCTCCTTTATAATGAGCAGCGTAAAATTTTTATGCTGTTAACACTTTTCCCGTAAATTATTGCTGCATAACAAATTACCCTAAAACTTAGTGGCTTAAAACAACAATCATTACCTCATATAGTCTGTGGAATTAGAGAGGATTAGCTGGTTGCTCTGGCTTAGTCATCCATGAGGTTGTAGCTAACACATCAGCTGGGGCTGTAGTCATCAGAAGGCTGGGGCATCTGCTTAAGAGTGGGCTCACTTACATGGTGCCTATTAGTGCTAGTTGTTAGCTAGAAGCCTCAATTCCTCGCCACATGAATCTTCCATAGGGCTGTTTAAATGTCCTCATAACATAGCTGGCTTCCTCCAAAGCATTTTAAACCAAGAGAGCAAAGCAAGGAGTAAGCAAGATATTTCTCGAGTCTCATAAGTTACACATCTTCATTTTCATCCTATGCTGTTAGAAGCAAGTCACTGAGTCTAGCCACATTTAAGAAGAGAATTAAGCTCCATCTTGAAATGAAGAGTATCAAAGAATTTGTGTACTATTTAAAAACTACCAAGTCTCTAACACACTTGTTTTATAGGTCATGAATCACAGAAGTTTTGTTTGTAAAATGGATTTTTAAATTTTCTACATTTAAGAAGTGGTTTGTGTAAGTGTGCCTAGTATTTTGTTGATGGAATCCACAGAAAGTCATAATAATTAGCACAGGAAAATATTTCTTTTAGTAGCACATTTCTAAAGATCCAGTGTTGTTTTTTAGTTATGTGTTTTCCTTCCTATATTGGGTTAATAATAAACAGTTCTTAGAAGCAGCTGTGAAGCACATAGAGCATTTTAATCCTTGTTAGTTCAGTTAGCATGGATTTATATTCAGCACCGGTCACTGTTGGTAATACAAAAGAAGTAAGTCATGGACCATTTTTTCAGACTCTTGGTACAACTAGAAGACATGCCATTAAAAAAGAACTAGCAAATATGGTAGGCTGTGGTGGACATAGTTTACTTATGGGGAGATATTTGAGGACTACCACATGTGTAAGGAGGTAGGACTTGTGAACAAGAAAGGCTCTTAGAATGGTGGGCATCAGCATCTGTGACATCTATAGTATAGGTGAAGACATTGAGACAGTGGTTAGGTGACTAAGTTCACAGAGCAGGAACTAAGATTAGAAGCCAGGTATTTTTACTTTAGCCTTAACTCTTTGCTTCATCTGTCTCTGCTCTTTTGGTTGGTAAACAACATGCCTTTGTAGTTTCCTATGATATTTAAACTCCTGTTTGATTTTTGTTTCAGGCAATGATGAAGTAAAACGGGGTGTCCTGCTGATGCTCTTTGGTGGTGTTCCAAAGACAACAGGAGAAGGAACCTCTCTTCGAGGGGATATAAATGTTTGCATTGTTGGTGATCCAAGTACAGCTAAGAGCCAGTTTCTCAAGTAAGTGTTTGCCTGAGGGTACAGCCAAAAAAATAACAAAGTGCATAGTCCAGGGTCTCTGTGTCACCAGGAATGCAGTCACTGTGCCTTTAGTAGAGGAGGAGTATAAATTATGTCTCTGTTGAATGTATAACTCACTTAAATACACCTTAATTTGTTTAATAGAATGTAACATTTTACATTTTTTTAGAATAGGAAAAAATTGCCTATAATCCCAATCACACATAAAATTCTTACTCTTTATATAATGTCTTTGTATAATTTTTGAATACACAAATATGTATTTCATGGTTGTAGATCACAGCATTCATATTTTTAATTTTATATATCCTAAGTATTTTCTGTTTTCTTTATTTTCACAATCATTTTTGTTGGTGTACTATACAAAATCATTTCCTTCAAAATTATTTCTCTCACTTGTCATAGTTTATTTTATAGATACTGATACACAGTGAACACCATGATATGTATAAATTTTGTTTTTGTTTATTTTTTTTTTGTTTCCTTTGAGTAAATTCCTAGGCATAGGATTGCTGAGACTAAGATTACAAACATTTTCGAAGTTCTTAAACAGGACACACTTTCCAGAAGCAGTGCTATGAGGATGAGATAGTTTATGCTAACCTTATCAACATGTGTACTATAAGTACTTGCTTTCAAACTTTAAAGAAACTTAGAGGTTAAAATAATAGCAGCCAGTTTTTGAGTACCTGCTGTATTCTTGCTGCTATATGTATGTGTGGGTTATGTCTTATCCTAGCCGTACCCAGACAGGCATGTAATAGTATCCTTTTTTTTTAGAGAGACAAAACTTCTTTGAGCCTCAGTAACTTGCTCAGTTTCTCATAGCTGACAAGTGACTCAGAGCCATGAGTATTAGAACTCAGATGTATTTGACTGCAAAGCATGTGCTCTTCATACTATGTCAAGAAGCCTTTCCTTGATTTGTTTGGGAAATTTGTAACATGGCACTGTTTGGAACATAGAATATTTTTAGTTGGTTTGGAGTTTTATAATTAAATATTTTTTCAAGTATATCAGGGACTGAGTTCCGGATTTGAAGATAATAGTCCTTTGTTAAAAGGAATTCTTTTGTTCATGCTCTCTGCTCTCCACCGCCCCTCCCCCCACCACCCCTACCACAGAAAGTTGTACTACAGGGTACCTCTGATGATGGTGTTGTATTGTACATGATTATCTTAGAAAGGGCCTTTTTAGCTAGTGGTTTTTTACCATCTTTATTTTAATATAATTTAGATATCATAGAACATGCGCCTTTAATGTGTATAATTCAGTGGTTTTAGTATATTAAGAGTTGAACAACCATAATTAAAGTAAGTTTAGAACATTTTCATCACCCAAAAAGAAATCTTACACTCCCTAGCAGTCAGTTTTCATTCTCCCCCAATACCCATAGGCAGCCACTGATCTACTTTACTTTAGTGTCTCTATCTGGACATTTCGTCTAAATGGAATTATATACTATGTGATCCTTTGTGACTGGCTTCTTCCACTTAGCATAATGTTTTCAAGGTTTAGTGATGTTGGACCATGTATCAGTACTTCATTTTCATTTATTGCCTAATCTATTATATGTAGATACCACATTTAATTATCAGTTGACATTTTGATTGTTTCTACTTGGCTTTTATAAGCAATGCTGCTATAAACCTTGGTATAAGATTTCACCATTTTTGCGTGTGGTAAAATATACATCAGATTTATCATTTTAAACATTTTACATGTACAGTTCAGTCACATTAAGGACATGACATTGTGCTGACATCACCATCATCAGAAACATTTTCATCTCCCCAAATTGATGATTCCTATTAAACAGTAATTCTCCATATTCCCCTCTTCTCAATTGCTAGCAACCACCATTGTACTTCCTGTCTCTGAATTTGATTATTCTAGGTTCATCGTATAAGTGGAATTGTACAGTATTAGTCCTTATGTGACTGGTTTATGTTACTTAGCATTATATATCCAAGGGTCATCTTTATTTTAGAATGTCTCAAAATTTCCTTCCTTTTTAAGACTAACTCATATGTATTTATCACATTTTGTTTATACATTCATCCATTGATGGATTTTTGGGTTGATTTTCACTTTTGGGCTATTGTAAAAATGCTGCAGTGAACATTGGTGTATAAGTATCAAAGTCCCTGCTTTTGATTCTCTGGCATAATTTAACTCTTAATTTTACATCCTTGATCCATTTTGAGTTAAGTTTTATATATGATTTAAAGTAAAAGTCCAACTTTATTCTTTTGCATGTAGATAATTCAGTTGTCCCAACATTAAGACTTTTCTTTTGCCCCCATTAAATTGTTGGTACCCTTATCAAAAATCAGTTGACCATAAATATAAATAAGTTTATTTCTGAACTCAATTATATTTTATTAGTCTCTGTGTCTATCCTTAGGCCATTACCACAGTATCTTGATTATAATAGCTTGTAGTAAGTTTTAAAATCAGGAAGCATGATTCATCTAACTGTTCTTTTTCCAAATTGTTTTGGCTGTTCTGGGTCCCTTGAGTTTCCCTGTGAATTAGGGTAGGCTTGCCAACTTCTACAAGGAAGCCAGTTCTCATATTAATAGGGATTCATCAAACCTTTGTCAATTTGAGGTGCATTGGATTTTTAACAATATTAAGTTTTCTGATCCATAAACATGAGATGTGTTTCATCTTTCCATTTGTTTAGGCCTTCTTTAATTTCTTTCAACGGAGATTTGTAGTTTTCAGGGTAGAAGCTTGAACTTTTGTTACATTTATTCCTAATTGTTTTATTCCTTTTGATGCTATTATAAATGAAACTGTTATCTTATTTTCATTTTTGGGTTATTCATTGCAAGTGTATAGAATAAAATCGATTGTTGATCTTTTAACTTGCAACCTTGCAAGAACTCATTTATTCTGTTTTAGTAGATGCCGTAGGATTTTCTGTAAGATCATGTTATCTGCAAATAGTGATAATTGTTCCTCCTTTCAAATCTGGGTGTCTTTTTCTTGCCTAATTGCCCTGGCTAGACCTTTCAGTATAATGTTGAATAGATGTGGTAGGGTGGACATGTGTGTCATATTCTTGATCTTAGGTGGAAAGCATTCACCTTTTTTACCATTAAGTATGATGTTATCTTTGGGTTTTTATAGATGCCCTTTATCAGGTTGAGGGAAAGTCTTTATTCCTAGCTTACCGAGTTTTTTTCATGAAGGTGTGTTTGGTTTTGTCACATACTTTTTCTTCATATGGTGAGATGGCATATTACTGACTTTAACTTTTAAACCAACCTTGCATTTACATCTACTTTTGTTTCGTTTTTTTAAGTACAAGGCCTTCTAATAGATCGTTGTTGCTGTACTGTTTATTATTAAAGACCTTTTAAAATTGATGTTTTTTCATACATGAACTTCATCTTTCATTTGACAGAATGGATTTAAATCTATTTCAAAGGCCAAAATAGAAAGGCTTTCTGTTCAGTTTATGGCATGTGTCTTTACGAATTGCTTATGCTTAATGCCTCTGATTTGAAATTTAAATAATTAATTGACAAGTACTGTCAGTTAATATTAATGAATATGATAACCTTGAACAGGCACGTGGAGGAGTTCAGCCCCAGAGCTGTCTACACCAGTGGCAAAGCATCAAGTGCTGCTGGCTTAACAGCAGCTGTTGTGAGAGATGAAGAATCTCATGAGTTTGTCATTGAAGCTGGAGCTTTGATGCTGGCTGATAATGTAAGAACATTTTATATTCTTGGTTATAAAGAAATCATAATAGTTTCTATTAAAAAGATGTCCTTTGAAAAACACATTTTTAGTAAAATAATTCATAGTTTTATCAATCTAGAACGTAATTGAGATTGTCATTATTAATTAGCTTTCTGAGTTTCTCTAGAATGTATTGCCTGCCCTGAGCATGTATGATTGCTATGACTAGCACTTCCCAGTATTTTTTTCCTTTTCATACTGGGACACTTCTATGATTATGTCTGTTGGATTATAAACATGTTTATAAACATTTATGTTTCAATTCTACCCTTCACTTCCGCAGCCTAAAATTGATGCTGAGGTGACCCAGGATATTCTGACTCTGAGATTTACACAAGGTTTTTACATTGAGTAAAAATGTAATTAATGACTATAAAAGTCTTGCTCTTAGTTTAAAGTGAGTCAAAAACATATGGTTACTTCTAGCTCTGGGATCTATTAAATTGTCTTACTCTAGTCAAGGGATTTAGGATTGCTTATTTACCTGTCTTAAAGTTGTTTAGAGTATGCAAAGGTCTCTGTTGCAAATTTCAAGTTCACTTGGAATTTGATACCTAAAAGGCAGTTTTTTATGCTTGATTCATTTGGATACAGGGTGTATGTTGTATTGATGAATTCGATAAGATGGATGTGCGAGATCAAGTTGCTATTCATGAAGCTATGGAACAGCAGACCATCTCCATCACTAAAGCAGGAGTGAAGGTACATGTGTTTCATCATGCCTCAGCCTTGTATATTAATATAGCTCTAGAGACATTTACCTGGATAAAATGCATTATTTCAACATAGAATGTTTGTCAAGACAGAAAACACAGCCCTGAGGATTATTCATCCAAATCATACGAGCTATTTAGGGTACTGTGAAAATGTGTTGCTATGGCAGAAAATAGAGGGTACTGGTGAAATTTTTAACATTTCACTTGTCAGAATTTCCACAAAGCTTCTATATTTTTTGATAAAGTATGTTTCCAGTTGTAACAGAAATAAAGTTGACAGATTATTTAAATGAAAAATAATAAATACAGTTATGTACCACATAATAACTTTTTGATCAGTGATGGGCCTCATATATGACAGTGGTCTTGTGCAATTATAATGGAGCTGGAAAATTCTTATCACCTAATGACGTCTTGGTCATTGTAGTATCTTAACACAACACAGTACTCACCTGTTTGTGGTGATCGTGGTAAAAACAAACCCGCACTGCTAGTTGTATAAATTATAGCATATACAATTATGTACAGTACATAATACTTGATAGTGATAATAAACAGCTATGTTATGGATATTTGTATTTACTTTATTATTTTTTCTAGCTATAAAAAAATTTGCTATAAAACAGTATGCCATGTTACATGGGCAGCAGCCTCATACATCTTGAGTTTACATCTCTCAATTGCATTATTTTCTCTTGTACTTGATTGATTCTTATATTTTGTACAGTTTAGAAAGCATGCTGTACAATCTTGTAGCCTAGCACAGTAAGGTATACCATATAGCCTGTGTGTATAGTAGGCTGTAGCATCTGAGTTTGTGTAACTACACTCTGATCTTCAGACAACCAAGAAATTGCCTAAGAATTCTTTTCTCAGAATGTATCCCTATCATTAAGCAGTGCATGACTGTACAGTAACATAACCAACATAAAAGAGAAATCAAACTTTTTAAATATACAGTGCATTTAAGTAGTTAAGGAAAATTTAATTAGTACACTAAAATATAAAAAAGAGAAATCTTTCCCTGCAACTCCCAGCACTAATAAATACTAAGAAACATCTGCTGAGTTTATGCCTCTTTTAGGAATATTTTATATATAAATAAGCATAGTACACATAGTTTTGTTTCTTGTTCATTGAACTTCATAATTTTATTTTGGCAATCCTATACCAGCACATACTAGAGCCACTTTGCTTTTTTATTACTTTATGGTTTTCAGTTATATGTATCCCAGTTAGACTCCTACAGAGTGACATTAGGTTATTTCCAGCCTTATGATTACAAACAGTATTGTAGTAAACATCCTTGAACAGACATCTTCCTAGACCTGGCTGCAAGATAAGTTCTTAACAAGAAATTACTGGCTTAAAAGGTATACACATCATACCACCATCATGATATAGGACTGTCCATGTGCTATACATTATCAGATTTTAATGATCTGGTAGGTGAAAAATGATATCTTAATATTTTGGTTTGCATTAGTTAATTACGAATGAGATTATTAAGCATTTTGTCATGTGTTTATTGACCATCTTTTTCAACCTATCAAAATTCTTTCTTTTGTGGTCAGGCTACTCTGAATGCAAGGACATCTATTTTGGCAGCAGCAAACCCAGTCGGTGGACACTATGACAGATCAAAGTCACTGAAACAGAATATAAATTTGTCAGCTCCCATCATGTCTCGATTTGATCTCTTTTTTATACTTGTGGATGAATGTAATGAGGTAACTATACGAGCTGCTGCTTTTAGCTTCCTTTGTTTTTCCAATTTGAGTGTGAAACAAGGCTTAAAGACATAGTCCTCAACAGCTGGCACATGTGTTTGCACTGACCTTTCATTTCTCTCAGAGTGTCAAAGGATTGGCAAGAGTTTATTCAGCAACTCAAAATAGTCACTTGAATTGCTGGCTCCACTTAGTTGTATTGAAGAATGTCAAGTTTTTGTTTTTGTTACTGTTTTTAAATTCTCAAAAGAAAAAAGGAAACTTTACAGTTAATTCCCAATGATATACTTTAAGATTTTTATAAGAATTTTTTGTTTTGTTGGGGTTTTTTGAGTAATCTTAAAAAAAATTGGAATACCAAAGAAATTTCTTTTCCCTCCAAATTAGAAGTTATTTGTCTTCCCCATATCTCCTCATAAAATTGTTGAGTGTGTATTACTTTTTTCTCCTAATTATGTAACTGTTTTAAGATTGAGCGTAAAGTTGTGGATTTACTTGTATAAAGTTATTTATAGTTAGACTTTAATACTTAACACTGCACAGCTCAGATGAGCATAGAACTACAGAAATGACATTCTGTAGAAGCTAATATTGTAGGCTATACTGTTAATTGCTGACCACAGTGGTCCTACATTACATTAGACACATACCTCTTGCTTACAGCAAAACTTTATATTTAATCTAAATAAAAGTGGCCTTTCATTTTGCGAATGTTTGCAGGATTTTTAGTTTTTTATGTTTTGTTTTTCCCTTTACAAATCCATATAATTATTTAACCTACACAGCCCCACACACATAGTTTGAAGTTGTTTGATTTTCATATACTTCCATTGCTACATGCTCCATTAAATTAATTTTTTAATTGGAAATTTCAAACTGACAAATCTTTGAAGCAATAGAATTGTGCATATGATACCCATATAACCTTTATTCTATTCACGTATTGACAGTTTGCCCCATTTGCTGTATCACTTGCTCTCTTTACATCTATGTGGTTTTTTTCTGTAACATTTGAGAGTAAATTGCATATGTTTTGTATGATTTTATTTTTCTCAACGTTAATAATTCTGTAATAATTATCTTCATATATTTATAAGTGGCAATTTAATGTGGCTAAGGGCATGGACTCTGAGCTATTCTGTCTGAATCCTGGCTCTGTTATTTACGGTGATGTCAGGCAAGTTATTTAACCTCTCTGGGCCTCAGTTTACTCCTATGTAAAATAGGGATAATTATCTACCTAAAAGGTTTTCGTGAGGGCGGTTGCATGACTTAATGCTTCCAGACACACTTAAGGCAATAGCACCTAGCATGACTGAGGGCACTCGAAATCTTATTTCTGCTATTGTTATTAAAGGCAATCCCTTCAAGAACATCCTTGGAGTGGGGCAAGGGTATGCATATAAATTTGGTTTTAAATGAAACTGGTACCAAACTTTTCTCAACAATTTTATACCTATGAATACATCTTCCATTGGCATATTAGGGTTTGTTTTTAGCTGTAATTTCTTACTGCCTGGGATAGTCAGGAGTGGATGTTGCTATACTGATCAAAGTGATTTTCTCGTTTTGAATCAGGTTACAGATTATGCTATTGCCAGGCGTATAGTAGACTTGCATTCAAGAATTGAAGATTCAATTGACCGTGTCTATTCCCTTGATGATATCAGGAGGTATCTTCTCTTTGCAAGACAGTTTAAACCAAAGGTAACCTGCCCTTTTGTACTGAAAGAGAGTACAGTGGGTATATTTAAGAGGTGTTTAACCAAAAGGGTTATATTGGGAAAAAATGAACATGTGTTTGGGGTTTTTTCCCCACAGTTGTTTTGTTTGCTTTTTTTTAGAACAGTTATTTCTTTCAGAGAGGTGAAAGGGAATTTTTTTACATGTCTGAATAATTCCATCTCTTTTACTTGTTAGCTGCTAATAAAAATTTTTTATGGCTGAAGAGTTTTGAATAATTTAATAAGAACATTGTATTTCAACCATTCCTAAGATTCTAGAAACTTTATATGTTTAAATCTGTAGTCTTCTGGATTCTGTTGAATCTTTCTCTGAGGAAAAACTTGGATTTCTCTAGGTAATTGTGGTGAATGAACATGGATTACTATATCAGTAGTAGTTGACATTCATTGGATTGAATTTGCCTTGGATCCAAGATACTCACTTGGACATTTATTGATAAAATAAATCTCCATAGCACATCTATTTTATTTGGCATTTTTCTAAAATAGAATATGAAAAGAAGAAAATTGATCTGGTCGATTCTAGGTTTTTATATTATTGCCTGACTTTTGGGAGTTATCCTTAGATTTTAATTCTCTATCTGAAAAGCTGAAGATTCTTTAGTATGCCTCATTCATAGTTGTTATTCAAGAAGTTAGGTTTACTGAAACAGCTGGTATGTGTATCTTTTTCCCAGACATCATGAGTTAATTGAGTCTCAAGAATAGCCTGAGTGTTCGTTTGAGCTCTGGCATCTTTGATGAAAAGGTGTTACATTCTATTCCATTGCTCCAACTTCTTACGTATCTTTTAGAAATGGGAACTTGCTTAGAGACTAATCTCTGGCCTTCCTGTTCATGAAGTTAGTATATATGAAAATCTTAGTTTCTGTTGAAAGTCGTATCAGTATTAATCCCTTGTCACTGGCTTCAAATTTTGACTTTCTCAGTTCCCCAAAGTGTCACCACCTAGAAGGCTCATACTTATGTTTAATACAGCTGCCATCAAGTAGAAATGCTCTGACTTCAGCCATTTTCTGAAACAGATTTCCAGAGAGTCAGAAGACTTCATTGTGGAACAGTATAAACGTCTCCGCCAGAGGGATGGTTCTGGAGTAACCAAGTCTTCGTGGAGGATTACAGTGCGACAGCTTGAAAGCATGATCCGTCTCTCTGAAGCAATGGCTCGAATGCATTGCTGTGATGAGGTATCCAAGTCACTTTAACATATGAGTGGGACGAGAAATTGATTTCTTGGCTTATAAGCATGTTTTTATCTTTGGTATGGGACATACTAGCATTTGCTGCTGATTTATTTTTATATAACTGTTGAGTGCTCATAGGATACAAAACCCTGGGATTTCTCCCTTGAAGAAGGTTGCCGTCAAGAATTTATTGACTGTATTTAGATTAATAGTAATGAGATAATCATGTCATAGATTACAGAATACATATAGTGGTGAATTACCATTAATGCCATTCATGCAAGAAAATTTTGTTAAAACTCTACAATGCACTTAGACCCCTGGGCTAGAGATACAGATGTAATATATGTAGCCTCTGGCCTCAAAGAGAACTCTCCTCCTTAGGTTTCTATAATGTATGGTTATTAAACTGTTCTTTAAGCCATGGGTTCTACAGGTACATGTCAGTGGGTATTTAGGGAGTAAATGGGGAGTAGTATGGAAGGGCATTTAGTCCCTCATCTCTGCTTCAAGCAAAGCCACTGTACTTTTACCTAGCTTTGTATATTAGACAACATAAGATTTTTGTTTGGGGAAAAAAAAAAAAAAAAAAGGTGGCTATCTTTTTTAATAGCATGATTGCAGTATAATTTACATAGCGGAAATCTATAGCTTTGACATTTTATACATACCATGTGACCACCCAGTCAAGATAAAGAACATTTCTGTCACTTTTCTTTTTCAATCTTAGTCGTCTTCTCCAAAAGTTTCCACCGTTCTGGCTTCAATCACCAATTTCTATTCCATAGATTCATATTTTTGGCTTTTTAAATTTTTATTTGTCAAATTCCCTGATAGGATACTTTACTGTTTACAAAGTACTTTCACACTATCTCATTTAATATTTTTTGATTTACCTGACATATTAGTGGACATCTTTGTGGGATAAGAGATGAATAAGAGCCCGTGCTTTCCATTGCTGATAATCTGGTGGGAGCAAGACATATATTAAGCATGTGAAATATAAGAGGGTAGATATTATGACAGAGTGTCACCAGCAAAGAATATAGAGATCAGTTCTTTCCTAAAGAATGAGGAGGGCTTAGAGAGGTGCCAGACATTTAAACCTGATTACTAAAGGGTGTATAGAATTTTTATAGGCATTTTTTAAATGATCGACAGTGGAAAATTGAGCAAGAGCATAAGGTATCTGTAAGAATATGGTGGAATCTGCAGAAAAAGAATAGGTTATGGTGGAGAGAAATTCTTAAAAACCATGTTAGCATTTGTATTTCTTTCTTCCATTGTGTTTCTTGAAATGAGTTTCATTGAACTGACATGTGTCTTAGGGAAACTTTAATAGATTTTTCAGTCTTTAAATAGGTAACAAGTTCACATGATATGAAAATAAACAGACATATATGCATATACACACAAATATATTTTCTGAATGAAATTGAGTATTTTTGCATATCTTTAGAGCCATTTCTATCTCCTTTATGATCTTATTCTTTGCACATTTTTTATTTATTGCTTTATTAGAAAAGACTTCTCCACTCTAAGATTATACAAGAATTCTCTCAGGATTTCCTCAAGCACTTTTGTTGTCTCTATTTATATCATTCAAACATTTGCTATCCTGCTGTAAGATATAAGATATTAGTCATTTGACCCTTTTTCAAGTTAGTTTCCTTATTCCAATGTCACTTATTGAACAATCTATCTTTTCCAAACTAGTTTGGTAAGCCTTCATTATATATTAAATTCTTGCATTTGTTAGGATCTCTTTTTGTACTTTCTGTTCTGTTCCATTGGTCTGTCAGTCTTCTCTTGCCTTAATACCACAATATTTTAATCAATGGGTCTTTGTATTTTAAACATACAGCTGGTTCCACTGCATTGTTCTTTTTTGGCTGTTATGAACTTAATAATTACTTTTTTAAAACAGTTTTAAAAACAATTGTCAATATTTTTATCAAGAGCACATTAAATTTAAATATTAATATGGAGAACTGACATCTTCATAAAGGTTTTTCCTATCTAAGAAAACCTTATAGCAGTAAAAATCTAGGTTATGCTGCTGTAAAAATATCAGCCATTTTAAACATGTATTTTGTTGCTCATGCTACATGTTTACTTGTCAACAAGAGGCTCTCCTCTTGATGTCCCTCAGGGATTGCAGGCTGAAATAAAAGCTTTCTTGACATATGTCCATGATCACAGAAGACAGAGAAGAGAAAAGGTGTTGAACCACATGCCATTTCTATCTAGAAATGACACGGCACTGGTGCTCACATTTCAAGTGAGTAAAGGTGTGCCTTCCTATTGGTTGCCTAGAATGAGAAAAGCCAACATTTGTGAACAGTACTGATGACTGTCACAGCCATCAATCTTTTCACTTAAGTCTTCTTTTGTTTCATTCAGTAGATTTTAAACTTTTCATATAGTTTTTGCATGTTTCTTATTAAATTTATTTTTTAGTATTTTGCCCTTTTGGGTATTGAAGGTGGACTTTTTTTAAAAAAATTTTATTTTCTAACTGGTCACTGTTGTTTGTATATATCAAGTTTTGATTTCTGTATGCTAGTTTTATATCTTACTGACATCTTTTTGTTGTTTATAGTAGTTGTTCAGTTGAATCTCTTAATTTTCTAGATATTCATTTTTATCTGCAAATGTTATGGCATATGTTCTTTCCAGTCTTAATAAAAAATAGATTTTATTTTAATCTTTTCCCATTTTCTCCACTAATTTACTTTGGTTTTTGCAATTGCAGTACAACGTGTAATAATAGTAATGACATTGGACCATCTTTTTCTTGGTTTTGGCAGCCTCTGTGGCTGATATAAGATGTTTTTATCAGGACATATACATTCATTATTTCTATCTTGAATATTTTTAGCAAGAAGATTGTTTTTATCAGATATCTTTTCACTGTCTCTAGTGGTTATACTTTTTTTTCTCTGTAATCTATTAATGTGAAAAATAAACTAATAGACTTAAATATCAGGCCATTCTTGAATTCCTGGAATAAATCCCACTTGGTCTTTTAATGCATCTGGCTTCTATTTGCTGCTGTTTAGAATTTTTAAAGCAGTAGTCGTAAATGAAATTGTTCTCCACGTGTTTTTATTTGTTTTTGTAGTCTTTTGGTATCATGGTGGTTTTTCATGAAAAAATTTGGAAGTTTTCCCCTTTTTTACTTTATTCTAAAATAAGTTTTCTATTACACTGAAATTATCTGCTGTTTTATAATAGGAATTCTCAGGTAAAATCCTCTGAGGGATGGAGGTACTTACACAGCATGGAGTTGTGTTTGGTTTTGTGACCCAAATGGATAATAATCTTTGCTTTTAATACATATGTTAAACCCATTTAGGTTTATTGGAATGAGAGATAGGTTTATTTTGTTTTTTCTTTCATAGCTCAAAAGATTTCTCATGGCATGACCACTTTGCTTTTGTTTATATATGCAGTTCCGATATTCAGAAAGTTTGTATTTTATTTTAGTGGTAACTTTTATTATTATAGTTTTACATTATGCCCTTAGTTTTTATTCCCTACTGTGAACAGTGATAAAACTAGCATGTATCATATTTTCTACTCCCCTCCCACCTGATTTTAGTAAATATTATCTTTCTTAATGTTTACCTTTGCGCAGTGAAATATTCTTATCAATTGATTTATCATATTTTAACTTACCTTTTACAGATGAGAGGTAATCAGCAAATTTATCTCTTACGTCTCCAGATTCTCTTCCATTCCCTTCCCATTTTCATTTATATCATTTATCTTCAGGGCAGATACTATTTACTATGTTCTTGTTACTCTTCATTCCATATTTGTTTTAGCCTTAGTTTTGTAGCTAAATATACACAAAGCTCAATGGAGATTATTTGGTCATGATTTCCTAATCATCTCTTGGCTGATTAAAATTTTTTTTTTTTTAAAGAAGAGTTTGATGGGAAAAAATAAACATTCATGAGAATAATATTCTCTTAATGTTGTATTCGACATGGTTTATTTGTAGCCTTTACAAATGAGAGCTTGTCTTGATCTATACCTTTGGCTCATACTTTGTTTTTTTGTGACTTAATATTTACTACTGTATTCTGACATTTGTTGCTGTGGAGAAATCTGAGGCCAGCCCTTGACTATTAATTTTTCTCCCATAAGTAACTTCTTTTTTCAAAGTTTTCTTTCTTTAGTTTTATAGAGCAGTACATTTACTAGGCCATGTCTTGATATTGACCATTCTTAAATGACTTAAAGTGTCTTTGAACTTTATGTATTTAAAAAAAAAAAAAATTTTTTTTTTTTTTTTTTTTTAAAGACTGGGTGTATCTGTTATGGGCTCAACTGGTTAGGGACAGAGTAGATTTAGAGAAACTGCTGGTTATTTATAAAAGACCTTAAAGCAGTCCCCCCAAAAACATGGACATCATTTTTCTTTGGAGTAAACTTTTTTTGTTGAAGCAAAACATACATGCAGAAAAGTGTAAAAATTACAGGTCTACAGCTCATTTAATGTTCAGTGAACATACCTATGTAACCTATCCCCAGATCAGGAAGTAGAGCATAATTACTAGCAAGTCCAAAAGCCTCCTTTTGTGCTTCCTTACAGTCACTGTTACTCTCTTCTAAGGATAACCATTATTCTTTTTGTTTATTTTTAATGACTACATAGTGCTCTAACCATTCTTCCACTGATGGTTTTTTAGCTTGTTTTCAACTTTTTTTTCAGTTGTGGCTAAAAACACGTAATATAAAATTTTCCATCGTAACTGTGTTTTAAGTGTTAAATATATTCATATGGTTGTACAGCAGATCTCTAGAACTTTTTCACATTGTCAAACTGAAACTGTATCCACTGAACACCTCCCCTGGTAACCACCATTATTTCTAGTTTAGCTACTTTAAATACTATTGGTGACTGCTTCTACCTCATGGCTACTCCTGACCTTCGGGAGATTTGTGTACATTGCTGCAAATTACATTAATGTTATGGGCTAAATTCAAAACTGGAATTCTGGGGCAATCTAGCTGCCTTAAGAGCAGAAACCCACCCCCAGGAGGCTGGGGAGAAAAGTTATATTTTGTATTCAGGTTTTTTTGTGTTTTTTAAGTTTTTAAAATTTGTTTTTGTTTTGTTTTTGGAGGGGTTTATGCTCAACCCATGTTCTATTCCAGTGCTAATAAAATTTAGGAAGACTTCAAAAAAAAAATGAGTGGAATCAGTACTATTTTGTCTTTTTGTAACTGTTTAATTTCACTTAGCGTAATGTCCTCAAAGTTCATTTTTTAAGGCTGAATAATATTCCATTGTATGTATAATACCACATTTTTCATTCATCCATCAGTGGATATTTGGGTTGCTTCTACTTCTTGGCTACTGTGAATAATGGTGCAGTGGACATGGGTATTCTTCTGTTAACAGATATTTGGATAGTTTCCAGTTTGAGTTCTTATGAGATATACATGTGTTTTGGTTCATATGATGTATGTATGTGTACATATCTGTTGTGTATCTATACCTAGGAGTGGAGTTGTCGGGTCAGAGATTGTATGTGTGTTCAGTTTAGTAAAGACTGACAGAACGGTTTTCCATAGTGGTTGTATCAATTAATATTCCCACCAGCAGTGAATGAAAGTTGTTCTACATTTTTCCCAACACTTGATATTGTAGTTTTTAGTTTAGCCATTCTGGTGAATTTACAGTACTGTCTCATGTTTTATGTATATGTGAGAGGGAGAGTGTGAGGAAAAACACTGATTTCATATGGAGAAAATCTTTTTGGTATATCAAGAAGACTAACTTACCAATTTACCTCATCTCTATTGGTTTAGGTTCAGCCTAAACATGTGAAGGAAGCTTTCAGGTTACTGAACAAATCCATCATCCGTGTAGAGACACCTGATGTCAATCTAGATCAAGAAGAAGAGGCCCAGATGGAGGTAGATGAGGGCCCAGTTGGCATCAATGGTGAGATGTTTGTCAGTACAGCTGTTCTGGAGTTAGGGACCAGAATGTTCTCTGAAATGTCATGCTAAGAGTCCATTTGTTGATGGTTTTGAAATCTGTAGTAAAAGGGGAAAACTGGATATTGGATTAGATTAACTATAAGTTAAAATTCAATTAAATTGATTCATAATATATATGCTTAAAAGACAAAGTACACCAAAATGGTGATAATGAACTTAATTCCACAGCCTTTTTTGTGTTAGTTTCCTTTTGAATTAAAAAAAAAAAATTTTCTCGAGTACATTAAAACTGAAAAAATACCAGAATTTAAATTTATGATATTACAGATGCATATTTAGATTATGAAATCTTTATATCTCCCCTTCTTTCAAATTAGGTTGTCTTTACTAGCAGCATTTAAAATTGCTTTTATTTATAAAATTATTAAATACTGAGTGTATCTATATATTTGTTTTGAATTTAGTATTAAAATGTAAGTAGTATATTTATAAACATTTATTTGGAGAGTATTGAAGGCACAGAAAGAAGATTCAGATGGTTGATATTTCACTTAGGTCATGCTGACAGCCCTGCTCCTGTGAATGGAATCAACGGCCACAGTGAGGACATAAACCAAGATTCTGTTCCAAAAGCCTCCTTAAGACTGGGCTTCTCTGAATACTGCCGAATCTCTAACCTTATTGTGCTTCACCTCAGAAAGATGGAAGAAGGTGAGGCTGTACCTAGTGTTGCTCCCATAAACCACTCCTAATTGCTAAAGATTTTGTTTTGTTAGAAGAGATGATAAATTGTTCAACAGGCCCACTTTAGCAGAGCAGATCTGCAGGATATCAGCATATCTGCCTGCCTAGACATTTACTTAACAAGTTCATTGTCAGACAAAGGTTTCTGGATTATTATTAATGTTTTTGGCCAATTTTAATAGTTTTAAAGCATAATTTGGGGTTTGATAAAATATGAAGAAGCACTTAAATGTTTTAAAGGTACAAAATTACTGTTTCTGAAAATGACTTTATTTAAAATGTATGAACTTCTAGAGTATTTATATTTCATAGGCAACTAACTGAACTCAAAAGATTATATCAGCATAAGTATATTCCAGACTAGAAATGAAGTAAAACCCTCATTTTTCCATAGATAAAGTACGATATCTGGACACTAATACATTTCCTACCCTTAACTGCTTCACCATGCTATTCCAAGTTTTATCAACCTATAGTTAGCCACAGGGCAGGAGGAAAATGATGAAATCAAAGAGTCAAGTTTAAACTTTAATTTGGTGGTTAACTATCAGGTGGTTCTTATTTAAAAGTTTCCTGTATGCGGGCTTTCAGAAATATTGTGTCATCACTCTGCCCTCTGTGACATGGAGTAAAAGAACACCGGAACACCAGAGATTGTCTTAGTTTACTAAAGATTTGAGCCCTGTAATTCTGTCCTGTTTTCCCTGAGAATTGTAAAGCAGTAGCAAGGTGGAGAGAAGGTAATAAAGAGGCCACTAGGACAAATAGGTTTTATCTCCACTTCCTTCTCACATAAGATTCGGGAGCTCACATGTTCTGATGTTCACATTATACCTTATTATTCTCTTAGTAGCTTTAAGAAACTTGTTTCTTAAAATCTCTAATTTGATTTTTCTCTTCAGGATGACATCAGATGTACTTTAATCCAAGTAATATCACAGGTTATTTCATGCTTATGCTGGAACATTGCAAACCTTATTTTAGCAAATGTACTTTCTTACTGGTTAATGGTTATCTTATCTATACGTTATCTTGTGTATGCAAACTCCAGGGATTGACAGTACAATTTTTGAGATAATTTAATCATTTTAAAATGTTTTTTTTTGTTGTTGCAGAAGAAGATGAGTCGGCATTAAAAAGGAGTGAGCTTGTTAACTGGTACTTGAAGGAAATTGAATCAGAAATAGATTCTGAAGAGGAACTTATAAATAAAAAGAGAATCATAGAGAAAGTCATTTATCGACTCACCCATTATGTACGTACAGAACTTTGCTTGCTTGGGTATTAATGAGAGAGGGAGTTCGTGCCTCATATCTGCGTACATTCATTAGATGTTCATTTATTTTGAACCATTGAGGTCTAGTCAGAATTGTGAGTTGTGAAAGAGTTAACAGCAATTATCGACTTATTTCCTCTTCTAAAACAAGCAGAATGTAAGTTAAATCTGGGAAGGTAGGCTTGGGGTCTTATTATTTGACTTATTTTAACCTTTATTCTCTACTCTCATTACTGTACACCTTCAAGCACCTTACCACTATTGCCTGTTTTCTACACTTCATCTTCCTTGTATCCTTACCTCCATTGCCCAGCTTAAATGCTATGGTCCATCTCATAATGACTCTTTTCCTTTCAACTTATTCTCTCTTTGTTTTACTTGCTTGGCAAAACCCCAGCCATGGTTAAATCTAATTCTTTTCCTGTACATATATCCAAGCAGTTAAAAATATCTGGAGAAAAGCATACAACCATGTGCCCATTCTTATTTAATTTCATGTCCACAAATCTCAAGTGTTCTTCTATTTTATCAACCTCACAGTAGCGCTGTCCAGTGCTATTATTTTTCCCTAGTCAGTTCATTCTCCCACTCTTTTCAAGGACCATTACATAAATACTTTCTCTCTACTCAAATCATACTTAGCATTCAGCGTGTCAGCAGCATTTATGACAGTTGATCACTCCTTTCTAGAAATACTTTGTTCACTTGACGTCTGAGTCAGCATATTCTCTTGGGTCTTCTCCTGTCTCACTGGTTATTTCTTCTTAGTCACTTTTTTTCTGAACCTTTCTCTTGTCACTTTTTAAATAGAGTACTTTGCTCGGTCCTCAGAACTTTTGTTTTCATTTATCAAAGTGATCTCAGTTGGATCTGTGGATTTAAACCCAGCTACTGATGGCTCCAGATTTATATCTTGAGTTCTCGACCTCTCCTCTAAACTCTAGATGTATATAGCCAGCTGTCTATTTGTGAACTAATAGACATCTCACATTTAATGTATTCAAAAAGTCCTCCTTCCCCCCACCATGTTCTCATTTACTCAGTTACTTTAGGCCAAATACTATAGAATAATCCTTACTTCCACTTTCCCTCTTAACTTCTAGCAGCAAATCCTGTGAGCCCTGCCTTTAGTGTGTGTATTTTCTGTTCTCTTATTACTAACTACCTTAACTGTCCCCTTTTGTCATGGCTTTCTGTCTACTAGCCAGACAGATTTTTAACAAGTCATATTATTTAAGTGCTACCTTCTAGTTTTTTCCTAACATTTAAAATAAAATCCAGTCACCAATACCATGACCCGCAGGACCGTACATGATCAAGCCTCTGTCTGTCCATTCACCTTGTGTCATTGCCCCCTTTCCCTTGCCCGTTCATTCTCCTCAGTGACACTGGCCTTGTTGCTCTTCTTTAGACACACCACACATGAAGGCCTATGCGCTTGCCTTTGTCTCTTTCCCCAGGTCCTCTCCTCCATTCTGATGTCTGCAAAATGTTACCTATTCAAAGATTTGTATTGCATAGTCTCTTGAGGTAGTAGCCTCCTTCTTGCTGTGACCCCCTTGCTCTGCTTTGCGTTTCTTCATCGTGCTTATTCTGGCAGTATATTCTATATTGAGGTGTTTAGTTTGTCTCTCATTAGAACGGAAGCACCATAGGGCAGAGACTTTGTCTTTTGTTAACTACTGTATCCCCAAATTCTACAGAGAGGTCAAATATTTGTTGAGTGATTGAATTTTTCTGTTCAAATGTCAGAGATTTAACTGTCCTGCACTTTATGTCACAGAGCTCACTGTATAAATATTATAGGTGTCACACATCAGAGTTGTGTCATTTGGAAAACCACTTACCTGTGAGAGCAAATGCAAATGAGTATATGATTACAGGTGTGTGTGAGGGCTGTGAAAATAGCTACTCAGACCCAAATTTAATAAATAATTTATATGGAAATAAAACAACCAGGGTGGTGCATGCTCAGAATTATCTTTCTGGTTGTGGGCAGTGTGTTTGCACCAGACCAGACCTTCCTTCCCTAATGTCTCCAGGGATCAGTATAAGATAAAATGACCCATGCAAGAAATCCATATTGGGTCTACGGCCATGCCACCCTGAACATGCCCGATCTCGTCTGATCTCGGAAGCTAAGCAGGGTTGGGCCTGGTTAGTACTTAGATGAGAGACCACCTCGGAAGAGCAGGTGCTATAGGCATTAAAAAAAAGAGAGAAAAAAAAGTCCATATAGGGACACATTATGAAATGAACTGATCTAAACTGGTATTACCTTTTTAAGTTTGACTCACTGCCGGAGCTAACTTACTATAAAAGACTAGAGAACCTGTATTGTGCTGATCAAATGTTCTTCCTTTGAGAGTATGTCAGTACATAGAATGCTTGAAAGTGTCCAGTCCCTTAGTGGCATTAGTGCCCATTTTGTGGAACTTTGCTACCTTCTTAGGATCAAATCCCTATTTTCTGAATTCCCTTTTTTGGACTTGGGTAAGAGTCCTCATTTGTGGACATTTTAGGCTGACAAGTACATCATAAGCTTGAAATCTAACAAGATTTTTAAGCTCCATGGCATATTCTTTTATTTATTAGTTCGTAAACCTGACATATTTTTCATGTTAATTACCTTTAGATTCTACTTTTAACTGAATTATGAATGGATGGTATATGAGTTTAGTGGCTAGTCATTAAAATTAACATAATACTAAGTGAAACTAAACACTTATTAGTGATCAACAGAATGATTAACATATTTACCAGAGGATTTTATACAATTGCATAATCTTAAAATTCATGCATTATGTCCTATCTTTTTTTTCATCTTTATTGAAATATAACAGACAACTAGTTGCCTGCATTTACACTGTTCAATGAGGGGTTTTTTTTTCAGTTATAGTTGGTATGCAACATACCAGCCTCAGCTATTCAGCATATTGATCAGAGATCCACACAACTCGCAAAGCGCTCACCCTACCAAATCTAGCATCCCTCCCCCACACACACACATATTCATTCCAACATTACTAACCATCTTTCCCATGCAATCCCCATGTCTACTCTGCAACCATCTACCTGCACCTCTCAATCCCTTTGCCCTCTTTCCCCCCACTAACCTTCCCATCTCGTATCCCTCAAAATATTCTCTGTATCTCTGAGTTTATTTCTGCTTTTGTCATTGTTGCTGATTTTGTTCTTTAGATTCCACACGTCCGTGAAATCATGCGATATTTGTCTTTCTATTTCGTTCAACACAATACCCCTTAGGTCCATCAAGGCAATATCTTTATCCATCCCCTGTTAGTCAGTGTGTGTGTTTTAATCTGAAGTGAGTCTCTTGTAAGCAGCATATGTAGGGATCTTGTTTTCTTACCCATTCAAGCCACTCTTAATTCTTTTCTATTTGAGGTACTTGTGGGTAGGAATGTAGTTGTTACTATTCTGTTTTTGATACCTGTTTCTTCTTTAAAGAAGTCTCTCCAACATTTCCTGTAATACTGGCTTGGTGGTGATAAATTCCTTTAGCTTATTTTTGTCTGGGAAGCTCTTTACCTGTCCTTCAACTCTAAATGATAGCTTTGCTGGGTAAAGTATTCTTGGTTGTAGATCTTGTTTTCATCATGTTGAATATTTTGTGCCAAGCCCTTCTGTCCTGCATAGTTCTTTTTGAGAAATCAGCTGCCAGTCTTCTGGGTGTTCCCTTGTAGGTAACTATCTGCTTATCTCTTGCTGGTTTTAAGATTCTCTCTTTGTATTTAACCTTTGGCATTTTAATTATGATGTGTCTTAGAGTTTCAGTGAATCCTCGGGGCAGAGCAACCTCTGTTATCCAGTTTGATGAGGTGTCTGCCATAGTGGCGCTGTATCAGTGCACTGGTAGTGGGGAGGGCTCAACAGAGGAACAGTGGATACCGCTCGCACTCCTGCCTGGGAGAGAGCCTTGCAGCGGCCTCATCCTGACAACTCAGTGTCTCTCTGTAAGTCCCTGCGCAGCCAAATTGACACTGGTGCTCAGAGCAAACAGGTCTGTCACTACAAAAATCCACTCGTGGACGCAGCCTCTTTAAGAGGCGTCTGCTGCTGCCACAGACTCCGTCTCATCCTCTTGAGACCGGGCAGCCCCACGTCCTTGCCCCTGCCTACCTTCTGCCGTAGCAGGGTGATTTCTTGGATTTCTCCCTGGTTGTATGGCTTGTTCATCTAGATCCCAGGCAGTTTTTCCTTGCTGCTGCTCCTTGTTTCCATCACAACTTTGATTTGGTCACCAGAGGGATGAACAGAGCCTCTACCATCTATGCCATTTTATCCCCTCCTCATATCCTATCTTTTTTGAAATTATATTTACATGTACTTGATGTAATATCCCAGAAGGCTTAAAATCCCAGTGTTTGTTGAGCTTGCTTATATATTTCCTAATTTTCAAAAGTTTATGATATAAAAGATCTACCATCTAATGGAAAGGGGTTTTAGCAGAACCTGATAATGATGTTAAGGTATAGTCCTTTTTCTGGGAGTTTCTGGAGAGGAAATGAAAGAAAATGCTAGTAGCAAGCACCCAGAAGAAGGCTCAAGTCCTGTGTATATGAGCATTTTTGTATTACTGTTGGACACCTGAGGACCAATAAACATTGTGTTTCACAGGATCATGTTTTAATTGAGCTCACCCAAGCTGGATTGAAAGGCTCTACAGAAGGAAGTGAGAGCTATGAAGAAGATCCCTACTTGGTAGTTAACCCTAATTACTTGCTGGAAGATTGAAATATTGAAAGTAACTAACCAGAGAAACTGTGTTCTGCCTCCTGCCTTCTGGCCTGGAATCTGAATGAAGTTCTACTAGCAAGAGAAGCATTTCTGGGAGCAGTGCTTCAGAAAGGTTTATTTCTGAGAAACAACAAGTTGACGGTCCTGTGTGTCACATTCCTGTCATATGCTTTTATGCCAACATGGGTTTTAACACTTTGTTTAGTGTGCTTCTTATGTAAATGAAGTCAACCCAGTAATTTGTAGTTTCTATAACTAAGACCTTTGCTTTCATGTATAGGAAAAAAACTATATATGTTGTTATCTTATTGGGGAATTGACTTTCCAATTGCTAATTACTGCTTTTTTTCATCAAAATAAAATAACTTGTTCTGAAATTGTCTGTTGGATTTATTTCTACATTACATCATTCCATCTACTCATAAATATGAGTCTTTCCCTTTTTGCTTAATCTAGGGTAAGGGGTTGCAAGTATGGCATTATGGTAAACCTTCAGGATTAGGTTCCTGTGAGGAGGAGTCCTTGGAATTAGTATGGAGGCCAAGGGGGCCTTGAAGATGACTCTATGGTTAATTCCAGTTTTTTTTTTTTAATTGTTTATTGTTTTTTAGTTTATTATACTTTTTCCATTATTCTTTACTAGTTCTTTTAACTTCTCTGTCTTTAAGTGTTATTTTCTAATTGCTTTTTAAAAGGAAAATATGACACTTTATTACAAACCATCCTCTAAGTTTTATGGGTTCCAGGTAAAAGTTATCACTCTTTATGATACTAACTTCCTGAGACTTAGATATGGTCAATATGTTGATGTAGCATTTCCTATTGTTGCAGCTTTTAACACAGATGGCATTCTGGGGCCTTACGGGCCAGTTTGGAAATGTTTATATGTGTTATGTGAGTTCACTGATAGTAACATCACTCTCACTGGCTTGAAAATGATAGGGTGAGGGGCACTGGAAATGGATGAAGAAGTAGCACAGCTAGCAGATTAGTAACAAACTTCTTCAAAAGGGTGTGTAAGAGGCTGTGGATGAGGAGACCTTGGGGTGCAGGATCTCAGACTTTCTGTTGAGGCAGTTAGGAGGTAACTGTATTAAGAAGGGACATTGAATAGCAGGTGATAGGGAAAACATTCTGGTGAAAACCCAGGAGACAGCAAAAAAGAGCCCCTCCCTGTACTGACTCCCAACTTGATAAAGAAGGCAGTCAAGAGGTCCTGAAAGGACAGTAACAGCCGAACAGGAATTTGAACTTTAATATAATTAAATGTTTACACAAAGGAAAATTTGAAGCTCAGAAAATATGAGTTCCTTTTTGGTGAATCTGTCCTCCCCTTCCCTAATAGCGTGGGGCTAATAGCATGGGGCTCCAGAGCAAGGCGTGGTCATTACTACAGATAAAGCCAGTTTTTGCACATCAAATGCAAATTTTTGCCTACATTTCCACCTACCCGCTTCATGTTGTCAGGAAGGTATTGTAGCTAATGGGTGATGGAACATGTACAAGATCTTTTTGAAGAAAATTAGACAAATGTTTAGTAAGTAGGTAGATATAACATGTTTCTAAATGGGACTACTTGACTATTGAAGTTGTCAACTAATCTATAAATATATTTTTAACCAAATCCCAACAGCTATCTATCAATATGGAAATAACTACATAAGTTGTGATATATAGCTATTCTATGGGATATACAAACAAAAATGAGATAAAACTATATCTTTGAAATGGAAAAATCTCCAGGACACATCAAAAAGAAAATGTGCAAATATAGCCATAGTGTCACCTAAATATAAAGCAAATATTAACAGACCTAATAGGAGAGAGAGAGATGGCAATACAATAACAGTAGGGTACTCTCATCAATGGGTAGATCGTCCAGACAGAATATCAATATGGGAACATTGACCTTAAATGACATAGACCAGATGAATTTATCAGACATACAGAACATTGCATTTAAAAGCAACAGAGTAGACATTCTTTTCACATGCACATGGAACATTCTCCAAGATAGGTCATATGCTAGGCCACAAAACAAGTCTTACTTTAAGAAGATTGAAATTCTATCAAGCATCTTTTCCGACCATGTGAAATTAGAAATTGGTTACAAGAAAACTTGAAAATTTACAGATATGTGGAGATTAAACATGTTATTAAATGGGTCAAGGAAGAAATCAAAAGATTTTAAAACACCTTGAGATAAATTAATAGAAATACAATATACCAAAACTTATGGGATGCAGTAAAAGTAGTTAGGGGAGTTTATAGGTTCTTACATCAAGAAACGAAGATCTCGAATCTGACTTTATATCACAAGGAACTAAAAACAAATGAAGCCCAAAGCTAGTAGAAGAAAGAAAATAACAAAGATCAGAGAGGAAATAAATAGAAAAATCTTAAAAGACAATAGAAAAGGTCAATGAAGCTAAGCTGTTATTTTTTGTTTTTGTTTTTTTTAAAGATAAATTTGACAAACCTTTAGCAAGACTTACTAGAGAAAAAGAAGACTCAAAGGAAATAGGAGATATTACAACTAATGCCACAGAAATACAAAGGATCCTAAGAGACTACTATGAACAATTATATACAACAAATTCAAAACTTACTAAAAGAAATGGGTAAGTTTTTAGAAACATACAACCTAACAAGGCTTAATCATGAAGAAATAGAAAATCTGAGCAGAACAATCACTAGTAAGGAGATTGAATCAATAATCAAAAACCTCCCAACACACTAAAGTCCAGGACCAGATTGCTTAAATGGCGCATTCTACTAAACATTTAAAGAATTGATACCAATCTTTCTCAAACTCTTCCAAGAAATAGAAGGGGAGGGAACATTTCCAAACTCATTTTACAAGGCCAGCATTACCCCAATACCAAAATTAGAGAAAATCTCCACAAGAAAAGAATATTGTAGGCCAATATCTCTAGTAAACATAGATGCAAAAATCCTCAAAATATTAACAAACTGAATTCAACAATACATTAAAAGGGTCATACACCATGGTTGAGTGGTTTAACCCCGGGATACAAGGATGGTTCAATATTCACAAATCAACCAATGTGGTACTCTACGTTAACAAAATGAAGGATAAAATACAATCATCTCAACAGATACAGAAAAAAACATTTGACAACATTCAATTTATCCATTTATGATAAAAACTCAACAAAGTGAGAAGAGGGAAAGTACCTCAACATAATAAAAGCCATACAGTCATGTGTTGCTTATTGACGGGGATGTGTTCTGAGAAATGTATCATTAGACAATTTTGTTGTGCAAACAGAGTGACACACAAACCTAGATAGTATGGCCTGCTCCACACTTAGGCTATATTGTGTAGCCAAATATTGCCCCTAGGCTACAAAGCTTTAAAGCAGGGGTCACACACACATGCACACACGCACGAACTGCCATGCACAGCAGGAGGTGAGCAGTGGGCGAGTGAGCAAAGCTTCATCTGTATTTACAGCCTCTCCCCAGCACTAGCATCACCACTTCAGCTCCATCTCAGATCATCAGGCTTTAGATTCTCATAGGAACACTAGTCCCTGGTGTCAAAAATGTTGGGGACTGCTGGCCTAGGCCTACACAGGGTTAAAATTGTCAATATCACTGTCTTCCACCTTCACATCTTGTCCCCCTAGAAGGTCTTTATGGGCAAAAATGCATGGAACTATCATCTCCTATGAGAATGCCTTTTTGAATACCTTCTGAAGGACCTGCCTAATGTTCTTGTTAAGGTATCATTCTTTTCGGCAATATGTCCACTGTGGTTTGCTGGGGTTTTTTTTTTTCATAGATTTGCTTGTATGAAGAGAATGCACCACGAACATTCCTCTCTATTAATGAGGTACATGTTTTCAAACTTGATAATGAGGTTGTTGAAGTCTAGAAAAGCTTCTGCTCAGCCCTTCACTGAATTTTCTTGGGGGTTTCCTTTTTTCTTGCCTCTTCTTCAGGTATGCATTCCTGTTTCAGTTCCAGCAGCTCCTCATCTGTCAGTTTCTCAGGAATCACCTCTAGGAGCTCCCCAGTGTCATCCTCATTTACATGCAAGTTAGTCCTTTGCCATCTCAATCGCAGCCTTGATTTTTACAACCTCTTCCTGGCAAATCCTTTGAAGTCATGACAAATCTCTTGAGCGTCTTCTTCCAGATGCTATTTATATACTTCTTGGTGATCTGGATCTTACCCCAAGCCCAAGCAAGGTTTTTGATGAAGTCATAAATGTAATCCTTCCAGAATTGCATTAGTGTCCTTTCAGTGGAGTGTCTTCCTCAGTTGCAGCAATAGCCTGGGCAAAGGTAGCCTCAGGCAGTAGGCCTTAAAAGCCGCTATAGCTCCTTGGTTCATTGAATGGATCAAAGATGTGGTATTTGGAGGGAGAAACACCACTGTGATATTGGAATGTAGATCACCAATAAAATGAGGATGTCTAGGAGCATTATCAACAATAAGCAAAATCTTGAAAGATATGTTGGTCTCCAAATAGTCCTCCATTTTTCTGGTGTGGCAATTCAGGAAGGCATCTTGGAAGAGGAGTTGGGTCATTGATGACTTATTGCTCCTGTAGTATACTGGCAAAGTGTGCTCATTGGTGTACTTAAAGGCTGGGGAGTTCTCTCTGTGCCAGATCACAAAAGGTTTCAGTTTGCAGCCTGCAGCATTGCCCTCAAGCAAGACTGTTATCTTGTCCTTAAAAGCCTTGTACCTGTCATTGACTTTTGGCCTCCTTATTGATGAAAGTCCTTTCAAGCATTTGTTTCCAGAATAGGGAGGTTTCGTTCATAATGAGTATTTGCTCTGGTGAGTAATTTTGCTCTACAGTTAGCTTATCTAAAGTTTCTAAAACGTCAACTGCCTTCACATCAGCATTTGCAGACTTACCATTTGCTTTCACATTATGTAGTACATAAGAATTTTTGACTAGTTTGCCAAAAGCTGGCAGTAAATTCAATATCACAAACACTTTTTTCTTCGGCCATGATGGTCATGATGCTGAGAGGGCTATACTTCTGTGTCTGATCTTCAGTTCAGGTCATTAGAAGTTTCTCCATGTCTGATATAGGTGCTTCTCAAATTTTTGTTAGTCTCATTGCCTTCAGTGAAGCAGATTCTTTAACAGCTTGTGTAACTTTGTTTTTGTTCTTCAAGATCATAGCTCCGTTAGAATGGGACATATCTGACTATTGAGCAGTAACCATTACCGATTTTCCACTTTTTCAATCCTTGGTAACTTTTAATTTCGTTTCCAAGTCAATCACTCAGTATAGCAACATTAGCAATGACTTTTGTATATTTAGGGGCCATGATGAACAAAACAACACAAGATTAAATTAAGCACAAAAGAAAATGATACAATCAAGAGGCACATAAATGAGATGTATGAGGCTGCAGCCAGCGTAATACGGCATACTGTTTTTCAGCAAACGTTTTTCTATAAGTAGAAAGTATACACCTAACATAACAATAAAAAAAGGTGGCCAAGAGGTATATGAAAAGATGTTCAACCTCTCTAGCTATAAGAGAAATGCAAATCGAAACCACAATGAAATACCTCACACCTGTTAGAATGGCTATTATCAGTAAGACAAGAAATAACATTTAAGAAGATGTGGAGAAAAGGGAACCCTTACACACTGCTAGTAGAAATGTAAATTGGTGCAAGCACTATGGAAAACAGTATAGAAGATTCCTCAAAAAATTAAGAATAGAACTACCATATGAACCAGCAATTCCTCTTCTGGGCATCAATCTAAAAATTTTGAAAATACCTATTCATAAAGATATATGTATCCTATGTTTATTGCAGCATTATTCACAATAGCCAAGAAACGGAAACAGCCTAAGTATTTTTTGAAGGATGATTGGATAAAGAAGATGTACATATATACAATAGAATATTACTCAGCCATAAAAAAGATTAAATATTGTGACCACACAGATCTTGAGAGTATTATGCTAAGTGTAACAAGTTAGATGGAAAAGGACAAGAACTATACAATTTCACTCATATATGGAACAGAAAACAAAAAGCAACAGATGAACAAATAAAACAAAAAAAATTCATTGATATAGATAACAAAATGGAAATTGCCAGACATGAAGCTGTCAGGGCCATCTTGAAAGTTTCAATAAATGAAATAAAACTATTTCTATTAAAAAAAAGAAAAAAGAAAAAGCAAGTGCACCAATGCACACCAAGAAAATTCCAGGAAAAAGAATGAAAGGAGAGGCCATGTCCCATTATAAAGTGAAAAGTACTACACAGGCATGGACATTAAACATGTGTGATATTGTCACAGGAATAAATAGTCAAGTAATAGAAAGTTCTAGAACTTCTATATCTATATAGATATTTAGTTTCTAATAACATTTTCAAATAGTGGAGGAAGAAGGACTTATTTAATAATATGGTAGAAATTGATAAGCCAAGCCACACAAATACATAATAATTCAAGATGGCCTACAGAGCTAAAGATTAAAAATAGGAATAAGGAACTAATAGGTTTGACATGAGATTTTAAAACTTTAGTACCAGGAATATAACTTGAAAGACACCAAAAACCAATTTAAAAGACTGGGGAAATTTTTTTCTATCATGGTTTAATACATGATATCCAAACTCTATTAAACTCTATTAAGAGTTTTTATATTAGTGATAAGTTAAAATAATAGAAATTTACAGGGGCTATGAACATAAATTCCAGAAGAAAAACAAGCAGCCAATTAATAGAAAAATGAGAAGTCAATAAGATAATATTTTTATTCTTCGAAGTGTCAAAAATGTGAAAGTTTATAAGAGGTGTTAGAGATTCAAGTACATATCCAACTAAGGATCTGAATTTGAAGAAGCCTGTTTTGGAAGACTATTTGGATTTCAATCAGAATTCTAAGTGGGTATGCCATTGAGTCAGCAACTTAATTTCTAAGAATTTATACTAAAGAAATAGTCACGCATATGTAATGTATGTGTAATATATAGACAAATACGTGTAAGGTATAGATGTTCATTTGCAACCAATTACAATTAATATCTAACCAGTGTTCAATATGTGAAAGGTTAAATTATGGTAACTCCTTACTGTGGAATGCTATATGCATCTGTCAAAAAAAGGTGGGTCTATATATTCTGATATAGACAGAGCTCCAAGAACTATTATGTGGAAAAAAAAAAAAAGCTGAGGAACAATACATAAACCATAATCCCGTATATGTTATTAATATTTAAAACATTATATAGTCACATATGTTTTGGATTATATGTGTGTAATAATAGCTATCATTGAGTCGCATCATTCTCAACATGCTAAAGAATGATCTCATTTAATTCTTACAACCATTTCCATGCTACAGATGAAAAAGCAGGCAGAGAGAACTTAAATAACTTTCTCCAAATGAGATTTAAACCCAGGCTTTTCAACTCCTGACTAACCATTAAGCTATACAAAGAAAGAAAACAAAGGATGCGATGTTGAAAATGCTGCCACTAGGAAGGGGAGGGGAGTGAAGGAAAGGGAATTTATAAATTTTTCATATATGTTTCTATACTGTTTGAATCTTACAAAATGTGTTCATCATTTACTTACATATTTTTAAAGGGGACAAAACGTTTGTGAGGGACTCACTTCTGTATGTAAACAAATTCTAAACTAATTTGTAAGACAAAAATGTAGAGAACTATTCTTTTTTTCAGATGCTTTCTAGGTTCCTCTGATTAAATCATTAAGACGTTTGAGGCTTTGTTATCTCTTGTAGTCATTAAATTGTTTTATGTTACATTGGTGAACCATGTACTGATTTTATTACCATAGATAACCCAGTTCAATATGAAGTGTTAATAATTAGTATTTTAGTCTCAGCTATAGTTATAAAGTAAGGATTCCACAGTTCTCCTAACAGTTCCTTGAAAATGAGGCTGATTTGGAACCTAGTCTTTATTGTCCTCCTAAGTTTTTCGTGCTGGGCGCTAGACTGGGAATCTGATAGAAATTTCATTTCAGCTGCTGGTCCTTTAACCGATGACTTGCTGCACAACCTGAGCAACCTGGGAAACCAGGGTTCTAACTTTGCAGTGGGGAGCAAAGACATTTATTTTTGTCGCCAGCCACTGCCTGCCCTTCTGCCAGAGTACCTTAGTAGTATTCATGGCAGTAAGATCACCCATTATAAAGTATTTCTGCCCTGGGCACAACTTCTTCCAGCAGGAAGCTCTGAGAACCCAGATACGAAAGCCGTGCAGTGCTACCGGCGGCTCCTTGAGACCATCAGGGCTGCACAGCTTCAGCCCCTGGTCGTCCTGCAGCACCAGGCCCTCCCCGCCAGCACCATCCAGAGAAGTGAAGTCTTTGCTGATCTCTTTGCTGACTATGCCACATTCGCCTTCCAGTCTTTTGGGGACCTAGTTGAGGTCTGGTTCACTTTTAGTGACTTGGAGGAGATGTTAATGGAACTTCCGTACCAGGAGCCAAGATCTGTACGTCTCCAGACCCTCATGGATGCCCACAGAAAAGCCTATGAGATTTACCATGAAAAATATGCTTCTCAAGGTAAGTACACATGACCCTGATGACTGACCCACCAGCAGCCTTTATCAACCACCTTTCCCATCCTCCTTAAAGCAAGGCACAAGGTTTCTTCCCACTCACCCTCAATAGTCCTGTCATATCTCTTCATTATTGCAAAATTAATATTGTACTGAAGATTTCCCAATGGAGATAGGTAGGGATGGCTTATATTGTGTAGTATCCAGCATTCCCTTTGAAAGATGTCTTTTAAGCACCCTTTGGCCAGTCTTGGGTCTGTACAGCCACAGATTAACTTTCTGTCTTCCTTCTCCAGTTCTGCCTCCTTGACTCTTTCAAGGTTTCAAGATTGCCTGTCCTACCTCAGCCTTTCCCTTTGCTTATGCAAAGCAACTTCCACATTCTAGCTGGAGCTTGCATTCCAGCAGAAAAGACAGACAATACATCGATAAAATAATGATGTACTAATAGGTAGTGAGAAGAGGGTAGTTGTGACTGTCCATATTCATGCTTCATGGCTAATCTGAGGTTCTGATTCAATGGTCTAGGCGGGACCAGAGCATTTGTGATTTTAATAAGTTCCCTAGGTGAATTTGAGGTACACCAGTTTTGAGAACCAATTTTGGTTCCCCCGCCCCCGCCATTTGGTGTCCCCAATAACTTAAATGTACAAGGCCAAACATTTTAAATTAAAAAAAAATTAATTACAGAAAAGGTGGCATTTTAACAAATAAAGCACATTCACTATGTTTTTAAAAAAAATGTTAATAAGTAAATTTCCATTTACTGCTGATTAGAAAATGTAATATGAGATGCAATTCTGATATTTTCCTAAGAATCTTTTATCGGGGTGTGAGTAACATATAATGAAATGCATATATCTTAATTTTATAGCTTCATTAATTTTGACAAAGACATACATCCATGTAACCTATAAGATATAAGACATTAGCCAACACCTCAGAAAATTCCCTTCCTGATCAACTGTATCCCTTCCTAATCCATCCCTATCCCCAGGAGCAACCACTGATCTGATTTCTATCTGCATAGATATGAATAGAACCATACAGTTACATACACTTTTGTGTCTGTCTTATAGCATTCATCATAATGTTAGTGAGGTTTATTCATTTCATTCCTCTATTAGTAATTTGCTCCTTTTTTCTTCTAAATATTATTCTACTATGGATTTATCAGTTGAAGAGCATTTGGGCTATTTCCAGTTTTGTTTTTTTATTATGAATAGAACCGCTATGAACATTCATTCTTGTACAGGTTTTTGTATGGACTTATATTTTCATTTTTCTTAGATAAATACCTGGGAGTGGAATTGCTGTGTCATGAAATAGAGATATATTTGACTTTTAAAGAAACTGCTAGTTTTTCAAAAACAGTTGTTTCATTTTATATTTGCACTAGCAGTATGTGAGTTTCAATGGCCCCCACATCCTCACCAACATTTGGCATTCTCATCTTTTCTATTTTAGCCATTCTGATGGTATCTCACCGTAATTCCATTACTTGTTTTAAAATATAATTTCTATCCCAAGTGCATATATGCTTAAACAATATAATGTTTACTTTTGCTTGGTTTGGTTTTGAGCACCATAAAAGAATATTAAACTTTTTGTAGTTCTCTAGGACTTCCTCTTTTTCCAAACAAATGTTTCCAAGGGTTATCCATGTTGTTGAATATAGCTATAGTATATTTTTTCTCAGTACTATATAATATTCCATGTGTGGCTAAGCCACATTTTACTGTTTTCCTGCTTATGGACATTTAAATTATTTTCAGGTTTTGCTATTGTGAACATAGCCGCTATGAAAATTCTTTTGTACATGTTTTTCTCTACATGTGGAAGAATTTCTTTTGTATATATACACAGGTGATTGTTAACTGTGGAGGTTATGAATGTTCAGCTTTGAGAGAGAATGCCAATTTTTTTCCACTGTGGGTGTACCACTTTACATTTTCATTAGCAATGTATAAGAATTCTTGTTGACCCCTTCAACACTTGTAATTGCCAGAATTATAAATTTTTGCCAATCTAATGTATTTAAAAGTATTTCTTTATGATCTTATTTACCTGATTACTATTCAAGTTGAGCATCCTTTTATGTGTTTATTAGCCATATTTGTTTTCTTTTCTGTAAAATTCCTGTTATATATCTTATTCATTTATGTATTGAGTTGTCTTTTTCTTATTGACTTGTTGGAATTCTTTATGTATTCTTTAATCTGTATTGGTTACATGTAACCACAATATTTTTCTAGTTGATGTCTTTTTACTCTTTCTTATGGAATCTTTGATGAACAGAAGTTCTTACTTTTACACGAACTTATCAATCTTTTCTTCAGTTGATTTTTTTCAATATATTTTAAATGGCACTTTTTACAATTACTTAAATTCATTTCTTCTTTCTTTAGAATTTCTAGTTTCCAAATGTTTTTATCCCTGATGAATCTCAAAGTTCTTAGGTAATTATGCATCTTTTCCACATTCATTCTTTGAGGAGTCATTTTCTGTCAGTCATTAAAAAGTCAGAGATAATCTGCAAAAGTGAAAGCCATTCTTAGTTTGTAACAGTTTTTTCCTTTTTAATCAACACTTTAAAAAAATTAATAGAGTTATTCTTTTAGAACACTTTCAGATTTACAGAAAAATTGAGCAGATAGTGCAGAGTTCCCATATATCCCCTTCCTGAACCCAGTTTACCCTAATATTAGCATCTTAGTATAGTATATTTGTTATAATTAATGGAGCAATATTGATACATACTTTATTCAGATTTTCTTAGTTTTTACTTACTGTCCTTTTTCTATTCCAGGATCTCATTACATTACTACAATTAGTTGTAATGTTGCTTCAGGCTCCTTTGGGCTGTGACACTTTCTCAGACTTTTCTTGTTTTTAATAATCTAATTAACAGTTTTGAGGAGTCCTGGCTAGGTATTTTGTAGGATGCCTCTTTTTATATCTCTTCTTGATGTATAATTCATATACCATGCAATCTACCCATTTAAACTTTTTAGTACATTTTAGTATGGTTTTTAGTATATTTACAGATATGTGCAACCATCACCATGGTCAATTTTAGAACATTTTTTTTTATTACTTCAAAAAGAAATTTTGTAACTTTTAGCTATCACCCTCCCAACCCCACATTTTCCTCCCCCATCCCAGCCCTAAGCAACCACTAGCTAACTATGTCTATAGATTTTCCTCTTCTGGACATTTCACATGAAAGAAATGATATAATATGTGGTCTTTTGTGACTATATCTATTGAGATTTGTCTGATGTTTTTCTCACAGATAGACTGGAATTTCAGGTTTGGGGGAGGAAGATCACAGAATAAAGTATCATTTTCATTACATCATATCAAGGTACATACTATCAACATGATTTATAACTGAGGTAGTGTTTTTCAGGTATCTCTACTGTAAAGTCTCCTTTTTCCTCCATTCCATACCATAGTCTTTGGAAGGAAGTCACTATACACAGCCCACACTTAAGGAATAGGAAGTTATGCTCCTTTTTACATTTTTTTAAAGTTCTTTTCTAAATTTAACCAAGAAGGCAAAAGACTTGCATACTGGAAGCTATTTTTTAAAAATTGCTTAAAGAAATGAAAGAAAACAAAAATAAATGGAAACACATTCCTTGTTCATGGACTGGAAGACGTAATATTGTTAAAATGTCGATATTACCCAAAGTGATCTATAGATGCAATGAAATTCCTATCAAAATTCCAATGATATTTTTTGCAAAAATAGAAAAATCAATTTTTAAATACATATAGAATATCAAGAGACCCCAAATAATCAAAATGATCTTGAAAAAGGACAGAGTTGGAGGACTCACATCTCCTGATTCCACAACTTGCTACAAAGCTACAGTAATCAAAACAGTGTGGTACTGAGATAAGGATGGACATATAGACAAATGAAATAGAATAGAGAGCCCAGAAATAAATCCTCACTTATATGGTCAAATGCTTTTGACAAGAGTGGCAAGATCATTCAATAAGGGAAAAGACAGTCTCTTTAAGAAATGGTGCTGGGAAAACTAAATATCTATATGCAAAAGAACGAAGTTGGATCCTTATACCATATACAAAAATTAACTCAAAATGGATCAAAAACCTAAACATAAGAGCTAAAACTATAAAACTCTTAGAAGAAAACATTGGGACAAAAACTTTATGACATTGGTTTGGTAATGACTTTTTAGCTATGATGCTAAAAGTACTGGCAACTAAAGATAAAATAAATTAGACTTTGTCAAAATTAATTTTTTTTTTGTATTTAAGGGTACTATCAACAGAGGGAAACAGCAACCCACAGAATAGGAGAAAATATTTGCAAATCATATATTTGATAAGAGATTAATATTCAGAATATATGAAAAACCTCCTAACTCTGCAACAACAAAACAACCTTATTTAAAAATGGGCAAAAGATTTGAATTAACATTTTTTTTCCAAAGAAAGTATTCTAATGGCCAATAAGTACATGTAAAGATGCTCAACAATCATTAGGGAATGCAAATCCAAACTACAATAAGATACCATTTCACACTCATTGTAGATGGCTACTATTATAGAAAAAATCACAAGTGGCGAGGATATAGAGAAATTATAATCCAGTATTACTAGCAGAGATGTAAAATGGTATAGCCACTATGGAAAACAGTATGGCAGTTCCTTAAGAAATTAAAAATAGAATTACCATATGGCCCAGCACTTATGTGTATACACCCAAAAGAACTGAAAGCGGGAACTTAAACAGATAGCCACACACCCATATTCATAGCAGCATTATTCACAATAGCCAAAATGTGGAAATAATCCAAATGCCCATGAATAGATAAATGGATACACAAAATGTAGAATATACAAATAATGGAATACTAGTCAGCCTGAAAAAGAAGTGAAATTCTGGCACATGCTACAACATAGATGAACCCTGAAGACATTAAAAGTAAAATGAGCCAGGCACAAAAGGATAAATATTGTATGATTCCAGCTATGTGAGGAACCTAGAATAATAAAATTCATAGAGAAAGTAAAATTGTGGTTATCAGAAGCTAGGAGGAGTGCGTAATTGGGAATTACTGTTCAATGGAGATAGAGTTTTAGTTTGGGACGATGGGAAAGTTTTGGAGATGGATGGTGGTGATGGTGGCACCCCAATGTGAATGCGCTTAATGTCACTGAACTCTACGCTTGAAATTTTTTAATGCTAAATTTTGTGTTACGTATATTTTATTGCAATTTTTAAAAGTTCTTTTCTAATCTGTCTGTGTTACTATAAACCTCAGTTGATGTATTCAGTGTGCTGACACTGGGGAGGATACAAAAAGAACAGAATTGAGGACGAGGAGGGGGTGAATATCCTCTCGAGGGAGGAGTAGAATCGCACACAACATCCTCCACTCGCACAAACACTGGGACACAACCGAGGGTAGCACTAGCAATCTTCACCTTACGCTTGGCAGTGCTGGTTTGAAGCATTGATATTGGCTGTTCATTATTGACTAGATTCCTCATATTGATGTATTTGGGGCAAAAGGGAAAGGGGCGATTTTGTGTGGAGAACCACAAAAGTTTTTGGAGGAACAACTTCCCTCTGTCGTGGAAAGAGAAATGAACTGATCCTTTTGTGAGGTCTAGTAAAGTGTCCAAAGGACAGGAATTTACACTGTGCTATGCAATGATTGTCAATACTGGCTTTAAACAATTCTCAAGACACAATGAATACTGATTTTGAGTTCTGTAGACAGGGATAGCCATCTTCAACCTTATCTAGCAAATAATTACGACATCAATTATCCTAAACCAGAGTAATTATCTGCCCCCTTTCAGTCCCATAGAAAACATGAACTGCGAGCTTAGAGTGAGAATCTAATTTTCAGTAATCTGCATTTTATATTATTTTAAAAAGTATAATTTATGCTTATACTGGGAATAGGTTGGAAACCATATTGGGGAAGTTTGATTATTGTGTATGATACGAGAATTTCTGGAACTTCGGGTACATTTGTTCACACTAAATTCTAAAAACAGCTCGCAAAGTCAAATAGAAATGATTTGTAGGTTAACTGTACTTAGGGATTAACTGTACCCTTGTTCCATTTTATTGGTCTAGATATGACAATAAATTGTACATTTTAAAATGTTATGCACAAGCCGAGAACATATGTTCCATGTGCTGACGTGACAATAGACCGAAGCATGGAAATCGATGGAAGTGAAGTGGATCTGCTGGCACAATCGTTAAGTAACTGGAAAGCAGGGTTATCTTATCAGAATGAGGACTTAATGTGTCTGAGTGATATTTCCTGCTCGGAGGATTTCGACGTTCCATTATGCTTATCAAAATAAGCACTTTGTAGTTGGCAGTGGTTGGTACTGGTGGTTTCTTTGGCTGGGGAAATCTTTTTCCTGTATAGAATGAAAGAAAGAAGTCAAGGCATATGGACTTATAGTATAAGTCTCAAACTGTGGACCTGCTTAATTTTTGTTTAGTGTTTCCAAATTACAAGACCTGTGATGTATCCAGTCCTAAGCTTGATGTTTGGAGGGACTAAAAAAATATTTAAGTTTTGCTTCTCAAGGAGCTATAATCCAGTGAGAGATAAAGACTTATGCGCATCGAAGAGACAGCAATACAAGCAACTGAGGGATCCCAAGCTCACAGCAGCATTTCTAACTGTGGAAGGCCACCGCTGGGAAGCACCAGAGGAGCCTGTGGAAATGCACTGGTTCCTGGGCCCACCCCAGTCTCCTGACAAGCAGGCGGATGATTCTGATGTGCACAAATTTGAGCACCACTGTTAGGTGATCAAATGTGAAAGCAACTGGGTATAAGCTGCATATGTTTATATTTCTTTGTCTTCTTCTCAATGCACAGTAGGGGCTCGAATAATGACCCAGGACAGGTAAGAGCAGCTTCCTGAGAGCACCCTGCCTTTAAAGGAAGTTGAGAAAGCAGTTCTCTTATCTCCTTTTACATTATAGCGGGGAAAGTGGGGGCCGGATAACTACTTTTATTTTTTTAAAAGACAAGTCATTTCAGAGTCCTAATTTATACAAAACATTCTCTAAAGGGACTTTTCTTTAAGGCACTTCATCTTCTAAAATCTTTCAGCCAAGGTAAAGTCACGGAAGTCATTTCTTCAGAAATCCTTTTTGTAAATCAGTGAACATGGAACAGAAAGGTCGATAGGAAATAAGTCTTCAGGCGGTTTCTGTCGTCGCAGCCCCCCGCCTCTCTCACCTGTAGCTTCTTCCTCTGATTGATTCTAGGAGGAAAGCTCTCTGTGGTCCTGCGAGCTGAAGCGGTCTCAGAGCTCCTGCTAGAGCCGTCCACATCTTCGTTTGCCAAGGTAATGACAGCCCAAAGGAATGGCATCTGTAACATCTGAAGAAGGTTGCGATTTTAATTTTAAAAGACAAAAGAAGTTTTTGTCTGTTGACTTGACATTTTTAGAATGCCTCTTCTGAGTGGCCTACATTCTCTAGATTCATGATTACTTTAGAACAAAATCTCACTTGTTGTAGGCCCAGCTCTTGCTTGGTCAAGTGTCAGCTTTTGCCTACACAAAGAAGTCAAATGCCTCTGCTTGCTCTGATTTTTTATTTTAAGAGTGCAAAATAGCTTTTTAGAAGAGCGATCAGTCTACAGCAAAACAGATACTAAGGTAGAGGTTTTTTTTTTTTTTTTTTTTTTTAAATAATGTGTTCTCTGGAGTACCCAATCAATTTCTATCTCCTCTAAATATAACTTTTTAACTATGATTTTAAATAGTAAAATTAAAACACCTGAGAATTAGACCACTTTGGCCCTTGTAACGTTGGCTGCTGGGCGGTGTGGAAAACCATTAGTAAAAACAGCTGATTTCTGTAGTTCTATGACATTGATAGAGTGCTATACAGAAGCCATGCTACCGGATGACAGACGCTGGTATCTATGATGTGATGGAGGCACCATATATCAGCATCCAGTCTTCAGATTTTCCAGCATGGGAAGTTAAAAGCCAGAGGTGATAGGGTTTTAAATAACCTGCTCCATGGCTGACCGTCTGGCCAGAACACCATCTAAATTAGTTTACAAGGGGCGATAAGTGCTATCAGTTGTAAACTAATGAGACCAAAGTGCTGATCAGAAAAGTGTTTGTCAAGAAACAGCCTTTGACCTGATCTCTCTGCCCCAACCCATGCCACGTAGTGCTTCTGAATCATCTTCCAAAAGCACAGTCTGCTCCGTCTCCTTCTGGGAAGCTACACGCCCCTGAACTGGTGCAAACTCCTCAGAGCCTGCCAGAGGGCTGCTCACTTGAGCTCTCTGCTTTCCCTCCTCACCTCTTAGATTTCCCAGCATGTCTGCTATGCTTTCTTCTTGCTCCCCTTCATTCCCTACTCAATATCCTTCTATCCCCCTAGCCTTCCTCAAAATTCTCTTCCGGCAAAATTCTACCCATTTTTAACATCCATGTGAATGTGCTTTGCATCAGGTGACCTTGCTTAACAATACTCCTCGCTTAACCTGATGTGGTCTCTCTCTCCCCACTTGAAACCCTTCGCCATTTGTTTACACCAGCGGTTCCCACGCTCTGGCGTGTATCAGAATCACCTGGAGGGTTAGTGAAGCCCTCAGAGCCAAAGTTTAATGTGCGAGGACAGTCCTGGGCCTTCATAGGCTTCCTCAGTTTCCAGGCAAGTCTAACACCCACCACGGTTTGAGAGCCCCTGGTGTGGACTTTTCTTACAGCACTTCTTTCTGCCTTTTCTCATGTAATCGGTGCATTCACCAACTCTCTATTAAGTTTGTCAGCTTCTTATTCAGCTTTAAACGTGAATCCCTACTCACGGGGATTTGCAAGAGTAGAAATTCGATGACTATGTGTTGTGTGGAATTGACAAAAGCAATGCTGAGAGGGTGGGTGGCGGAAGGTGTGAGTGGTACTCGCCAAAGTGGAGTGAGCACGCAGACTGTTTAGTAAAAGATTGACGATATCTTGATTAGGAAGCCATGGGGAGCTAGTGGTGAGTCAGTTATCCAAGGCATGCATGAGCATGGTTGTTACGAGATGCCATTATCCACAGTCTTCTTCCTGAAGGAATAGGTAACCTGTGATGGAGAGAAGACAGGCAAGGACGAGGATAGAAATGGCTTGCTGAGAAGGGCAGGGAGGGAATCACAGAGGTATGTTTATCTGTTTAGACTCTGAATTTCAAGTTCTTAGAGGATATGCGGGCCAGAGAGGCATGAGGAGCATGTCCTTAACTGGAGCTTGGATAGGGATGTCAAAGACCAGGGCCATGTGTTCTGTGTTCTTGGATAATAGTATGGGCCAGGCTAGGGCCAGCTGGGGTGGACTTTAAACTGTGGCCTGAAAATAGCCAGTAGCTATAGCCTACCATGAAAACAACCCAATACACCAGTAGAGTCTGCAGAGATCACTGAGGGGCCTATGGGTGGCTGAGGGCTTCACCGCCTCTGTCCTGGACAAGTGAGAGGGCTGTGAGGAGGTTGCTGCCCATGGCAGCTCTGGCTTCTGCTTCCTTTAGTGCTCACCTGTCTGGTGGGAACCCACCACATCTGGCATACAGTACGTCATTCATTCACTCATTTATCTACTCATACGCATTTATTGAGCACTTACTGTGTGTCAAGCACTTTGCTGCGTATATAGATGATGCATTCCCAACACACAGGGCCCCCCCCACACACACATTCTTAGTCCGTCCCCAGCTTCACCTCTGCCTATTTTTCCCTTGGAAAATCGCACTTTGGAGTGTTCAGTTTAGACATTGGGAGAGAAACAAAAAAGAACACTTCTGAGCAGAGTCTTGAAATTGCTTATGTCTTAGTGACCCTATTTCCTTATTTCTAGGACACAGTTGATTTCCTCTCTCTTGATTTGTCTTATGAATGCCAAAGCGAGGCAAGTTTGCTGCAGAAGCTGAGTAAATTGCAGGTAAGTGGAGCCATTTCCCATACTGATGATGAGTGGCAGTTTCCTGAGAGCATGTTAGACATTTAATGGTTTGGCTGAATGTGTAAACTGGACTGTCGCCAACAGTCAGCAGACCTGAAGACCTGCGTCTGAGGATGTTTCCATTGATAGCATCTCTAGGGAAAATCTAGAGGTTAGGCAGTCTTCCCTGGAGAGGATAACGAGGGTTGGCTTGTTAAGGTCAGTATTCACATGGACCTTCTCTCTTGTGTAGAAATCTACTGCGAATCAGAATTCCAGTGTTCATTCTGAGATTAAAAAGGACATTTCATGGACAGTCGCACAACAGTGTGAATATACTTAATGCCACTGAACTGTATACTTAAAAATGGTTAAGATGGTAAATTTTATGTTATCTGCATTTTACCACAATTTTTAAAAAAGGTATTTCACACCCAGGTCTGCTGAATAAGAAACCAGCTATTGGGACCTTCCTGTAACCTTGGGCTCCTTCTTCCTGTAGCCAATGTTATTTTTTTCCAAGTCTAATGATTCTGACTTATTAGAGAAAGTATGTTAGGCACCTCCCACCCAACTAGTAGCTTTCTCTCCTCTGCTTCGTTACTGCTGTGTAACTTCCTTGCCAAATTCCCTGGAGTCCTATCCATTTCCCATTTCCTGACAGAGTATAACTGATCGTATAACAACTGGGTAGTGGTTTTTCTCCAGACCTCCCGAGTCCTAGCAGTATTCCTCTACTCCCCCCTGAAAAGCTGCCTTCTCGCGGGCTTCTCTACAGATGCCACCAGAACTCACCCAGACCTTACTATTGCCTCTGCAGGTTGGAGCACAAAGCCACTCTCCTCTACTTTCAGCTTTGTGCCTCCTAGTTTTAATCCTACCATCTCTACCATGGATTGTCAGAGGGATTATCAGGCTCATTGAGCTCATTGACGTCAAACACTCAGTGCTGCATCTAGGTGGAACCTCCATTTTATCTAAAGCAGAAGGCTTGAAATGGACAAATTAGCATCAGCTCCACCCCTGTGTCTATGTGTTTCAGCTGACCTATGCAGATGCGGCTGCTTTTGTTATCTACAAATAGTAAGATGATCTCATCAAAGGCAGCAAATGCATTCACAAGACATTTGAGTAATAGCTGCTAGGATTTTAGTGCCTGCTCTCCCCCGAGCGCTATGTGAGGCACTTTGTCCTCGCACTGTCTCTACCTCTCCCAGGACACCCAAGACCGAAGTAACTTAAGACACTAAGTAGTGAGTGTTTGAGCTGAGACTGGAGCCAGGCTTTTCTCATGATACCACACTGCCTCTCTCAAACAAAAACACATCCAAGGTGTTGGGTACATTCTAATGAGGGTGGCATTTTCAAAAATCACACGTGATTTTAGTTGTTTGTTAACACCATCTCACCTGAACCCAGACTGGCTTGTGGTCCAGAGCCTGCTCTCTGGGGCTTGCTGCCAGATTTCTGGGCCTTCAACAGCACTGTGGTGTCTTCAAGCCCTGCTGATGCCTGGATGACTAGATCTGTCTTTTCTCTTCCTCAAGGAATTCAACCAGAGCTGTTGCTTAGCTAATGGGCTAAGACACCACTGACATTTAAAAACTGTCTGGGTTTTAAAATGCAGCACACCTCAGAGTGGCGCTCAGCAGAGCACTGGCTCCATTTCTGTTTGAGGATGTGGTTTTCAGTTTCCCTTTTTTACATCAAAACATTCTCAAGAAGACCTGCTCCCACCAATGACTGGATAAAGCTGTGAATCTGCAGTCCATAGCCATCCAGCCAAATAGTAAAACCTTCCCCGGACAAACTTAGCAGCCTGCAATGCTTCTTGATTCCTTTTATTTCCTTAGGAATTAAATTCCCAATATTGCATTTGACAGCTCAGATGCAACTCCAAAGACTCAGGATGACCACTCTGATCGCACAGTGGTGAGGAGAGAACTGAGCTGAAGAGGAGACTCTCCCTTTCTAGGATCATCTGTTATATGCTTGGTAGCATTTCCCACAGTTACCACACCCAGGACAGGAGGAGCAGCTGAGTTCCCCCAAGGAGAAGGGCTGACGTGTGTCCACAGGAATCTGAATCGCACTGCCCACAGCTTTCTTCAAACTACCCTTCCTCCTCATCCCCACTGTCCCCACACTGTCTTCCTGAAGGGGCTTCTTTCCACTGGCTGCAAGGGAAAAGGGTGAAGTCAGGACAGGGAGGAGCAGGTGCCCTCTCCCATTTTTGGTTCCCTCCACTCTTCTCAGAGCCCCTGCTTGCCTCTCTAGTTCCACAGGGACCCTCAGCTGCCACTGTCACAGGTGTCTTAGGGCTGGAGGACATCCTAAGGCCCAGCACGTCAATGAAGAACCAAGGAACTTTCACAGGTTCTGCAGGAGGCTCATGGGAGGGTTCCACATTCACTTATGAGAAAAGGCTCTCCCGCCCAGGGAGTTCCCCACCCAGCGGGTCTCCTGTAGCTCTCCAGTCCTGTGATAGCACAGGCCACCCCTCTGCGTGCTGGTCTTTCAGAAAAGAGAAGGCGCTCAGCTCCTTAGTAGTTTAGCTCTCCTGCAGTGACCCAACACAGGGAAAGAACAAGGCTGTGTGAGTCACAGCTCCACCAGCTGTGGTCCCTGTCAACTTACCCAGCTTCTCAGAACTCAAGGCATCTCATCGGTAAAGAAGGGGCATTGTTAGGGGCGGCTCTGAGAAAATAAAGAACATGCCTGCTTCCTTTTTAAGTCATGGCTTTTGGTATCTCTCAGTGGCCTTTAACTACTCAGGAGGAAAAAGTTAGTGTGGAGAAAACAAACCCAATCTCCCCAAAAGAGGTAATTTAAAGTGAAGGCAAACAACATGTCAATTTAGAGACGTTTCCTTTAACATGGAAATGGGAGAAAAAATTATCCCTTGCAATTTTAATGAAGACAATTCCTTTTTTTTATTATTACGAAATTGTCAAACACATCTAAAGGTAGAAAGAAAAGTATAATGAAACCATTCCCAACTTCAAAAGCTACCCCTTATGGCTAATCTTGTTTCATTTATACCCTACCTTCCCCAAATCATATTGTTTTGAAGCAAATCCCAGACATTCATAAATATTGTGGTGGTGGCACGTGACTATGGCTCATGCAGTAAAACAGACCCCTGACACGGGCAGACTGCCTTCTTCCTGCTCCTAACACTGTGCCTGGTTTGAGCAGGGGCCTCATATGCCTGAGATGAAGGCGCAGATGAACCTGTCCCTGTAGTGAGGATCAGCAGAGAGGGTGGCCTATGTTAATGAAAAGAAGTGATCTTTGTCCCACAGAATCTAGAGTCAGCTCCCATTATTGACTGAGATGGCTAGAGGTAATACCCCAAAACAGGTTGAGTGTTCGTAGCTTCTCATCTTGCAAATACATGCCTGTGTTACCAAAAAACTTATTCTAGGCAATTTTGGTTCACTCGCTGGACTTTATCTTTTTCAGACTATTGAGCCCAAAGTGAAAGTTTTCATCTTCAATCTAAAACTCCTGGACTGCCCCTCCACCAAGAAGAACCCAGCTAGTGTGCTCTTCAGCCTTTTGGAAGGTGAGTGGACCAGCACCGGAGAGGTTTTGAGTGACGTTTGGTATACCAGTTTGGGGAGTAGCAGTCTCAAAAGTCTGGGGTTGCAATGGGAGGAGATCTGAGAGTCCATTCCAGATGAGTTTAGTGTCCTCCTTCCTATTGTTGGTCCTTGAGTTCCCACTGGCCCAAGAAACATGAGAGGTTCTGTACCAGGATGTCCAGGGTGCCTTGATCTTATAGAAATAAAGACCTTAAGGCCTCGAATGTCAAGTGTAAATATGGGGACTGCTCTGTGCCTGTGTGTCCCTTTCCATTATCCCTCCCTCCAATGTTTCTTATCTCTGCCCTCCTTGGCAGGGCTGCCTCTCCCCTGCCTCCCCACCACCCCCCCCCCACCACCACAGTGACCCCCTTGGCTTACCCTTGTTCATTTCCCCATTACCTCAAGGTACACTTGGCCCTGATGGGTACCTGAGCAAAACTTTCTTTTCCTCAATATTTCTTAGTTCAGATTCTTGAGACTGAACCTGATTGGTGCTCCTGGTCCAGTCAGGTCAAGGGAAAGGTGGGGTGTGTTAAGGCATCAGGGGCTTGAGAAAACTAGACGCAGCAGGAAGAGGCCCGGGGGCATGTCCTGGTGCCCTCGTATTCTGCCCAGTCACCTTGCAAGGTCAGAGTATGGGAGAAGTCAGTAGTGCCCTTGCCATTACCGTCACCAGTGCTGAGCTGGCTTCACGGACCTCATGAAACTCGACAATAGACACCACTTAATGACCCTCGCCCTAACTCAACTTTCATGCCATAACAAGTTCCATTCTTAAATTCCATCCCTTTCTAAACGGTTAGGATGGTCGATTTTGTGTTTAATGTATAGTTTACCACAATTAAAAAAAAAAACAAACAAACCCGCCCCTATCTAACGGTTGAGTTCTTCTAAATCAGTTGTTCTCTGTGTGTGGTCTCTAGGCCAGCAGTGTCAGTGTCGCCTGGAACTTGTTAGACATCCCCGTTCTCGAGCCCATCTCAGGTCAGAAAGCCAGGTCAGAAGCTGATTCAAAACTGTGGAGCGGGCCCAGTGAGCTGTGTTTAACGAGCTCTGCAGGCGACACTGATGCGTGTGGAAGTTAGAACCACCTTTCAAAGTCATTAATAGGTAGACATCGCTCTGACCTCCTTAAATCCTTAGCCCATGGAATTTTCCGGAGAGACTTGGAACCAACGCTTGGAATTTGGATGTGTCATATAAGTGAGGAAAACGATTGATTACAGCCTTGCATATTGTTGTTTGGGCTTCAGGTAGAGTTAATTAAACTTCTTCTCTTACAGCCATCTATAAAGACCAAGTGCTCATCATTGGGTCTGATATTAATATATTCCTGAGCTGTTCATCAAATTCCAAGAAAAGGTAATGTTAGATTTCCTGTCAAACCATCAATAACTGATATTTACAAAATACTCTGCTGTTCCTCCATACATGCAATCTCAAGGGACTGATGTCATCTGCCTCTGGGGCCAGTGTGTTAATCGTGGACATTCTAGAGAAGAGAGATGAAGGCTCAGAGGGGAGAGCAGGCAGAACCTGTCTCTCACGAGTCTTACTCTAGGCCCTACGTAGTTCTTACATTCTCACCTGTCATTCAGCCACCTTGCAATTCACATGAGTGCACGCAACTAGCAGAGCTGGGAGCCTTCTTGTGTAAGATCTTGTGAGTCTGTGGCAGAGCAGAATGGGTTGAAGACAGATCTGACCATCCCACTGAAGCTATGTAATCTGAGTGAGATGAGTTCTCTGCATCTGTACCCAGCCTTCCTCAAGGCTGCCCTCTGCAGGTATAACTGCTGAACTCCATGGTGCGGTGCTTTCCAGCCTGTGGGACCAGACTCATACGTTGGGAAATTAATTTAGAGGTTCGATTTGAAATGTTAAAACAATAAACATTTTCCAAAAGAGAAAAATATTTATTTCTGAAATAAAACACACACAAAATATATTTGGACATAAATGTCTATACATCTATACATAGTGGTAAATGGTGAAAGACCATGTACTCTACCATTTACAAGCTATGTGATGTGATCAAAGAGAAGTTCTTATTTAAAAAAAAAAATGATATGAGTTCATTTACATTAATAAAGTCTGGAGATGGACAGTGTAGGGTGGATCTAATCCTGAGGAATCCAGGCTCCTACTTGTTGCTTTGTCATCCTTAACAAGGCTTCTACCTCATAGTCCAGGATGGATAATTGAGCTCCTGACATCATGTCCGTAATCTAGGCAGCATGAAGAAGAAAGGAGGTAGTAGCTGGGGTTGATGTTCAACTGGTAACATCGGCAGAGCTGTACCAGTAGTTCAATTATTGAAGTACTACTGTACCAGCTGGTAGCTAGCAGTTAGTCCCCTGGTGCCCAGGAGTTACTCATTTCCCTAAGTCTGTTTCCTCCCCCGTGGAATAAAGATAAGTAATTATAGTACCTATCTCATAAATTTGTTGTTAAAATTAGATAATATACATACATTCTTATCACAGTGGCCAGCACAGAATCAATACTCAATAAGTTGAAGTCAACATTATTAGCTATGTTTTATAAATTGTAAGAAGGAAAAAGTATGGCATCACAACTGAGCACAGTATTCAAGGGTGATCTAATACAGAGAACGATAACATTGGTACAGTATTTTTACTCACACATGAGCAATAATAACTCACTTAAGCAGGGGTTATAATAATTTTCTCATCTACCAGTCACCTTCCACCCACGACTTTGTGGATATGGATCTCCACTCAGTCTTTCTGGAATCTTTACTGATTAAATACATCTTAATGCCACTGTTCATCAATCTGGGGGCATTGTAACTCACAGAGTCATTACTTATTATGTCCTTTTATGTTCCTTCAATCCCGTAGCCCATCTTGTTCTCTGGCTGACGGCTTGACCCTTCAGGCTGCCCGGAAGTGGGACCTCGAGACTGCAGCAGGCTCCTCGCCCAGCTCAGCCTATCAGAAAGTCTGGGAAACATTTGCTAACCAGTCCAGGACAGAAAGGGATGCTTTCCTGCAGGATGTTTTTCCTGAAGGCTTCCTCTGGGGCGTCTCCACGGGAGCCTTTAATGTGGAAGGAGGCTGGGCCGAGGATGGAAGAGGGGCAAGTGTCTGGGACCGACTGGGGTTCGAGAAGGCCGCCAAGGGCCAAGCGACGCCAGAGGTGGCCAGCGACAGTTACCACAAGGTGGACTCTGACGTTGCCCTTCTTCGCGGCCTCCAGGCTCAGGTCTACAAGTTCTCTATCTCCTGGTCCCGTATCTTCCCCACTGGGCATGGGCACAGCCCCAGCCTCCAGGGTGTCGCCTACTACAACAAGCTCATCGACAGCCTGCTAGACTCACACATCGAGCCCATGGCCACACTGTTCCACTGGGACCTGCCTCAGGCCCTGCAGGATCTTGGCGGCTGGCAGAACGAGAGCGTGGTGGAAGACTTCCTGGACTATGCAGCCTTCTGCTTCTCCACCTTTGGGGACCGTGTGAAGCTGTGGGTGACCTTCCACGAGCCGTGGGTGATGAGCTATGCGGGCTATGGCACCGGCCAACACGCGCCGGGCATCTCTGACCCAGGAGTGGCCTCTTTTAAGGTACTTCCCATCTTTGCAGCACCTACTCACTGGAGGAGAAATGACATTTGATAAAAGAGTCAGTTTATCTTCCCATCAGCAAGTGTTTACTTTTTGTCTTTTTAAAGAAAGCAGAGGGAGGGGAGGAACATAAATTGTTAACCACCTCACTTTGTCCAAACACTGTCCTGGCACTTTAAAAATAGTTATTACATTCTCAGAAAAGCAAGAATGGATGAGGGATTTGGGGAGGAGAAACAATTTGGTCATGAAGACGTCGCTAGTGGGTTGACAGTTTGAAGCCAGAATTTGAGTCCAAGTCTACTCGACTCCATAGCAAGTTTTCTGTGTCATCTAGTGCTCTTAGTTGCAAGTGACAGAAAACCCAACCCACACTTGATTAAGCAAGTAAGGGAATTTATGAGTTCTTTATTGGCTTTATTATTGAGCTACCTTGTAGCCAGATGGAAAGAACACTGCTCTCATATTTCAAGACCAGGAGGAAAGAAAGCTTGCCCCCGCTCTGGCATTCCCAGAAAAAGTCTCCTTGTGTCTCATGGTCTCTGCATGGGTCAAATGTCCATCCCCGCACCAGTCACCGGGTCTAGGCTAAGGGACTGTGGGGCACTGACTGGTGTGGGTCTAGGTCCCAGCTCTACTCCTCAACACACTGGTTGAGAGGCGGGGAGGTGGGGAGGACACAGGGGTTGGCTTTCCAGAGGACATCGGGGTATCATTTCAACAAGAAGGGAATGTATATACTGGAGACAAAATTTTAAATGTCTTAATATGGCTTCCTTCCATCATTTTCTTTTGCCTTCAAAATCTCCCAGAAAACCCACCAGCTTTCCCCAGCAACATTTTTCAGATTAGGTATGTTAGTCTGGCTTTCCCCTGTCACACTTAGGGTCCTGTTCCAAAAATGAGTATTTACTGTGCCCCATGCTAGGTGTTAAGGCAGACGCATGGCCCAAGCCCTGGAAATGTGAAAACCTTTGAGGGGAGATGATACTAACACACTTAAGAAAATTGGAGAACAATTCAAAATGTCCCCAATTACAGTGAGCTGGAATACAATGAATAAATGATTGGATGAAATGACAAAAATTATAGCGCTTAAGTCAAGGTTTCCATTCTGCCCTCAGCAAGTGACTGCACTGAGGGAGAGCAGACGACACTCCTGACAGGCTTGAACCTCTCTGTTTGTCTCCTCGTTGTAAAAGTCATCCACACCTCCTCTCCTCAGGATTCTTATCCCTACGGCTGTGGCTGCTGAGATTTTCTACAGAGGCTTCAATGAGAGAGTCCGCCTCGCTTATCTCCTTCAATTTGTGTTTTTACTTATTAGTTAAAACATTATAACACCATTAAGGACAAATTTCAAAGAAAAGATTTCTCTCATAAGTCTTACCAATATTTCCTTCCAGTCTTGGCTTTCTTCCATTCCTACTATAATCATATTGAGCACTTAGTTTAATGCCTTTTTTTAAAAAATAGACTTTATTTTTTAAGAGTAGTTTAGGGTTCACTGCAAACTTGAATGGTAGATACAAAGATTTCTCATATATCCTGTACTCCCTAGCCTCTCCTATTGTCAACATCACCAATGTGGCACACTTGTTACGATCAATGAGCCCGCATCGACACATCACCATCACACTTGGCATCGACACATCACCATCACACTTGGCACGTCGTTAACACTTTCCCATGTTATTGCGCCATCATAATGATTGTTTCTGATGATTGTCTGATATCCGCTGAGCATCCTGCCTGACACTCGCTAGTTTAGAAGGGACGCATTCCTGCATTTTGGAAAGGATTACAGCTTACTGTCGGAGTTTAGGACCCATTTAAGGACTAACACTTGGCACATGAGAAGCAGTGAAGTATTTTACTTCCTAGGGTAATTTTGATATGAAATGCTTCAAAAGTAAATGTCATCACCCTCAAAGGATAAAAAGGAAAGGGAGCTGAGCAGTAGCAAGTTCGCTTCTGCATGCCAAGTTTCTGCTTGGTGTTTTATAGGTACTATCTCATTTAATCCTCCTGTATGGATCTATAATTACCTGCTTCTTGCAGACTAGAAAGCAGAAATTGAGAGAGAAGACCGTTGAGTTTCCTGAGCAAGTTAGTGACATGGTCAAGATTCAAATCTAGACTTGTTGTACTCCAGATACCCGGCTTTTGCCCGTTTTTCCATGGTGCTCCATCAAGATAAGCTGTTAACTTTTGTAAGACCATCAGTTAAGTCTACGAAGAGATTCCTGGTCATAGTGTTTCTGCCTCAATTTTGTTAAATAGAAAAGGCAACTGGTAAGCTAGAAAGAATTGTCCCCTCCTTTGTGTGTGAACTAAAAAGACCTCTCCCACCTCCAATTAGTTGTTGACAAATTAGGCAATAAGCAGTTACTGAGAACAGAGACGGAATAGCACTGTGGGTGACAATACAGGCCTGGAGTCAGATTGCCTGCCTTCTGCTCTTTCTGGAATCTTATTTTCCACGTCTGTGTGGTGGTAATAACAATTGTACTTGCCACGTAAGGTTGTTGTGAGAATTACATGGGAGAACTCACTAACAGTTGTCATTGTTAGTATGGTTGTTGATAGCTGTCACTATTGACATGTTCATGGTGGTGTTGACTGGTCGACGTTGTTATCCATTGTTGGTATCATGGGCACTGGTGTTGATGTCGATGTCAGCATTGTCCATATTGTTGACTTGTTGACATTTGTGTGAACTTGATCTAATGACATTGTTGGCATTAGTGTCGATGTTATTGATGTTGACATTTTCAGTGCCACTGTTGTTATTAGCTCGCTGATATTATCGACATTGGTGTTATCTTGTTGATGTTGTCACTGACTCGCTGCTGGTTTATTAGTGCTGTTGTTGACGTTGCTGCTGTTGTTATTAAGCACCGTATTTCCTTCTTTCTTCTTCACAAGGTGGCTCACCTGGTCCTCAAGGCTCACGCCAGAGCTTGGCACCACTACAACAGCCACCATCGCCCACAGCAGCAGGGGCGTGTGGGCATTGTGCTGAACTCAGACTGGGCCGAGCCCTTATCCCCAGAGAGGCCCGAGGATCTGAGAGCCACTGAACGCTTCTTGCACTTCATGCTGGGCTGGTTTGCACATCCCATTTTTGTGGATGGAGACTACCCGGCTACCTTGAGGGCCCAGATCCAACGGATAAACAGACAGTGTCCCAGTCCTGTGGCCCAGCTCCCTGAGTTCACAGAGGCAGAGAAGCAGCTTCTGAAAGGCTCTGCTGATTTTCTGGGTCTGTCCCATTATACGTCCCGCCTCATCAGCAACGCTCAACAGGACACCTGCATCCCCAGCTATGATACCATCGGAGGCTTCACACAGCATGTGGACCCTGCATGGCCCCAGACTTCCTCACCCTGGATTCGCGTGGTGCCCTGGGGTTTGAGGAGACTGTTGCGGTTTGTATCCTTGGAATACGCAAAAGGAAAAGTTCCAATCTACCTGGCTGGGAATGGCATGCCCATTGGGGAAAATGAAAATCTCTTTGATGATTCCTTGAGAGTAGACTACTTCACTCAATACATCAATGAAGTGCTCAAAGGTAAGAATGGTGGATATGTTGGTGATCAGAAGGTGGGCAGTACCTCTTCAAGTCTTCAGAGTTTTGTTTTAGGGGACAAAGTCAGTCTCCCAAGGAAATAAAGCCAAAAAGTAGTATTGGTACTAATAGTGTGAGTCCCTCACAACAGCCTCCTAACCGTCACCCTCAAAGGCCTCGAGTCTTTGCTCCTGTATTCTTACACCCTAGAATGCCTCCCTTCTACATTCTGCCCAACCAAATCCTGTCTAATCATCAAGCCTCATCATCTTTTAAAGCACTTATTTAACAAATATTTATTGACTACCTGTTACATGCCAGACATTGTGTAAGACAGTAGGGGTACAGTCTTGAATAAACATTATCTTTTCCCATAGGGGACTCATGGCCCTCAGAGGAACACAGACAGAAAGTCACATTATGGGGTGATAAAGGCATTGCAGGATGACACGAGGCCACATGAGATGGGGCTCCAACCCATTAAATCTTTCTTCATTGCTCCAGGTGCACTGATCGTCATCTCCTTTAATTGGCTATAAAATCTACATTCTGTATCATTCACTTTGATCTAATTAATCCATATCTACAGTCTCATTCTTACCTAACATACTGTTTCATGTATTTTTTATTCCAAGTAAAAAGGAATGGAAAACAGGCTTCATCTCATATGTCGGCACGAATTGGTTGATAGTGGCTAGTTGTCATCATAGAGGGCTATGACGAAAAGAAAGATTTCAGGGCCTTGTCTAAATTCAAAGAGCAAGAGTTGTTAACTGATACTTGTCCTGGGCACCACAGTGAAAAAGAGACACACATCCCACTGAGGGGAAGTGAGACACTCACCCTTATTCTTCACTTGTACTCTTCTCAGCATTAAGCAATGTTCCAATTCTATAATCTTTATAATCTTGGAATCAGTTTCAGACATTACCTCAGGTGATCCTAGAAACAACCTTACGTAATAAATAGGAGCAGACATTATGCTTGTAGGACAACTGTAAAAACTGATGCTCTGAGGTATTAGATACTGTGCCCAAACCTCCAGAGAGTAGAACCATAGGTCTTTCTATCTCTGGCCTAGCTCTTCACTCTATTCACTCACTGTTACTCACCTTTGTGTTCCCGGAGGCTGGCACAGCCCAGAGACAAAGTAGGTGCTTGCTGGGTTATTAATTGAATAAATGAGCAACTTATCCTACTTCGTATACAATGAATGTGGCTTGAGAGCCTATATGATCTGATAAAAACAAGGCTTAATATTTCGCTGGCTCCCAGTTGGAGCCCACAGCCATTGCCTTACCTCGGCCCTGGTTCTTGGCTGACTTGCTAGACCGTCTTTATTTTCTCACAGTTCCGGAGCCCAAATGTCTGAAATCAAGATGTCAGTAGGTGTGCTCTCCCTCCAAAGGCTCCAGGGGAGAATCCTTCCTTGCCTCTTCCAGCTTCTGGTGGCTCCAGGCATTCCTTGGTTTGTAGCTGCATCACTCCAATCTCTGCCTCCATCTTCACGTGGCCTTCTTCTCTATATCTCTTATAAGGATGCTTGTCATTGGAGTTAGGGCCTATTTGGTTAATCCAGGATGATCTCATCTTGACCTCCTTAATTACATTTGCAAAGATCCTTTTCCCAAGTAAGATTACCTTCTCTGGCACCAGGCATGAAGGCTTGAGCCTACCTTTTTGGCGACCACCGTTGAACTCACTGTATCAGGGAATACATTTCTATAGGCTTTCTTTCTTTTCTTTTTATTTAAACATGGAATGCATGATCATTTTATGTCAATATTGCTAAACACAAACAAGGAAAAACAAAAGGACATTTTTTAAGATTAAACGATTAATGTATTCTTTATAAAACCAAGCAGTCCCGATACTTGCAGATTGGGCATGTTCTCTCCATTATTCATTTTAAAACAGAGATGTTCCTTTGGATTGAGATTTATTGTGACAGATGTGGCCTGATATTTTGTGGGGATCTTGTGGATTTTCTTTTTATTCCTTCTGAGGAAGAAAAAGGGTTAACGTTTTTGGAATAACTCATCACCCCCAAAACTTTCATGTCAAAAAGAAACCTTTAATAGGCAATATCAACATCAATAACAGAGACTTCAAATAATGTTTTTGTTTTTCTCTAAAGCTGTCAAGGAGGACTCAGTGGATGTTCGATCTTACATTGCTCGTTCCCTTATCGATGGCTTTGAAGGACCCTCTGGTTACAGCCAGAGGTTTGGGCTGCATCATGTCAACTTCAATGACAGCAGCAAACCAAGGACTCCCAGGAAATCTGCCTATTTTTTCACCAGAATCATTGAAAAGAACAGCTTCCTCACCAAAGCAGTAAAAAGACTGCCACCGCTCAGAACAGCAAACTTCCCCCCTAAAAGTAGAGCCTTCACTTTTCCTTCGGAGGTGCCCTCTCAGGCTAAAGTAATTTGGGAAAAGTTCTCTAACCAACCCAAGTTTGAAAGAGATTTGTTCTACCATGGCACGTTCCGGGATGACTTTCTATGGGGTGTTTCTTCATCAGCCTATCAGATCGAAGGAGCTTGGGATGCTGATGGCAAAGGCCCTAGCATCTGGGATAACTTTACCCACACAGCAGGAAACAATGTGAAAGACAATGCCACTGGAGACATAGCCTGTGACAGCTATAATCAATTGGATGCCGATCTGAGTATGCTACGAGCTTTGAAAGTGAAGGCTTATCACTTCTCTCTGTCCTGGTCTCGGATTTTCCCAACTGGAAGAAACAGTTCTATCAACAGACATGGTGTTGATTATTACAACAGGCTGATCGATGGCTTAGTGGCAAGCAACATCTCTCCCATGGTGACACTGTTCCACTGGGACCTGCCCCAGGCCCTTCAAGATATTGGAGGCTGGGAGAATCCTTTCTTGATTGAGTTGTTTAACAGCTATGCAGACTTTTGTTTCCAGACCTTTGGTGACAGAGTCAAGTTCTGGATGACCTTTAACGAGCCCACATACCAGGCATGGTTGGGTTATGGCTCAGGAGATTTTCCCCCAAATGTGAACGATTCAGGCTGGGCGCCTTACAGGATCGGCCATGCAGTCATCAAAGCTCATGCCAGAGTCTATCACACCTACGATGAGAGATACAGGCAAGATCAGAAGGGGGTCATCTCTTTGAGCCTCAGTGCATCCTGGGCAGAGCCCAAGTCACCAACGGTCCCAAGGGAAGTGGAGGCAGCTGACCGAATGCTGCAGTTCTCACTGGGCTGGTTCGCCCATCCCATTTTCCGAAACGGAGACTATCCTGATGCCATGAAGTGGAAAGTGGGGAACAGGAGTGAACTGCAACGCTTAGCCACCTCCCGCCTGCCAAGTTTCACTGAGGAGGAGAAGAAGTACATCAGGGCTACGGCTGACATGTTTTGCCTCAACACCTACTCCTCCAAAATTGTGTGGCATATAACACCCAGATTAAACCCACCCTCCTACCAAGACGACCAGGAGTTGAGTGAGAAAGAGGACCCTTCATGGCCTTCCACAGAAATTAACGGGGCTGCGCCCTGGGGAATGCGAAGACTTCTCAACTGGGTCAAAGAAGAGTATGGCGACATCCCCATTTACATCACTGAGAATGGAGTGGGACTGACAAATCCGACGGTGGAAGACACCGATAGGATATTTTACCACAAAACCTACATCAATGAAGCTTTGAAAGGTAGGTAAGGGTTCACACCCCCTTACAAAATCTTCCAACATCCATCTGTCATGTGCCTGAAATGGTCTGGCAATATCGATTACGACCCATCAATCTCTCTCTCTCATGTCTAGCTCCATAATTCATTCCCTTTCTGGGGTTACAGATCCCTTTGGGAATCTGAAAAAAGCTAAAGTCACCCCCCAAAAGTACACACATACAGATCCCACAAGAATATCTCCATAGGACCCTTCATTTTATTCTTGAGCAACTACTGTGTGACAAGTTCTATTCTAAGTGCTAGGAAAACCACAGAGAACAAAACCGTAACTTTCGGCTGACATTGCCGTTGGATTCCATACACCCCAGAGCAAGACACGTCTCTAATTCACACTTCTGTGTTTAATTTCTAAAGTGGGCTGAGATTCTTGAATTGAAGACACATCCTTTTACTTCCCCAAGTAATTTGATTTTACAAAGATGAGTCATTAATACTTGCTATGGGGGCATCAGTGCTGGCAAAAAACAAAGACACACGAGCCGATCTGTCTGTCAGAGCTACATTACTTGTGTGTACAGGTTGAATGGTGTAGGACCTCTGTCTTGAGTTGAGGAGCCAGTGCTTGGCTGGGCTTCTTGGGGCCTCCAGCCTCTGGGGTTAAGCTTTCCTCTGCTCACTTTGGAATGTTCCCAGCCTACAGGCTTGACGGGGTAGACCTTCGAGGGTACACTGCACGGTCTCTGATGGACAACTTTGAGTGGCTGCATGGTTACACAGTCAAGTCTGGACTGTATCATGTTGACTTCAATAATGTGAACAGGCCTCGTACAGCAAGAGCCTCTGCCAGCTACTACACAGAGGTCATCACTAACAACGGCATGCCGCTGCCCAGGGAAGACGAGTTTTTCTATGGTCGGTTTCCTGAGGGCTTCATCTGGAGTGCGGCTTCCGCTGCATATCAGGTGAGGAGTTCAAGGCAGTTTAACATTGTCTATTGCACACCTACTATGTGCCAGGCTCTAGGCTTGGTGCTGAGGAGGGCGAGTATAAGCAGGGCGTTTCCATAGACTGTGGGAGAGAAGTGTGGGATACCGTGGGAGGAATCTGGGAGGTCCTCTTCCCAGCTCCTTCACATCCCCAAATACAGGCAGACCAGCACAACTACGAGGGCTGTGCTGAAAGGGTGTTAGGAAGATGGAGCAGGTGGAGCCTGGATAGGAACACTCAGGCACAGACATGCAAATATGAGGATTCTCTGCCAGGTGCCTTTATTTCTCACCTAATCTCCAAGTAGGCAAGTTGCTCAAAATGATTATGACATGCACCTGGATTTTTTTTCTGATGTGCTAACAACATCATACTGTTACCTTATTCATGCCAAATAAAGCTTGCTCATACAGGAAAATATGAGGATTTTTCACAGAAAAATAAAAAGCAGAGTGACTTGCCCAGGCATTTATATCTTCTGCCTCCATTTATCTTCTTTGATCCAGGAGTGGGGGCTCTGCATGCTCAGTGTGGAACCTGGGCAGGGTCAGTGATGTGAGCCGACCTGACTCCGGGTGTGTTCAGCCCTTGGGTTTTTTTCTAGACAACGATAGCTGCCGAAAACATTCGTGAGGTAGTTGAGTGTTAGCTACTACCAGGTTATAATGAAACCTCACTAAATTCTACCATATCTAGCCTGGCCCGATAGACATTTTGGATGGATAATTCTTAGTTGTGGGTGGTGTCCTCTGCATGGTTAGATATTTAGCAGCATCCCTGGCCTCTACCCACTAGATAGATGCCAGTAGACTTCTCTCCCAGTTGTAACAACCAAAAATATCTCCAGACATTGGTAAATGTCTCCTCAAGGCACAAATAGCCACTGAGTGAGAACCACAGCTGGACACAGGAAGGTGTAGGAATTTACTCTAGGGCACAAGCTGTAGGCCTCGCTGCATTCTTTAACCCTTTCCGTGCAAGGGCAGGGAGTCTTGAAAACATTTTAGCCAACCCACGTCTTGAATGATTAAATCGGCATCAGTGAGTGCTCATTTCTACTTATTATGGCAGTTAGCAGGCACAATTCTCACCATTTGTGACATTAAATATTCTAATTAGCAAAGTATGGGGTACAAATTGAGAATGGATGAGAAGTGTCTATAGTGTGGGCTTCCTGATCAGATGCCATCTGACTGTTCTTTTAAAAATCTCTTATTTGGAAACCTTTTTAAACATAGAGAAAATGTGCAAAAATAATACAGAGGACTTCCATATACCCTTTCCCCATATTTCTCAATTGTTAACATTTTACCTTTTGTCTTATTTTCTCTCTGATTTTCTCTCTGTGTGTATATATATACATACATACACACATACACTATACATATATATATATATATAGTGTGTGTGTGTATATATATAAAATTATATATATATTATGTATGTTTGTGTGTATGTGTGTGTGTGTGTATATATATATATATAAAATTATCAACTGAACAAGGTGTCAACCATGTTTCTCTACCATGAAATTAATAAGAATTTTGTATTTATAAGTAATTAAATAAGTATTTTGTGAGGAGTTACTTGGAGATTATATAAATATCCTGTTCCTCATTTAATTTCACCCACTAGTTTTAGCAACTGTTGATAATTTTTGCCTAAATCAGTTGTTACTATGATAGTTGACAAATGGTGATTTTCTAATTTTATCGTTCCTTTACATTTATTATGTAGCATTCAACAGAAAGATAGATCAAGCTTTGTCTTTTCTCCTACTTATTTATTTATATTTTATTTAAATATAAAGACATATTGATATATATCATCAGTATGGTCTTATGGAGTCCTATTTTATTCAGTATGTTATACTTTTGCTATCTTTATGTATTTAGATGCTCAAATTGTTCCACATTTTGCCAGGTAGAGTCCCTTTCAGCTGGATCCTGTGTCCCTTTGACACAGCCCATTATTCTTCGAGCACTCCTCTAATTCTTTCTTATACAACAAGGTGTTCCTGTCTCATCCTGTACCTTTCCTGCCCCAGCCCTGTAATCAGTCATTTCTCTAATAAGCCCTTGTTCCTTTTTTTGGATAAGGGTGTTGAGAAATCAATATCTGGGTGCAAGGTATGCTCACCGCTACTGGGGTATCATTACTTCTAGGCCCTCTAAGTGGACTAACTTAGGAAGTATATATGTGTACACACACGTACCTATGTACATGCACTTATATATGCTTCTACATCTGCCCACAGCTCCTATGTATATTAAAAATCAGTTTACACTGACACCTCCAACTCCAGTCCAACTCCGCAGGGTTGATGCTAGCTTTCCCATTTTCCGTATTTGTACTGCTTTCTCCAGTGGTAAGAAACCCAGCTCCTAGTATCCTCGACATAAGCACTTATTTGCTCAATCCCCCTGCATTAACTAATCTCCCAACCACTGAGACCATCTCTCCGCCCGGATAGCCCACACGGGGTGTGTTGCTGCTGGCCCTGGGCCCTGCCACTCTCAGAGGAACTGTGCAGGCCAAGCCTGGACACGCATTCTCAGTTAGAATGCCCGCACTACCTTAGCATCCAGTCACATATCACACCATATATGCTGAAGCGTGTTAAAGTGAATTACAGAGATTGTACCTGTCAGACTACCTAAGCCTGTAGACAGTTGTCTTCCCAGTGGCTTATAATCTATTTGCCCTTAAGACAGGTGGGAGGATGAAAAGGAAATACAGGAACAGTGACACGTTAGAAATTCTGCCTGCACACTTGGCATCACTGGGATTTGTTGGGCCATGATTGGGGCTGGGCATATGGCATTGTCCGTTCAAACTTCTAGTGAATGCCCACCATACACCAGACACTGCTGTGTTAACCTCTGGAACATAAAGATGAAGGAAGGACACAAAGCCAGGACCTTCCAGTCTTGTGGGAAGCCAGTCAGCAAGCACATAATTGCATGATGTGGTGTGACAGTGCCGCTATGTACAGAAAGTGAATACAGAAAGCTGTGGGAGTCTACAGCCATGCCACCCTGAACAAGCCCGATCCCATCTGATCTCAGAAGCTAAGCAGGGCCGGGCCTGGTAAGTACTTGGATGGGAGACCACCTAGGAAGGCTAGGTGCCGTGGGCATAAAAAATAAAAAAATAATAAGGGATTGTAAGACACAGATTTATATTGTGACCTGGGACTCTCCTGTTGAAAGAAAGGAACCTGTGAGGGCTTGACTACATGACTTAATTAGACCATGTCTTATCGTTTTAAGATTGAAGGTGCATGGAGAGCCGATGGCAAAGGACTCAGTATTTGGGACACATATACTCACACACCACTGAAGGTTGAAAATGATGACATTGGAGACGTGGCCTGTGACAGTTATCACAAGTATGCCGAGGATGTGGTCGCCCTGAAGAACCTGGGCGTGTCCCACTATCGCTTTTCCATCTCTTGGTCTCGCATTCTCCCTGATGGAACCACCAAGTACATCAGTGAAAAGGGCCTGGACTACTACGTGCAGCTCATTGACGCGCTGCTGGCCGTCAACATCAAGCCCCAGGTGAGGCTGGGTCCCGGCCAGGCCTGTCCACAGCGGGGATCCAGATGGACCAGGGAGCATGTTCACTGTTTTCAAGTTTAGTTTTTGAATTGTCAACAAATTCACATGGCGAAGAATTTAAAAAGCCTGAGAGTCTGCAGTATAGATTTTTCTTCCATCCCTGACCCCCAGTCATCCAGTTCTCTTCCTAACAAGCCACCAAGTTTGCCAGGTTCTCATGTCCTCCTTTTGTGTATGGAAGTCAGAAGATGTGTCTATGTGTATGTATATCCGTTTTCCCCTCTTTTTTTTCATAATGATAAGACACATACGTGTAGTTTGGTACTTGCCTTTATTTAACAATATTTCTTACAGATATTTCCATATCTGTGAATTCTCCTCATTTATTCTTTTCATTGTTGTTGTCGTGTGGAATTGCTTATACCTTACTGCTCTAATCGCTTCCTTGTTGATGGGCACTCTTCCCTGGGAGGTCTCTGCTCTTTTGCCATTATAACCAATATGACAGCGAGTAACTGTGGACATACAGCAATTTGTATGGGTGGAAGTTTATCTGTAAGATATGCTCCTAGAAGCCGAATTGCTAGGGCAAACATATGTGTATTTTTAAGCTATGAGTCATTATGAATAACACAGAAGCTCATTTGTGGGCTTACTTTGCTATCACCAAAATTTTAACCTTTACTTGAGAGGCTAAGAACACTTTTCCTTTTCCCCTGGGCCACTTACAAAGCGCTGGAGGGCGCCGGGTCCATAAAGCGATGTGTTTCCTCTGCTGCGGTGGCTGCAGGTTATGCACGGCAGCCACACCATAATCCTCACACTGCAGCCCCTTCCTCCCACGCTACCTTTGTCTGGACAGAAAGTGCTATCGACTTCTCACACTGATAACACTGCAGGAACAAGCCAGCCATGGAGTTCACTGTGGTGAGTGCTTGGCGTGATGGGGAGAAGGTGGCCGAGTGGCTGTCCTGCAGGATCCCATGATCTGGGTGGACAATAAGATCCATTACATACAATTCAGAAAAACATCAGAGAGCACACAGCTCAGAGCCAAAGGATTCTGTAGCCCGTGAGGGCGGAGACGCTGCAGAGAGGAAAAGTGCTGTGGCCAGGAAACTTTAGGGAGGTGTGGGCAGGGGGAGAGAAGGGCATTTCAGGCAGAGGGAAGGACTTGGGCCTGGGCCAACAATGGTTAACGGCCCAGTGCAGACTGAGGACAGTGGAGACCACTGCTTAGCCAAGATGGATGTATCATCGAGGGGCAAGGCCAAGGCCGAGAAAGGCACCATGTAAGCATAGCCAGAGAGGCTCCTCCCCAGCAAAGGGTTCCCAGCTCCACAGGAAGACACTCCAGACACATTAGATGATATCCTTGGGGGTGGCGCTTTACAAGTAAAATGGCTCCATTCTCCTGGGACCCTCAGAGTCTCAGACTCTCAGTCTATTCAGGCAGGTTCTGATGCTTGACCCCAACCACAGCTGACACTGAAAAGCTGTCAGGATGTCATGAGATTAAGCCTACAATGATTCCAGGATGTGGAAGTCTTAGTGCCTGGGCCCAGAGTGGCAGGTGCAGAGCTGGGACTCAAACCCAGACTTCTCTGATCTAGATGTGTGAATTTCTCACACTTCAATACTGCTGGCCTCCCCCTGCCACCAAAGAAACTTTGAGTCTTTTTTTTCCCTCCTAATTCTCAGCTTTAGCAGCAAACATTTATGCTGGTGCAGATATAACATCAATGGCTTCCCATGAAAAGTAGGTTGATGGAACTGCTGACCTTGCTTTTTCACAGGTGACCATTTACCACTGGGACCTGCCCCAGGCACTCCAGGATGTTGGAGGCTGGGAGAATGAGACCACTATACAGCGGTTTAAAGAATATGCAGATGTGCTCTTCCGGAGGCTGGGGGACAAGGTGAAGTTTTGGATCACGCTGAACGAGCCCTTTGTGATTGCTTACAAAGGCTATGGCTATGGGACAGCAGCTCCAGGTAAAGGTCCCAGGCCGTTTGTCAGCTCTTTAGAGTGTGGCATTCTTATCACCTGTAACACATGAGATCCAGGTGGCACTGGAGGGGGAGGCCCAGGAAACCCTAAGGCATCGCCTCAGAGTCCCTGCCTCTTGCTCGAGGTTGTCTGACAGGCAGCACTGTCTCCTCTCTGACACCACTTTTGCTTCATGAACTTGAACTTCACACGTCAGTGCCTTCAAATGGCTTCATTTCTTTGCTCTGTGCCTCTGACCTGCATCGGATGGGAAGCTCCCTGAGATCAGGGGTGTGGACCTATTGATGAGGGAAAGGACTGTTCATCAGGCCGTACAGGTCATGGTCTGTTTTTTTGCAACTACAAAATCCCAAAGTTTGGATAATTGATTTGGCTGACCTGAGCTCAGTCTGACTTAAACCAACAGTCTTGATCCCACTGAGTGTAAACATTCATAAGTTCTGCTGCAGACGTGTTAGTGTCCTTGATTATGGAGACGTGTCCTGGGCCCTGCTGGGGTGATATGCAAATACATTATGTACAATTTACCTCTTTTCTAAGATACAAAATCTTTTCGTTCAAAACACGTATTTCCTTAAAAGATTTGATTAAGGGATTGTATCCTGTCCTTGCCCCTTCTGAACTACCCAATTTTTCTTTTCTCTAGTTCTGAGCTTAAGAGTAAAATTGTGTTCACATTCCTCACGACCCATTAAAGCTAGAAAGAGCTACTGGGCAATCTGCTTGGAAGGAATACCAGATGTATCTCCCATTGGTCTTTGGCATTTTGGTTTACCATTCCTTCCACATCTGAGAGGTGGCTTCCTAACGTTTGCTCACAAGGAATCTCTGTCAGCTGCTTCCACCAGTTATATTCTCCAATATAACTTTCACAGTGGGTTCCCAGAGATTGCAGGATGTCAGCTCCTGGGGTACACACTCTTCTGGGTACTTTGCCTGAGCCATGTGAGCCCCTCCTTGGGGGAGGGGTACAGAAACCAACATTTATCAAGTGCCTTCTCTTTGCAAATTAGTGCTGATCAGTGTTTCCATGTACCATTTCATTTCCTTCTGACAAGAACTCTTAATTGCTCATTTTGCAAGGGAAGAAACTGAAAGGCTGAATTGTTTGCCCAAAGTTATACAACTTGCTAGTATTCTTACTGGAGCCAGGATTTAAATTCCATTCTTCATAACACCAAAATCTTCATTCTTCTTCCCACATAGTGGGCATTGATAGGCAGAGCGACACTCTTGGCCACATTCATTTTTCATTCCCATCCATGTGTATGTTTCCAGGAATCTCCTCCAGGCCTGGCACTGGCCCATACATTGCAGGCCACAACCTAATAAAGGCCCATGCTGAGGCCTGGCATCTGTACAATGATGTGTACCACGCCAGTCAAGGTGGCACGATTTCCATCACCATCAGTAGCGATTGGGCTGAGCCCAGAAACCCTTCCAACCAGGAGGATGTGGAGGCAGCCAGGAGATATGTTCAGGTCTGTTTTCCCTCTGGGAAGTTTTTACTTTTGCTTGTTTTCCCCTCCTGTTATGATCTAATAGAAATAGAATTAGATTGCAAAACAAGGATTTAGGATCTAGGTTCTCTTTTGCTATTATCTGAGTTTGTGAACCTGAGAAAATCACCTAACTTTTTGAACCTTAGTTTTCTCACCTGCGGAATGGAAATCATCTACCTACTTCATAGATTTGTTGCGAAGAAAGTTCTTTGTGGTTGAGTTCTTTTAAGTCTTAAATAATTACTTGTACGTGTAGTTCTTACTGGGTGTAACACTGGCTTGAAGCTAACAGAAATTCCATCTCTTCAATCTCTGGTTTGACTGTTAGCTAATAAAGCTGGGCTGCAATGTCACACTTCACCTCTAGGTGTCACCCTCTAATCTCATTTCCTCAGCCCAAGAATTCTTTTAATTGGAAACTTCAGATTCTGTGAAACTCATTAGTGCCTCTAATTTACCAATTCCATGAGTTTAACATAAGGACATGCATCTTTTAGTTACGGATTTTTTAGTCTGGGCCCTGACAGGAGGAGAGAGAGAATGGCCCTCATCGTGGTAGTTTCTCCCTGGCTCCTGTGAATGTCTCTGAAGGGGAGAGAGGGTGCCTTCAAACATGTTTGAGCATCAGGAAAGAAAGCAAGGATCTCTCCAGATTGCTCCCCACTTTGGTTTTGTGGAGGGGCCTGCAGACTGTGGCCTTCTGAGGGGACACCAATGGCCTTGGTTTGCCAAATTCTTCACAAAAAAACTGGAAAAGGTGGTCAAATTAATAACTGCAAATAAAAGCCTAATTTTCTTGTTTGCTAGCCAGCTGAGGGAAAAGTTTTGAAAGAAAACGAATACGTCCTCCATTTCAGACTCACAGAACACATTGAATTAGAGGAATAATATGTTTCCTGAAATCAAAACCCCAAACTTCAGGAAATGTTAGGCTGCACTCTCATTAGATTCAGTCACTTGCTGGTGGCCTGTGAAACTGCAGCCCAGGACTATGGCATGCACATCCTTTAGTAAAATCAGCTTCTGTAGAGGGGTTTGATATGTTACCTCAGAACACATGGAAGCCTCTTTTATCAGAGTATGTGTTTCAAGCCTCATTTCTGACCAAGAATGGAAGGCTTCCCTCACCCCACACTTTGGGCATCAGCTAGCAGGTAAGAGGAGGAAGTGAAGACAGAAGCCTCTCAGGACCCCAGCATCACAGCATTTGGGTGGCCTAGACCTCATTCAAGAAAATAAAAGCATTTGCACTTTAGGGCTGCAAATCCAAGGCCCCAAAATATCATCCTTTGCCTGGGCCATGGGAACAGCCTTGCAGCTCAGCCCTCACTGGAAAGTTCTGGGTGATCCTTAGGCAAGATGATGGGGAAGGACCTGCTCCATGGTTAACAGGGGGAACTGCAGCTAGAGGCTTGTAGTCTTGTCTCCCTCTTCCACAGGGCCCTGCTACGGGCGCTGTTGACTGAGTCCTAGGCCAGTACTTGATTTGGTTCATCTCTCCTCATGCTGGCTTCAGCGAGACTGCAGCTAAGCAAATCAGATGCAGTGAACAGACCTTGGGCACTCAAGGTGCAGCATGCAGACAGCTACAGGGGAAACGAGAGTTTAAGATTGGGGAATGAGAGAATGTGGCGTGTGGGGGGCGGGGTGGCCCAAGGTTAGTGATTACCGAGCAGGGAGTCTCCTGGTGGGCCCACCTGATCATTGTAAGCCTGACTGTTCCCCAAACCCCACCTGCAGTTTATGGGAGGCTGGTTTGCCCACCCTATTTTCAAGAATGGAGATTACAGCGAGGTGATGAAGACACGGATCCGTGACAGGAGCTTGGCTGCAGGCCTCAGCAAGTCTCGGTAGGTCCGGGTGGCCACACACTCAGCCAAGAGAGTCAGGGGGAAATTTGGTCTGCGATGCCAAACAGGTTCCTAGGTGGGCAGCACAGTGGTGAGAGCATGGCCGTTGGGGTCAGAGAGGTGTGTGTGAAACATTATTGTATCTCTGAGCTTCCTTGCTTCCCAGGATTAAGCATGATTGTATATGCGAAGCTCTTAGCCCAGGACCTGGCATTGCTGTGTGCTTAACAAAAGGCAGTTGCTATTGTTTTTATTCTTCAGAACAGCCAGGAAATCTATCTCAAGGACACCCACTTCTTATCAATCCACAACCTCACTCCAAGGACAAATTCCCCAGCTCATTCTTTCCTATTCCACTGCCTTATGAGTGAATTTAACAGCAAATGGGAGATGGCCAGGCATGTGCTTTTCGTCATTTGGCCAGTAGGTGGCGGTGGTTTGCACAAAGCAGTCATACTTCCTGGTCTATCCCTCTTCCCGTCAAGGAAGTAATAGCAACATCAACAGTTGACAATTATGTATCTTCTATTGGTACTTTTATTCCTATTGAAAGTTGAGGCACAAAGATTAGAGCATGATCATCCAGCTATTAAATGGAGCTGGGATATGAAACCAGGCTGTATGATTCTAGGGCCCACCCTTAGTTTGAGGCACCCCGCTGGGATTACAGGTGTGGTGTATGGAAGAAGACAGAGTGCCCTGGTCTTATGGGAATATACCCACAAGCTCCAAGGAAGCTTATATACCATAGCTCAAAAAGCATGAATTCCTAGCATAGCCTTTGAGTCTTTCAAACTCTTCCAGATAGCCCAGCTACGGGGATTAAATAATCCAGTCCCCAGCCTTACAACACCCATCTTGGCCTGGTTAGGGCAGGTCCTGTTGAGCAGGCTGTGCCTAAAAGGCTTCATCAGCCAACTCTGGTCTCCAACAAGCAAGTGAGCGCTCCAGTCTATCAACACAACTTTGCTAAGTTCCTACTTTGTGCCAAGGTCAGATCAGGGCCCAGCCTGGGGGGTCCATGTAAGAAGCTTCCCTGTCTGGCTCCCCAAGTTGCTGACACATCAGCTGGGAAGACTAATCCACATCACTCCAGGGAGTTCTATTCCCCAATTTCTTCATGTCAAGAAACCTCAAGATGAGATCAGGGCAGGCTGGGTAGACCCAGGAGACTTCACAAGGCAGGATGTCAGCTGAGCTGGGCTTTGACAATGATAGTGTTTGGGAGAGCAGACGGTGTTCCATTCAAGGGGCAGGATGTGAGCATTAGCCCAGAGGAATGAGTGGGGCATGTGCAGCTGACGGGGGTGGAGGGTGGGAGGAGACAATATAGGACAGCATGGCAACAGTGGGGGGGAGGGAAGGGGGTGGCCAAGGCCACATCATAGATGGCCCGGAGGCCAGGCAGAGGGGCTCAGCCTTGATGCCATAGGCCCCAAGGAGCCATTGCTGGCTCCTGAGTAGAAGAGGGGTATGAGGGGACTGGGTTTTGGTGTTCTCCCAGTGAGCTTCAGAAACCCCAGAAAGGGAAGGTTTTGATACCCCCGTTAATGGTAGCAGAAAGGTCAAGATGAAGGTGTTCAATGGCTAAACAGGGCAATCTCCAGGCAACCCTAAACTAGCAGCGCCAGGGTCTCCCTATCAGAAGTGAACCTGAAAGTGCTGCATGCAAGTGTTTGTTAATCAAATTTTACAGGGAAGTCTCACTTACGGTACATGAAAAATGTTCTCTAAATATTTTATTTAAAAAGAGCATAGCAAAATCATGTGAGTAGAGAAGTTCAAATCTCTAAAGTTCATTAAATTTAATTTGTAAAAATATTTCTCCTACTGATAAGGATAGACTTTGAAGAGGCAAGCCTAAACAAACCACAATAAAATGGGTGATTTGTAAAAGGCAGATTATGGAAATACAAATTGTAAAAGATAGCCAACCTTACAAAGGATGAGTCTCAAGGTGTATACCTCAGACGTTTTTGATGTCAAAATCTATCATAGATGGTATCAGAAGTTGCCTGTTAATTGTTGAAGAAAACAAACAAACAAAAAAGTTGTATGTGCCCACGTGTGTGTGGCCCTGAAGGGAGGTTTCATTTTGCCAACAGGAAGAGTGAGGGTCTCAAAACAACAGGCGGAAGTGAGGTTTAAGGTCTGGTGGGAAGAGCCTTGGGCACTTTCAGCAGCGACCCCTGGCCATCTGCCCCCTAGTCACCACCAGGCAGTTTAAAGCACTCCCCGGACCTGTGCCAGGACATCTTCCCAAAGCATGACTCTTCCAGAAGTCCCATGCTCTTAATGGCTCCTTCCACACAGGCTCCCAGAGTTTACAGAGAGTGAGAAGAAGAGGATCAATGGAACCTATGACTTTTTAGGGTTCAATCACTATACCACTGTCCTGGCCTACAACCTCGACTATGACCCTTCGATCTCCTCCTTTGATGCAGACAGGTAAGATGGCCAATGGGGCCTGCCCAGAACAATCTTAGGAAAAATTAAGTTGCTCATTGGCTCACTCTTTACTTAGAGGCCTTCATGGCCTCAGAAAACCACCTCCTGATGTCACACATCCTGGGGTTATAAGATGAGCCCCATCTCCTGAGATACCTAATCCAACACCTATCAGTCTGGCAGCAATACAGGCGAGGATTTCCAAGATGCTTCCCATTTGGACAGACATGCTTGGAGTTTTAAAATAATGTTTTCAAGAAAAATCTTTTTCTTCCCTTGTTTTTGTCAAATTTGTTTCACTTATCATGTATTTCAGTTAAAATAAGAAGGCTTCTTTTTCTCATTGTCGGGATAAACACACTATTCTGGATTATATGAATAATAGATGTTTGTGGCAGAAGCAGCAAGAATAGGAAGTTCTTTTATGTGTCCTTTCATAAGTGTTCTGTGTGAAGAGGTAAACTACCTCTCATATATATACTTACATAGTTTACATAGTATATATTTATACATAAGTACATAATTGTTTCTTTCTACCTCAGTAGTGTGAATCTGTCCAGGTCCTTTCTTTGAAAACAACACCTACACCCTGACTACATCCTGAAACCACCAAAAGTCAGGCTTAACAAGGGGGAGCTGAGAAGACTCCGCTGGTCTCCAGTCACCCACTCAACTCTTGCTGCCTCACTGGTCCTGGGACTGTCTACTCAATGACCTAAAGCTTATGAAATACACCATTCAGTTCAGCTGAGCGAGATAAATCCAGATAAATACAATTAAATCTTTTCTTTTTTGGAGGAATTTGAATGTAAGAGATATCTAAATAACCGGTCTTAACTTAAAACGTATGATTCGATGATATTCGAGCTTCTGTGCCTCCCCCAGCAGGTGCTCCTTTGGCACAACCTGTTGCCCCCAACTCGTCCATAACTAGAAAGGCAGGGTCTTGGCACTTTAAGCGAGTCCCAGCCTATTGTTCCATCATCATACGAGGTGGGCGACGCAGGAGAGCCCATTCTCTGAAGACACAGCACTCACATAGGAGACTGGCTAGAGAAACCTAGGGCCCTTTTGCATCTACCATGGCATGTGGTGTTAACAGAGAGCTCACGGAGGGGTAGGTCCATGAGCAAGACCCTTCTACTGTATAGGTGGAAAACTACAAGAGAGAGCTTAAGTTACACGAGCATTGAATAGGGCAACTAGAACTTATGAAAAGAGAATCTGAGGCAATTTGACCATTCTAGGTTTAGTTATGACTCTCAAGTCTAGATAAAACCTAAGGCTTTTCTCAGTATAAATCCTGTTTTGTCTTAACTGCAAAGGGCCTCTAGGAATTTACAGGACCTAATCTTATGTTTGGTCTGGTAGGGGAGTTGCCTTCCTCGCAGATCCCTCTTGGCCAGACTCTGGCTCCTCATGGCTGAAGATGGCACCTTTTGGCTTCAGGAGGATCCTGAACTGGTTAAAGGAGGAGTACAACAATCCTCCAATTTATGTAACAGAGAATGGACTGTCCCTACGGGGAGAAACAGACCTCAATGACACTGCAAGAATCTACTACCTCCAGAGTTACATCAATGAGGCACTCAAAGGTATGACAGGCCCATCCCTTACCCCACATGTACCAACATCTGCAGTTAGAGTAGTACTACATCCACGAACCCCCATAATGAGAAAGATGAGGTTCCTTGCTCTTGCTGGGTTTAAGCCTTTTTGGGGAGCTGCACTCTTGAGTTTTTTTACTTCCTAGATTTAAGCTTGGCAGGCAAACCCAGTTGCCTGACACAGCTAGTCCCGAGTTCCTGTCCCTGAACAGCAGCGCCTGAGGGCGGTTTGGGCAAGTGCCAGGAGGCATGGGAGTTGTCTGTAGGGTCTTTTGTTCCCCAAGCAAAAGCTTGATATTCTCAGCTCAGTCGGACTTGGGGTGGGACTATGACAGGGAAACAGTAAAACTGAGTAAGAGAGTGAACAATGCAGCTGTGAAAACAATTAGAAAATCCTATTCCAGCTAAAATCTTTTCCAAAGGCCACTTATTTTCATAAAGAACACTAGTTTACCCATGTTCCTGACTCTCATTCAGGGTTGAGCCTTTTTAAAAAATACTGATGGCTCTGCAGCTCAATCCAAAGGACCCCTCTAACAAATAGTCTGCAAAAAATGGGCAGCTTTCTCAAAGAGCTAAAAAAAAAAAAAAAGCTCACCCTGACCTGCAAGTGGTGACTGTGGAAAAGCTGTGAGCAAGCACAGCCTCAAGAGGCCTGGTGGAAAGCTTGTTTTATGAGACAAGGGAATCTCATGCAAGTCCTCTCTGTGTTTGGACAGCTGTTCAGGATAAAGTGGATCTTCGAGGATACACGGTTTGGTGTTTGACAGACAACTTTGAGTGGGCTACAGGCTTTGCAGAGAGATTTGGTCTGTATTTTGTGAACTACACTGACCCTTCTCTCCAAAGGATTCCCAAAGCATCAGCCAAGTTGTATGCCTCTATCACCAAGTGCAACGGCTTCCCTGACCCTGCCACAGGGCCACACCCCTGTCTCCAGTCAGAAGGTGAGGTTTGGCTCTGGGAGAGACTGAAGCTGGGGGGTTAAGTGTGCAAGGGTCCTTTTTCAGTCTATTTTCTTCTAGTTTATCACCCTCTTCTCTGCCTCTCCATCCCCTTCATTCATTCAACCAATATTTATTTTCTTCAATGTTCTTAGGATGGAACAAAGGAACTGACTTAAGGTTAATGTTACATGTAGAAACTAGGCCATGGTCTGGGAATAGCAGGTCTAGAGTCTTGTCTCAGCCCAACCACTAACTTGGTGTGTGAACTTAGGCAAGAAATTAGGCAAGTGTTCTGGGTTGATGCAAGGATCAAAGATAATGTCTGTAAACACAGTGCCTGGCATAACATAAGGTGTCCAATATTTGCTGAATGACTGAAAAAGTATAAATTACAAATGTATGAGACAGCTATCCAGTTTAGATTATACTCTAAATGCTGATAAAGATGTTTAAAAAGTAGTACTACTTAACTTCATTCAGAGGCTCATAACTCAGTAAAAGGGACGTGCACCTCAGCAATGCACTCACTCTGGGTACCTGTATAACTTCTCCATCTAGCTTGGGCTTAAGACAGGTTAACATTAATCCAATAACTACATCTGTGCTAGTGTGTAAGCCTCCTTTTGTTGTCCTCTCCTAGATGCTGGACCTACCATCAGCCCTGTGAGAGACGAGAAAGTTCAGTTCCTCGGACTAACACTAAGTTCAACACAAGCCCAGGCAGCTTTGTATATACTCTTTTCTCTTGTGCTTTCTGGAGTCTGTGGTGTGGCATTACTGTCATACAAGTACTGTAAACACTCCAAGCAAGGGAAAACACAAGCAGGCCAACAGGAATTAAGCCCTATTTCTTCATTCTAAGTCATGTTACCACCTTCTCCAGTTTTGTGAAACAAGCCTTGTCTCTCTGTATACCTTTGCTGCCCACGAAACTTAGGATCTTACATCCTACCCATGCCTGACTTCTTCCTGAAGGCCTTCTGCACTGTTAGAGGCTACTTTAATCTTGAAGGATTTCAAGTCCCTGATTAAAAGAAATATCTGCATCTTTCCCCAGTATCAGGAATTCATCTGCGCATTAGTAAACTCTGCAAGGGGCTCTTGTGGAAATGTGCAGATACTTTCTCAACAGAAATTTTGCAGGCTAGCAGAGATTGGCATAAAATATTCAAAGTAATGAAAAGACCTACAACCAAGACCATACTACCCAATAAGGCTATAATTTAGCATCAAAGGAGAGAGAGTATCCCAGACAAGAAAAAGCTAACACTGCAAACTAGTATTGTAAAAAATGTTAGACTTCTTTAAGAAGATCAAAAATATGAGTAAGAAAAAAAGAAAAAAAAAATCTCACTGACAAAGGTAAACACTTAGTAAAAGCAGTGGACCAACCAACTATAAAACTAGTACAAGGTTAAAAATCAAAGGTAGGAAGATCATGCGTAATTATAGTAAGTTAAGGACTATACATATACATACAAAGAACAAGGTGGTGAGTAAAAATTGTGATTTTAAAATGCACTGAGACTTAAGTGACCGTCAACTTAAAATACTGTTATAAACAGAGCTTTGTATATATGAAGCACATGGTAACCATAAACCGAAACTCAGAGATAAAAATGTAAAAAAAGGATTCCGAACACAAAATTGTAGAAAATCATCAACATACAAACCAAGAGTAAGAAAATAAGGAACAAAGAACTAGAAAATAATCAGAAAACAATAAAATGACAACTACATACCTATCAGTAACTGCTATAAACATAAATCAACTAAATGCTCCAATCAAAAGATATAATGTACTGTATGGATAAAAGGGGGGAAAAAAGACCTTACATATGCTTCCTACAAAGAACCTACATAGGATCGAAAGACACACACAATAAGCAAAAAAGTAAAGGGAAGGAAAGTAAAGGGAAGGAAAAAGATTTCATGTAGATGGAAATGGAAAAAAAGATGGGGTAGCAATATATATACAAAATAGACTTTAAAACAAAGGCTGTAACAAGAGACAAGGAACAGCATTTCATAATGACGAAAGGATCAATCCAAAAAGATGATATAACTCTTGTAAACATCTAAACACAACATAGGAACACTTAAATATATAAAGCAAATATTGACAGACATAAAGGAAAAGATAGATACTAATATAATAGTAGGGGACTTTAATATCCCATTGACATTGATGGATAAATAAATCAGAAAAAAAAAAAAGGAAACAGTGGCTTTAAATGATACATTAGAACAGATGGATTTAATATTTTTAGAACATTTCACCCCAAAGAAGCAGAATATATGTTCTTTTCAAGTACACCTAGAACATTTTCCAGGATAAACCACATGTTAGGCCACAAAACAGTCCTCAATAAATTTAAGAATGAAATCATATCAAGCATCTTCTCCAGTCACAGTAGTAAAAAGAAAACTGAAAAAACACAAACACGTGGAGGCTAAATAACATGCACCAAACAATAAGTAGGTTAACAAAGAGATCAAGGAAGAAATCAAAAGATACCTTGAGACAAATGAAAATGAAAACACAATGGCTCCACAATCTAAGACACAGTCAAAGCAGTTATCAAAGGGAAATCCATAGCAATACAGGCCTGCCTCAAAAAACAAGAAAAATCTGAAATAAACACTCTAAACTTACACCTAAAAGGAGGAGAAAAAGAACACAGAACAAACTGAGTAAAAGGAAGGACATAATAACAATCAGAATGGAAGTAAATGAAATAGAATCTAAAAAACAATAGAATAGATCAATGAAACCAAGAGCTGGTTCTTTAAAAAGATAAACCTTTGGCCACGCTCATCCCCCCCCAAAAAAAAGAAAAAAAGAAAAAAAGAGAGAGAGAGAGGGAGAGAGAGAGAGTCTAAACAAGCAAAATCGGAAATAAACGAGAAGTAACAACTGTCACCACAGAGATACAAAGGATTGTAAAAAAAAATACTAAAAACCATTATATGCCAACAAATTGGACAGCCTGGAAGAAACAGATGATTCCTATAAACATACAATGTTCTAGAGAGCTGAATCAGGAAGAAACAAAAAATCTAAATAGACCGAAAGCTACTAACGAAATCGAATCAGTAATTAAAAAACTGAACGAACAAAAGTCCTGGACCAGATGACTTCAGAGGCAAATTACACCAAGCACTCGAAGAATTAACACCTATCCTCAAACAATTCTAAAAAACTGAAGAGGAGGGAAGGCTCCCAAACTCATTTTACATGGCCAGTATTACCCTGATACCAAAATCAAAGACACTCCAAAAAAATTATAGACCATAGATGCAAAAATCCTAACAAGATATTAGCAAACCAAATTCAGCAATACATTAAAAAGATTATATGCATTATCAAATGGAATTCATTCCCGAGATTGGTTGGTTCAATATCTGCAAATCGATTAACATGATACACCACTTAAACAAAATGAATAATAAAAATCATGATAGCAATAGATGCAGAAAAAGCATTTGACAAAATCCAACATCCATTTATGATAAAAATTCTCAGCAAAGTAGGGATAAAGGGAACATAGCTCAACATATAAAAGGCTACATATAACAGACCCACAGTTAACATCATAGTCAATGGTGAAAAGCTAAAAGCTTTTCCTTTAAGAACAGGAACAAGACAAGGATGTCCACCTTCACCACTTTTATCCAAGATAGCACTGGAAGTTGAAGCAATACAAGAAAAAGGAAAGACAAAGCATCCAAATTAAAAAGGAAGAAGTTCAGTTCATTATTTGCAGATGACATGATACTATATAAAGGGAACCCTGAAAATTATACCAAAAAACTATTAGAACTGAGAAATTAATTCCGTAAAGCAGGATACAAAATTAATATTCAGAAATTGGTTACATTTTTATACACCAATAATGAATTATTGGAAAGAGAAATTTTTAAAAATCCCATTTATAACTGTATCAAAAAGAATAAAAACATAGGAATAAATTTAAGCCAGAAAGTATAAGACCTGTACTTGGAAAACTATGACACTGAAGAAACTGAAGAAGATACAAATAAATGTAAGCCTGTACCATATTCACGGATAGGAAGAATTAACAGTGTTAAATGTTAAAATGTCTACACTACCTAATCTATAGATTCAATGCAATCCTTATTAAAATACCAATGGCAGTTTTCATGGAATTAGAACAAATAATCCGAAAATTTATATGGAACCACAGAAAAACCCCAAAGAGCCAAAGCAGTCTTGAGAAAGTAGGAAAAAGTTGGAGGTATCACTCTACCCAGTATCAAACTATACTACAAGACTACTAATCAAAACAGCATGGTGCTAGCATAAAAACAGACACAGATTAATGGAACAGAGTAGAGAGCTGAGAAATAAACCCATGCCTATACAGTCAATTAAGCTATAACAAAGGAGGCGAGAGTATACAAATTGGGTGGAGTCTCTTCAATAAATGGTGCTGGGAAAACTGGACATATATATGCAAAATATATAGGTATATGAATCTAAACCACTTTGTTACACCATATACAAGAAAAACTCAAAATAGATTAAAGACTCAAATGTAAAGAAACATAGCAGAGTGATAGACGTCCCCAGATCTCTCCCCTTGAAACAATAAGCTGAATATCTAAAAATCAACAAAAAGTCTCAAACTGCACACCAGCACGTCTGAGCATGAGAACTGCACATAAGAGCTAACAGAGGTCAGAACCCCTAGAGTCGGGAGGGATTCTGGCAGGAGACTGTGAGAAACAAAGAAGCTGTCTCTCTGAAGCCAGAGATCCCAGTAGGAGAAGGGAGAAGGTGTGGCGAGTTCCCCAAACAGCCCTGCCTTGGAGAGCTGTGAGCTCCATGTGGCCAGAGACAGTGCCCAGTCATCAGGGCAGAAAGCAGAGAAGCGGGGATGGCAGAAAAACAACAGTTGATTATTACCAGCTGCCATTGCAAAAAAGAAGGCTGAGCTGCAGACACAGCCCCCGTTCCCCATCCAGAGTGCCCCTCCCCCATACACTATGAGATTGAACTCTGCGGAGCCCTAGGGGAATCTGAGCAAATGCTACCACAACTGTTGCCAACACTGACTGGGATTCAGACTGAGGGTAGCAAGCATGATTAAATATAAGGAGAAAAAAAGGCATTATTAAGACTATATAAAGCAGGGATCCAAGAGGCTTAGACACCACCTACTGGAAAGCAAAAGAAAAATGCTTTCTTTGCAACAGGCTAAAGAGAGATCTTTATATAATAAACCTTCTTTCTCAGGAGGGGGAGAGCAGAACACACTTCCATTAGTGCCCAGGTGAAGAAATAGTCCATTAAACACCATGAACAACCAAGGTGACAAGGCATCTCAGAAAGAGAAAAGTCTCCAGAAAATAAGCTTAAAGAGACAGAAATATGCAAATTAAATTACAGAGAATTCAGGATGGTACTTCTGAAAAAACTAAGTGAGACCCAAACAACTTATATCAACAATTTCAGGAATTGAAAAAATAACTAGATGAGCAGAATGAGTTCTTTAGCAAAGAGATTGAAACTCTCAAAAAGAACCAAATAGAACTTCTGAAGAAGAAGAACTGAAAGATGAAAAATAAAATAGCAAGCCTGGTATACAGAGTGGGCCAAATGGAGGAAAGGATCAGTGATATTGAAGACAGAAATCTAAAATCAGAAGGAAGAAGAGAGAAATGAAAAATAATGAAAGAGATACAAGAACTAGCTAATATCATCAGGAAAAGAAATGTAAGAAAAATGGGCATTCTCTAAGGAGGAGGAAAACGAGCAGGGATTAGAAAGCATTTTAAGACAAATACTTAATAAAAAATTTCCCAAATCTAAAGAATGATCTGGAGCTTGGAATTCAAGATGTCAACAGAACACCCAGTTATCTCAACCCAAAAAGGCCTTCACCAAGACATATTATATTAAAATGATCAAAAATAAACAACAAAGACAGAATTCCCAGGGCAGCCAGGGAAAAGAAGATAAGCTATAAAGGAAAACCCATTAGATTATTGTTAAACTTCTCAGCACAAACCTTACAAGCCAGAAAGGAGAGGAATCAAATATTCAAACTATTAAATGAAAGGCACAACCAGTCAAGAATGATGTATCCAGCAAAGTTCTCCTTTAGATATGAAGGAGAAATAAGGCATACAAAAACAGGGAATTCTCCACTACGAGGCCTGCATTACAGGAAATACGGAAAGGGGTCAACTCGCCTAAAACAAAATGACAAAAAAAAATACATAACTAGGAGTAAGGCAATTAGCATGCATATAGAAGCAGAGGAGTGCAACCCTTACTAAGAACAGGGCATTATAAGTTTAAACAATGAGAGAATTACTATAGCAAGATAGTAATGAATGTTCAGCATATGTAGGGACAAATTGAGATAACAATGACTGAAAAGAGGAGGATTCAAAGATCCAAATTCGCAAAGAGGAATGGAGATAAGGCGTGTGAAGAAAAGGGAGGACTGTATATATATCACGATCCTTTACATATTCGTAATGGTAACCACGAGCCAAGATTCCGAACCAGCCAAGATTCAGAACCGAAGCATATAACACAAAACAAGAAGGACCAGAGGAAAAACCCACAAAAGCCAGCCAAAATAAGGAAAACAAAAGCACGACAAGGAAGCAATGGAAACATTAAGCTACCAGAAAGCGAAATATAAAATGGCTATAAGATCACATATTTCAATAATTACCCTAAATGTAAAAGGACTGAAATCACCAATAATAAGGCACAGAGTTGCAGAATAGATCAAAAAACCCAACCATGTGCTGCCTCCAGGAGACACTTCTCAGTTCCAAAGACAAATAAAGACTCAAAGTGAAAGGGCAGAAAATGATATTTCAAGCAAATGGCATTCAGAGAAAAGCGGGAGTAGCGGTACTAATATCAGATGAAATAGACTTCAAAATAAAAAAGATAAAGATACAGAGGGACACTTCAGAATGATAAAGGGAATCATGCACCAAAAAGACATAACACTTATTAATATCTATGCTCCCAATCAAGGAGCCCCAAAATATGTAAAGCAATTACTAACAAAACTAAAGGGAGAAACAGACCAAAACACTATCGTAGTAGGGGACCTAAATACTCTACTGTCAGATATGGACGGATCGTCCAAACAGAAAGTCAATAAGGAAATAACATCCTTAAATGACACATTAGACTAACTGGACATAATTGACATTTACAGAGTGTTCTATCCCAAAGTAGCTGCTTAAACATTCTTCTACAGTGCACATGGAACATTCTCAAGAAATGACCACATACTGGGACACACAGAAAGCCTCAACAAATATAAGAGGGCAGAGGACCTGAACAGACAATTCTCCCTAGAGTACATACAAATGGCCAACAAATATTCGAAAAGATGCTCAGCTATTGGGGAAATGCAAATCAAAACCACAATGAGATACCACCTCACACCTGTTAGAATAGTTATAATCAACAGGACAAGTAATAACAAATGTTGGAGAGGATATGGAGAAAAAAGACCCCTCATACTGCTGGTGGGACCGCAAGTTCATACAGCCACTATGGAAAACATTATAGAAGTTCCTCAAAAAACTAAGAATTAATCTACCATATGATCCAGCAATCCCTCTACTGGGTATTTACCCCAAAGGCTTGAAAACCCATATCTGAAAAGATATTTGCACAGTGATGTTCATAATAGCATTATTCACAGTGGCCAGGATGTGGAAGCTACCGAAGTGTCTTACAATAGATGACTGGATAAAGAAGATGTGGTGCATATATACAAGGGAATATTAGCCATAAGAAGAAATGAAATATTGTCACTTGGGATAATATGGATGGACCTTGAGATAATCATGCTAAACAAAATAAGCCAGACAGAAAAAGTTGAAAATCGCTATCACTTATTTGTGGGATATAAATCTAAAAGCAACAAATGAACAAGACAGACAAACAGATTTATGGACATGAACTATAGACTAGCGGTTACCAGAGGAGTAGAGGGGAGGGGAAAAGTATATGGGGTAAAAGGGGTCAAATATGTGGTGACAAAAAGAAATCTAACTATGGGAGGTGAACACGCAATGTAAATATATATATATATATATATATATATATACGCCTTACTGTTAAGATGTACAGCTGAAAGTTACTGGATTTCATTAAACAATGTCACTATAAAATAAATAAATAATAATAAGAAGAAGAAAGACTTAAATGTAAGGCCCAAAACCATAAAACCGTTAGAATAAAACAAAGGCAATAATTTCTTTGACATCGCTCTTAGCAGTATGTTTTTTGGTATGTTTCCTTTGGCAAGAGAAAAGAAAAAATGGAACTACATCACGCTAATGAGATTTTGCAATGTGAAGGAAACCATGAACAAAACAAAAAGACACACTACTGAATGGAAGAAGATATCTGCCAAAGATATATCTAATAAGGGGTTAATATTCAAAATATATAAAGAACTTGTACCACTCAATACCAATATAATAAACAACGCTATTAACAAATGAGTGGAGGACCTGAATAAGCATTTCTCCAAAGAGGATATACAGATAGCTAATAGACATTATGAAAAGATGCTCAAGATCACTAATCATTAGGGAAATGAAAATTAAATCACAATGAGATATCACCCTGCATCTGTCAGAATGGCTATGACAATAAATCAACAAACAAGTGTTGGCTAGAAGATGGAAAAAACAAGACCCTTGTACAATGTTAGAATTGTAAACTGGTGCAGCAACTATGGAAAATAGTATGAAGGGTCCTCAAAAAATTAAAAATAGAACTACCATATAACCCAGAAATCCCATTTTGAGAGTATTTAGCTGAAGAAATCCAAAACACTAATTCGAAGATATATGCACCCCCATTATGTTCATTGCAACATTATTTGGAATATTCGAGATACAAAACTAACCTAACTATCCACAGACAGATGAATGGACAAAGAATATGTGGCACATATATACAATGGAATATTAAAAAAAAAAATAGAATATTACTCAACCATAAAAAGGATGAAATCTTGCCATTGGTGACAACATGGATGGACCTAGAGGGTGTTATGCTAAGTAAAATAAGTCAGAGAAAGACAAATACCATATGATTTCACTTATATGTGGAATCTAAAAAACAAAATGAACCAACAAAATAAAAACAAATTCATTGTTACTGAGAACAAACTGATGGTTACCAGATAGGAGAGGGGTTAGGGGAATGAGTGAATAATGTGAAGGGATTAAGAAGTACAAATTGGCATTTATAAAAATAGTCATGGGGATGTAAAGTACCACAGAGGGAATACAGTCAATGACATTGAATAACTATGTATGGTGTCAGATGGGTACTAGATTTATTGGGGTACTCCGTAAGTTACATAAATATCTAATTATTATGTTGTATACCTGAACCTAATATACTATTGTATGTCAACTGTAACTGAAAAATGAATAAGAAACAAAAACAAAGTGAAACCACTTGGGAAAGGAAAAAGTAGTTTTCAATTGGTTTTCAAAAGGTGATCATGCTTGAAATTTTCTCGTAAGCATTCCTTACCTGAATTGTTCTACCTATAGAAAATTCCTATGAAAATGTTCTGCTGCCGTGGGTCCCAATCTGAAAGTCAAGACTTGTGGTGTGCGTACATTTTTCTCCATCAATACAGACGAAAAGTTTGTCAGATGGGGGTGAGGGTGGTTCTAAAAATGATACTGAAGATACTTCTTGGAAAAAAAGAGTATTATAAGCCGTCAATTACATATAAATTAATCTCAAAATATAACATAACTTTTTTTGGGGGGGGGCATGGATGAAGTAATATAAAGTTTCACATTAAATAAACTTCTAAGAAGAGCAGCATAAATCTGGGGGAAAAAAGAATATTAAAACTTTATAAAATTAGTTATACAAAGTAGTTTGCTGGCAGACAGAGAAGAGAAAAAGATCAACAAAGGAAAAGAGAACCTAGACAGAGAACAACTACATATGGGAATAAGGTACATGAAAAAGGTGGCACACCAAAACAGTGGAAAGATGGATTATTCCATAAATGGTGGTGGGTCAACATGGTTAGCTTTTGAGGATGTCACTCACAGGCATGCGGATGGGAGCTAGATCGCTTCCTGTGATATCAGATTTAAATGTAATAAAATGAAACCATGAGTATACTAGGATAGAAGGAAGAATTTTTTTAAATTAATTTTTGAAGTGGGAAAGGTATTTATAAACAAAGGCCTAGAAGTCATAAAGAAAAACACTGATAAATATGACCACATAAATATTGTAGCAAAAAGTTACCATCAACATACTCATCAAAAGATAAACAGGGAGAAAATATTTACAGCAAATGCTAGACAAAGGGCTAATTTTCTTAATATACATGAAATTCTTATAAATCAGTAAGAAAAAGATAGAAAACACAAAATAAAAACTGGCAAAGAATACAAACAGGCAGTTCTCAGAAAAATAAAAATGACCACTAATCTTAAAAGATGCTCAATTTCATTTGGAATCAATATAATGCATTAAAAAAATGCCATTTTTAAACTATCATGTTGAAAAACATGAAAAAGTATAATACAAAGATGGCAAGGACATGGGGAAATTAACATTCTCATACACAATTGGTGGGAGTATGAATTCATAGAGCCTTCAGACAAGGCAATTTGACAGGATCTTTTATAATCCAACTTTGACTCGGAAAGTTATACAAACGTATCCTGCAGGTATATTCTCACAGCTAATATACCCTCACAAAGATGTTCACTGTAGCAATGTTTGTAACAGAAAAACAAAAACAAGCAAAAAAAAAAAAAAATATATATATATACATATATATAACTAATGAATGCCACCAGAGAATGGATATTAAATTGGAGGTACATTTATCAAGTAAAAGGCTATACAGGCACTAATAAGATGAGGTAGCTATGTACTGATAGGGAAAGTTCTTCAAAAACATATAAGTAAAAGAGCAAGATTCATAGTAGTATATGTAATATGATCCCATTTATTTAAAATATAAAGATTACATATTTGCTTATTATGCATTAAAATTTTCTGAAGATTACAAAAGAAACTGTTAAGAGGTTACTTCTGGGAAATAGAACTGGGGGTAAGATGCAAAGGGGAGGTTTTTATTTTTTAACCTTCCATACTGTTTTGAGTTTTTCTTTACCATGTATACTTTTTTTAAATATAAAATTGAGAGATCCTTCTACTCAAAAGATTGTGAACCATTCTTTCGTATATGGTTCTCTAAGATCTACATTTGATTTTTTTCAAGGCAAACTCACTTGAGGTACTCCAAGTTTTCGTGAATATGTTTCTAATAGTTATGAGTAGGGTCACATTCATTTGAGTATTTTTGTTTTTAAATCATGTATTGGTATATTTTTAAAGATGACAATCTCTAACTTAAATGGGATGCTGGATTTTTCTTTTTCAAGCACACTTTTTAAATTACTGACATAATATGATCATTGCAAAAAATTGAGAGAACATATATAAGGGTTTGAAAAAAAGAGAACTAAAATCACATATAACCACTCAATGTTTGGCGTGTTTTCTTTTTTCTTTACATTATATTAATACATAGTAGCATCTATATATAAAGTGTGGTTACAAAGCTAAGAGCATACTGTTCACCAATAGCTCTGTATCCTGCTTTTTCTCCCCAACATATAACGTATAATTGAATTAATATTGTACCATTTCTTCACATCGAAAGTTAATCATTTCTGCACAAGGCATTTAGTTGGTTTCTAGTTCTTAGGTAAAATAAATATCACTTAATGAATATATTTATGCCTAAATTTTGTCTGCATTTATGATTGTTCCTTAGAAAAAATTGTTAGATCAAAGAGTATGAAATATTTGTTTCTCATAATGTTTTTCAAAAACATTATACCAGTTTTCACTTCAACCACCAGCAGAGCCTGTTTCCTTGCCAAAAATGACTACTACCATTTAAAAAAATCATTGTTATTTCATAGGTGAAACAAGATTGCTGAGAAAATTTCTTCCTCCTATTACAAAATATAAAGTCAGGGTCCTTTCTACATGTTCACTCAAGTGCTAGGTCTCAATCTAAAAAAGAGGAACTGTCAAGTTTACTCCCTTTTTCAAACATTATTAGTTTAGCAGACCCCACTCCCAAAAACATACGGTAGGTAAAGTACCATTTGAGATTAAGAATCTCTTTAAAGTTCTTCAAAGTAACCAAATGAGCAAAAGGCATATCTTTATTCCATACTTCTTGTCCTACACTACAAGTACTTTAGGTCATTGAAGTAGGATTGAGAGCAAAAATTTATAAAGGTAAGGGGACTAGTTGCAGATTAGCTGTTGTTTTGCATTTCATGAGGACAAAGACCAGAACATTATGCGAAGTGATGCCTTGCTGACTTAGGAGAGATAGTAACATAGCATTGATGTGTGTCAAATTTCTTCCTTCAGTGATATTTAAGGTAAAGTGGTCAGCTACTTTCCTGATAGCTCCAGGGCACTACTAAGGGTTAAAAACCAGACACATGACCTCAACAGAGCCCTGTGCAACAAAAAGATGCGAGAATAACAAAACTTAAAGCAAAAATGAGGTCATTACAAGTTTTGGAAAAGATTTTTTATTCAGTGTTTAAGATTAAAAACTACAAGATTTTGCTTGCAGCTGATGAGCAAAAAGAAAAAAAAAACAAATTACCATCTGATTGGCTAGTTAAAATGCTCTGACTCAGAGTCAAATTACTCAGTGACATATGTTACTTTGTGGGGGCTTAAAGAGTCCTGGAGCAAAACAGTTTAAACAAAACCGTATCATCTGAGACCACAGGACTAATGGGTATATGAAATACTGAATAAGAAAGCTTATGAAAGGAGGCTGTGGAAGACCTTTTGATTCTTTTAGGCTTCTAGTAGCTGGTTACCATATGCAAGGACCTAGCAGCCAGTTATTTTATCTCTTGACTTGTCTGAGTTAAAACAACTTTAACCCACTAAGCGGGAATAAAGAGACACTTTATAGATCAGTTGGAAAAAATAAAGCAGTTCCACTTCTCCAGCAGAATTTTAGTTGAATTAAATCATAAGAGAAACAATGATTATTGCACATACTGTACTTGTCACACTACATCTGTTGAGTAGAATTCCCATTCCAAGTGTTATTTTCATCTTCACCATCATCTTGAGTCCTCAATCTATATATCTTCCCCTCCTTTTTAAAGTCTTCCCCCCGTTTCTCCAGCACTCTTTTTCTGACTGGTTCCCTGATACAACAAAAGAGGGAGAAAAGATAATATAAAATGAGAACAGCAATAATATAAAACTGTTTCCCTTACAATTCCATTAGTATAGGCAATAATACTTTCAGTTACAGAAGATAATTATATCTACGATTACAGTACTAGACTTCATACATTTTTAGCAGTTTAACTTCACCTTTTCTCCAAGCCAAACCAGCCAAATCATATTTTCCACTTCCATTTATTTTTTTAATAATAATTTTTCACTTTTCAGTTATAGTTGGCATACAACACTATATTAGTTTCAGATATACAACATAGTGAGTAGATATCTATATAACTCACAAAGTGATCACTCCAATAAATCTAGTACTCCTCTAATATTATTGGCCATATTCCTTATATTATACTTTCTATCTCCATGACTACGTGTAACTACCAATTTTTACTTCTTAATCCCCTCCCCCTTTTCCACCAATCCCCTCAAACCCCCTTTGATTTGGTAATCCTCAAAACATTCTCTGTATCCATGAGTTTCTGTTTTGTTCTTTCGATTCCACATATACATGCAATCATATGGCATTTATCTTCCTCTAGGTCCATCACACAATTTCTTTTCCCATCCCCTTACTTTTAGTCTGAGTGCATTTTAATTTGAAGTGAGTCTCTTGTGGGAAGCATATGTAAAAGTCTTGTTTTCTTATCCATTCAGCAGCCCTATCTTTTGGTTGGAGCACTTAACTCTTTTTCATTTGAAGAATTTACTAATACTTATGCCATTCTTTATTCATATTTTTGCTACATATTTTTTCTTCTTCTTAAAGAAGTCCCTCCAACATTTCCTGTGATACTGGCTTGGTGATGATGAACTCCGTTAGCTTTTTCTTGTCTGGGAAGCTCTTTATCTCTAAATGATAGCTTTGCTAGATAAAGTAATCTTGGTTGTAGACCCTGGGTTTTCATCACTTTGACTAATTTGGGACAAGCCCTTCTGTCCTGAAGTTTCTTTTAAGAAATCAGCTGATAGTCTTATGGGAGCTCCCTTGTAGGTAACTTTTCTCTTGCTGCTTTTAAGATTCTCTCTTTGTATTAAACCTTTGGCATTTTAATTATGTGTCGTGGTGTGGGCCTCTTTGCATTCATCTTTTTGGGGACTCTCATCTTTTTGGATTGTATGTCTATTTAGTTTCCCAGGTTAGGGAAGTTTTCCATCATTATATCTTCAAATAGGTTTTCAACTTATTGTTCTTCTTCTCCTTCCGTTATATCTGATGTTATCCCATAGGCTCCTTATATTATCTTCATTATTTTGGATTTTTTTTTGTTATTGCCATTCTGATTGGGTGTCCTCTGCTACCCCATCCTCTATATTGATGATTTGATCCTCCGTTTCCTCCACTCTGTTGATTCCTTCTAATATACTCTTCGCCTCAGACACTGTATTCTTCATTTCTGACTGGTTCCCTTTTCATAATTTCCATCTCCATTTTTATGTTTTTTATCTCTTCGTTAAAGTTCTGAGTTTGTCTACTCTTCCCTTAAGTTCCTTGAACAGTCTTATAACCAATGTTTTGAACTCCGCATCTGGTATAGTCCTTGTCTCCATTTTGGTGAATTTTTCTGAAGCTTTGTTTTGTTTTTTCAAGTGGGACATTATTTCTCCCCATTTTGGCTGTCTCCCTGTGTCTGTTTCTATGTATTAGGTACAACTCCTAAGTCTCTCAGTCTTAACAGAGTGGCTTTATGCAATGTGTGTGTGGGCCCCTTGGCACAAACCTGAGAGGGGTCCAGCTGCAGGCCAAGTTCAGCCACAGCCTGTGTACCTCCAGGGCCATCTGTTAAGTGTCATCAAGCAATCCACATATGGCTGCCACCCATGCTAGGCTTATAGGTGCCTCAAGGGGTCAAGTTTGAAACTGAGGCTGGCTGCCACTAGTGCAGGGTTTGGGGCTGCTCAGCAAGAGGTACGGAACATACTGACGCCAGATGCTGCTTCTTTGCATTTTGTGAGCATTTGAGAAATTTTATGAAAGTTCACAGAAGGAGCCAAGACAGTCCATTTATATGGAATAAAATCACAGCAAGTAGCTTGGGTAGGCCCACAAGTTGGGAGAAGTGGAGTCTCAGAGAATCCCCTTGGCAGAGTGACCTGTGTTATCCCTTCAGCCCTCACCCTGAAACCCAACAGCTCAGTGCCTCCCTGTATGTCCCTGGCGCCCTTCAAGCAGTTACTCCAGCACTGGAGTTCGGAGCCAGTGATCTGTCAGTGAGTAAGGACAGGAGTGGGCCCGTCAAGAGGAAGGTCTCTGTTTCCCGCAGCCCTCCATTTCACTCAGTCACAACCTCTGTTGGTTTTCACAGCCAGAGGTTGGGGACACTTTTCTCAGCACTGGAACCCTGGGCTAGGAGCCTGGTGTACCTCAGCCAGGACCCGTCAGTCTTAATGTGGCGGGGTTGGGGTGGAGGCCACTGCAGCCAAGATAACCCTCTTGATACTCAATCGCCACTCCAGTTGTGGGACTGGGCTGTTTGGTGTCTCCGCCCCATTTACCATTTTGAGGTGATCTGTTATTTGAGGTGACCTAGTTGTAGGGCTTCTATTCAGCCAGACCTCTGGCAATTCCAATGTATTGGTTGCTCTGTAGTTTTGTTATAATTTTAGTGTGGCAGCTAGAGGAGGCATGCAGAACCTTTACCTTTTACGCCATCTTGAATCTCTTCCATATATTTTTTGATGACTCAGTAAGCTTTAGAAGAGCAGATCTATCTGCCAACTAATCTTTCCTTTATTATTTATGCAAGCTGACATAGTTACTAAAACAATTATGCTTTACACAGCACCCTAGAAGCTATCCAAAGTTCTATTCATAGCCTAATTGACAGAAATGGTCAATTACCAATTTTTAATCCTTTTATAATCTTTAATTACTTATACAATTAAGAACGGGATTTCAATCCAAAATAGGAAGGAAACAGGGGTTAAATTTAAACTTATATATTCTCCAACTCTAGAGGGGGACAGAGAGAGCAAAAAGAAAAAAAAAGGAAAACCAATAGAGGAACATGAAGTTTTGCCCTCTCAGACATAGTCATCCCATCCTTTACCCAAACCCAAGTCCCACACAGCAAGCTATCCCATATTATAGTAATTTAGGATTAAATGCTTCCACTCATTGCTCAGTAACATTTCCAAATTCAGCACTAATAAGGCCTAGTTTGAATGCTGTTCTAACACTAGAGAAGAAATCTCCCTGTCCCCACTTGAGCAATGTACTAAGGATATAACTGGTCTTTCTGCCTAATAGCTAATGAAGAAATCAAGATAAAAGTTAGATCAGCCCAATCACAGTATCTACACAAATCTTAATCTAGGAGTCATTAGGACTCAAGACTAGGATCTCCTTACTGTTGGAAAGGATTTTCATTACTTATTACATAGAATTAGTGTAACAATTTGGTAAAATGCCTATTAATGGCCTAATAGAGTGTTTAACAATAGTTGGTATATTGTGTAATAAATTATATTATTATATAATCTCGTCTTCTAGAAAACTACTTCCTGTTAGCCTGTTAAAAAATGCAAAATCTTAACAGAGGTATGAGTTAAAATGATTAGTGTTGTCTGCTGGTATTACCATTTTAACCTTGGCCATCTGCAATACAAGTAAGGCATCTTGGTTAAGGGACTAGTCCAAATAACTCTCCAAATAACTGGATAGTCCAAATAACTATCCAGTTTTCTCAGCTTGGTCCTTCTCTAAAAGACCCAGAGAAAATTCTCAAGAATACAATCCCTCTAAAGAAATTACACAAAATGATTGTGAGAAATGAACAGAGTATCTTGTCAGACAAAACATGGCTAGCCAAAAAAATATTACTACTTACGCCTGAAGAAAATCTACTCTTCTAATTATGGGATGAAGAAAATTCAATAAATAAAATAATAAAACCAAAAGAAGTGAAATAGCTTTCCATGGAAGAGGTTTTAGGAATATGGCTGAGAAAACACCAGTAGGTGAGCTTCCCTGGAGAGATGATATAATAAATGCTCAGAACATTTGGGGTTTTTTCCCTTATACAGAAAGAAAATGAAGTACCTAAAAAAATTTCTTATTCTGAATAAAATATTGGGCATTACTAACATATTTTGCAAACAGGAAAAACACAGATACCTTTTTTCTGGATTGTTGGAAGATGCAAGAGTTGATGACTCTGAAGATGCTGCTCTCACTGAGGTCTGTGCAGGAGGAGGATTACTAAATAAGAAGTTGCTAATCAGTCTCCAGATGGCAAGGAATGGGTAAAGTACTGTTCCCAACAATGTCCAAAAGTCTCCACTGGAAGAATGTACCATGGATGTAGTTGGTCTTCCTGCCTAAAAATTAAAAAATGAACTACATCAGCCAAATCACATCACACTTAAGGTTCTAGGTGAATCTTATATCTGAAAAAGAAAGTCTTATTGATTTCAGTTTACTACAAGAAGGGAAATTACCAACTTTTGCTGTTTTTCACGTGTATATAAACTTCTGGACATTCCTAGAACTCTGTTTTTTTTAAAGAAGCAACCATAACATAGAAACCAGAAAGTTCTCGGTGAAATGAACCAATTATTTTTAAGAGAACTTTTCTACTGAAGTTAGTAACTTTGATATGATTGAAAAAAAGAAAAAAGTTTCAAACCTCGGTCAATGCAATTAATCCTGATTATTGGAGAGGTAACTGTTTTAGGTGTGGGGCTCTAGTTCAGATCAGGGAAAGCTAGACTAACTCAGGCACAAAAGCCCCGAGGCTCTTATCCAAATTCCAGCATTTAAGGTGGCACCTTGTCAAAGTCATTTAAGCTTTTGGAGCCTCTTCATATTATTGTAAGGATCAATTGGTATTAATGTTAAAAATGAATATTTTTATGTTAAAATGATTTTTAAAAACCTGGTGAACAGTAGAGTCATACACAAATAAAAGACACTAAGTCTACAGATTAGACGCTTCGCATTTTTTTTCTTCTACTGGTCATTTTTTGTACATGAAAATAGGTGAGGTAAAAAGCTGAAAAGTAATCTATTTACTTAATGTCTCACTAATAATAAAAATACATAAAGCATGGGATAATGGAACAATAAATTGATCTAACATTTTTTAATAATTTGGATTTTAATTATCCACAGTATATAGCTTTTATCTTTCCTTACATTTATTACAAGAAATAACCACAAGTAGAACAAATTATTAGAAAAAATATATACATACTGGTAATAGTACCACTGAAGCACTTGGGGCAAGTTCCAAATCCAATAACTTCTTTTTATAATCTTCTTTGGTAAATTCTCTCCTGGGAAACATGGTTGCTAATGAAAAATTACCATATGTGTTGCCAACAGTCTGTAACACAACAATAAGTTTACAAATATTAAAATGGTTCCTTTTCAAAGTAAGGTATTACATACTCATATGCATCCGAAATGACTGCTTTAATTAAAAGTGCCTTGATTTAAAAAGTTCATTGAAATGTAAACTCAAAAAACATTAAAAACTGTGCTTCACAAATATAGCTGAAAATCCAAATAGTATTTAAAAAGCTTTTATAATTCAAAAATAACCTTAGCAAAAATATAGTTCCTAAGACCACATAAACGAACTGAATAAAAATGAACAATTAGATATCTCTTTTAAGTATGGCTGCAATTTGCCATGAGTTTCATTATCTTTTGGCAAACTTATATTACTATCTCACGACTACACATTTGGATTATAGATGTCCCATATTAAAAATCAGTAAATACCTATTTTTTCTCAACAAGCATCTAATGCTGTTTTTATGTGGCATTAATACACGAAAGAAGCTCCACAATACCCCAAAGGTCCTGTGCCTCCCTCCTGGTGTAAGTCATGACTTATTCACCTTTTTCAAATTCTGCTTGAAAATTTCCCCTCCTATATTTTAATAACCTATTCATCTACCTTTACTACAACTCAAGACATAAATTTACCTGTGCGGCAAACTGCCTTGCCTCTTCTAGAGGAGCATCAGAAGGAAACTGATTTGTAAAGGAAGAACCATCAGGAAGACGAAACTGAATTCTTGCAACGGTGCTATGAAAGTAGAAAATTTAAGTCACCATCTTTACCTCTACATATTCTCAAATAATGCCTAAAGTTACAGAAAATGAAGTGGAAATGCAATGAAAATGGGTTTTTCACAATGTCAGATCTTTTCACTTTTTAATTTTGATGTAGTCTAACTTATCGCTTTTGTTGCTTGTGATTTTTTCTTTTTTGGTGTGGGGGGGTCATGTCTAAGGATCCATTACCTATTCCAAGGTCTTAAGATTTCTTCATTTTTTCCCTAAGAGTAAGAGTTATACTTTTAACTTTTAAACTTAGGTCAATTATCCATTATGAGTTAATCTTTTATATGATATGAGGCAAGGGTCCAAATTCACTCTTTTGCATATATCTACTTGTCCAAGCACCATTTGTTAAAGAGACTATTCTTTCCTCATTGAATGGTCCTGGTACTCTTTTCAAAAATCAATTAATCAAAAATGTAAGTTTATTTCTGGAGACTCAATTCTATTACATAATCCATATGTCCATCTTTATGCCAATTCCACAATGAGTTGGTTATTGTAGCTTTATATTAAGTTTTAAAATCAGAAAATCTGAGTCTTTCAATTTTGTTCTTTTTCCAGGTTGTTTTGAGTATTCTGGGTCCTTTTCATTTCCCTATGACCAGATCCCTGAAAAAATCTTGACAGAAAAACTAGCTAGGATTTTGATGGGGACTGTGTTGAACCTATAAATCAGTTTGGGAAGTAGTACTGACATCTTAACAAAAGTGTTAAGACTTGTACACTGAAAACTAGAAAACACTGTTGAAAGAATTAAAACCTAAATACATGGAAAGACATTCTGTGTTCCATAGATCAGAAGACTTAATATTTTTAAGTATATTCTTGAGTATTTTAAAATTTCAAAAAGTTTTAAAAAAATTTTGTATAATTATGAAAGTAATGCTTATTAATTTCTTAATATGGAAAATACAGAAAGTACAGAGAAGAAAATAAATATTAATCACAATCCAACAGGATATACGGGAAATCTAAATTCTTTTTTTTTGCAACATACTTGTTTTGGGAATTGCCTTATCCCTGGCTACGTGTCATTCATTCTGGTATGATTATCAATAACGTTTCTTCTATTGAGAGCTTAACAACTTCCCTAACCAGAGAACCCACACGAAGTGACTGTGTCAGGAGGTGGCCACATCATCCAAGCAGGGCCAATCAGAATTCTCCTGGGTGAATGACATGAGCTTTGGGACAAAGAGTTCATTTCTCCTATCTGGGATCAGGAACTCAAGGTCCTGAAAGCGCCATGAGGCCCTGGGTTCTCCTAATACCATCTAAGGAGTTTCTCTGAGATTAAAGCTAAAATAGAAGAAATCAAGAGATTTAAAAGAGAAAGTGAACAAATCCTAAGGATATCCTTTAGATCCTTGGACCTAACTATGCTTAACCAAATTCATCACTGGAACTCTCAATGGCAGAGCTGATGGATTCTCTCTTTTAGTTAATCCTATTTGATTTGAGATAGGACAACTAAAGAATGCTAATACACACGATAACTACGATAAATCATTTTGATGTATGTGCTGTTTTTTTTGACAGATTTCTTGAGCCTTCTTTTTAAGCCATTTACGGATGCTCATCTTACAATGGGGTTACATCCGAATAAACCCATTGTAAATTGAAAACTTAATATACTTAATCTACCAAACATCGTAGCTAAGCCTAGCCTACCTTAAACATGCTCACAACATTTACATTAGCCTACGGTAGGGCAAAATCATCTTATCACAATGAATACACAGTAGAACACTGGTAGTTTACCCTCATGATTGTGTGCCTGACAAGGAGCTGCAGCTCTCTGCTGCTGCCCAGCATCACAAGAGTATCACAGCACGTATCACTACACCAGTAAAAGATCTGAAGCAGTTTCTCCTGAATGCTTATCACTTTCACACCATTGTAAAGTTGAAAAATCCCAAGTCAAACCAACTAAGTTGAGGACTGTCTGTATTTAGTACTGTTATATTGTAAATTCATATCCAATAACAAACACCATTGGCAACTGCTGAATTGGTCAATATGTCTTTCTGGAATTACCTACTATAGTCACACAATACAACAGTTTTAAAAAGCAGCCTACAACCATTGTTCTCCTCAGTTACCACATACATAAAGATGTTTAAGCAAGAAATAAAGTACCTTCTTTCTCTTGCAGAAGCATCCCTTTTGATTTCCATTTCTGCCTGTTTGGCCAGCAAGGCAGCAGCTTTAGCAGCTTCTACTTCTTCCTTTGTCTTTGCAAAACGAGCTGCTCTCTCTGCACGATCCTTTAAAAGAGTTGTTAGACATTAATTATTTTTCACTGCCAGAATGGTGTAATTCACACATTTCTAAACAAAAAGAACAAACACATACATGCATGAAATTCCTTAAAGCCATACATTAACTTTATCACTCTGGATCTGGGTTTTTTTTTTTAGTTTTATTAACTGCCAAGGACCAGAGTTGTTACTAAACAAACAGGGACTTGATCTTGGTCACTACTATATCTCTAGAGCCCAGAACAGGTCTGGCACATAGTAGGTATTTGCTGAATGAACAAACAATATTAAGGTAAGTAGGCATGGTTTTCACAAGCATTACAACTATTCAATTCTAAAAGCAATTGTTGCAAAGCCATCCTAAGCCTCTACTTATGTGTCTAAATCCTCTGAATATCCCCCAAAAGAATGCTTATGCCTAGAAGAAACTGTTAGGTAACTAATTCTTAGCTTCTTTTCTAGGGAATCTTTGAAAACTATCTTTTGACTACTGATTAAATTCAAAACATAACATGGAGAAAAATTACTTTGAAAAAATCATCTCAACTGTATTTATTTTTGAATTTTATTCATTTTTATTTTTAAATATTTTTATTAAAATATAGCTAACATATAATATTGTATTAATTTCAGGCGTATATCATAGTTACGCAACATTTATATACCTAAAGAAGTGATCACCGTAATATATTTAGCAGCCATCTGACACCGTACAATGCTATTATAAGATTACTGACTATATTCCCTATGCTGTATACCACATTCCCACAACTTGTTTGTTTTATACCTGGAAATCTGAACTTATTCTTCTTCTCCTCTTTCCCCTTTTTCAATCACAGCTGACCTTCAATATTATTTATATTAGTTTCAGGTGTATAGCATAGTGGTTAGACATTTATAAAATTTACAAAGTAATAAATCATCTCAATTTTAATCTTAACCATATTTTAATTCAATATACAATTTTCAGTAAAAGGAAGCTGAGTATTGGTACTCTTTGAGTCACTAAAACCTACAATTTTTGTTTGCATTGTCTGGTAATAAACCAAAATCACTGTGCATAGAAAAACAATTTCATGAATGTTCTAGAGTCAAGCATTAAAAATAAATTTAATACTCACCAAAGCAATTTGCTGTTTTATACGCTCTCGAGCTGCCCGATCTTCTGCCTTTTCTCTGTTTCTTTCCTCTAACATTCTTTTTGTCAATTCTTCTTCTTGCTTTCTTTTATAATCTAACGTTTCTTTTCCAGTTTTTCTCCTCTCAATTTCCTTTTTAATCTCTCTCTAAATTAAAGAGAAAGTAATAAGTTTTATGAGCCAAAAACACAATTTAATAATCTACACAGATACTATTCTATATGCAAAAAAGCTGGCTGTAGGGTACAACGAAAGGAATGAAACGACTTCATAAAATGTAAGAGGTGAGTAGAATTTATTAGCAACATGGGTTAATGGTCAAATGTTTATCAATTTATGATTCTTTGCCAGTGATTCTATTAAGATTATGATGTGGTCAATGCAATTTGAAAACAAACAGAATTATAGGTCTTCGGTTTCTAAGATGAATACATTATCCTCCAAAGACAACAAGTCAGTCATTTATGTGGCTTGAAAAAATAACCTTCCTATATTAGAACCCCCAAGAGATACTATAGCTTATGTCCACATTATGAGAAAAATGAATGGTGCATTAGAATGCAGCAAAACCAGAAGATAAAAATCAGCACAATGTCTACAAATTTCTTCTTCACACAGAAGAACTAAAGTTTGATCTGCATCAAACAAATAATTTTAGTTAAAGTCCATTTATTATTAGTGTAGAAAACTCATAGCAAAGGGAGAAATAACAAGCCAATATATTCCTAGTGATTTACAAACACACACACACACACACACACACACACACAAAATGGTGTACACTATGATACTACTAAAGATAACAAATAATTCCCTTCATTACAACACTGACCTATAATCAGAAAGCCACCCTAGGTCTGTCAATGGAATAGGGAATCAAACATTCCCTTACCTAATGAAAAATTGAAATAATGCTTGGTATAGGAACTTTACCTGTTCTTCCTCTTTCCTTTTCTCTTCTCTCCTTTCTTCAAGTTTTTTGGTTAGTCTATATTTAAAAAAAATTTTTTAAACACATTAGCTGAAACACATCATAGTAACATAAAATATATTAAGGAGATTTACTTAGCTAAAAATAACTGGGGAAATGTAGAAACAAACAAAAGCTCCTGAAGGAAAAGCAACAATTTACCTGCTTGACCCTGGCCCTTAGAAAAATTCATGAGTCAGTGGAAGCCAATCAGAAGCCTGGCTCTAGTTCTACATGCCTTACCTCCTACTTACCATTGGTTCCCTTTTCCCACCTCAATCCACATCTTCAAATAAATATATAAATCATAGACTTACAAATACTTTACTCCTTATACATAAGTAAACAAGAATATGGCACAAAGTTATTAAAAAATAAAAGCAAAAACACTGAAACTAATAATACCAAAATTAATTCCCAACTGTAAGAAATTCATCAATTAAAAACTAATGATTCTGAAAGCAGACAGTGGTAATGGCTGCACAACCTTGTGAATATATTAAAGCTCACTGAACTGTATACTTTGAATTTTATGGCATGTGAATTATATCTCAATTTTTAAAAATAATGGTACTTTCTCTGAGAGGGATTTGGGATACACAGGTGGATATATCTGCTAAAACTCAGCTCAACAACTTGTGCCAGAAATCAAGAGTGCTCAAAGAATGATGGGATATATGTCAAAAGGACAGAAGACCCAGTATGAAGGGGATTCTACTAGCCAAATTTAGGGCAATTTGTACAGAAAATAATCATAAGAGAAATAAACTGTAACACACTAGAGAAAAAAAGGATTCATAAAACATTTTACCATTGAAGAGACTTATAAACTGGCATTAAGCACTCTGGAAAACTGGCCAGTATCTATGACTCACTCCTACATTTTCCCACTCCTACAAAAACATCCAAAAGACATGTTTACCAAGACATGCACAAGAATGTTCATAGTGCCCTATTCAAAACAGCCCCAAAGTGAAAACAATTCAAATATCCATCAATAGTAAAATGGACAAACTATGGTATAGCCAAAGAATGCGATGAAGCAATGAGAGTGCACCAACTACTGTCACATGCAACAACACAGAAAAGCCTCACAAATACAATGGTGAGCAAAGGAGAGCAGAGACAAGGAGTACATGAGGTATGATTCCATTATGATGTTTACAAATAGCAAAACTCATCTGTGGTGTTAGATTCAGGACAGTGGTTATCTCTGAGAGGAAAGCAGTAACTAAGAAAGAGGCATCAGGCCCCCAGTGCTTGTTGTACACTGGTAATTTTCTAATTCTGGATCTGAATGCTGGTATCCAATATGAAGTTTACTGGAAAAAATGGGAGGAGGGGTGTAGAAAGTAGGAAGAAGTGAATCATAGCACTTTTCTATAGAAGAATGAAAGCTAGCTAATAAATGTAAAAGAAACAGAATTAGAAAAAAATCCACCATTTTTAACTACCAATGAAATAACTAATGGATATCAAATATCCAAATATTTGATGGCTATCCAAATATCGATGGATGCCAAAATCACTGGTAAAAGTTTTTGAGGAATAGCATATTCACTGTTTCAAAGAATCATCCCATAGATAACTCCTTAATTAGGGAAAAGGGTGCCTTTTTAATGAAAAAATACAACAGATATCATAACCGATGATTAATCTTAATAATGCATACATCTCATATTAGTTGCCTCCTGATGAGAATAATGAGAAGGACAAAACATCACCTAGGTAATGTTCTCATTAAAGTTTAACTTCGGTCTAGAATGACAGAACAGAGAGCAGATCAAGGGACATTCTAGAAACGACTAGCCTGGACTCAAAACTTATCCAAGTCATGAAAAATGAAAACAAAACGACAACAAAAACAAACAAAGAGGATGTTTTGAATTAAAGGAGACTAAACTAAATTCAATGAAATGACCCTGGATTAGATCCTGAATAAGGGAGAAGGAAGTTATAAAGGGCATTATTAGTATAACTGGGGTACTTTAAATATGATAGAATATTAGATAATCTTACTGTATCAATTTATAATTTTAGTGATAATGGTTTGTTTAGCATGATTATTAATGAATAAAATCTGAAAATGTCTTTATTCTTTAATTATATACTACCTATAGAATTCTCTTCTGAGAAAAAGAGATGTAATTTTTTTCTAATTTGGTTGAAAAGCCCACTGCATCTTAATGACAAATCAACTGTTTCGACATGTCTGCATCTGGGAATCTACTACTTAATTTTATTTGTCTGAGCATAGGTAGTGGGTATAGACTACAGGTTCCAACCTAGGCTGGAGACTCTGCTCAGAGCCAACAGAACCTCAGCCAATGTTTTTATTATTAGGAGATACATCCTCAAGTATTTGGAGTAAAATGAAATGATTCCTTCAATTTTCAAATGAATCAGCAAAAAGGGTTGTCATTATACCATTCTTTCAACTTCTTGAGGCTGAAATCTTTCCAAATTAAAGAATAAAACTGATGATACTATATTATCTTTCCCAGATAAATCTGCCAATTTTTAAACATAATATGAACAAAATAATGCATTTAAAAATATTTGTATTTCACATCTTTTAGCTTTAAAAACAAAACACTATATATTTAATTAGCATTAATTTTTTTTTGAGTCTCACAGTTACAAATCATCAATCCATTTTTTAAAATATCAGGTTTACTTCCTTGAGAAAAGGCAAGTTCAAGACAGAAGGTCACCTTTTTCCCTAGCAAGACTACTTTTCCTTCAAACTGAATGAGAAAAAATCCTAAGACCTAGTATGGAGTAATTAGTTTTCTAAAAACTAGGTCTCTGGAAAGAGATGTTACAGCCTATAAGAGGAAAGTTAGAATCCTACATTTACTAATCCATACTGCCTAACTTTATAGCTAATATTTTAATTTGTATGAAATTTATTTTAAAATATCATCAAAGTTAGAGAAAAATACATGAAATTTTGCTTTACAGAGCCTGGCACATTACATAATTGTATAAATATCAGAATATATTACAAGGATTAATGGATCCAACTTACATGGACTGAGAAAAAGCAATGCAGTTCAATTCTCTTACACAGGGAAACTAGCAGCATGTTAGGGCCCAATAACCCTACAGAAGATGAGTTGGAGGCACCAAAGCACCACAGAGACTATGATGGGACAGTGGAGATGAAGGCAACTTTAAGGGTATAACAATGATAAGCAAAGGGGACATCTGAAATAGGAATGTCATATAAGTTGATGTTTTTAGTTATTGTCATTGTCAATGAATCAGATTCCATAAAAGAACAAAATTCCTGAGAACTCAAATGCATAATATGCAGGACCTCAAGTGAATTAATTAGTATCAAGAGCTAGGCTTTATTGGTTAAATTTGATAAATCAATCTGAGCAACAATTTGAAATAGTTACATGATTTTAATTATATGATTATAACTTGGATTTTTCAAAAATTTTCTAAGCAGTTAATAGTTACTTCCCAATGAAAACTTTCGTTAAGAGTTTGTCAACACTTCACCCAATTTCAATATTAGCATCCTTTTTTAAAAGACCCCAGCCCATATATATTTCATGTAACAGACCTAAAGATACAAACTTCTTTAAAAATTGCATAAAGTACTCATTTCCAAAAGTACTTTAAAGTTTTTTTTCAGTTTAAGGAATCTCAAACAATTATAGACCCACTCTGACCTGATATGCTAATTATAAAAGTAATTGTGCTCTGTGAAGAAAATGTAGCAACCTGAGAACAAAGCAAAGAACAACCTCCAAATCCTTTTTCATAGATACTGTATAAACATTTTGTTTTAGGTCTTAAAGTCTTTATCTGATTCACTATACTATATAACACATATACACCAGTGTGTGTACATATAACTTTTTAGAATTAAAATGGTATATTATATTTGTAGAACCATATAGGCAGACACAGCAGATATTCCCTTACATGAGAACAGAGGCTATTAAGAAATAACAGCGGGGGGGTGATGGGATGGGTGAAAAAGGTGAAAGGGATTAAGATGTACAAACTACCAGTTATAAAAACAGACATAAGAATATAAAGAACAGCATGGGAAATATAGTCATAATACTGTAATAACTATGTATCTTGTCAGATGAGCACTAGACTTATCAGGGCATGGTGATCATTTTGTAAGGTATATAAATGGCTAATCACTATGTTGCATACCTGAAACTAATATAACATTGTAAGTCAATTGTAACTGAAAAATAAAGAAAAAACAACAGAAACTTCCCTTTCCCATTGCACTTAAATAGCACCTGACCCCGCCCTACGATAAAGGACTACTTGCTGTGTTTCTTCTCACTCCCCCCCAAGTTTCCAAATCCTTTTCTGTTTTCTGATTTTCACTTCACCCCAGGGTGGTACAAGTAAGGGTGCCCAGTGGTAGGATCATTGTTAGCAAAACAGAAGTAAAAAAAGAGGATGAGCCCCTGTGAAACTCTGGTTCCCTGCTTTTCCAGCCTTATACCATTTCCTGCTTTTTACCTCAAGATTCTGGCCCTGCCTCTCTCACAAAGAACAATCAGAATCAGAATCTAGATTTTGCTAAAATGAAGCTGATCTTTATAGTCAAAAGTAAACCCAAATACCCAGATGTCAGCAATCATTTTAAATCTGTTTCTTTATAGTTCTGTGAATAAGAAAACATCAAGTCTCTATAGAACTTTTAACTTTCATATAACACTAAGTGGTTCTAAGTCAAAATTAAATGATATTCCTGCTTATCCACTTACCATTAACTCATACAACTAAGAATCTTAGTATAAAAGACTACGATTTGCTAATTACTATACCATTAAAAATATTAAACTAGAAACTATGAAAAGTCAGAAGTCTGCATCTAATTATTAGACCAACTTATAACACATGACACTTAATAGACATCCACTTATGCAGAACCCAGGCTCAGCATTCAGTCATAAAATTAGTTGAAGTTCTTGCCCACCTGGAACTTATTATCCTATAACATAGAGAGATAAAAGCAGAAGTGACAGATGAAAACACACATGTACCAAAATGCCAGAGAAAAAAGGCTCTTAGAATGATAAGACCTAAAGTTGACTGATCACTTCAGAGAAACAGAAGAATTTTACTTTTAGAATGTTATCTTTATGGATATAAACGTTGGCCAGGTAACAAAAAATTTCAACCCAGAATTCTGAAACTTTATTTGTGTAATTTTAGCTTTTACTTGAATTAATCAAATTACTAAAAACCACTTGTCTTTTTAACAAAAATACTACTGCAAAAATAAGAGCAAACCTTTCCACTCTGACAGTGAGGTCCTCTGCAGGTCTCTGATTTGAACATCCATTAGTCTCTTGAGATGGAGTGGCATGATCTAAACTTCCTCCTCCTTATTAAATAATAAGAAAAATATTGCATTTAATACCAATTTTTAAAAGGTATAAATCTTTTGAGTTACATTTGTTAATCTTGTTTCTTAAACATTACATATGTTCCCTAAGAAAGGTGCAGGAGATAAGGAATGTGCAATTACTAATTCTGAAGTTTGGATCTGGACACAATAGTATATAAATAGGAAATAAGGCGGTTAACCAGTTGAGGGCCACCAACATAAAGGTCAGAGGGAAAACATGAAGAAATATAAATCTGACAAAAGGGAGTACAACAAAAGTAGAGTAAGCATGCCTGGCCAAAGGATAATGCTTCACTCTAGAGCAACATTGTCCAATATCTGTTGTCTAGTTACAGGAGCCACTAGCCACATGTGGCTATTGAGCACTTGATTTAAGGCTAATACAGGTGAGAGACTATATTTTTAATAGTATTTAAATTAAAACAGCCACACGTGGCTGTGGCTATAGTCCTCCACAGTGAAGTTCTAAAGGCAAAGTTTGATCCTGCATATCACACTAGACTTACACTGGCCCAAAAGATGCTTCTGCAGACCACAGGGATTCCTTAGAGAAGCTCCTTTTTGTATGTATCTAAACTAGTATTCTTTTAAGAATTTCCTGAAGGATAGAATTTTATCCTGGCCTGTTGCAGAGGATAGCTATAGTCTGGTACTTCTAGAATCTCTGCCATTTCCTTCTTTATCACTCACTACCAACTTGATTCCTCTTTACATTTTTGATCTTTGTATAAGCAAGAACTAAGAAGCAACAAAGTCTGCATTTAAGACCTATTCTGTCACTTTGGTAAATTAATCTCTCTGTGCCTCATATGGGAATAGTAACTTCATAGAATTATTATGAGAAATGTGTTAAGTAAAATGCTTAGGCTTTTACTAAGATTGGCCCATAAGTCTTTAGTTACTATAGCCAAAGTGAAAATATTAGAATTACTAAGTTGAGTCAATGGTGCACATCTCTTCCTACCTTTACATTTACCTAGGCAGCTTGAAATCAGCCATAGTAGGAGTATATATTTACACCTTAGAAAGTAGCAAACGCTACAAATAAAGGCTTTTTTCCTCCCAAAAGACTGTTAAATATTTACCAGGACACAGCTGAATGCCACTCTTGGATAAGCTGATAAGCTATTTCATCCATAAAGTTATGTCTATATTCTGCATTTTCAAATCATTTACGAAATGTCAAAGACAGAGAACTCTGTGCCATACCATTAGAAATCTTCCTCTATTTTGACACCTATTCATTTTTCTTTATGAGTCATAAATCCATCTAACTATATTGTTATACGACACTATTTTAGCTTGTCCACAGGAAATCTTTAAAAGTTTGAAATTTTTTGCTATTATCAAGATATGAATATCCTTGGCATTCACTTATTTACTAAAGAAAAGTGATTAATTTCCTACTGGACACACACTTAGATAAGTTTTGCCTTAATATTTTTTACTTTATGATGGTGCAAAAGCAATACATAGTCAGCAGAAACCATACCTCAAATTTTGAATTTTGAACTCTTCCTGGCCTAGCGATTTGCAGTAAGTTACTGTCCTGTGAATACTGGGCAGCAGCAGCCAACAACAGTTCCCAGTCAAATATGCAATCATGAGAGTAAACAATAAATACTCTACAGTATTCTGTATTGACTGTGTTTTTTTTGAAATTGTGTTCTGAGCATGTTTAAGGTAGGCTAGGCTAAGCTATGCTGTTCAGTGGGTTAAGTGTATTAAATGCATTTCCAACTTAGACATTTTCAACTTTGTTGAGACATAACCCCACAGTAAGTCAAAGAACATTTGTATTCAAAATCAAAAGGGAGTGAAAAGTTTGGAAAATAATAGGTAAATGTAAAAGATAACTATTCTGCTATACACCTAAATGGACTACATTCATGAGTCCCCCAGTCTTGTATGCAACAAGAATTTTTGTGATCTATGCATGTAAAATCCTTAAAATGAGACTACTGAGAAGGGATCTGAAAGCTGCTCTTTAAATATCCAAAATTTGTTATGCGTAACAAATTTACTGATTTTATCCGCTTCTGCCACTAAATGACACACACACATATTTAAGACCATCCTTAAATTTTATGTTAAATTATGAGGGGAAAATACAAAATTTTTATTTTTTAAGGATAGTAATCCATGGCCTTTAAAATAAAGTGAAGGCATACTTCCCCTGCACCCAAAAGAATACACTAAAAATTACCTGTTGCAGAATCTGACTGTGTATCAGAAGAAGTGGGTAATGTCTCACAAAGCTCTACATTTCTAGACTGAGAGTGTTCAGAAATGTTGTCAGGTTCAAATGAGGTGGATGGAGAAGACACTGAACTTTCTGACCGACTGCCATCTGCCACTGATGTTTCACCTTTTAATGAGTGCATCTAGGGAGAAAACACATTAAAATTTAATTAATAGATGAGAATCTAAATTTACCATGACAGAAAAGACCAAAATATAAATCGAAAGGTACTCTATACTTTCTAAGTAGATAAATCTGAAATATATAATCCTAAACATGACAAAATCATACTATGGAATTCTACTGCAAGGTGACAAAAACATAAAGGTTTTTAAAGTACACTGCTTTTCCTTTAAATTACAATTCAAGGGAAAAAGCTATATTAGCCATGACCCAAAGTGGACGCAAATGAGAAATTCAGTAAGGTCTTTAACTCATGTCAAGCAATATACCATTAGGTACCTTAATGTGACAGTAACTCTCTTGTTACACAGAGAGTAATGTGCATTAGGTGGTTGGGTGAGGTAGGAAAAGAGAAGGGAAAATAAGGAGTCATTCAAGTATTAGGTACAGGCACTTCTAACTTTCCAAAACCAGTCCAGAAAAGGGTTTTTACTACCTTTCAAGTTTAATGGCATAACAAGTTCCCAAACATGCAGAGCAACTCCAAAAATATTACAATGTCAAGTTCCTGACATATCATTTTCATGTTTATACAAAGAACAATTCTGTTCCTTCTCACCTGCCGGACTTTGTGAATTCTGGTCACAAGTTCATCTGCAGAAACACTTCCTGCTATTACTTCCAAGGGAATTCCACTGTCTCCAATAAAGAAACTGGATGGAACACACACTACAGGATCTGTATAGTTTAATTAAGTCTAACAATTAATGGGAAATAAGGGAGTAATTTTGTGAAACACAACTAATAAAGCAAATCATCTGTTAATTTCACAATATAATCAGCTAATGTGTTTATAAAATTGCAACTACTGCATCATTGTCTGTAGTGCATATGTAAACTGACCTGATCTATACTGCATAGTTGAGTGAACATCCAATACATTCCCCTCTATCGTAACTTTTATATCTATCTTGCCTCTTGCTAGCTAATTCTAACATTCCAACCAAACTGTTCCATACTGCTTTCTAGATGTTAAAAAAACTCTCTATGATTCCATTTGCTACAATGTATTGTTTCACAGGACACTTAATAATATAAAATTCCCTTACACAAGAATGCACCAGTTCTAAATAAAAATGAGTGATTTGTAAATGTCATGAATTAACCAAGAGAAAGGTAAATCATAAAGCAAAATATGTATAAAACTGATTCTCCACTGAAAGGATACAGATTTGTGAAAACTGTAGGCAGGCTTCACTGTAAAACAAAATCAAACAAAGTCACTAGATGAATACAAATGTTTCCCAAATACTGAGCTGCTTTTATAAGAATTTACTATACCAAGTATTTTTATGAAACAGCCGTCAGCTGGAAAAAAAACATGTAATTATTTCACAGACCTTTTTTAGTTTTATAATTTTCATATTAAAGAACTTTCTCTTGCACCCCACTAACTGGTAGTTGATTTTATGGCTAATATTCAAGTCGATGTCTGCCATGCTGCTTCCTTAGCAGCAAGTATACCTGAATTTAGTATCTTGTTACAAGGTATTAATGTTGACTACTTATGCAAGCAATAATACCTTGTAATAACAAAGGAGTCAAAATAACCTCAATATCCACCAATAAAAACTAATTATGCAATCATAAAGAAAAAAAATGGTACAAAAAAGGTCAACATGCTACCATTTTTGTAAAAAAAAAAAAAAAGGGAGAAAACCAAATATAAATGTATTTTCTTGATTTAGTTGCCTCTAGAGAAGGGAACTGGGTAGTTAAGGACAGGGATGAGAGACTTTATACTATAAGAGATATTGCTCAATGCAGATGAGTAAATCTAAGAATTAATGCTTCTAAGAACTAGAATTTTGTTACCTGTTTTTGAATATAAAACATGATTACCAAAAAAAATCTGAAAATAGGAAAGTATAAAAAACATTACTAAGAAATCTACTTCCTCAGAAATAACCACTGTAAACTTCTGATGTACTTCCTACCAATTTATTTTCAAAGCAATCTCCAAAATAAAGACACTAAAATGTTCCTAGATAATTATGTCATTTTTTATTATTGTAAAATAATAAATTCTACTTTTCATAATTTAAAAGACACACTAGATTCTACCAGCAGGCAGACCACAGTGAAACAAACACCAATCATCACTGTACACAGGTATCCTTGTATCTGCTAATAGAAATTTGTTTTTAAAAATGTTGCAAAATAAGTCTGTATATAATCTCCAGAATTCTGAAATTGTCATTTCTTCCACATTCCCAATAAAACCCAACATTCCTCCTGCAAGGTGCTTCTAGAAGGTAATGGACAATATGATACAATATATATTAAAATGACAAGGTCTTTTTTAAAAATTATAGCTCAATAGTTCAGTAACTATTGTGAAGCAGACTGCACAATTTGCTTTATGAAGTTTTTGTTAATATTAAACATTTTAAAAGTTTATAAACTTATAAGTAAATGTCTATTTTAATCTTGACAGAAATTTCTGAACATTATTCATTCTGATATTATCAACATCAAAAGAACAGGAATGCCATTCTACAATAATGAATTAATGTTTCTAGGCATTGATTACTGATGGCTGCTGCTAACATCATAAAGACAGATAACCAGGCATTATGTGCCTTCTAAACTGAAGACATACTACCATCTATAAAGTCGTCTGGGGGGAGGGGGAGAAATCAAAGCTGAATCTGTCAATTTACAGGAAATAAAAGATAAGAACAAACTAAATAACACTAACAGAACTGAGATCAATAAAATACATACTGTAGGAAACCACAGGATAACTTGGTTTCTTCAAAAAATAAATTGCAAAGAAAAAGACACAGGGACATAGAGGGGAAACCTATAGACTAAAAGACTTAAGAGGAATCAACACATGACAATGTGTGGACCTTCATGGATCCTGAACCAAACTGTAATAAGTTAAATTTAAAAAGTATGACTCTGATGAAACAATTAAAAATTTGAACATTGGTGGGTATTTGATATTAAGAAATTTTGTTTTGTAAGTATTACAGTTATGTTAAAAAATTAAGAATCCTTATCTTTCAGAGACATATCAAAATATTGATAGATGATGACTGAGATTTGTTTCAAAATTATATGGATGAGTGGAAATGGGTAGAGGTATAGATGAAATAAGACTACCATGAGATGATAATTTTCAAAGTAAGTTGACAAGTACATAGAGGTTCATTACACTTCCTGTTACTTTTGTAACATTTTAAAGGGAAGGAGGAGAGATGGATTACCAAAACAAACTTGTGGATATCGGGTACTATGAGGGACCTATAAATGTATTTATTTCTACTGAATCGAATAACTTAATTCCTAAAAATGGTATCCAAAAAAGTGGTCAACCTTTCAGAGATATTCAATGTATGATTTACAATTACTTCCAAGTTCTCAGAAGCTGGAGACGACAGTTCTTTTGTGTTCCTACTTATAAACGAGGAGAACTTAAGTTTTTCAGCAAGATATAAAGATGAATTTGGAAAATAGCAATCTGAATTTAAGTCCCCAATATGCCTTGGACAAAAATCAATACTGTTATCATCTAAAAGGATCACCATAAACCACAACCAGACACTATGGTTATAATATTTTTTAAAAATGAAAGATTAAAACATAACCAAACCTTTTGGTATCGATTTTAATAGCAACAAAACTGTTTGAAGATGCTTCTGTCACTTTCTCATCTTCCCAACTTGCAGCCATCTGTGTAGACTGCTCGTCATCACCTATAAAACATTTTGAAGATTCTTATAACATAAGACCAGTATCTACTGATTCTTTTCCCTGGAAATCTGGAACTTCAAATAAAATGTAATTCCACAAACACTATTTGGTACCAAATTTGAAAACTGAATTTTTTCCTAAAAATAAAGTGTGACTATATGCAGTTAACATAAAAATAAAAAATAAAATACTGCTATTCGGATTATACAAGCATTTTCTAAAAGACATCCAAATTATACAAACAGTATTCACAGTAATTATAAATCATGGGCAGAAATGTACAGTGACTATTTTGGCTTTTGTACATGATTTTATGTAGCACCTTTCTGTTGAGTTCAATGTCCTCTACAGCATAGCATTTATTCTCCAGAATTCCTCCAAGGTAAATAGAGGCAGGTATATTCTGTTTGTAGTCTTGGACTTCCTTTTTATCACAAGCTTGCTAATCATGTTATTTTGACTTGAAAAAATCTATGGTGATAGAATTCAGCATAGTGGCTACCTTGGTGAAGGTGCTACTGATTGGAAAGAGCATGAAGGAGTCTTCTAGGCTGCTGGAAATGTTTACATCTTATTGGATGGTTAAACAGGTATATTCATGTGTAAAAATTCATCAAGCTGTTCGCTTAATATATTTTACTTCATATATGTTATACCTCAATGACTAAATGTTTTATAAGTTATAACTATCAAGAGATTGTTACCATTTTAGACCTGTAATGTCTAGATTTTGGCGTAACCACTTATTGGTGGGCAGCAAGAAACTTACCTGAGTGTCACTGAAAAAGATTTCTGAAGTTAGCAGAGCTAAGCAATTCCTCAAAGGTGAGTGATCTTTGCCGATGTACAAATAAGTTTTCGGGCCACATAGTTCATTTTACAAAAATGAGACCATTCTATCCCTACTCTTTTGTAAACTGCTTTCTTCCCATGGATACTCCTCTTCCCCAATTTAATCCAGCCTCGGCCTCCCCAGTCTGTTATCTGTTCATAACTCCATCCTTTCAGCTCTCAGGCCAAAAACTTTAGTTATCTTCAACTACAGATGGCTCTATCTCCAAAATACAGTTGACCCTTGAAGAACGCAGGGGATGGTGCGCCCCCCCCCACACACATGCGTGCGAGTGCACGCACACACACACAGAGAGTTGAAAATCCACATGTAACTTTTGACTACATATTTTTTGGAAAAAAATTCCACGTTATGGACCCATGCAATTCAAACTATGCTGCTGTTCAACAGTCAACTGTATATCCAGAATGTAACTACTTATCACTTTCACTGCTACCACCCTGAATAGTGCTGCCACATCTCACCTGGTAATTATAACAGCCTCCTAACTGGTCTCCCTGCTTAATCTATTCTTAACACGGCAACTTTCCTTTAAAAGTCAGATCACATCAACCCTCTGCTCAAAATCCTACAATGGTTCCCTATTTTCCCTCAAATTAAAAGCCAAAGTTCTTCTAAAGCCTAGTTACCTCTCAGACCTCATTTCCTTTTACTTTCTCGCTATTCCTTTCCCTTCTATTCTGCAAATATGAAAAGATACATTTGTACTAATTGTTTACCCTGCCTGGAACACTCTTCCCCCAGATATCTACATGGTTAACGCTCAACTACCTTAAGTCCTTGTTCAAATGTTATCTTCTCAAGAAAGCCTTCCCTAATCGCCATTTTTAAATTACACCTTCAATTATTCACAAAAGTCCCTTCTTTCCTGTTTTAAATGTAATATTTATCACCTTCTTATAGCCTTATTATGTTTATTGTAGTCTGTCTCCCTCTACTAGAATGCAGGCTCTAGGAGGGCAAGGACTGTTCTTTTTATTTGTTGATGTAACTCAAATGTCTGTAACAGAACCTGGCATATGATAAGTAAGTAGGTGGCATATAGCAGGCTCTCAATAACTGTTTTGTGGAATGAACAAATTTTTAGTATAATTAAGTATCTTGGCAATTCTTAAAATACTTGTCTAATACTGCACACGTGAGTGCATTTTGTGTGAGATGAGATCCAGGAATACCAGGAATATGAGCTTGAGAAATTTGGCCATGGAAAAGTAAACAGCAACTAGAATACAAACAAAGACCAAAACAAACAAACAAACAAACAAAAAATCCATCAGCAGACTGATAGATGTTGAAGAAGCAAACAGAAAAGTATCACTTGCAGTGGTATCATTCTGAGCACCTCTTGAGACATCATGGGATGCAGAAAAATGTAAAATTTCAAGTCAATGACAAGATCATCAACCTAGAAATCAGCCGTAAAGGAACATTCTTACTACAAACACTTCTTAGAGAAGACTGTGAGACACGAAGGGATCCTTTTTATTTATTCCTTCTTTCATATATTCACTACTTTAGTCCACATTTACTTTGTGCTAGGCATTGGGCTATAAACTAAATATAAAACAAATAAATCACTGTCTGCCCTCAGTGGAGCTTAAAATCTAAAGGTACAAAAAAAAATGCTTGTTTCATAAATAACTATAAACATAGTAATAAATACTGTGGAAAAACAACAGAACTCTGAGAAAAAAAATGAGACCTCTTTATATTGCTCTGGGAAGTCTGCTCTGTGGTGATATTTAAGGTTAAGACCAAAAGGATGAAAAGGTTTGAGCCATGCCAAGGGCCACGAGAATTCACTAAGCAGAAGGAATACAGGTGTAGGGAAAAGTCTGGGTGATTGGGAGAGTCATGAACAAGAGGGAGAAGACAAAATGGACTGAAGAGTTATAGAGTCAAAAACGATCCCCACACTCACTTAGGGTTTATTCAATTGGATGTAAGGCGGTGCCATTTACTTAGATGTGAAAACACTTGGGGAGAAAAAACAGGTTCAGGCAGTAAATATACTTTTAGGCTTGAGAATCCTGGGATCTGCTACTTCTGAGGTTGGTGCTTTGCACTCCTTCACCTATGTTGTACCACCATATGGTTAGGGTCCCAGATCTAACATCCCCGCTAATAATGTCTGTCCATGATTCAGCCTGATGTCAGCAGAAGCTGTTGACCAAGAGGTATAAGTTTGAATGGAATTACTTAACTCGACGAGAGCTATCTTATCACTACTGAGTGGAATTATTAATAGTAAACTTCAGTATCTTTAGTTTTTTAGTTTTAATCAAATGATGAATTATGCCATGGAGTAGGTGGGCCTAAGATTATAGGAGATTTTAATGGTATCAGCAGTAGTGACAGTGAAGGTACTTAAAGAGAACAGTACAAAATCAGAAGAGTTGCAGACCCTAGTAGAGCCAATAATTCCAACCTAAAAAACTTCTACCAGTCAAAACCTAAAGGCTTTTATGGTCTATTTTAAACAAACAAACAAACAAAAAACCAGTAAATAGTCTGTCTTTTAGCCCACTAGCAACACTAGTCAGTGAAATGACACCTTTGCTTCAGGATTCTTGTCAGATTATTCTACCTTCCCAACAAAATCAAAATCTTTTCAGTTTTATTTCTTTCAATTTACATGGCTATAATACTTTGAAAATTCTTGTTAATTTGTAGGCTGAACTAGCAGTAATCTCTCCAGTTTCCTAACATCAATCCTACTATATTCTTTAATCCATCCATAAAATTTTACTAAATATGAACAACTTCCCTAAAATGTTTCCCTTTTGAGTTGTTATAGGAACCAAAGTATACAATTATGACCAGCTGTACAGATATCTTGTGAATTTTCTACTTCATTAGTATATTATTGTTGAGGTCTCAGATCTAAGAAAATCATGAGTTCTATCATGTATTCTTCAGACTCCTGAAAAAAGACCTAGGTAACCTGTAAGTGTTGCAGTTTCATGACTCCACTGGCTTCAAATTCCTGGAGTAACACCAATCCTATCTAGTCTTGGAGATTAACTTCCTAAAACTCTAGAAAAGCCAACAGTATTTTGAACTGGTCAAGAGATAGTTTACTTATCTGACAGACTGCTAATGGTCTTCCTGCAAACATTCAACTGTCTCTAATATTCTAAAAGCATATAACATATGCTCACCAGTGAAAAGTTAATTGAGGAATGCAAATATACAATGCTCTAAGGATATATAACTTTATTTTACTATTGTAATAATTAGCACTGTTTCCAAATGGATTTCTAAATGTTTGTTAATTAAATCTACCATTTCTTCTTTCAAATTAACTGGTTAGCCCAACAGTGCCTTCTAGGAACATGTAGACATGATCAATTGTGTTTTTTGTTTAAAAATATAACTATCACAATCCTTGATTTCCTGATTTCAATAACTACATAAAGTCTACAATTGTACAATTTTTTTTCTTAAGAAACAAAAAAGACTTTTTGAAGCTGCTTAAAAACTTTGTCAAGCAAGATGTATATCTTTTTTTGCAACCCTGGTGCATGTTGCTTAACCACTGTGGACAGAAGCTTCCTCGTCTATAAAATGGGGTAATAAAACCTGTTCTACCTACCACAAAAATCAGTTGAAATATAACATAAATAATAAACATAAAATGTCATAAAACTATTATTGTACTCTTAATAAACATAGTACCTAACATTTAATTTCCCTTTCCTTTATTTTTTTATTATTTAGGCGAGGCAACCCTTGGTTGACCTCAGATTGCAAGGACCTTGTCAGCTTACAATCCCTTATTTTTTATTTTTTACACCTACAGCACCTGGTCTTCCTAGATGGTCTCCCATCCAAGTACTAACCAGGCTCAACCCTGCTTAGCTTCCAGATCAGACAAGATCCGGCTTGTTTAGGGTGGCATGGCTGCAGACTCCCTTTTCTTTTTAATTCACTTTTTTCTTTACAGGATAACAGCAGTCATTTATGTGAAATAAACTGTAAAACAGCATAAGAGAGTATGAACGAAACACTTCTAAATTAACAGCATTGGGCTAAAAATTTAGCATAACTTAAAACAATTATAAATTTCGAATTTAATGTTAAATGAAACTCATCAATTTACTCATACTGCCGTACATAAAGTTATACAGCTTTATGTAATCTCCCAAGAGTCATGAGTTAAAAGTAAGTATAACGTTATTAAACACAAATAGTTGAAATAATACGCCTCGAATTAAAGTTATCACAAACACTGATTTGGTTCAGGTAACGAGAATAAGCAAATCCGCAGAGGCATAGGTTTACTGTAAATATAGATTTCAGTTAATAAAACAAGGGAGTAATAAAATACGGAACAAATTAACCCATGGCAACCCAGGGTAAATGAGTTCATACACATTCTGGAAACTGTTGATATTAGATTAGGAAGACAACAAAATGAACCAAGACTGAACGGCTACTTCTTCTAAACGGTGAAGAAGAATCCACTGCTACCAGGAAATTATTCCACAGTAGGCTCCCCCCTCTTCATTAAAAAAAAAAAAAAAAATCAAACTTATACCAAGCTCAAGAGTTTGCGTTTCAGGAACATATGAACGCCAATAACTGTGAACATCAGGTGATTTCTCTTTGTTGCTTACCGATGACACAGCTTTCTTCCTCACAGTCCAAAACTAATTACGAACCCAACTGCCTAATGGCCTGTTCCTATCCCCATCTAAACACTAGACCTACATGCGAGCGTTAAAGTATCTCGAAGTACGTCCTATATGGGTTCCCAGGAGGGGACTTCTGGGGGGGGGGGGCGTCCTTTGCCGGCGCGGGTGAGAGACTAGGCGAGCAGCACCGGAGCTGGGCAGCGAGGGCCTGCTCGACGCCTCCGCTCGTCTAGCGAAGAGAAGTGACGGCAAAGCTCAGCGTGCTTTAGAGACGAGCCTGAGACGGTGCCTCTTCCCGGGTGCAGGGAGAAGCGGGAGGTGGGGTCAGGCCCGCTGTGCTTTCAACGGACGGGGTAAGCACTGAAAAGCTAGGGACGGGCAGCCCCGGCCTTTCAGTACACGAAGGAACGGTTGGGGCCCCCGGAGGTTGGAGGTAGGCCGGAGGGGGTGTCCCCGCCATATCTCGGGCCCCCACTCCTTTCACCTGCCACGAATACCACGAAGACCGCGCCGCTCCTCTTGGCCGACGCGATGGCGGCCGGAATGGCGCCCTGGAACCACAGCATCGCTCCACTCAGGTCTAGAAGCTCGCCCGTGTGTTGTCTACGCGGTCCCGGAGCTGGCCCCGCCCGCCCTTTGGCCAAGCCCCGCGGCCCCCGCAGTCCCAGCTGGGCGGTCCCCTCGCCCCAGGCTCCGCACAGGCGCCCAAAACCGTCAGCGGCACCCTGAGACGCGCGCGAGGGCGAGGAGCGCCCCGCGTCACGTGACGCCACACGTCGCCGTCGGCACCGTGCCCTAGTGCCTTGTCTCGCTGGCAAGTCGGTGCGTGCGCACGCCCGCTGGCCTTAGGCCCGACAGTCCCGGAAGTGGAAGGAGGCAGTGGGAAGGCTGATTAACCACTACAGTGGTCGATGGCGCCTCTATACGGCATGACGGGAATTGTAGTCTTTTCAGAATTGTTCTTCATAGTGTGGGAAATGTAACTGGTTTCCGGGGCGCCGCTAAGGAGGCTATAGTGAGAGCCACTTCACAATCTACAATAGGAAAAAGAGGATGTGGCGCTCACTACTGGGAGAGTCTGTCTTCTGCCTCTTTGAGACGTTAAATGTGGAGTAAATTGTCCCCGCTCCTAGTGCAAGCCTGCTTTAATAAGGGACAATGTAATTCTCTATTACGTTGGTGGCCTTTGGTCTGTGATAGTTTGGTCTCTGTCGGAATTCAATAGGCTTTGTAGGGTTTAGAACGGGCCTTTAATTTCTATTGAACTTAATTTAACAGCCTACCCTTGAAGAAAGGACAGGATAAAAACCAGGACAGTTGCCTTTTGCGATACCCTATAGCCCATGTATCTGAGGGGAGGTACTGGTAGAATGCAGACCTTGAGCAATTTTCTAGTCATTAGCTAGCGCTCATTCTAAAACGTCAAAATACGTAGCTATGCTATTGCCACAGCTGTTTTCTAAAGTAACTCAAGAGCAGAATAGATAATGATTTGATTTATTTTGCAGCTACTTTCCATGATAATACAAAAGAGAAGAATAGATAATGATTTTGTTTACAATTTTAGGTGAGAACGGTCTATAATTAAGATATGGAACTTTGTGATTGATTGCAGTTAAAATGAAAACTGATTCGTATTTAATACTTTAATGAAATTACATGGTCTCTAGTAACTACTAGGTGAAGAGGCGTGTAGCGTTTATTTAAAGTTGCATATACGACTTTTTTTCTGGCTTTATAGAAATATAATAGACAATTGCTTGTATTTACATTGTATAATTCAATAAATTTTTCAATTATAGTTGGCATACAATCTTAGTTTCAGTTGTACAGCATACTGATTAGAGATCTATATAACTCACAAAGTGATCACCCCACTAAATCTAGTACCCCACATCCCCTTAAATATTTACTATATTATTAACTGTTTTCCTTATGCTACACTTTGTATCTCCATGTCTATTTTGTAACTATTTGTACTTTTTAATCCCTTTGCCCTTTTTCCCCACCCCCCTCCACCTCTCTCCCACTTAGTAGCCCTCAAAATATTCTCTGTATCTTTGAGTTTGTTTCCGTTTTTGTTGTTTGTTATTTAGATTCCACATGTATGTGAAATCATGTGATATTTGTCTTTATTGGACTTACTTCATTCAGCACAAAACCCTCTAGATCCATCAAGGCAATATCTTTTTTCATCCTTTACTTTTTAGTCTGTGCGTCTTTTAATCTGAAATGAGTCTCTTGTAGGCAACATGTGTTGGGGTCTTGTTTTCTTATCCATTCAGTCACCCTATCTTTTGGTTGGAGCACTTGATTCTTTTCCATTTAAGATACTTATTGATAGGAATGTAGTTATTACCATTCTTTATTCATGTTTCGATACATGATACTTCTTTTTAATGAAGTTCCTCCAATATTTCCTGTAATACTGGCTTGGTGTTAATAAATTCCCTTAGCTTATTTTTGTCTAGGAAGCTCTTTATCCGTCCTTCAGCTCTAAATGATAGTTTTGCTGGATAAAGAATTCTTGATTGTAGATCCTAGGTTTTCACCACTTCGAATATTTTGTGCCACAACCTTGTGTTCTACATAGTTTCTTTTGAGAAATCAGCTGCCAGTCTTATGGGTGCCCTGTTGTGGGTGACTAACTGCTTTTCTCTTGCAGCTTTTAAGATTCTCTCTTTGTATTTAGACTTTGGCATTTTAATTTAATTATAATGTGTCTTGGTGTGGGCCTCTTTGGGTTCATATTTTTTGGGACTCTTCCTGGGGTTGGATGTCTGTGGGTGCGAGGCCTTACTGGCCCAAGATCTGGATGTGATCCAAGGTCTGGCTGTTATCCAAAGCCTCGCTAATCCAAAGCTGGTCCAAGGCCTGGCTGGCCCAAGGTCTGGCCAGTCCAAGGTCTGGCTGTGATCCAGTCCTGGAGCTAGAAATAGGACCCCAGACTTAGAAAATATGTGAACTTACTTCAGCTTATTGTATCATGCATGTGTGGCTGAACGCTACTTTTGTACTCTGCTATGTGAGGAGCCTTGCAGTCCCCTGGAGAGCAGAGAAGGAGAGAGCAAAGGGAAGAGAAGAAGGGAAGTGCGTGCAAGACCGCATGCCCCATACAATAGACTGCACTCCCCAATAGAACTGCACTTCCCAACAGAAGTGTATGCTGCACAATAAAGTTGGTGCCTGCCATTTCATCCTCATGTCTGCCCCTCGTGCATTCATCCAGCTGGGCCTCATGCCATCGAACTTTCCCTTCTGGGTTAGCTATACCCCTGACCCTGACAATGTCTATTTCCTTCACTAAGTTAGGGAAGTTTTTCATCATTATCTCTTCAAATAACTCTTCAACTTCTTGTTCTCCTTCACGTACCTCTATGACCTGGATGTTTTTACACTTAATTTTGTCCCGAAGTCTCCTTAAATTATTATTATATTCTTGCCATTCTGATTGGGTGTCCTTGGCTTCCTCATCCTCTATATCGGCAGTTCAATCCTCCTCTTTATCCACTCCGTTGGCTCCCTCTAATATACTTTTCATCTCAGATAATGTTCTTCATTTCTGACTGATTCGCTTTTAGAATTTCTATTTCCATTTTTATGTTTTTTTTTTAATCTCTTTGAGTTCATCTACACTTTAATCCCATTGAGTTCATCTACACTTCCCATAAGTTCATCGAGCATCTTTATAACCAGTGTTTTGAACTCTGCATCTGTTAGATTACTTGAGTCCATTATATCCGGATCTCTGTTCTGTTCTCTATGTTTTCTGCTTCTTTGTCTTCCTATCTTGGCTGCCTTTCTGTGTCTGTTTCTATGTACTAAGCAAAGCTCCTAAGTCTCCCGGTCTTATTAGCATGGCTTTGTGTAGTAGGTGTCCCGTGGCACAGTCCTGAAAGATGTTCAGCTTCAGTCTAAGTTTAGCCCCAGCCTGTGCCCCTCTGGGGCCACCTGTTAAGATCCAGCAAGCAATCCACAGATGCTGTGCTTATAGTTGCCTCAAGAGACCACATCAGAAACCGAGACCAGCTGTTACCAGAGTGGAGCTTGGGGTTGGCTCGGTAAGGAGCACCAGACTCAGGGAGGATACAACTGGATGTGGCAATGTGGCATGAATTGGGAAAATTGGGGCAGGTGAAGTTTCAGGGAATCTTCTGGGCAAAATGACTTCTGTTAGCCAGTTTTATGACATCTCAGCTATGGTGGTGCTGTGTCCTCACCCTGAGAGGGGGGAGGACTCAACAGAGTAACAGTGGATACTGCTGGCACTTCTGCCCAGGAGAAAGCCTCACCTCCAGCCCTTGCTCCAACAATTTAGTGTCCCCCTACAAGTCCCTGGTGCCCCCTGAACAGCCGACCCAGCACTAGTGCTCAGAGTGAGCAAGTCCATCACCACGAAAGTCTGGTTGCAGACATGATCCCTTTAAGAGGGTTCTGAAGCTGCAGGCTACTGCTGTTGTAGTCTCTGTTCCACTCAGCTGCTCGTGACCAGGCAGCTTCATGTCTTCACTCCTTCATACTTCCAACTGTTGTAGGTTGATTTCTTATTTCTCTCCCTAGTTGTAGTGCTTCTGTTCATCTAGATCCCAGACAACTCTGTTTGCTGTTTGCTCCGTGTTTCTGTCACAACTTTGATGTTGCTATGTTTTGTTTTAGGTCACTGGTACCACCTTAGAAATGAAGGTAACTTCAAACGCTGCCTTTCTTCTCTTGCTTTCTCTCTCCTTCAGCGCATACACTATTATACATTCTGCATCAATTAAATTTCTCCAACAGTATAAGCATTTGACAGTCTTTACAGGATTAAGGAGGCACTACATGTGAAACTACCTCTTTTCTACAAATATTCAACCTAACAATAGCTAACAGATTGCATTCCAATTTTTATTTACTTTTTTCAGTCAACCCTCTCATACAATGTTATAAACTGAAACATAATACTGATTACAGACAGTGGCTCCTTATGTAGGATATAAGACACTGTTCCTCAAGAATAATTCTTCCTGAGTTGATCTTCAACATTAACTTTAAATGGATTTCTTGAAATTCAATCAACTGATAAATTCTTTCAGTAGAGCAATGTCTTTAATTATTCCTCATGTTAGAATTAAATATTGTAAGAATAGTAGTTTTTTTATTCATTCGTCTAATGCTTATTGCTCTTTTACTATGAGCTAGACATTGTATCTGGCATTGATAAGGAGGTGAGGCAGTCAAGCACAGGCCCTGCCTTTGCAACTTTAGACTCTTCTAAAGAGGAAGGCAAACATAAAAGAAGGGATTGTGATGCTGAATGCTGCAAGAGGGGTAATACTGAGTGCTTCAGAAGTGTGATGACGTGACCAAACATGGATAGCTGGGTTGGAAAAGGCCTTTTTGAGAAAATGAACTGTCAGGAGAAATCAAGCTAGATGAAGGAGAAGCCTATTCGAGGTAGAGGGAACGACAATGTAAAGGCTGTGAGGCAAGTGAGAACAGTACATTTGAAAAACTAAAAAATGTCCGTGCAGCTAGAACATAGAAAGGGGAGAGTAGCGCAAATGAGGCTAGAAAGATAAGCAAGGGTTAGATCATACAGGGCCTTGGAAATCATGTTAAGGATTGCAGACATTTTTCTAAGAATTGTAGAAAGCCATCGAAAAATTTTAAACAGAGGAGTTACATATAAAATTTCTGTTTTTAATATGCAGCTATGATGTAGTTTGAATGGATTGGATTGGAAGTGAAACAGGTGGATGTGAAGATACTGGTTAAGAGGCTAGTGTTCATGTGTACGGGAGAGGGAGAAGTGAGGAGTATATGTAGAGGGAAATAGGAAAGTGTGATGCCAAAGAAGCCAAGGGTAGCTAGAGAAATTTTGAAAAGAAGGGAGTGAGAAGAAGCTGTGCTGAATGCTGCTATTGAGTCAACTTAAAAAAGATTTTTAAATGTATGTTGTTTTTAGCAACATAGAGGTGCTTATCAACTTAGCAAGAGGGGTTTTGGTGGGTTCCTCTGGGGGTAAGCCAGACGGCTTTGAAGGAAGCCAGATGGGTTGATGGGAGAGAATGATAGAATAGAATATGGAAAGCCCGTGTGTCTATGATGACACAAGTCTTGTGAGATAACAACTGTCCTCATTGTTTAGACTACTGTAAGTTGAATATATTGCTTCCTGTGATCACAGCCATTCTAAACCAGCTAGGATGGGATCCAGAGCACAGGCAGACCAGAATAAGAGAAGAAAAGAAAAGTAATTTTGGACATAAATAAGTTTATAAGTTTCAAAACAGTCAGTTTTTACCTAAAGGCTGAACTTTTCCCTGCGAAAAGGTCATTTGCTGAGAGTGATGGGGAGGTAAGGAAATTGGCACGTTGAGAATAGGGGACGAGGTTTGAAATAATATCGACGAGTGCTGGGCAAGGACAGGGGTGAGAGATTTAGAGTGCCAGGCAGTGCTGAGGGCCAGGTGAAACTAATGACCGTGAATTTGCCCAATGGTGTGATTTTCTCCAGTGATCACTCAATCCTTGAGGCACAGGCATTGAGAAAGTGGAGGCCTGGATTTATCCAGGGCTGTGGATGCTAGACAGCGTGAGAAAGAACAAAGGAACAAGGGAATTTAGAATATCAGCAAGAGTAAGCAATGTGATGGAACATGGAATCTAAACTGAATGGGAGAGAAGTGAATGCAGAAAGGGGACAATGAGTACAAAAAAGAGTGGAGGGGTGGTAATGGCTTGGAGGGCAAGTGCAGGCAAAAGACTGGTCAGCAATTTAGGACTTTAAAATGTTAAATTTGGGGGTGGGGGAATATCAGTCAGGAAATATGAAAATTCCTGATTTTTTTGAGATTCTTGAGTTTTGAAGTCCGATATTGTCAAATTCAATTACTCAGAACATAGTCCTTCTCACTCGGGTCCTACAGTCCCCTCACCTATTTCAGTTATGGGGATTGATGGCACAGCCTCATGCCCACCTAAAACCCTTCCACCTATTCACTGATGAACATTACTGTAATTCCCCCACCACTGATATGATCTCTTATCTAGTTTATCTACCTTATCTCTCTCTCCTCCGGAGCTTACTCAGGCAGCACTCTGACTCCTGCCTCCCAGCCCCTACAACAGACCCAGCTACGGGACCAACTTCCTCCAATAGTGATCTGCTGTCTCTGGGGGACCAGGTCCTCCTCAAGGAGCTATGGCCTCGGTCACTGGAACCTTGGCGGTCAGGTCCACACACTGTCATCCTGACCACACCGACAGCTGCCAAACTCCTGGGTCATTAGTGCTGGTACCACCTCACTTGCCTGAAGCGTGCTCCGCCCCGTGATGCATGATCTGTTGAACCCCTGGGGCCTACCAGGATCGGTCTCCACCGCCAACCTTCTGTCTCTTCTCCTCCTCACCCTTCACCTATCTCCAAGTAACCTAGCCATTGCCCCTACATAACCACAAGCTGCTCCTCCCTTCTGTTGGCACTTTTTCCTCTGCCAGTCCCACTGAGAGGAGGAGACACTCCTCTCTTGGTGGAGATCCACTCTCATTACCTTAATTGCACCAATTCTAGGGCCTATCCTTCTCCTCTGTATACTACTAATAGCCCCATGTGTACTCCGATTCATTCAGGAATGCATCCGCGAAGTCTCCGGATCACGGTCAACCAGCTACTTTTACATCCATATGCTCGCCTCCCCACCGAAGTCCTGGCCTCAGACCCCCAACCTCTTTGTCCCTAGGCAGCAGGAAGTAGCCAGATTTGACTTGGTGCCCCTATACCAAAGAGGTCGGGATGTTGGGTTGGCAGGGGCCTACCTGGGGGCTTCCCAGTTTGTCGGAATTCAGACAAGGGCCCGCCCTAAAGCCCTGGTGCCACCACCCTAATCCAGATGCTTAACTGACACTCCCCATTCTATACCCTACCCCTACATAACCCTATAAAAACTACACTCTCCCGTCCCAGCGGGTGACTTCACTGGCCCCTCTCCTCTCTGGACCAGAGAACCTTACTGGCAGCGCTCTCCCAATAAAGGCTTGCTTTTAAAACTTCTCTCGGTGTGTCACGCATTTACCTTACAACATTTATATGAAAGATAAAGAGCTAGTCAAGCATGGTTCAGAGGGAGAGCATTCCAGGTAGAGAAAACAGTAAGAACGAATGTACTGTGGTGGTATAAGCTCAGAGATGAAAGCAGGGCTAGGTCACCTTGAGCTTTGTAATCCAAAATAAAAAACATTTGCTATTTTAATAATAGAAAGCCATCGAGGAATTTTGGGCAGAGGAATTGATTTAAACTCCAGTGTTGCCCCAGTGGCGTGGCGGGGGTCGGGGGAGGTAACAACGCAGAAGTGCAATTAACATTTTTCCTCAGGTCTCTGCCAATGCAGCAAAAAATTATAGGTCAGCGAGATTCAGGCAAAGTAAGATTTATTAAAAGTACATTTTAGAAGGAGAGAGGCCATGCTAAGGCAGGCAGTAGCCCTGTGGAATTTGGGAGGTAAAAAGATAAGAGTACAGAGTACAGTCCAAGGGAGGACCAGATTCTCAGCGAAGAGGGCTGTAACAGCACAGAATTGAGAAGAGCCATATTATATTAGGGCCATGACGGGTGGTTCCAAAGGCATTCCTAGGTGATTGGCACGTGAGGTCATTTTGATTGGCTGCTATAAAACTCTCTGCCTAGCGTGCATGTGCTTACCCAGAATTCAGTCTGTTATAATCAGATTCATGAACATCATGCATAAGCATGGTATTATAATGATGGCATAATGAGGCTAAGGTTATGGATTAGGGTAGTTAGTACCTTCTGCGCAAGCATCTGTGGCCAGATTAAGCCATGTATAGAATTATGGCCCCACAGTCCTGCCTCTGGGGACGCAGGAGGGGTTCTTTAACTACCAATGGGGTGTTCTTTGGGCTGTCTCTAGGCTGGGCCTCCATTCCTTTGTTCCTCTGTCACTCAGATCTGACAACCTAACAGAATGACATGAGGTGATTCTTTTAGGTCATTCTGGATCTGTGTGGTTAGAAGAATAAGAATGGAAGCTGGGAGACTGGTTAGAAAGGCCAGTTCAGTACAAGCACAGGATGATGATGGCTTGGTCCATGGTGGTGGTAGTGGAGATAAAGAGAGAATCCTCACTATCCTGAGAGAAGCTTCGGGATTTGGTTTGGAGGCAGTCAATGGGACATTTTGTGTATTTATTTGTTCTTGTGGTAAATTGTTTCCAAAGGGGACTGCGACCTTATCTTCAAGCCTACATGCCTTTTTTGCCACTTCTCCCATCAAGAGGTGGGGTTTATTTCCTCTGCTGTGGGCAGGCCCTATGACTTTTATTTTTAAAACAAATAGAATGCAACAAAAATGACATTCTGGGACTCTAAGACCAGATTTTAAGAGGCCTTTACTTATTCAGCCTTAAAGAAAGGAAACCCTGCCATTTGCAACAACATGAACGAACCTTGAGGGCATTATGCTAAGTAAAGTCAGTCAGAAAAGACAAATACTGTATGATCTCACTAATGCAGAATCTAAAAAAAAAAAAAAAAAAAGAATCCCAAACTTACAGAAATGGAGAGAGATTCTTGGTGGGCAGGGGCAGGGGGTGGGAAGAACAGGCAAAGAGGGTTAAAGAGTACAGACTTCCAGTTTTAAGATGAGTAAGTTCTGGGGATTCAATGTACAACATAGTGACTATAAGTACAGGCTATGCTGTTGGAAAGAGAAGCCACATGGACAGAGCTGCCTTGGAGAATGAGATAACCTTGAAAAAGTGTCTGCATAGAGAATTGAGGCATTGTAGCAGAGTCAGCCCCTGAATCCCAGATATATGAGGTCCCAGGCACAAGACTGAGGCCTTTTTGGAACTTCCAGCCCAGCCCCAGATGAGGGCAGCTGATATCAGCTGGAGAAGAGCCAATCCATCCTCCTTGAGCCCTGCCCAAGCTCTGACCCACAGGACTGTTGCCTTAAACCACTAAATTTTGGGTGGGTTGTTAAACAGCAAGACTGAGCTGTTTTTTTCCTCAGGGGAAGAGGAATTATGTAGCTAATGATTTATCTATTTTAATGCTTCTCTCTCTCTCTACAAAGAACTAAGTTTTATCAGTTTTCTGATTTTGTTTTATCAGTTTTCAGTTCCTACTACCTTTTCATTATACTCTTCTAATATTCTTATGCTGGTGAAATCAAACCAAAATGAATCCATGTGCAGACAGTACAGGGAAAAATAACTAATATGCAATTTGCAGCCTGAGCATATGTGGACTCAGGGTGTAGATTAAAGTGCAGCCACATCTACCTGTTTCTCAGGCTGGTGAAGGTCTGTGGGCCGAATGGGTGCACGTGAACCTTTGGTCCTTCTTTAGCATTGGTACGTAAAGACTTCTAGAATTCCAAGCAACATGGGGCCAGCTTTGAATCATGCCATCATGTACAGAGCACTTTCATGCTAGTGCCATACTGGGCACCAGAAGATGGAATCTGTGCTCTCTGCCTTACAAGACTATATATGAAATATCTCACTCTCTGTTGGGCAGGCAGTACACTGGGACTGGGGCATCTGGCCACCTTTACAAAGGCCCTGCGGCTAGCCTCTGCTAAAATCTTGCCTAGTTCCTGGTGCTGACCTGTGAAGAGCCCAACTCTTCACCAGCTTCCTTAGGTTGCTGCAGTTGTGCTAACTTGACTCTCTCCAAGCTACTCTGGCATTGTGGGTTCTACTGAGATTTGTTTTGCACACTGTTCACAGGCCACAGGTTCCTCCCTGGTGGGGCCAGAAAAACAAATTTTTAGTTGGGGGTCGTGGTGCTCAGATCATTACTTTGTTGTAAGATCGGATAAGCTAGTTATTTTTAATTTTTGCTGGGATCATGGCAAACACACTTTGTGCTCTAGATTCACAAACATACCCAATATATCCATGTTTTTCATGGACCAAGGGTTTTAAAAAACCCTAAGCTATATTCTCTGTTTTATAATATATAAAATAGCAGAAGAGGACAGGAAGTTATTAAGGGACCTCTGTCATTCCTAAAGAAGGGGCTGCTGAAGCTGCTAATACTGGCACAGGTAAGAAAAGCCCATTTTATTTGTAAAAGGACCATCTGCCCCTAAATGTGGTCAATGTTCTGGGAATAGCCACAGCTAGAGCTGTGGGACATTTGAAGCTGTCCTTAAGATTTAAAATCTGGGTCAAATCACATCTTAAATGCCTCCTGTGTGTGCTTCCTCATTTTTTCTATAGGTGAAATCAGATTCTAGAACAACAAAAAAAGAGAAGGTAGCCTAGGGAATCCATGCATATTTTTGCAATTTTTTTTTTCTTGGAAATTTCATAACTATTTTCCATGCGATTGTTAGCGAATAAGGGGATAGTGGTGGTGGTGGCTAAGAGCTGACTTAGCAATAGCCTCGCTCTGATTTCCTACCTATTTCCTCTCAGCGGTCTTCAGCTCCTACAGGGTAAACCAGGTGTTTAAAGCAAAAATTTAGGTTTTAATGTACGGCATAGTAACTATAGTTAATATATTGTATTGTATATTTGAAAATTGCCCAAAAGGACCTTAAAAGCAAGAAAAAGAATTTTGTAACTGTTGTAAGGTGAAAAATGTAGACTTATTGTGATCATTTTGCAATATATACAAATATTGAATCATTATGTCACACACCCGAGGAAAATAAAATGTATGACAATTATACCTCAATTAAAAAAAAAAACAACTTAGGTTTATTAGAATTCCTCCTGCAGGAGTTAAAGAAAATATTCAGAGAATTGAAATAAACCATAGGGTTGTGGGAGGTTTTTTGGACTCCACCCCTGTGTATAATGGAATAACAATTCCTGTTGCCATGCTGGCCCTAATTACGTTATGTTCTCATCTTTGAGTCTCTATGGTCAAAAACAAAACAAAACAAAACAAAACAAAACAAAAACAAAAACAAAAAACTCAGCAGGCCTTGGGAATGATTTTCAGTCCTCACTCTTACCCTTGCCTCTGTGTATGGCTCCTTAATCTGACATGGTTCAAAGGCAGGTTCAACTTCTGCTCCCAGGAGAATAATATTCATAATTGGGAGGCACCGGCTTCTGAGGAGGCCTAGGATTCTCAGGGAACAAGTGGGACTTTGCAAATACCCTGGAATGAGTGAGCATCTGTGCCAGAGTCTGACAATACCCATCGCTCTTGAGCAATGAAGTAAACACCTGGGCTGGGCTGGAAGCAAGCCAGGCTCCAAGCAACTTGCATATGCCCTTTGGGTTTCCCAACAATTTGCTCAGCTAACAAATGGAAAGCTTTCTTTAAAACATTTGAGCTAAACTGGACTTGGGGGTTCAATGTATTGGCTAAAAACACAAATTCTTTATCTAACCAATGTTCTGTTTTTAGTTACATACTATGTTCATACTCAAAATTGTCTATAACTGATTGGTATTAACTTTGAGAGAACAAAATGACACAAACCACACTGCCGGGATTCACTGGGAGAAAGTGCTGCTTTGTAAAACATTTGTACAATGAGGGATTTACTGTCTTTCATCTTATTTAAGTCTGAAATTGAAATCTTCAAGACAGGTTAAGTCTTTGATACTGACACTCATTTAAAAAGGTGATTTTAATTTACAAAAGACAAAGTGGGGCTATATTTGTAAACATTTATTCTCTTGAACTGAAAAAGGCTTGCATCAGCACACATTGTACAGCCTTGCAAATTACACAGAAATTGAAAAAAAGGTTCCTTGTTCATAAGTGCAATGAATCTTTGATGTCCAGTGATCCGCTGCAAACAATGAAAACAAATTTTAAACCACTTAAGAAGTTTCCAGCACTCATCAAATGTATTTCCTTAGGTGACAAAAAATCCACAAGGAGGGGAGGGGAATGCAAATAAGTGGCATTTAGTTATTGGAGGGACACTTAAAAAATGTGGAAGTATTTTCCTGCTTAGAATGATTCCTATTCCCCTTTGAGTCTAAGTAGTTTAAGAGGCATTAAGAACATAATTTACTTTACACTTAATGTCCATACTACCTAAGTGAATAAGGAAAGGACCCTATGAGGGAATTCTGTATTTTCTGGAAATTGTTTCTGTGTTTAGAGATACAGGGGAAGAGTAATCTATTTGTGGGCTCTCCTTAGTAACTCCCTTCAGCCCCTCAAAAAGATAGCACATGGTTTTGACCTGGTTATTCCACTCCTGCATTCTTTTTCCCCCAAATTCTATACTGGGTCACACTGTGCTGGCTGCAAAAAAGGAATACAGGTTGCAACTGGTTGTAATCATTTTGAAGAATAATTTGCTGTACAATAGAGCTTTGGATCTGATACAAGAATTCAGAAATATAAAACAAAATAACTATAAAAGTTAGGAGGCATTTGAACAGCATTTCCTCAGAAAAAGCTGCTAACTCTGTATCATTCTGATGTAAATTCCTACAGTCATTTGGGGTGAAGTGTGTTTTTTTCCCCCTCCTTTGCTGAACACTGGCCTGTCTTCAAAAGCAGTAACGCCATGACCACACATTCTAGGAGTCTTTATCATGTTAACAGAAGCTCCAAATACCAAGCCAATTAAAGATGGGAGAGGACAGGGGGAATCATAAAGGCCAAGGGTCCCAGGTGGCTCTGTTACTGAGAACTTGCCCTTTCCAAAATGTGAAAGTCATAGTGCTTCTTGCTTGTTCTCAGTTTAAACTTGTTAACTGAGTTAATTTGTTTCTTCAATGCATTCTGCGCAGCTGAAATGGAAGGGAATGTGGCTAAGACGGTGTATGTGGAGGCCAAGTCACTGGGTTTAGAGCGTTCAGAACTGACAGTGTTGTCCCCACTGCCACAGCAGAGGGGGTGACGACGCAACTGGGGCTGGGACTGGGGGTCTCGCAGCCACCGGATCTTGGCGCCAATTTTAAAGAGTTCCCCAAAAAGCTTCTCGGCTTCCATGCGAGTTATTCCATCTGGTAGTTCAGTAATTTCCAAGACCTTCCCAACAACTAGAATGGAAAAGGTGTAGAATTAATAATCCCTGTTACCAAAGAGGTGGGCAAAAAGTCCTGGTGACCCAAATGATATAGAGAATGACAGAGTATTCAAAAAACCACTCAGATACACAAAAGTGTAGTTGTTATGGCCGACTTTTAAATTATTCCTACTAGCTTCTCTAAATGAGGTGCATGACCCTGGACAGTTTCCTGAACTTCACATTCCCATTGTAAAATAAAGATAATAGCACTTGCCCTAACCACCCCAAGGAAGCTGAATAGAAAGTTAAAGTACATACAGCACTTTGCCATAGAAAGGTGATATATGTTGTTCATTCAGAGTACCTTCATATGAGTGTTAGGACTCAGGCCTTTCTCAAAGCATACAGAGGCAAAGAGTCTCATTCGACCTGTTTCTCACACACTTCTTTTTCCTTTGGTCCCTTTGCCCCTCATAAACCTACCTGTACCTTATTATATACTCAAACCCGAAATGAGACAGGATTAAAAGAATATATTCAAGAACCCTACATTACAGATAGCATAATTTTCTATGACTTTTTGCAGGATTCTAGTAAGAGGAAAACTCATTTCTGTGCCATGGTATAGTTTTAAAGACCACTGAACCTGCTGGCAGTTTGTAGGACCACACCCGCTTTTGCCTCTCAGGGACACACCTGCTTCTCCCGCACCAAGGTCAGTGGATGCAGCTTTTTTAGCTTGTCTCCTTCCTCGGTTTCCATGTCTGTTGCCAGACTGACCCTGAAAACCCACAAACAGATGAGAAGTAGGGTTAACAATACTGAAAAATGTGTTTGTAATGTTCAAACCCTTAACACCTAACCATATTCAGTCTGGGTTTTGTATTTCCGCAGGAAAAATTCAATCTCAGGCCTTGGAACTGCCTCTGTGGCAATGACACTGCTGTTCCTCACCATGACCAGACACTTGCTGACTGCCTTTTATAAGCAAGAGCACCCAACGCCCCCGACCTCCACCCAGCTTTGGACAGCGCTGCTGAATCACTGCTTAGCCAGGCAGCACACCGCCTTCTCCCTTCCTCTGCTCTTGGTGGGACCAGTGATGGCACTGATAAATAAGCCTGACTGAGGCACACTTATACAGTGTCCAGGGCACTCCACAATCAGCAACAGAAGTACGATGTTCTGCCAACAACGCCTGAGAAGTCAGAAGGCTGGTCGTCATACCTGTTGGGCTGGAATGTGTCCGTGCAGAACAGCAGGAGGGTTGTACTGCAGTGGTTGGCCAAGTAATGGATATCTGGCATCTCCTGAAAGTCAACAGAAACATTTTTACATTTTTCTCTACTTAGTTATAAAGTACTTCCTGGAGTTTTCTAAACTATCTCACTTAAGATAAGTAGGGGAAACATATTTGGTAAAATAAAAAAGTATAGGTATTGACATATTTTTTAAGAGAATGAAAAGTTCCATATAAATTAAAAAGAGCTAGGAAAAACTTTTCAAAGGACTAAGGACTAGTAACAGTGTTTATGGAGGAGGGTACATGGTAGGAACCGGGTAGACGGGACAGGATGAACAGAAACTTCTCTATGTACCTTAACATTCCATTGAAATCCACCAAAATAACTATGATACACACTCCACGCACTTGCGATGCTAAAAATCATATTTTCTCTGATGATTAAAAAACTTACATTTCAGGGGAAGGAAAAGACCCTGGAAAACCATTAAGCTCTCTATCTCCCCAAATTCACTATTAATTACTATAAATATGTGCATATGTATATTTACAAATATGCAAACAAACACTTTTACAGTCTTAACCAATGGGTATATATTTACATTCTAGGTCATGGGTCTGCTCTTAAGCTTTCTTTAAGTGAAAGTTTGTGTATATAATTTCAACTTGCTTAGAAAGAGTGGGAGGTATCCCCTTCCTAAATCAATAAATGCAGGGTAGTCAGAATGGAGATCCTCCAATTATTTTCCTTCACTCAGGAGTGCCTAAAATTATCACATGAAAAGGGCTTAATAAGTGCTAATTGAAAATACCTTGTCCTGGAGAACATTTTCATTTGTTATAATCTCATTTTATTTTAACTGTAAGCCTCCGAATTTAGCACATTCTCTATTTGGAGGAAGGTTATGGGTAGGTGTGAGAAAAGCATCTTCAGGCAATCATATATCTATCTCCTTTCTCTCAAGAGCGAGGCGTGCACTTCCTACCACTGTACGGGGCTCTTTCCTGATGAATGCTGTGAAGGTGCCTGGGCAGCTCCCTGGCAGAATATACCCATGACATACTTGCCCCTTCCCAAGCATTGGCTGAAGGGCAGATATGACACGTGGCTTAGCACTGAGATCAGAGATGCAGTGTGAAGTGTGAAGATGCATAAAAAACAGTGCAAAGAAGTCAGAATTAAATTTAGGTCTATGGAGCAGTACTCTTTACAAGTATGGAGATGACACTGTAGTTCGTGGTAACCAAAGACTCCTTATAGGCCATGCTGCGTGCTCCTCTTTGGGCATTCATTCTAGACCAGGTATCTCGATATTACTATATTGCCAGTTTCAATCCATATCCTGTTTCAATTTATTTTTTATAACACACCTTATCTTTCTAGATTATTAAAGCAACTGGCTTTATAGAAAATTGGGAAATACAGAATTACAGAGGAGAAAATAAAAACGAACCTAGTAATTTCAATACTTCTAATGTCTTGGTATGTATCTTCTTGGTGCTTACGCATGTGTGTATATGTGTGTATTTAATACTTAAAAAACTGAGATATAATTAACAAAAAAACCACACATCTTTGATAAATTCTAACAATTTATCAGTTCATGTGACCATGACCTGAAAAAGATAATAAACATTTCCATTTCCTGAAAAGTTCCAAGCTCATTCCTAGTCAACTCCATATTCCATCCATACCATTATCTGATTTCTAATATCAAAGTTCAGTTTGCCTATAGTTGGATTTCATATAATTTGAATCATATAGTATGTCTTCTTTTTGTGTCTGGTTTTTTTTTTTTTTTGCTTAACATAACTCTGAGATTCATCCATGTTATTGCATGTCAAGTAGTTTGCTTTTGTTCATTTTCGTTGTTAAGTAGTATTCTATTGTAAGGATACACTGCAATTTGTTTATCCAGTACCCATTGGTGGACATTTGGGTCATGTCCAGTTTGGGCTATTATAATGTTCTTGTTTTCTTTTCTCTTGGGTAAATACCTAGGAGTGAAACTTCTACATTGTAAGGTAAGTGATAAACTTCGTAAGAAATTGCTGAATCTTTCTCAAGGTGGTTTTATCATTTTATACTCGCACACCAATGTGCGAGAATTTTAGTAGTTCTGTGTTGTCACCAACATTCTCTGTTGTAAGCCATTTTGATTACAGCCATTCTAGCGGGGGCAAAGTGATGCTGAGCATCTTTTCAAGGGCTTATTGAATACCTTCTTTTTTGAAACGTCCATGTAACTTACATACATTAACTATAGCAGTTTTTTAAGATCACATACCATACTGTGAATATTTCTCCTTTTAATGATTCTTTAAAATATGCTTTTTAGATAACTGCATAGCATTCCTTAAATGGATATACTATAATCTAACTAATCCTGACTAATGGACATTTAGGTTTTCATTCATTCATTCATTCATTCATTTTTTGCTATAGAATAAACTCTTCTGTGCATAAATCATTGTGTGCATTGACTATATGCATTTGTCCTTACGATAAATTCTAGGAAAAAAAATTAATAATTTTCATATTTTATAATCATCCACTTGCATGGCTGTTCCTTCAACCAGACTGAGGATTAGTAAGGATGAGGGCTTCACTTTATTCATTTTTGTATACCAAGGGCATAATAAGTCCTCAATAAATGTTTGTTGAATAAATTTTTGAAAAAACTCTTGATATATATTACTTTAATATAGAAGTTAGAAATATAGAAATAAAAAAACATTGCATGTTACTACTATAGAGGAATGGAGTCTAAGTAAGGATAATAAGTTAAAGCCATTTTAACTGTTATGTAAGTAATTACTGAATGTAAATAACTACTAAATTATTAATTAAAAGTGAAACATTATCTCTCTGCATATGCCATTTTTTTCTTATGATATATATGATAACAAACAAATATACCTGGGTGGGGGTGAAAATGTAGTCCTATGGAAAACTGAAAAGTAGCAGTACTAAGGTAAATCACAAAGTCATAGGGTCTTAAAATTCTATGACTAGTTTCATGCATACTTACCTTGCCCAGGAATAAAAGGTCTAGAAAACTGAGGTATGATGGAAAGTGGTGGTCCAGAAGGACGGATAGTTTTCAGGGTGGACAGCTGAGCTGGTGCTGGTGACTGAGCTGGTGAAGTAATGGGGCTGCTGAGTTGAGGGCTGTGCTGCAATTATAAGAAGAAAATGGGTCAGCATTTTAGTCAGGCTTTTTACCAAAAATTTTTGAACAAAAATCTTTATTATTTCTGATTATAAATATGTACTTGTCACACTGTGACAATATATACTTGTTATTAAAAAATTAAAACAGAAGTTTATAATGTCCTGCTCCCAAAAGAAGCACAACAGATTATTTCTATGCATATATATCTATATATCTATGTTTTATAAAAATAGAAATAGACCATACATCCTATTTTTGAATCTTGCTTTTGTATCTTGGCATTATAAATATGGTAAATAATTCTTGGACTTCATAACTGTTAATATTTTATTATACTAACTTTATCTCTCTCTGTATAAACTATTATATTTTTATGACCTATTACAGTTGTTCACGATACCTCTCTATCCGAAAATAATTCGTGTCTATTTTCTAGAATTGTCAAAATTATGCAATTAACGATACAGTATTACTAACAAGTTTACTCAAATTTTGCCAATTGTCTCACAAATGTATTTTATAGCAAAAAAAAAAAAATGTTTTTCCTCTCACTCCTAGTCCAAAATGCAATCTAGAATCAAGTGTTGCATTTATCTTCTTTAATCTGGAACAGAGCTTCAGTCTTTCTTCTCTTTCATGGCTTTGACATTTTGAAGATAGTTTCTGAAGGTCATTTTGAAGATAAGTTATTTTGTGACATATTCCTTAGTTTGGGCTTGCCTGCTTTTTTCTCATCAAAAAGTTCACGATATACATTTGGTGAGGGAATACCAGATAAATGATGTGTCCTTTTCAGTGCATCATCTGAGAAGGCACATGCTGTCCATTTGTCATCAAGTATCAATGATTTTTATTTTAACTGCTTGATTAAGATGGTGTCTGCCAGATTTCTCCATTGTCAAGTTACTATTTTTTTCCTTTCTAGTTTTAAGTGTCTTGTGGGGAGATCATATTATCTGTGAACAGAGATAATTTTACTTCTTTCCAATTTGAATGTCTTCTCTTTCTTTTTCTTGTCTAATTGCTCTGGGTAGAACTCCCAGTACAATGTTGCCTGGAGAAGGTATTTTGTACTTTGTATGATATCAATCTTTTAAAATTTATTGAGACAGTATATAGCCTAACATATGGTCTATCCTAAAAAATGTTCTATGTGCCCCTAAGAAGAATATGTATGCTGTTGTTGTCTAGTAGAGTGTGCTGTATATGTTTGTTAGATCTAGGTGACTTACTGTGTTTAAATTCTCCATTTTCTTACTTCTGTCAGGTTGTTCTACTCATTATTGAGAGTGGGATATTAAAGTCTCCAACTATTATTTTATAACTATTTCTCCCTTCAATTGTGTGTTTTTGCTTCATATATTTTGATGGCCTGTTATTAGGGGTGTAAGTGTTGACAATTGTCCTATCTTGTTGCTATATTGAAACTTTTACTAATATATAATGTCTGATATTAGCAAAATTATCCCTGCTCTTTTTGTTATTATTTGCATGAAATATCTTTTATGCATCCTTTTACCTTCAATCTATTTGTGTCTTTGGATCTACAGTAGGTCTCTTGTGGACAGCATATAGTTAGAGCATGTATTGTCCCAACTCCTTTTGTTTTTTGGTGTCATATTACATTTTTATATAGTGTCCCTCAAAACATAGACTAATAATTCTTTTAAGTGTATTAGTTTCTTAAATTATATATATAAAAAATGTGGAGTTACAAACCAAAGTTACAATAATACTACCTTTTAGATAACTGTTTTTAAAAAAGTATATTAGTCTCTTAAATCTTGTAGACAGCAAAAAGTAGAGTTTAAACCATTGATGTAATACCATTAGCTTTTATAACTGCTTAATGTGTTTGACTTAAATGAATGCTTATGGCTTTGTGTTACTGTCTAGTATCCTTGCATTTCACTCTCCAGGACCCCTTGGAGAATTTCCTGCAGGGGAGGGCTCAGCTTTTGTTTATCTGGGAATTCTTAATTTTCCTCTCATTTTTGAAGGATAGTTTTGTCTTATGTAGGATCTTGGTTGACAGCCTTTATTTCCTTTCAGCACTTTGAACATATTGGCCTGTTGCCTCTGGTCTCCAAAGTTTCTGATGAGAAATCTGCTGATAATCTTTTGGAGGATCCCGCGTATGTGATAAGTCATTCTTTCTTGCTATTTTAAACATTCTATCTTTGTTTTTCGAAAGATTGATTATAATGTGTCTCAGTGTGGGTCTCATTGAGTTCAGTTTAGAGTCTGTCAAGCTGCTTGACAGACTTTATAGTAATGTCTTTTATTAAATTTGGGAAGTTTTCAGTTATAAGTATTTCAAATATTCTCTCTGCCCCCTTTTCTCTCTCTTCTCCTCTGGGACACCCACAATGTATATGCTGGTTCAACAGATGTCCTACAGGTCCCTTAGGCTGTTTACTTTTCTCCATTCTTTTTTTCTGTACCTTCTTTAGCCTCTTTATTTCCGACTCTGGAATTATTTTTGGTTTCTTTTTTAAGTTTTCTATCTTTTTATTGATAATTCCATTTTGTTCATACATTGTTTTCTTTCCTCACATCTTCCTTTAGGGCTCTGACCATTCTTAAGACAGTTGTTTTTAAGTCTTTGTCTAGGATATTTGACATCAGGTCTTTTTTAAAGGACAGTTTCTGTTGATTTATTTTTTTCCTTTAAATGGGCCATAATCTCCAGTTTCTTTCTTTGTAAACCTTGTGATTTCTTATTGAAAACTGAATATTTGAATCTAATAATCTGGTAACTGTGGAAATCAGATTCTCCCCTTTTCCCAAGGTTTGCTTTTCTTTTTACTTTTTTCCTTCTTTCCTCCCTTCCTTCCTCCCTCCTTCCCTCCCTCCCTCCCTCCTTCCCTCCCTTCCTTACTCCTTGCTTTCGCTTACTGATTGTTGCAAGCTGTTTCTGTGCCAAGGGTCAGCCTGAGGTGTTCATTGAGCCTGTGCCTTCTCAGGGGTTCATTGAGCCTGTGCCTTTCCCTAGGCATATGCAGTCACATTCTAATTAGCCAATATTTTCGGTTGCTTTTGAATATCCTAGTCCTTAATGTTTTGCTCCCATAAGTGGTTAAAAGAGAAAAGTGAAGGGAGGAAAAACAGCCTTTTAAATCCCCCAAAAGATGGAGAGGGAGAGGTTTGTAACAATGTAGGGAGGTGCAACAACAATAGCTACTGCCTCTTTGTCTACATCTCTGTGATCAGAAGCAGAAATCCAGGATCAGAACATAAATACTCTGTGTTTGGAGGACAGGGTCCTTTATGCTCAGGGTAAGGAGACGGGTTGCTGCTACTGTGCTAAGAGTTGAAATAGAGTGAAATTACTGCAATTTATTGCCTAAGCTTTTCCATGGCAGTTGCAAGCCTTCGATAGATTCTAGAGTTCCAAAACTGTTATATCAGGTAGATTCTAACAGTGCAATTATTTCTAGGTAGGGAGACAGATTCTTTGTGCTCCATACTCTACCATCTTTGTAGAATCCTCTCTCCTCTAGTGATGATTTTTGGCTGGCGGTGGTTTTCTAATACCATCATTTCTTGCTTTTAGTGGAGAATGGTATTTACAAACTACCAGCTGGTGGTAGATGTACTCAATTTTTCTTAGTATATAGCATTTTCCTAAATGGTAATTTATTTAATCAGCTACCAATATGGAATATCAATTCTAGCTTTTCAGTGTTCAAGGAAGAAATATCCTTGCACACATATTTTTGTATACTTACTCCACATATTTTACTGGTTCAAGTTCTAGAAGTGAATTTGTGGATCAAAGGCTATGGATTGTCTAGATTTTGAAAAATGTCACTAAACTGCACTCCAAAAAGTGTATCAATTTACAGTACCATCAAGAAAACATGAGAGTTTGTAACTAGATATCTCTGCTAACACTACAAACTATTAGTTTTCCTAAATTTCCCCAACTATATAGATAAAACATAATTTTTAAATATTTTTGTTTAATGCCCATTGGCCATTTGTTGTTTGTGAGCTAGTTTTTAAATGATATTTCACTTTTTTATTCTGCTATAATTTTGTCATATGAATTGGAAATATTTTTTATCTTTTAAAAAATATTTCAAAAATATTTTTATGCTGTAAACTTTCAAGTATATAAAAGTATAGATAGACAAGTATAACAAACTTTCACGTAACATCAACCAATTTTGATTGTGATTTCCTCTGCTTTCCCCCAACTAAAGCATTTAAAGCAAATCTCTAATATCATAGCATTTTAATCAAAAATGTTTCTGTATATAAATATTTCTAACATAGAAGAACTATTGTTTTAAAAATAAAACCATTATCATGCTAAAAACTTAAGATGTATAAATATCCTCTTTTTGCTCAGAAATGTCTTTTGATTCTTTAGTATCCAAGGAAGATCCATACGTTGCATCTGATTATTACTCGAGTCTTTTTTAATCTACAACAGACTCAGCCTTCATTTAAAAATGCCACTTATTTGTTAAAGAAATGGGGTCAATTTGTCCAGTAAAATGTGGACATGGTTATCATACAAGTTTTTTTTTTCCTTCCTGAATTTTCTGTAAATTAACAGCTAGACTTAGAAACTTGATTAGATTTGGGTTCAGTTGACAAGTATATAATAGGATACCATATATTTCCTTTACACCATATCAGGAGACAGATTATATTTGGCTAATCCACACTTAGTGATGCTGCAACTGATCAGCAGCTTCAAGTATCATCTGCCTGATCCATCCATTTTAAAGTTCCCCATGAGCGTTTTCCTTATGTTTTTGGCATGTGTTGATGATTTTTCCTTGATTCATTTTTTCAGTAGGATTCTAAGATAGTGATTTTAAATTCTACTATTGCTTTTACATTTATTAATTGTATTTCTTCTATAATAAAGAGTGTTCCCTCATCAACTTTCTGGTTACACTAAAATATAGTTTGTATGGAAAAGGTAAGATAACTGCGTAATTCTTTTTCTTTACTAAATTTTATTTTTTTAAAACATAATATATTTTATTTAACCCAAGATAACCAAAATATTTTTATTTCAACACAAAATCAATGAGAATTATTAATGTTTCTTTATTAAATTTTAGATTTAATTGCTCTGATTCATATCCTAAAATTTTTTGAATATGCAAAAATTTGGAAATAATATTTAAGTCCTGATATAAACTTTGACTAAAAAGAACATTCAAACTTCTTTATTAATTTGTTTGAGATTTCAAATTCAGTGTGAAGCCTTTTAGGTCAATCTTCGATGACTAAAATATTTAAAGTTTTAAAATTAAGCACCTTACCTGAACAATATTGTCTACATTGCTAAATTCCACACACTTTTGTCCTCTCTGGTGATCACAGTAATATTTGTTTTGCTTCCACTGGGGGGGTGAGTGGGCACGAGACTGTGGATTGTTTGGTACATTGAGCTGCATCATCACCATTCCTCCACCAGGTGGTGGAGGTGGAACAGCTGAAAATCAGAATTAGGATACTGCAATCAGTATACTTTATCAAATAGTTGGTATCTTTAAACACCAAAATAATAGCCATAATTTTACATTTCTGAACAAAATTTTACTATTATATATGTAAGGCAGATTTAAACTCTAGTGCTTCTTGCTGTAAGTGTTATGTGTTTAAGAAAAGCATTAAAACTAACTTTGTAGACCTAAATATCTCATTTAGCCTAAAAATTATAGATCTATAGCTATTCAGGAAAGTCCAATTATCTACCACTAGGAGCTAGTAGAGAGTAGCACAATTGAGACATGATCTATAAAAGTGCTTAATTTTTGAAATGAATTTTAAAATAGGTATTTTTTTCTAAATATACAAAGACAAAAATTAATATTCTACAGAAATTTTGAGATACAGTAAAAAAGTCATCTTTTAATTTCATGCTGTGGAAATGTATGGGACGTGGGAATTAATAAAGCACAATTTTAGTACCCTGAAATGCCCTATGACTCTGGGAAAATTATTTAACTTCTTTTATTGTGTTTTCTCATCTGAAAAAGGAGGCTAGGAAGATGTCCTTGGCAGACTTTAAAGAACTGTGATGATCACATGTATGTAAAACCATTTTGTTAACTGTACAGTAGGGACATGCAGACTACTGTATCTGTCTTCTTATCTGATTTGTTTCTCTTGTGTACCAGTACTGAAGAACTACCAGTGTTAGGTGTGTAGTTTGCTTGCCACTCTCTCCACTTCAGTGTAAGGTAAGGGGGGATCGTGTGCCCTGCCTACAGGGCTATTGTTTGCACTGCAGCAACTATGGTAGTTTCCAGTTCCCTAGAAATAGAATCAGCCTGACCTGGCTAGGCAAAGCACTGCTGACTGCTTAGGAACATTTAAATTTTCCTCAGCCACAGCAGCCCATGCAGAATGCAGCCACTATTAGTCATTTATTTGACAATCATTTACTGTTTCTGTTTCTCATAGACTACATGTATAAACAAACTATTACAATAAAATATGGTGTCATGATAAATGGATTAAGACACTATGGAAGCAGAGATAAAGCAATAAACTCTTTCAAGAACTGGGGAAGCCTTTGCAGAAAAGGTAATTTTGAGTCAAAATTTAAGGATGTGCAGGATTTCGGCAGATAGCAGATAGTGGTCAGGCATTTCAGGCAGAGGGAGGAACAGGTACAAGATATCTTTGGCATAAATAAGCACGGAAACGAAGTTCTGTGTGACTTTAGCAGATTAAGTATAAATAGGTGGCTTATTTGCTAGTGAGTTTATAGAGAATCTACATACATTTTTTTCAGAGGAATCACATGAAGATACTTCTGTTTCAGGACAATAATTCTTGAACTGTCTGTATATGTGTTTGTGTGTTGGGGAGGAGAAAAGTTAGGTGGAGTGGAAACATGAAATAAGCAAAAACATTTAAGAGATTACTGAAAATAAGACATGAGAAAAATTGCCCCAAAGTAGCTGCAGTGGGGAAGGAAAGGAGGTAGCAGATTTGAGGAAATGGTGATGACATGAATGTGAAAGGAAAGAACAAAGAGAATTAATTATGACTTTGAACTTTTAGTCCCTGGATAGGTGAGTTAAGGGATGCAAGAAGAGGGAGAAATATTAAATCTAAAATGCATTCGACACATTTGGTTAGGGATGTCTAGTAGGCAGCTAACCATATGGTCCTGTCTCAGCAGAAATATTTGGGAGGTGTTGGCAAAAAGCAGGCGAAGATTAGGAGGTGGTTGGATTATGTAGGAAGAGCTTGAAGAGCAATGACATAGAACCTAAGAAAGGGTCCCAGAGAACATTAGTATTTGTAAGGCAAGGAAGGAAGAAAAGCCTGAGGAGGAGACACAGGATAGCAGTGTTGTGGTGCAGCAGCAGAAAAGGAAGAAGTGGACTGGCTGAACCTGTTAACTTTGATTTTCCTGGCACCCTAAATATCCTGGGGATATCTCGGCACCATAACAAGTTGAAAACCGTTGTGTAGAAATCGCTACAGAACTTAGTTATTTCTCAAGTGGACAAACCATTACTTTTGTTGTTCAAGTATATATTCATACCTGCACACTGGTGGCTATGAAGCTGCTGGGAACTGCATGGTGAAGTAGTTCGAGGAAACTGTACTTGTTCTGATCCTGGATGTTGCAAGTAACCTACTGATGAGCTATGGGGGAAAAAAATCAAACACGCACACAAAAACATTGCATAATGAGATGGAGAGGACTGTAAAAATACTTTGAATGAACAGTCCTACAAATTTATTTAAATGAAGTTATTTTTCAAATTGATTAGCAGTAAAAGTCAAATGTAACTCTCTTCTCTGTGAGTGACAATTACCTTTTGGATAAAAATCACTATGTTTGTGGAAATAATACCAATTTTTGAAAATATGGAAAAAACTAATTCCATTGATCTTACTCTTTCCCAACTTATTCTAAATGTGCCTTTGTATAACTCAAATAATTATTAAAAAAAGAAAAATAATTCACTAAATTTTACAAAACAAAAAAGGTAATTTATTTGGACTTCACAAAGTTATATTTTAGAAAAGAGAATATGCAGTTTGACAATGAGACTCAAAAAAAAAATGTTGCTTATAAAATGTACTATCCGAGAATAAAGGAAACAATAGAACATGATTCTGACATATTCTAACATAAATATTGACAAAAATAAAAAAAGGCTGTTAGTGTAAAACCATTAAGTCATTGAGAATCTAATATACAATTTGTCATAATATGTCTTTAAAATTTTCTTTTTCGCAAATTCTTTCAGGAAAATAGTCTCTAATCAAAGCATGATTCTATTAATTCTTTCTGGGAATTCTCAAGTAATTGGAAATCTTATTTTATATACAAAACCCTATTAGTTATCAGTCTTTTTTTCATCATTTAAATAAACTTTCTTTACATAGTATTATTCCTTAAGCTAGCTTTAACAACTTTTTACACTCATGTCTCATGTAACTGCACTAAAAATATTACGTTAGCTCTAACTAGCTGAATTAGAGATTATAGGAAGATATGTTAAACAACACCATGATGATACAATTAGGAAGTCCAGACTATGGGACACTCTATAAGACAAATGTGTAAAAACAGAAGCAATATTTGTGGGGTAGCTGGAAATATAAATACCAACTGAATATCTGACAATTAAGGAATTAACTGTTACATTTTTTAAGGTCTAAAATATAATAATTATGTAGGTTTTTGAAACACCTTTTAGGTATACCTAAACTGAAATACAGATGAATGAGATTATGTGATATCTGAATTTCAAAATATTTAGAGAAGGATGAAATAGAAGTTTAGATGAAAGAGATTAGTCAGTTAATAACTGCAGAAGCTAAGTGATGGCTATATGAAGATTCAGTACTTTTGTTTACATTTATGTTTATTTAAAAATGTCCACAATAAAAAACTTAAAAAATGATTCTCTAGTTCAGGGTGAGAATTCTTTGATTAATAAGAATTTAATAGAGTTTTATTGATTTTTAGTGGCAATAACTCAGTGTGGTTCGATAAAATAGAAAAAAAATGTAAAGGGAAGATTTCATAAAAGGTGATGTTAATTACGATTGGAATGCATTTATATGAGTATCAGCGACCTGTGGAATAAAGCTTAAGACATGGTCTGTAAATGTGCCATTACTTGGGAGAATATAAAGTTTCACCATAAGGTTAAGGGATTTTTGGGTTCTGTTCTAACTGGAATAAATGACCCCTTAGACTACAAAGTGCCCTTCCCCCTGATCCTGTTTACTAAGCACATTCTAATGACTTAAGTTCTGAGGCACAAGGATAACAGGAAGCCACTCTGAATAGGAATAAGACTATCCAGGCACCAAAATGAGTGATATATCCCACTGAACTGTATAAAAATTATTATTCTAGTTTACCACTACACTGGATTTTAGTTTTATAATTAGCATAAATTGGTTTTCTAGCACTAGATCATCCCTTAGGTAAATGAATTACAAAACTAAGTTTCAAGACTCTACTAACCTCCCCCAACAGACAAAAAGACACTTCGAGGGACACGGAGTGGGCAAGAAATCTCTTAAATGCTCTATTTTCTATTATCTAATTTGCCTTCTATAAAGACAGAACTATAATGCATTAGAAAGAAGAAAAGCATAAGTGTAAGCTTTTAAACATCACTCTCACTTTAAAACAAATACTTATAATACCAAAAAGATAGTAACTTCAAAAATTTCTCCTTTGGAAGACAGGATAGTAATAGAAAAAAGGGGACATAGTAAAGTAAAACACCAGGTCTAATCCTTGAAGAAGTTCATATTCTATCCTTGAACAAGAAAAAAAAAAAAAGCCAATCTTATGAACTCATTTGGTCACAAACTTCCTGAAAAGTCCTGGCTTAAAACTATGAACGTGTAAATTAAAACTAATTAATGATATAAAGATCAAGATGTTATGAAACATCACTGCAACAAAAATTAGTCTCGCCACTTATATCAATTGTTTTGCCATACTTTTTAGGAGCTGCAGCTTCTTATGCATAGAACAGCCAATCAAACTGCTGCAAAATGCCTCCACAGGATCAATGGAGATTGAGAAAATACCAGCTTTTTCTTTTGAGTTTTTTTTTTATAATGTTCAGCTCAATCCTATAATGTTCTATGATACTTCATAGGCAGAAATTCCCTTTTCCTCCAGTCACTTATTTCCTCATTTTTACTGTACTGTGGAATCAAAGCATTATGTATTTTTAAAATCAGAAATCTACTGCAGTCTAGCAAAGTATGAAGAATTACAAAAAAAAGTCATGACCCTTTATGAATAGTTAAAATTGGCCTTTTAAGGGGTAGTATCGATCCATTTTGATTAATTATAGTAATCTACTTGATATACCACAGTATGAGTGAAAATTAATGCTTGGTATTAAGATAAATTATAAACATTCTTGCAAATTCAAGTGATGTTAAACTGCTATTTTAATAGCTTTTGACATTTAATACCTAGCGAAAAGCACGAGGGATTTGGGTGTCAGATGGCAGCATGGGTTTGAGTTCCAACTCCACTTATTTGTCATATGAGTTTGAACACACTATTTGAATGTCAGCTCTTTCCTCAATAAACAAGTGATTAACATAGGTCTTACCACATTATGATAAAAGACTGGGACAAATAATTCAAAATACAAATAATCCAACAAAAAATATAAAAATTCATTAATAATCAGAAAGCCAAATTAAAATGAGGTATGTCACTATTTATGAAACATGAAAATGAAAATGAGTCAGTATTCACTTGGTCAAAATGTACCAAAGACCTTAAAAAATTGTATCTTTTGACCTATTAATTCCCCTCTAAGGACTCTGTGCCAAAGAAGAAATTCAAGTTGCCCACAGAATGGTTCAATACAATGGAAAAAATGGATAAGACCTACATGTTTTGCAATAGGCTAAATATTTTATTACACAGTCATAAAATTGAAGTGTGATCATCAAAAATTATACTTATAAAGAAAATTTTAATGACATGAAAAAACACTACACCCAAAGAACAAAATATATCCAGTAGGATCTCAACTATGTTAAAACTATATATGAAAAAAAAAACAACACACGACAGAAGAATATGAACATGACAACAGCAGTCAACTTATGGTTGTGAAATATGGCTGATTCTTGATAATTTATACTTTTTTGTCTTTTCCAAAAAGGCATACATGCATTTGGTAATAATAAAAAATAAAACTGCCTGAAAATTTCTATGTTTAAATGTCATATCAGGGATTTAATTTCAACTAATAATCTGAATCTCCTTCAGAAATCTTTAGCAGATATCAGAGTGTGGCTTGGAGACAGTTTTACTGATTTACTGCAATTAATTTAATTCTTCAATTAATTTAAGGATCAGATGCTCAGATAGGCTTGCTCTCTCTGGAAGAAAATATTAGCTTTCTGCCTTATGAACTTTTTGCATGTCAAGGTGATTTCTGGCTTATGTATTTCTGTGATGAGGGTATCTATTTAGGGCAATATAAACTCTTAACTATTTAGAATTTGACCAAACTGCATGCTCAATCAATGATTTTAAATGCTGAATAAAACTTTCATTGCACAATATTTTGGATTTTTCCTTAACATATAAATGGACTTTTTTCCTGGGCTTTCCTGTTAAATGCTCATTATTTATAGAAATATTCATTTACAGTTCACCTAGTCCTAAATGTAAAATATTAAAAAAAATCAAATAGATTAAAGAACAGACAGTAAATATATAAAAGACATAACAAAAAAGGAGTAGGAACATTTGAGATAAGATTGTTGCTTTCACTGAGCACTGAATCTAGCTTTGTGTTTCCTGGCAGCTAAGATAAAATGGTGAACCCAGAGGATTATACACCTCTGCCAGGATGATTAAGAAGCAAGCATTTAAGCTTCTAGCAGGTGGTGGATTACAGACATTTCCTAATTGTAGTCTATGATGAATTTAAATCACGTAGTTGATTATAGTCTTTTGATATGAGATATGAAACACAGTTCATATTTTACTAGGAAACTTAGGAGCTCGGATGGAAATCCTGCCTGAAGAGAAGATTATTTCCTACTAGATAAATGAATAGGATGTAGAAGTGCCTGCAGTAAGTGCTAATGTTTTCCTTAAAAATGTACTTTGTGTATTTTTCAAATACTTATATGAGTCTCCAGGGTCTATACTACACATTTCACATAAAAGATGGACAGAGGGGAGGGGAGTTTGGGGAGCTGGGAGAATGGGGTGTAGGGTTAAAGAAGTACAAATTAGCTGATGAATGGACTCAGGGATGGGGAGCATGGCATAGGGAATACAATTAGAATAAATACATTGGCTAGGTGGAGGGTCAGGGGAGGGAGGGAGCAATTGGGATCGTTTTACAAACTATATAGATGTCTAACCAATGTACTGTATACTTGAAACTAAAATTTAAAAAAATAATTTTGAAAAAAAAAGCAACACTATGAAAAACAGCATACCAAAAAATTAGATTAAATTCCTAGAAATATACGAGCTACCAAAATGAACTGAAGGAGAAATAGATAATCTGAATAACCCTATAACAAATACGGACAGATTAAAGTAGTATTCAAAAACAACTTACACACACACATACAAAAGCCCTGGCATAAGAGGTATTACCGCTGAATTCTATCGAACATTTAAAGAACAATTCTTCACAAGCGCTTCCAGTGGGTAGAGAACACTTCCCAACTCATTCTATGAGGCTAGAATTACGCTAGTACTAACACAAGAAAACAAAAGACCAACATTTCTTATGAATACAGGTGCAAAAATCCTTAACAAAATATTAGCAAAATGAATCCAGCAATATATAAAAAGAATTATATACCAAGACCAAGTAGGATTTATCTCAGGAATGCCAGGGTCGTTTAATATCTGAAAATCAATTAATGTACTAGATATCAATAGAAAAAAAAAATCACACGATCATCTATATAGGTACTTAAAATCTAACACTCTTCTATGATAAAAATATTGAACAAACAATAGAAGGAAATTTCTTCAACCAGATACAAAGTATCTATGAAAAATCTATAGCCAAAATCATACTTAAGGTGAAAAACTAATGCTCCCCCTTAAAATCATGAACAAAGCAAAAATGTCTATTCTTAATACTTTTACTGAACATTGTACTGAGGTTCTAGTCAGATCGATTAGGCAAGAAAATGAAATAAAAGATATCCAGGTTGAAAAAGAAAGAAATAAAACTATCTTTTCACAAATAATACTCTCTCCACAAATAACATGATCATGTATATGGAAAATCCCAAGAAATCCATTCAAAAAGTATTATAATTAGTAAATGAGTTCAACAAGGTTACAGTATACAAAAATCAATGTACAAAAATAAATTGCATTTCTATACGCTTTCAATAAACAATTAAAATGAAATTAAAACAATTCCATTTGTATTGTCTAAAAGAATAAAATAGCTAGGAATAAATTTAATGAAAGAAGTGTAAAATTAACTTTGAAAACTATAGAAGCATTCTAAATAACTGGAGTACATCCTATGTTCATGGAATAGAAGACAACATAGTTAAGATGCCAATACTCCAAATTAACCTACAGATTCAAAGCAATACTCATTGAATCCCAGCTGACTTCCCTGTAGAAAATGACAAGTGGACTGTACAACTGCTATGTAACTGCAAGGGACCCACAACAGCCAAAACAGTTTTGATAACGAACAAGGAAGACTCGTACATCTCAATTTCAAAACTTCATCAATACAGTGTGGCACTGGCAAAGGAAAGACATACAATTTAATAGAATAGAGAGTCCAGGAATAAATCCAGACATGTACAATCACCTGATTTTGAATAGGGGGGTGTCTTTTTAACAAATGTTCTGGGATAGTCATGTGCAAGAGAATGAAGTTGAATGCTTGTCTCATACCATAAAGAAAATTAACTAAAAATGGATCAAATATTTAAATGTCAGAACTAAAACTATAAATTTTTTAGAATATAGACATAAAGACAAAGATAAAAATTACAAGATATTTGCAATCTTGGATTTGATAATGAATTCTTTGATATGACATCCAAAGCACAGGCAACCAAAGAAAAATCAATAAACTGGACTTCAAAGTTAAAAATCCTTGTATTTGAAATGACTGCCTCAATAAAGTAAAAAGACAACCCACAAAATGGGAGAAAATATTTGCAAGTCATCTATCTGCTAAGGGACTTGTATGAAAATATATGAAGAACTCTTACAATTCAATAACAAAAATACACATAATCAATTAATTGGGTAAAGGCTTGGAACAGACATTTCTTCAAGGAAGATATATAAATGGCTAATAAGCACATGAAAAGTTCATCAATATCATTAGCTGACAGACAAATCAAAATCACAATGAGAAACCATTTTACACCCACTGGAATAGCTCTAATAAAAGTCAGATAATTAAAAAGTGTTAGCAAGGATGTGGAGAAATTGAATGACTCATAACACTGCTTACAGAAACATAATATAGTGCAGCTGCTTTGAAAAAATCTGGCAGTTCCTTAAATGATTAAAATAGAGTTACCATATGACCTAGAGATTCTACTCCTAGGTATACACCTAAGAGAAATGAAAATGTATGTCCATATAAAAACTTACAAATTAATGTTTCTAGCAGTACTATTTATAACAGTCAAAAGGTGGAAACAACCCAAATGTCCATCAACTGACAGATGGATAAACACAATGTAGTATATTAATACAATGTAATATTATTTAGCTTTAATAAAAAGAAACACACTATTGATGTATGCTACCACATGGATGAAACTTAAAAATATGCTGAGTGAAAGCAACCAGTCAGAAGACTACATACATATCATTCCATTCATAAGAAATGTCTGTAACAGGGAAATCTATAGAGACAGAAAGTTAGATTTGTGGCTGGGAGATGGTGGCGGTGGAGGGGTCAGAGGGTGATAGGGGAAGAGTACAGAGTTTCATCCCTTTTTTTCTTCATCAGTCTGTTCACATTAAAAAAATTAAGTTGTGGTGAAATACATATAATTTATCTTCGTAAACATTTCTAAATGTGCAAGTTCAATGCCATTAGATACATTTCACACTGTTGTATAGTCATTACCACCATCCATTTCCAGAACTCTTTTCATCTTACAAAACTGAAATTGTACCCATTAAATAGTAACTTCTCATTCTTCCTTTCCCCAACTCCTGGCAACCACCGTCCTATTTTGTTTCTATGAATGTGGCTACTTTAGGTACCTCTCATAAGTAGACTCATATAATATCTGTCCTTTTGTGATCGGCTGGCTTATTTTACAAAGTATAACATTTTTAGGATTCATCCACATTGTAGCATTTGTCAGAATTTTGTTCCTTTTTAAAGCTGAGTGATATTCAATTGTATGTCTATACCACATTTCCTTTATCTATTTATCTGTTGATGGGAATTTGGTTTGCTTTCACCTCAAGGTTTTTGAGGTGATGAAAATATTCTAAAATTGACTGTGGTGATGGTTACACATCCATGAATACACCAAAAACTAATAAATTGTATACTTTAAGTGGGTAAACTGTTTGTTATGTGAATTTTATCTCAACAGATAAATAAGGAAATGGCAGAATGGACAAAAATGGTATGTATTAATATATTCACAAAGAAGTTCTATTATATGAAACTGCCCACAAAAACGTTGATGATTTAGGAAAAAGTATGGGAAACTATACATAAAAATGTTATTGCCACCATACCTCTCTTTTCTTTATGGTTTTGAAAATGTCACAATTACTATTTCAAATTATTTTTTTTTTTTGATGGGAGAATTAGGATCCTGTGCATTCTTCTCAAGCAATAATTAATTAATTTGAAATGCAAGTCCCACATGTGCTACACCTTTCGGTGGCTACTAAAGTTGATATCTTTGAAAATTTAGGGACAACTGGCAAGGTATGCTAGGAAGTCATTTGGTTTTCTGCCTTTTTAAACCACCTAATGTCTTATTGCCAATGATAGTTAAAATAGGTTCCTGAACTTAATAACATTACTTTGTAGACATGTGCTGTGCTCCCTAAAGATGCTTTAAGTAATCAATATAAGCCACTCGGGGACTAGTAAGTTGAATATCACACACTTAATTCTTCTGTTTGAAAGAGACCGTAGCAGTTAACATAGAATGAACAGTTTGAAACTCTTTGGTTCCAGTGTCTGATTTACCATCTGTGACAAATACACAAATTTCACTATAATTTAAACCAAACTTAATCAGGAGCAGAAAAAAAAATGAAAACTGGAAGCTTAAACTATTCTAAGTATTCAAAGGTTATTCCATATTTCTTTTGGGCCATTTTTGTTGAATTTTCCTATTAGTAGCAGCACCATTATAACTTGTTTTACAGCAATTTTAATTGGGGGAAAGATTATATTTGTGGTAAATTTTTAGAGGCAGAATTGCAGAATAAAAAGTATAGCGGTTTTGTGTTTCGTTAAATAATGTCAGACTGATTTACAGAAACATGAGCTTCTTATGCCTAAGCAACCAGCAATGTTCATCTCTATGCATAGTACTGTTAACTAAGTGTCTTATTCTTTGTCTTTTTTTTTTTTTTTTTGGTTAAAAGTGCCTTAACTCTCATTCTTAGATTGCTGGTGAGAGTGAATATTTTCACATGCCATAATTTACTATTAGTTTTCACGGAGTAAACTATTCCTCTTCATGACTTGTTTCTTTGTAGTCTCATTGTAGAAGTGATAAAAATATTTTATGCAAGTTTTATCAGACACATTTGTCACATTTCCCCATATCTTGATGCTTTCTTTTTGAAATTTGTCTTAAAGTAATTGTACTGAATCTTTACAGTAAAAAAACAAACAAACAAAAAAACAAAACAAAACAAAAAACCAAAAAACCCCCCAAAAAACTTTAAAACATTTATCTACTTTGATAATGCACTTCATATCTGGAATCCTACATTGGTGAGAAAAGCAAAGCAATCAGAATAAAATTTTCATAAACCTCTTGCCACATATCTATCCACCTACTAATATATGTGCCTGTGTACTCTACTTTTCCTCTATTTACCACACACAAATCCTCTGTACTCTTTATTTCAGGTTAACCCACTTCCATTTGAGTTTTGGCTCTCACTCTCCTTGGGGACCTTACAACTCACCCCTTTCTCCTGTACCAGCAAATCTCTCTCTACTGTCTTTCCCTTCAGGATACAAATACTTTTTCAACTAAGAAAAGGATGCTCTCTCCAAACCTCATTTCCTCCTCCCACAAACTACATCAATTCAATGCTCCTCTTAATGAAATCTTCTCAAAAATTATTCCTATTTACTGTCTCCAATTCCTCACCTCCTATTCTCTTGGCTTTTAACTCCTAAAGTCTTCCCCCATAGTTACTTTTTTGGGGGTTTAAAAAATATATATACAATAGGAATGCCTGGAAATTACTATACTCTTTAAAGAATTATAAAATGAAGAACTGTGAAACCCATTTGAATTAAGATACAGAACATCACTAGATGTCTCCATACCTTCCCCAACCATGTGCCTCTAGTTGTTGTAGAGGAGGTGCTCTAGTGATACACCATAATATATTTATCCATTCTATTCCATTCTATTTGTGTTGCTGCCAGTATTGGGGTAAACACTGCTGCTACAAAGATTCAAGTATAGATGTCTGGAACACATCTATGAAGATTTTTTTTTTTTAAGGCTGTGGTGTAGTCAATCAGTGCCATATTAGTTAGCAGTAAAAATATTTAATTGTTGATACATACAACAACTTTGGTGAATCTCACAATTATCCAGAATGAAGAAAGGCCAAACTTTCTCTATTAAGGACCAGCCTCTGTATATATTGATATTCCACAGGATATATATATGGTGTCTATTGCATAGTCTCTGATTTTCTTTGTAATTATCCTTTAAAAATTTAAAAACCATTCTTAGCTTGTGCACCATATTTAGTTTGTGGGCCACTGCCCACTTCTATTTTAAGATATAAACCTAGTTAACACAAGGTGTTTAGTTTTACTGTTTTGTTTTCTTCATAGCTTTTACACATATTTTGTTGAAATTATTTTTAGGCATTTACTTTTAACGTTTAATTAAATTTTTTTAAAAATTTCATTTTTGAAATGATTCTGTAACAAGTTTTAAAATCACTTAGTATTAGTCAATCTTTATTTTTGTTAAATGCCCTGTGGTATATTTTCCTTTAAAAATACTCGTTTTTCAAGATTTGTTGGTTTTACAGCTTTTCTCTTCACTTTAACTAAAACTAGTTTTTGGTACAGAAAGACCAAGATTACTTTTACATGCTTTACTGATGTATAAATGATGGCAAATAAACTGGCTTAGCATATAATTTTATAAGTTTTGAGATGGATGCACCACAAAACCACCACTAACCCCCAAAGTTGCCTTACGCGCCTCTGTAACCCTTCCCTCCTTTCTTCTCTACCAACTCCACCCCAGATGTTTTCCCCAATCCCCAACAAATACTGATCTGCCTTCTGTCACCTAAGAGATTAGGTTACATTTTCTAGAATTTTATGTAAATGAAATCGTATCTTTGGCCTTTCTTCATTCTGGATAATTGTGAGATTCACCCAAGTTGTTGTATATATCAACAATTAAATATTTTTACTGCTAACTAATATGGAACTGATTGACTACACCACAGTTTATCCATTCAGCTGTTGCTGGACATTTGGATCGGTGCCAGTTTCCATTTTTCTTGGTTAAACACCTAGAAGTGGAGTGGTTGGATCATATGGTTGGTGTAAGTTTACTTTTTAAATAACCTGTTTTCCAAGGTGTTTTCTTTTTCCCCCACTGAGGTTTGAGAATTCTTGATATACTCCCTAACAAGTGTTTTTTCAGACATGTAATTTTCTAGCCTGTATATTGCCTGGTATTTTATTTTCTTCTTTTGTGTAGAGCCGGTTTCTATCTGGTGTAATTTTCTTTCTGTTTGAAAGACTTTAACATTTCTTGAGTAGAGGTTAGCTAAGTGATTAATTTTCAGTTTTCGCATGTTTAAAATCATCTTTGTTTCACTTTAGTTTCTGAAAAATATTTTTACAGGTATCGAATTCTATGTTCTTTTTTTTTCAACTTCAAATAAAGATGCCGTGACACCATTTTCTGGCTTATAATTTTCCTAACAAGAAGTCGGATGCCATTCTTATCTTTGTTCCTCTATAATGTGTTATTTTTCTCTGGATGTCTTTACAATTTTCTCTTGATAATTTTTGGAAGTTTCTTTCCTTCATGTTTCTTTCGCTTGGAGTTTATTGAACTTTCTGGATCTAAGGGTTTATAAGGTTCATAAATCCTGAAAAATTTCAGCCATTACTTATTACAAATACTTTTTGTTCCCCCCTTTCCTTTCTTTTGAGGGTGTCAACGGCACATGTATTAGACCCCTTGAGGCACAATGATGCTCTATTCATTTTTATCAGCCCCGTTCCTCTCTCTGAATTTTATATGTTAGTACTGTTTCAGTTTCAATTGACTGATTTTTCTCATTCGTGACCTTCATTTCCTACTTCTTTGCATTCTTGATTTTTTACTGGATGGTGGGCATTGTGAATTTAATCTTGTTGAGTGTTGGGTATTCATGTATTTTTTAACAATATTTTTGAGCTTTGTCCTGGGCCAGTTAAGTTACCTGGAAATAATTTAATCCTTTTGGGTCTGGCTTTTTACAGACAGGGCCAGAGCAGCCTCTATTCTAGGGCTAATTTTCTCCTTCTCCTGAGACAATATCCTTTGAAATCTTCTACTTAATGCCTCATGCATTATAAAGTTTTGACACTCTGGCTGATAGGAACATAAACTATTCCTGTCCTTGTGTGAGCTCTAGGGATTGTCCTGCCTGCTCTTTTTGAGTGATTCTTGTCCTGGCCTTATGTAGTTTTTGCACATACATGCAGTGATCAGCTATCAACTGAGACTCAAAAGGGCCTTTCTGTAGATCACCACAGCTCTCTGTGTAGCTCTCTCTCCTCTTCAGTTCTCTGGGCAAACTCTAGCCACTTTGGCTTCTTCTAACTCCTAACTCCTTAACTTAGGGAAAGAGGCTCAGCTTGGGTTCCTCCTCCCTGAGCTATGGCTAGGATATTATCTCTAGGTAGGAGGTTGGGGAAGTCACAAGACTCTCATTTTGTTTCCCAGGGTTTACAGTTCTTCGCTGCCTAATGAAAACTGCTGTTTGATGTTTGTTTGTTTGTTTGTTTGTTTTAAAGTTAAGGTACAAGGATAAATCCTGTCTCTATTGCTTCATCTTGGCTGGACATGAAAGTCAAGAGGATGTAGATTATTAAGATCCTTTCATCAACATGTCTCATATTGTCCCCAACAACAGTAAGTAAAATACAGAAGTCAGCACACTCCCAAGCTACAGAAATTATTCGCAAAATAAATATACAGAATATGTAAGAGTACTTCCAAGGCAATCTTCTTTTGCTTTCTAAACTTGGCCTATCACAGGAGATTGCTCATTATCTAGGTTATCTATGGCCTGGAGAAATATCAAATAAAATGACAAGCCACTCAAAATCTTGGGCTGTGAATAAAGTCACTGTGCATTTTAAGAAACAACTTGGAAAAGGTTAAAATTTACTTGAGGAAGAAAGGTGTAAATGAATTCAAAAGTAGGCAGGGTAGATTAAAAGATTTACTCTTTCTCTCTTATGTTTTAAAAATATATATTTTCTTATCTGAATTACTCATTTATACAAATTCTTTCCCTTCTATCTTTCAAAAAAGTACTACCTATCTTGAATAAATACTCTTGGCCTTTCTTCCAGAAGGCTTCATTAACTGTCTAAACTTGTCATTTCCTTCTTAGAGTTCTTTACTCTACCACATACTACTTGAAGGTTACAAATGACTTTTCTTGTTACAGTCAATGTTCCTGCCCTTCATCCTCTCCAGCAACATCTGACTGCTAATCTTTAAAATCTACTTGTATGTTGCCTTCCATATCCCTTTTTCCCTATGCTGTCAGTCTTTGTTTCAGATCATTTCCTCTTGGTCTGTTTTTTGCTGTCTATTAATCACATAGTATAGGCGTTTGCAAACTCTGGCCACTCGGACAACTATGGCCTACTGTCTGAATTTGAATGGCCCACAAGCTAAGAATGGTTTTTACAGATAAACATTTGCTATCAATTTGATGACGGAGAGCACTAACTTTGAACCCCAATTAAATGAAATGTTATTCCCACCTAAGGTAAGTCCATTCATTTGTAGACCTGTATAAAAAAAATTATGCTTAATTATTAAATTTTGAATTTTGTCAATAAAAATACTTATTGGAAATTTATTTTCTCTCTTGTTTATAAAAATACCTAAAATAGTATCTACAGATTCATATCTTGGCCTATAAAGTCTAAAATATTTCCTGTCTGGCTTGTATGGAAAAGTTTGCTGACCCTAGATCTACTAGGAATTTTAAAGTAAACAATACCCAAATTACAATCACATTAATCACCAACCCCAAGGCTCTACTGTTGCTAGTGGGACATTCTCCATCAAGATATCTCACATTTTTATTTAATCCTCATTTGTAATATCACCAAATGTTCATTTCTTCTTTCAAAGTGCCTCTCAGGTATATCCCCTTTCTACTGCCACTGCCACAGTACGAGATCCTGTTACCTAATGCTTACACTATGACGTCCTTCTGCCTGTGGTCTCTGCCCAATTAAAATCCACCTCAATAACTGCCATTAAACTCATTTTTTTAAAGGTAAACTTTATCACATCAATTTCAAGCTTTAGAAACCACAATTATTTGCTATCGTTGAGAGTCTAAGATACAAATTCCTTAGCCTGAATAAAACCGATTTCTACCTATTCCAATCTAAAAAAAAAAAAAATACAAATACTCTGTACAAAGATGTTCAGGAATGATGTTTAATGAAGCAAACAAACATGCTGTAGAATAAAATGTTCATAAAAATAATTCTACACACGCAGAAAAATAGTGACACAAATAAAAACATTCTTAACCTCTCTACCACAAAAGGAAAAACACCAAACTACAACTTTTTGACACATATACTTAAAAGTAATAAAAGTGTTAAAAGATACACACCAAACTCTAAACAGTGATTACTTTGGGAGCAGTACTTGCTTGCACTAGGGGCAATGGGTTAGCCTGAACTTTAATATTTTATTCTATGTATTTTATTTAGTTTAATTTTTAAACCAGAGCTTATGAAAAATACAATTAAAAATATAGAAAATACAAGGTTTAAAACATGAGTCCCATATATGTACACTGAAAAATGAGTTGAGTGAAGTGCACCAAAATGTAACAATGGTTATCACTGGGCACTGAGATTGCAGCTATTTGCCTTTTCACATTTTTTACATTTTGAAATTTTCTTCTATTTTCAAATTTTCTACAATGACTACATCACATGTATAATCGGAAAGATCCAAACAAGTTAAATAGTCTGAAGACTTTTAATAGACAAATACAAATGTAGAAAATTTGGGGGTATTTTTCAACACTAGAAACTCATTGAGAGAGACTGAGGAAGAGCTGCAAGTATGACCAGTTTACTTAGGCATAAAATGAAGAGCCTTTTGCATGAAATATTACCTTCCCCATCCCAATTCTTTAAAGGTATCTACTTCGATATAACTTCAATCTAAAATATCACCATTATCACTCATTTTTAGAGGGTTCATAAAAAATGAAATAGCTATAGCATCCTCTTCTCATTTAACAATGTTTTTGTCAGTAAACTTAATTAATTTTGCTGATAAATACATGCCTACAAAAATAGTAAAAAGCTGTTATAGCCAATGAACAAAAATAAATGTTCTAAAAGGCAATGTTTTAGCACCAAAAGTAACATTTTACAAATAAATTTATTTAAATTAGTTTCAAGTCAAAAGTAACTTTCTTATTGTACTTTATTTCTCTAGGCTAGGTGTTAACGAGTTCTTTTATATTAATACCAGAAGTTAAAATTCACTAAAAGGTATGGTTCAGATTGAGACCTTGTTATCAACAATTATTTCAAAGGATGGCTGAGGCAAACAAAAAACTGACAATGCATGCAGATTTTTTCCAATAAATGCTGTAAATGAAACGAAAAAATAATTAAATGTAAAAATAGAAGTTTAGGAGAAAAAAATGAATCCATAACAGGTTCCAGAAGTAGGACAAAGGGCACACTAGAAGAATACTAGGATACAAAAATGAGGAAAAACAGACTCTGGGGAGAAAAAAGGGAAAGACTTAAAGCAGATTTTCTTTTTCATTATTTTATAACAATTCTTTGAAATATTTTTTTTGAGAGTTCTAAGATATAAAGGTTATAGTCTCTAAGTTTTTCTCTCAATGCTAGTCCTTTGAGATGACAGATCAAAGACAAAGGTATATTCTCCTTTTGCGTTTCAAAATAAAAATGGAAAAATGCATAAAATAGAAAACCACCAAAATGAGAGCAGTTTGAAGATATTCTCCAACTAGCTTGCTGCTTTTGAAGACTTTGTAGGAATGAAATTAATTTTTTCTCTATATCAAAGACTGAGTAGATATCCCATGATTAACTGTAAGCCTAGTTTCTCTGACATATATGGCTAGCTTAAAGTGGTAACACACTCGACTTGTATCAAGCTATGCTAAGTCTTCATAGAGCATGTAAAAACACAAAAAACACAATCCAAATAAAAAGTCACCAATAACTGAAAGGTTGGCCTGAAAGTAAAAATAATTCAAATTCCACTTTTCTGCATAAGGAGTCTCTAAAAGAAAGTGAGGCTGCTAAGCAACTCAAGCTAAGAAAAACTTTTTTTTCAAAATAAAAGTCTCATTTACTGTTCTATAGAAATATTATTTCTTCTTATGATCTGTAACAGGAGTGAAGGCCATGACAGTCTATTTGGTAAAAACATAAGACTGTTTGAATCAAGCCTGTATAGCTCTAAACTCTAAAGTTTAAGACATACTTTCTATCTAACAAACTGGTATTTATTATACTTGGTAAGGAGTAATTTATAGTTTTATCTTGAGACACTGGGTCTTGGGTGAAAATTTACTAATAAACAATGAAACACATTATGACTTTCTTGCAAATGTGTAAAATATTACTGGGTTAGCACTTGTGCACAGCTAAAGTCTGTGGATGAAGATAAGACTAGGGGGCTGGTTAGTGTAGGTCAGTTGTCTTAACTCTTGTTGCATGAAGAATCAACTGGAGGGCTTTAAAAAATACTGATGGTTCAAGCTTTTTATAGCAGGCCCAGACTGATGAAATGAGATTATAGAGGGCTGGGGTTATGACTGGAAGAGTGCTACAGGTGATTCTAACATGCTGTCAAGATTAGGCATAGCTGGATACTAATAAGGCAGCTTCCTAGAAATGAGAAAGAAGAGTTCAGGCTTTCAGGTTAAATTCTATGGTTAACCTTTTCTGTTTCATACTCGTTACATGTAAAATAACAATAAACACATGTTCTTGTCAAAGTTCTAGATATGTAAAAACTTTGGGCAAGAAAAAATTTTGGAAGAAAGGTTTTATTTGCATTTCTCAGCTTTCTGTAATAAAAACACCATTTTAGTAGGAACGAAACTGAAGGTAAAGACTGGGCAGACAGAGCTCAAAGTATAATGCTAATGTTACATAACATTTCGTCAACAAAATGCTTAGTATCTAGACATACTTTGTTCCTTAACACTCAAATTATCCCTACCTTACATTCATTTTGCATGACTTTCTAATTGTTTCATATGCCTAAGTTTAGCTTTACATAAAAACTGTAGCTCCCTAAGTTTGCTGCAGTGAATCTTTGGCATTAGAGAGAAAAGCAAACATTTTAGTGCTCTGCCAAGCAAAGGTTAGAAATTTGTCAAATTTCATACTTTTTTACCTGAACATTATGCTTTAGTAAGATTTAGTGGGCCTTTAACAGTGGAAATTACTAAAACGCTGAACGATAAGAATTCATATTGTTAATGGATTCTGCTTATCTTTATGGTGCCTAACACAGTATTAGACATGAAATTTTAGTTGATTCTCATTATTCATAACAGTTATATTCCATAAAGTCAAGTGAACACTGAATTAGCAAATACTGAGTCATCATTCTTATGGGAAATACAGATTTAGGTTACTGAGAGCCGTTGGTCACAATATTTTTGTCAACTGATCATGCCCGAACACATATTTACTCTGTAAGACAGACATATCACAGCCTTCCTGTGCTGAGGAACACTAGGCAGAACTTCAGCACTATGCCAGGGGACCATTTAAAGCAGCAAAACCACCAAATAAGAGCATGGAAATGAAAAAAGCTGTAGCACTAAACAGACTATGAAAAAGACACTTGCTTGTAGAATGAGAGATGAAATAATGAGCAAAATGTCAACTTGTTTGACCTCAGCTGCGAATGTGCATGTCATATGTCTAAAGTTTTCACTGTTTTGTACATGCCTGTGAATGACTGAGAAAGCACTGCAAATACCTATTTGGGGATTACAAATAAATTTTAGTAAATAGGCCGTAAATATAAATCCACAACGAGAATTAACTGTACATATTTTTCATTCTCATCTTTATAACGTCCAAAATAAAAATATTTGGTGCTTTAAGAAGAAACTAATGATGTTCTACAGTTTCTTCCAGGTTTCTTATTTGCTTTTCAAGGAAGTGTCTAGCCATAATAATATGGAACAGAGTGCAGACCAGGTAAGCACTAAAGGCACATGAACTATTAAAACAGATGTCACAAATTCCTCAAAGACACCATGACCTTTTTTCATAGTAGAGTTCTCCAGTATCTGACTTACAGCCTTTCTTTTAAAAACTTAGTTCTGGTAACTCCACAGCAGATTTAAAGCAGCTAAACTCACAATAACTGACGGCAAGGAAAGAGATTATATAAGTTTACAAAGTATAGTCAATCCTCAACATACAATGGTTCGAGTTATGATTTTTTGACTTGATGATGGTGTAAAAGACATAAACATTCAGTAAAAACTGTACTTCAAATTTTGATCTTTTCCCAGGCTAGCGATATGCTTGCTATACAATATGCTCTTGTGATGCTGGGCAGCAGAAGCCAGTCATAGTGCTCAGTCAGGCACGTGAACCTGAGGGTAAACAACCAATACCCAGCACTGTGTTCATTGTGTTAGATGATCTTGCCCAACTGTAAGCTGACAGAAGTGTTCCAAACATGTTTAATTAGGTTAGGCTAAGCTTAAATGTTTGGTAGGTTAGGTGTATTACATGCATTTTTGACCTACGATATTTTCAGTTTAGGATGGGTTTATCAGGATATAACCGCACTGTAAGTCAAAGAGCACGTGTAAATACAAAGAGCCCCAACATGCTTCGAAATACTGGGGGGACACAATATAATCACTAATGGTTAATATTATAGCTCTGAATCAGCAATAAATAGTTTCACTACTTTCAGTGTACTAAGAACACAGACAAGTATACGTTTTAGAATATGTAATTTCCATACACGAAGTCCTAGACACATAACCTCACACACTATTCCTGTGAGGTATTATTTGTATTTCGCAATGAGAACACCAAGGTTCAAAAAGACTATCTTGCCTAAAGTCACACAGTCCTGAAGTCAGGTTTTGTTTGATTCCAAAGCCTGTCTTCTTTCTAACATCATGCTACCTGAAAACTAATGTTTAATGGCACAAGATTCAGTATCTAAAAAGTAGCTAATTTAGACCATCTCATACACTGATATATTAGTGAGATTCCATGATGAGGAGTCTCAAGGAATATGGCATACATTTGGACTTCTGAGAAAATGATAGAATGATCAATAATGAGGCATGCATTTATAAGTACAGTGTGGTAAAATAAACAAACAAACATAAGTTGGCAGAAAAGAACTACTGTATCAGTTGTAATATTAAATTTGAATGAACTAAATTCTCTCACATACATAAATATCATAACTATATTCACAAAGATATACAATTACATAAAAAACAAAAGCAAGCTGTAGACTAATTTATATGTAAAATTATTTATAAACTCCGCTTTATGTGTCTGTGCTAATCAATCTTGCTCATGTTTCCATATTCATATCTATGCCAATATATGATTAGGTGCAAGGAAATAAAAGGAAAAAGGATACAATCAAGGATAGAAACATGGGTTACCCAGCCTGTGTGTGTGGGGGGGAAATGATCGAAAAGGAAGGGAAGGGGAGAGAGGAGGAAGTGAGAACAAAAAACTACCTGTATGATGTGATCCTATTTATGTAAAATTGTTTGTGAAGAAATTAGAAAAACAACAACACAAAACCCCAACCAGACTATTATTTACTCATCTAGTATTCATAATATATTACTAGGGAAAAAATGCAAGATAATGTCTGTTTCATTAGAATCTACCGACCAATTCTAATAGATGTGTATTTATATGTGCATATGTTTGTATGGGCAGGAGGCTAATACAAACAGAATGTATACCAGCTTGTGAGCACTGGAGACCCAGAGGTGGGGCTGAGTGGCAAATAACAATTAGCTTTCCTTTTATGCATCTTTGTACTGATTGCTTTACTTGTATCCCAACAAGCACAAATTTATTTTGTAATAAAAAAAATCTAATGAAAAATTTAAAAAGTATATAGAGGTTACAAAAACAAAATAATAATATTAATGATAATATGGTACACAAAGGAGAATTAATTACATATACATACAACATGTATGTGCAAGCTGGCCTTTGTCATTAAAGAAGTGTGTTCATTCAGTCTGGATTTACCAAGCTTCTCCTCTGGGCCAGTCCTGTTCTAGATGTATAAGTATTCAGACAAATCTCTGCTATGCATGTAAATATATCAGAATATGTAAGATAAAATATTAGGTATACAAGCTAGCAACTCTAGTTTTATGAAGGAATGTTCTGTATATATGAGAACTTAAGATGGTAATTCAATGATCTGAATAATAATAATAATAATAATAATAGCCAACAATTAATCTTTAAGCTGGAAATCTGGAACAATTATGGCCATTTGTTTACTAAATACTGCCCAGAATAAAATCTTCTGTAAAGAATGCTGTTACATTTTGAAAAAAGTCATTCGTTAACAAATCTTCATACAATAGGTGAAATCAATTCTGTATGTGACCGGACTTCCTACCAAATAACTAGCATAAAAGGTATAGGATACAAGTCTGACAGGATACAAATTTTATTTCTCACACTGGTAATATGATTGATGTCAGTTTGTTACAAGGTAACCAATCACTATCTCAATTACAGTAAGCTTATTTCAAATTTGTGTGCCTCATCTAGGTCATAGTCCTAAACCATGAGTAATTTCAAAGACTTTTCATCAAGATTCAAGTTAGAGGTTGCTGGAGAATCTCACTTATCTTTTAATTGCTATGCTTCCGAGCTATTCCTTGGGCCAAAGTTAGAAGTCCAAATTTTTATTTTCTTTGCAAAAGCAGGCCCAGAGGCTAAAAGTATGTATCGTTCATTCCAAAGTGTAGTCATCAGCATCTATCCGACAGCTTTTGAATTCTGCCATCATGCTTAAAAGATAAGGCTGAAAGTAAAAGGGGAATGGAATTGTGCTCTCTCGCCTCTACACACATGTCCAGGACCAGCTCTTGAAGAAGTCAAGTAGTCAAGATCTTTTTTTGTTTCAGAGGATTAATAAATGTAACAAACACAGGAATGTTTTAAGCCATGTTATATAGAATTTGACATGCTTCATCTCCTTCCTTCATGAAAGCCTTTCTACCTGTCATGTAGGCCTAAGTAAGTAACTTACAAAACAAGTCTTTTGGTCTCAAATGAGTCATCATATTAAGTAATACCTATTTCTCTCTGCCTCTGCCCTACAAAAGAATGATTACTATGGTAATTTTCTTTCAGGTAAATGAAAGGTTACACTTTGGCTTAAAAATCAAGTAATTCAGCACTTTTCGCATCTATTTCACCTGCTTTGGCATAGAACTCTGCCTCTAATTGACAATTCAGTACTTGAACTGGCCTTATGGACCCCAAACTTAGAAAAAGAGGCTCAGATTGAGAGTACAGAACTTAAACTCACACAACAAATGGGAAATTTAACGCAGTATATATTTCTATTTTCACTGTATAGCAACTCTACCTCAAAAGAATTAAGACTCATTACAACACCAAACTCAAAGGCTGCCTGTGAGCTCCACAACCAACTTGCTGTTTAAAAAGCCTAAGCTTCTTCAATCTGTGGCAGCCACAGAGTCACGTGAGCTCCTCTGGTGTGTGTGTGTGGCCCCGGCAATAAAATCACTGTCAAGTGCCCATTACTCAAGCAGATTCACTGAAGCAAGTATGTCATGCACTCCTAAATGCTATCTGTAACTATAATTGGGTGACAACCTTTTATCAGGAGTTGTAACTAAGGACCCCTTCTTAAGAAGAGCACCAAGGCCCCACTGGCAAACTTACAGGGATGCTGTGAGAATAAATGAATTGTAATATATTCTGAACAACAAACTAAAGGTACCCAATTCAAAGGAAGATTGCTATTTTTAACACTTTAAACTTATCCGAGAAGCTTCTGCTCTTCCAAGTTGAAATAGTGAATGGAATTCTACACGACTAGCTTTAATATAGAGCTATTATCATTTGTTTCTCTTATATACTTCCCTCCACATATGGATGAAAAATGAGCTCCCCAGAGTCTGAAAAATTTCAGCAAGATATCCTGCTGCTGAGGTTAAAGGAAATACATTCTCCCCAAACTCCTTCAAAAACCTTAAACATTAACACTCTGAACTCCACGGTCTATGGCCAACTATTTTATTCTATTTGGGTGAGGAAAAGGAGACTGGCCTAATTTTAAGAGAAAATCTGACTCTTCTTTAGTATACATATGGAATCCTTTGCTTATACTGATTTTGTCAAAAGAAATATTAGAAAATGGATTGTATCATAGTTTTTCTATTCTACATTAGATAGTGACTAGGTAATGCCCCTTACTTAGACAACTCTAAAATCAGCAAGACCATAATCCTAATAAACAGTGAGAAACTAAAGTATTAGGTTTCTTAGTCATACTCACCTTAAATTATTTTGTTGGCCAGGTGGAATGACACTATAGTAAACTGGCATTCCTGCTGTGGGCATAGATCCTTGATTAGATTGATTAGAGAAAATAACAGGCTGTTGATAAGTCTGATGGGCAATTCCTTGAGAACCTTGAGGCAGTGAAACCTAAAATTTGAAAGACAATTTAAAGGGAAAAAGGTTCTTCAAAACCTTGCTAATGTTAATGTCTCCAGTCTTCACAAGGCTTTTTTCAAGTATGAACAGTTAGGAATAAGGTAAAACTGCTGATAGGCTGTCCTGATAAGTTAGCCATAGTACTACCACATCACCTCTATGTTCTTTTCAGCTAGCTATTGTTTTTGGCTAGCATTTACCAATTTACAGTAGGTTAGTGGCATTAAATTATTTTCAAAAAGCTGCTATGACTTACGTCCCTAAGTAAAAGCTATTTTAAAAAAGAAACTTTCAAACTAAGGATACCATTTGACATACTAAGTAAAACCCAGTTAGGGCACTAGTGAGATATACTGGATTGGAAAGAGTGTGAGCTTTGAAGCTTAAGATATCTAGATGTGATATCAGCATCATTACTTTACTATCTATGTGACATTGGGCAAATGACTTAACTATCCTGATGTCCTTTAGTTCCTTATCTGAAAAAAATGGGATGCCACCTCCATCTCAGGGGAAGTCTTATCTTTACTATAATCTCCATTTACAGGTTCTAGCACAGTAGGCATTTGGTGAACAGTGGATCTTTCAATTCTCTGTTTTCTATATCATCTACATAGAAGCCACAAGAACATTATGGATTCTTCTTTTCTGTATTTCAATTCTCTAGTTTCTATAGTCTCTAAAATAGAAACCACATAGGCATAATGGATTCTTAATTTACAAAGGTGCCATAACATTATAGTCAAATTAGAGTGATTCTGGTAAAAAAAAAAAGCCAATATAATAAAGCTTCTGATGATTATAATGATGATATTAGCAATAGCAGTAGCAATGATAATATTAGTGATAGTGATGACAGTGAAAGTCAGCATTACTGAGTACTTAACTACCATATGCAGGACCTGTTCTAAACATGTTATACGTATTATTACACCAAGTCTTCCTAACAACTCTAATAAGATACTTTTATCATACCTGTTTTGTAGGTGGGGAAATTGAAGTTAAGTAACTTGCCCAAGGATGTACAGCTAGTAAGTAAGTAAGCCAGGATTTGAACCTATGTCCTCTGGCTCTAATCAAGTCACTATTCTCTATATCTGGGCCCCATGATTAACTTCCCAGTCTTGCCTATCTAGCATATTTCTGAAATGTAACTAGTCCTTGGCTCAATTATTGCAAAGAGAAAATTACTGGTTTGATGTTTCCAACTCTGTATAACACAATATAGTTCAGTCTTTTTGTCTACTTGAGGCAATGTAACACTCTGAGATTATTATTTCTGACTGTAACTATCTATCTATCTATCTATCTATCTATCTATCTATCTATCTATCTATCTGAATGAAAAATGACAGCTCAATCTAGATGACTGAAGCTACAGAATAAACGTGTAACTAGTGGTAAAAGAAAAAAAAATGAAAGAGGGTACAGTACTTGAGAATGTACAGCCACAGGATACACTCTACCGAGGACAGATGACTTTTCTGGTTTATTTTCTAGATAACAGTTTATCACTATCCAGTTTATCTATCAAATGTAGAAGGAAATATAAAAGCAGGCTGTCATTTATTGCTTGTCAGAGCAACACTTCTCCCATTTATTTACCCAGTGTGAGGATTACATGAAATACCTTGCGAAAATAATTTATAGCTTGTAAAAAAGCATGCTATAGAAATTATAACTGTTTTGGAAGTATTTTCAATATCTAGCTACATTTTTAAAAATGATACTATCAGGGTTGTAATTCATTTAAAAATTATACTTCTTGCATTAGACTATGAACCACTAAAGGTTAAAGGTAGTTCTTATTTAAATAATGTCTGGGCATCTTATCTAATAGAAGCTCAATGTACATGACCAAGGTTCTTGAGAAGGAAGGGTTCCTGGCATGGCACTGATCCTGTTTAATGTCTAGCTGTGGAGGAAGTAGGGAATGGGCAGTCTCATGTACCTAGGCTCACATACAGAGGATAAGGAGTTAAAAGCAAGGGAGATGTGAGAGAAAGAATATGAAATCTGGTTTCATAATTATCTTTTCTTTTTTCCTTATTTGCTTTCTATAATAAAGGGACTTCAAAACTAGACATAATCCTTAGTGCTTAAAAAGAGTCCTTAACAATTTCACATTTTACATTTTAATTTCAATTTTAATTTTCTGGAATTAAATGGAATATGCTAGCACCTTTGCTCATCTACTTCTCCATCTCCATTCTTCACCAATTTATGCACATAATTTTCTTTTAAGAGCTAGTTAAATGTTTATATCTTCCGAGAAGACCTGTGTATTAAGTCCCTAATCTGTTCATCACTGTATTTCATAATTTCTTTAGTTAATTGGTCTGTATACTATCACTAATTATGTTTAGATACAATACATGAACATTTATCTTCACAGCTAGACTGTTTTCACCTTGTTGAGATGAATGGGAAACTGCACAATCTTCTCTACCTTATCAACACTGATTTATAGTCTGTACTCTATCTCACTATATCAAATATCTACCTCCACCTCCATTTTCTCTCCCATTCCACTTTCTCCTCAAAAGAGACTTTCTAAGGAGCTGAATCATAGAATAAGACACTTGCTTACATACTTATATATTTGGCAACAGAAACAATGCTAGACAAAATTTACTTGTCAATATCAATGTGGTTCAGATATTTTTTCTAAAAATTAATGAAGAGAATGACTAAAGTAATAAAATGAGGATAAAACAAAGCTGCTATGACTAATAAAACTATTAAGACTATAAAGTTATGTATTATAGAGCATTATTCCTCTACTGAAGGAAGAGAAAAGATGCAATATAGCTATACATTTATTTAAAATCATCTCTACTCAAAGTAGGTGAGAGGGACAACATACCTGATATGATGGCACTGAAGGATAGGGGATGACCACTCCTTGAATCTGATTTCCAATGCCATTTGGTTGGCCACCAACGAGGCTTTGACTCTGGGGGTGCTGAACTCCAACTATTCCTTGGTAGTTTTGTTGCTGGTTGGGCATAACTTGGTAACCTGTAATGGCACAATGAGTTAAATCCTGCTTTGAATTAAATTTATTTTATCTAATAGAATACTTTTGTATTTTGGGCAAGTACTTCATGTTCTAAAATGATAGAATTTTGTTTAAACAGCAAGTCTCAAAAAACTCTTTATTATGAAACCTAACATTTAAAAGGTTAACTATGTAGGTAACCCAAGTCAATTTTTCTCTTATAAAACACATTCCAATATAAACTGTGTACAAAGATGTCCTATGCAGCTGAGAAAATTTATGGTGTCAGAGATTTGGGTTACACAGATAATTACTGTTTAGTATGTTTTACCATCTACTATGACAACTAGTTTCTGGGGACCATGATTAGGTACAGAATTTGGGAGTACAGTGCAAGAGGAAAATAAATGTAGGGCCCTTGTTAAAAAAGTGTTGAAAATTTAGAGCTGGTATTAGAAAATTACACCAAGCATGTTGGTAATATCAGTCATCAGTTCTAAGAGTATAAGTTTACTTTTATCAAGTGAATTCATCAGCTATTTAAATGAGAATCCACAATAAGTTTGAGTAGTCAATGTGAATTATATTGTCTCTCGATCCTAAGAAGATTCATTAAGGTAAGCCGATTAGCTCAAAACTTAAGTAAATTACTAGAAGCTACGATAAATCCTTAAAAAGAAATGAAACTAGATAAAAATAACTAACTAACTTTCTAGCTTCAGGGTATTCAAAAATTAACAGAGATGAACCAAACTATGGCACTGCCTATACAAACTTCCAAAACTAAATGTCAGTGAAATGATTTCTTTGATAACACCATAAACATATTTTGCTATCTTGTAAGTATCGGTTTTCATTTCCATCCTTATCAATCCCATCTCAGGTATCGATTGTAGATAATAGCATCACAGTAGTTGCCAGGAAGCCTTAATGATTTTGCTTAATGACAAAATAATTGAATAAAATCTAGCACCAACCTTCTCTAAAGACATAAAGACAAGGTATATCTGTGTACTTTGCAACTTATTAACAACAACGAAGTAAAAATCCAGTTATAGTGAATGCTTTAGTAGTGAAGGGTTTTGTAAAATAATGGTATTTATTTGGCAACATTGCTTTATGGCTATGTTTCAAATGACTTCTCACAAATCTAACTTTGTACAACAAAAATGTATATTCTAATCCTTATCTGTAATAAAAGTGATTGATAATATGCTGTTCTTTAGACTATTTTCCCTGTGAATTTCCTAAAACAACTTAAACTTGTAGGCAGATAAAAGATGAGTGGAAGAAACTTCTTGCTCATTAGTAAAATAATTAACACTTAACTCTATTTTCATTTAATCAAATGACAAGTATTTTGAATTTATAACCTAAATTCCAAACACTATCAAAAAATAGTTAGACATTTCCATCCCTAGGAAAATAAGAGGCAAGAGTGAAAATGGGATGTGAATATAATATACTTGTGTTGCAAATGCCACCTCTGAATACACACACCTACATCCCTAAGCATATATTCCAGTATTAGAATTTGGGCTCGGTTCTTTATACACTGGGAGAGTAACTTCTTATAATTGAGTTGTCAGAATTATAGTCCACTAAAATTAAAAAAAAAAAAAAAGTAGACACCTGGCAGAATTCACCGTAACATAATCTGACTTAAAATACTTAGACTTAAATAGTCATACCCCCTAAGAAACTGCAAATGTTTTTCATATTACTTTTGTAGTTTATTCACAATATAGTCATAGTTATAGGCTGCTTTGAAAGATAATCACTAAAAAAACAATTTATGCACAAAAGTGGTTCTGATTTTCTTTAAATTTATAAATTTTTGGAGATTCACCTGAAGAGGCTTACTGCTTAAAATTCTTATGAAAAGAAAGTTGGACAGAAAATTTTCAATAATAGCTGTAGAGTTCATATCATAGAGTTCTAATGTAGGGTCATTTGAACAGTACATCATAGAATTTACAGCAGTAAATTTGCAACAGTATTTTAGATTCCTTAATGTAACCTAATTTCCATTAATACTCATGACTACTAATGGAGGAGATATGCACATATCTCCACACAAAAATCATGTACATTTCAAAAAAAAAAAAAAAAAAAGTGAAAACATATCATGAATTTTATCTGACTCTAGCACCTTGTCATTTGTTAGAGTAGTAAAAAAGATGTTGTGAGTCCAGGATGTGTGTGGAGGGTAATATAAGATAAGTAAGACATGGACCCTATCTTTGAAATTAGGCATTGTTAGCCATGACACCATATCAGAACAGCAGAATAAATAGGATCTTATGAAAATGAGAGAGAAATCAATCCTGTCTGATATTCAGAGGCAGTGATATTTGAGCCCGAACTTAAATAAAAACACCTAGAAAAAGTAAAAAATGGATGTTTCGGGAATAGGGAAGAGACAGGAGTGGCTGGTTATGGTATGTAAAGTGAAAAGTAGATGAAGGCAGAATAGAATCCAGGTGGAGAATCAAAGATTTTACAAGTATTAGAGCAGGGAGAATTAACCAGAAGTTCTAGATTTTAAAGATTGCGAAAGCAGATAAACAGTACTTCATTTAGAAGCAGCATAAATAAGTTGGGAACAGGACCTTAAATAATAGTGAAGCTTTAAAAATAAGAATGCTAAGGACTTAAAAAAAAATCTCTTCCTTAAGAAAACTCCCTTATTAATCATCTCATAATTTTTTATTGCCCTATTTTTTAATTTTTCGGTTACAGCTAACATACAATATTATTTTATATTAGTTTCAAGTGAATAGCATAGTGGTTAGACATGTATATAATTTACAAAGTGATCCCCCCAAATTAGTCAAATACCCACCTGGTACTATACAGTTATTGTGATTACTAACTATATTCCCTACGTTGTACTTTACATTCCCATGATGATTTTCTAACTACCAATTTGTACTTTATCCCTTCAGCTTTTCACCTAGATCCCCAACCCCCTTCCCATCTGGCAACAATTAGTTTGTTTTCTGTTTCTGTGAGTTTGTTTCTGTTTTGTTTTTTAGATTCCACGTATAGGTGAAATGATATATGGTATTTGTTTTTCTCTGACTTACTTCACTTAGCATAATACCCTCTACGTACATCCATGTTGTTGTAAATAGTAACATTTCACTTTTTTTTAATGGTTAATATCCTATTGTCTAAAGGTAATGCTCTTCTTTATCCAACAGTCTATTGATGGGCACTTAGGTTGCTTCCATATCTTGGTTATTATAAATAGTGCTGCAGTTAACATATGAGCGAATAGATCTCTTCGAATTAGTGTTTTTTGGATAAATACTCAGAAGTGAGATTGCTGGGTCAGAAGGTAGTTCTATTTTCTATTTTTTTGAGGAACTTCCATACTGTTTTCCAGAGGGCTGTGCTAATTTGCAATCCCACCAACAGTGCCTGAAGGTTCCCTTTTCTCCACATTCTCGCTAATCCTTGTTTACTGATTTACTGTTGACAGCCATTTTGCCAGGTATGAGGTAATATCACATTGTGGTTTTAACTTGCATTTCTCTGAAGATTAGTGATGTTGAACATCTTTTCATATGTTTATTGGCCATCTGTATGTCCTCTTTGGAGAAATGCCTATTCAGGTGCTCTGTCCATTTTTTAATTGGGTAGTTCTTTTGGTGTTGAGTTGTATGAGTTATTTATAAATTTTGGATATTAATCCCTTATCAGATGTATCAGTGGTGACTATCTTCTCCCATTCACTGGACTGTCTTTTTGTTTTGTCAATGATTTCCTTTGCTGTGCAAAAATTGTTAGTTTGATGTAGTACCATGTGTCTATTATTTCTTTTGTTTCCCTTGCCTGAAGAGATATATTTGAAAAAATATTACTATGAACAATGCTGGAGAGTTTACGGCCTATGTTTTCTTCTAGGAATTTTATGGTTTTCGGTCTTATATTTAAGTCTTTAAACCATTTTGAGTTTGTTCTTGTATATGGTGTAAGGTGGTCCAGTTTCACTTTTTTGCAAGTCTGTTCAGTTTTCCCAACACCATTTACTAAATAAACTGTAAATTCTTGCCTCCTTTGTCATCTATTAAATGACCATATAAACATGAGTTTATTTCGGGGCTCTCTATTCTCTTCCAAAATAATCTCTGTGTCTGTTTTAAGCCAGTGACATGCTGTTTTGATTACTATGGCCTTGTACTATAGTTTGATATCAGGTAGCATGATACATCCAACTTTGTTCCTCTTTCTCAAAATTGCCATGGCTATTAGGGTTCTTTTATAGTTTCATATAAATTTTAGGATTATTTGTTCTAGTTCTGTGAAAAATGCCATTTGTATTTTGGTAGGGATTGCACTGAATCTATAGATTGCTTTGGGAAGCAGAGACATTTTAATGATGTTAATTCTATCCATGAGCACAGTATATGCTTCCATTTATTTATATCTTCTTCAGTTTCTTTCCTCAATGTCTTATAATTATCCGAGTACAGGTCTTTTACCTCAGTGGTCCCCAACTCCCGGGCCATGGAGTGGTACTGGTCCGTGGCCTGTGAGGAACGGGGCTGCATAGCAGAAGGTGAGCAGCAGACCAGCAAGCAAAGCTTCATTTGTATGTGCAGCTGCTCCCCAGCACTAGCATCACCACCTCGGCTCCACCTTAGATCATTAAGCATTAGATTCTACATGAGCCTGAACCCTACTGTGAACTGTGCATGTGAGGGATCTAGGCTGCGTGCTCCTTATGAGAATCTAATGCCTGATGATCTGAAGTGGAGTTGAGGCAGTGATCCCAGAGCTGGGGAGCGGCTGCAAATACAGATTAAAATTAGCAGAGAGGTTTGACTCCACAGAGACCACAATAAATCAATTGCTTGCAGACATATCAAAACCCTATCAGAGAGTGGCAAGTGACAATTAAGCTGCATCTGGTGGCAGGCTTTATAGTGGCAGGTGAGGTGATGTACTTCAATTGTACAGCCGCATCGAGTGGCAGGCTTTAAGTGAGAATTCAATACTTTACCATTTCCATCCAAGCCTTTTTCCCACACTGTGTGCTTGTCTCAGTCACAATTTTGGTAAGCCCACAAGCTAACTCTAGATAAAATGAGTAAAAAACGTCTCTGGAGAGCTTCTTTGAAAAAGGGGAAATACCCAATAATGACACAGAAGATTCTAAGACCACCAACAAAAAGAAAGCTGTTCTTAAAAGAAAATACCAAGAGTCCTATTTAAATTATAGGTTCATTGAACAGGTGATTCACATTCTCCAAGACCACTTTGTATAATATGTGATGACTGGCTATCTAACAAAGCCATGAAACCTTCAAAACTGCTTTGTCACATGGAGACCAAGCACCCTGCATTAAAAGACAAGCCTCTGGAGTTTGCAAAAGAAAAAAACGTGAACACGAAAAACAGAAGCAATTATTGAAGGCTACTATTTCATCAAATGTGTCTAAGAGCATCATTCTTAGTGGCTAACTGTATTGCTAAAGCTCAGAAGCCTTTTACTAAAGGCGATGAGTTGATCCTACCAGCTGATAAGGACATTTGTCATGAACTCGTAGGAAAGACTGTAGTTCAAAGGGTGGTATGTGTTCCTCTTTCGGCTAGCGCCATAACTAGATGAATTGATGAAATAACAGAGGATACTGAGGCACAATTGTTAGAGAGGATTAATGAGTAACCGTGGTATGCTATCCAGGTTGACAAGTGCACAATAAATGTAAAGTGTTTGAATCATCCCCAAACCACTTCTCCCCCACCCAGTCCATAGAACAATTGTCTTTCACAAAACAGGTCCCTGGCATCAAAAAGACTGGGGACTGGTTTTACCTCTTTGGTTAAATTTATTCCTAGGTGTTTATTTTTTTGAATGCAATGGTAAATGGGATTGTTTTCTTAATTTTTCTTTCTGAAAGTTCATCATTGGTGTATAAAAATGCAACCAACTTTTGAATATTTTGTATCCTGCTACTTAATCAAATTCATTTATTAGTTCTAACAGTTTTGTGTGTGTGTGTGTGTGTGTGTGTGTGTGTGTGGAATTGTTAGAGTTTTCATTATCCAGTATCATGTCGTTTGCAAAGAATGAGTTTTACTTCTTCCTTTCCAATTCAGATGTCTTTTTTCTTGTTGGATTGCTGTGGCTAGGACTTCTAATACTATGTCAAATAAAGTAGTGAAAGTGGACATCCTTGTCTCTTTATTGTTCTTAAAGGAAAATGCTTTTAGCTTTTCCTGGGTGAGTATTATGTTAGCTATGGGTTTATCATCTACAGCTTCTATTATGTTGAGGTCCCTCTATTCCCACTTTGCTGAGTTTTTATCTTAAATGGATGCTGGATTTTGTCAAACCCCTTTCTGCAACTATTGATGTGATCATATAATTTTTATCTCTTATTTCATTTATGTGATGGATCATGTTCATCTGCAGATATTGAACCGACCTTGCATTCCAGGAATAAATCCCCCTTGATCACAGCGTATATGATCTTTTTAATGTCTTGCTGAATTCAATTTGATATTTTTTTGAGGACTTTTGCATCTATCTTCGCCAGGGATGTTAGCCTATAATTTTTCTTTTCTTTTTTTTTTTTATAGTGCTTTTGGTTTTGGAATAAAGGTAATGGTGGCCTCATAGGATGCACCCGGGAGCCTTCCAGACTCTTAAACGTTTTGGAATACTTTGAGTATAGGTGTTAATTCTTCTTTGACTCTTTGGTAAAATTCACCCGTGAAACCATCTGGCCTAGGACTTTTGTTTGGTGGGAGTTTTTTGATTATTGATTCAATTTTGTTTGTAGTAATTGGTCTGTTGAGATTTTCTGATTCTTTTTGATTCAGTGTTGGACGATTATATGTCTCTAGGAATTTATACATTTCTTCCAGGTTGTCTAAGTTGAATTGTTCACAGTACTTTCTTATAATCCTTAGTATTTCTGTGGTGTCTGTTGTCACTTCTCACTCCTAATTTATTTATTTAAATCTTGTATTTTTTTTTTTTTGATGAGTTTGATTAAAGGTTTATCAATTTTGTTTATATTTTTAAAGAACCAGTTCTTGGTTTCAATGATCTTTTATAGTTAAATTTAAAGTATTTTTTAGACTTTATTTCATTTACTTCTATTCTGATCTTTATTATTTTCTCCCTTCTACTCACTTGGGCTTTGTTTTTTCTTTTTCTATTTCTTTTAAGTGTAAATTTAGAATGTTTACTTGAGATTTTTCTTGTTTCTTAAGGGAGGCCTGTATTGCTATGAATCTCCCTCTTAGGACTGCGTTTGTTGTGGGTCATTGTATTTTCATTTTCACTTGTCTCAAGGTAACTTTTAATTTCTTCTTTGATCTCATTGTTAATCTATTCACTGTTTAATACATAACTTAGCTTCCATGTGTTTGTGTATTTTTCCATTTTTTTTCTTGTAATTGATTTTTAATTTCATACCATTACGGTTGGAGAAGACGCCTGATATGATTTCAATCTTCTGATGTTTACTGAGACATTTTTGTGGCCTACTATGTGGTCTCTCTGGGAAAAAGTTACATGTGTACTTGAAAGGAATGTATATTCTGCTGCTTTGAAGTGAAATGTTCTAAAAATATCAATTAAAACAAGCTGTTCTAGTGTATTATATAAGGGTGCTGTTTCCTTGTTGGTTTTCTGTCTGGAAGATCTGTCCCCTGGTGTCAATGGAGAGTTAAAGTCCCCCATTATCTCTGTATTACTGTTGATCTCTTCCTTCATTGCTTTATTCTACATCTCTTAAAACTCTACAGGTAATATAAAATTCTTATTAATTTTTTTCTCATGGTTTGTGTATGCCTAAAAAACTAAAATGGTGTGCTTTTTAAGGGTAAAATTAGAAAGTTTAACATTATCTCCATTAAAAAAAACAAACCCAAACCTCTATAAGCTATGACATAGCTAAGCCAAAAAAGTAGGCACTTGATATTTATACTCACTAAATAATAGGGAAAAACTCTCTTAACATATTGGAATCAAAATAATAAACACTTCTACACAGAATCAGGAGTTTACTATGTGCTGACAGGCTGACAGAATGACCAGTTTTCCAATGTCTACATTTAGTTGAATGACTTCTGAGAGCAAAACTAAAGTTTTAAGGTAACATGTTTATAATTAGGTTAAACATACTAACTGCCTTAATCCTAAGAATACAAATCACCTGTCTGGAATTCATGACTCATTCCATTAAGCTTCTCACTGAAAAATGCACAGCAGTTGATAGATTTCATGTAATTAACCTCAAAGTGCTTACTTGATAAGGAAGAACACAGAAGTATTTTAGTTCATATCTACTATGTAAAGCTTGAAATGAAGGTTTTATTTGAACATTTCTGAAAAAACTAGACATTAAAATCCTTTAAAAAAAGCTTTATTTGATTATAAAATAGGTTTTCAGGGATGAAAATTTGAATACAAAAAAGAAAAACATTTAACCCCAAATTCCTATGCCTTTTCATTTAGAATACTACATAATTTTCATTTCTTCGATGGCATAACACAGTAATATTAGTAGCTAAATTTACATGACATTTCAGGCACTGTTCTAAGCACTTTACATATGCTAGCTCATTTAATGTCATCAATCTCATGAAATCGGTACAATTATTTCCATTTTTCAGATGAAGAAATAAAAGCACAGAGAGGTTCATACCTTGTCCAAAGTCACCAGCTGGTAAGTGTTGTAGCTAGAATTTGTATACAGCAGTCTGATTCTAAACTTTACCTTTCTCGGGAAAAATGTTGAAGTAGAAAGAATACTCCAGGGACACTGCTCAAATAAGCAGAACACTAAACACCTGGCCCCTTTCCATTTCCTGAGAATTTTCATTAACGAAAACTTTTACTGTAGTTTAACATATCTAAGTCTTAAGAAAAATTTAATTATAGGAAAACAGAGAATTACTGTAAATAATCAACCAGGAAACTTTTTTTCATTTGAACTGAAGATTATTTGTAAGTATAAGCAATCCAAATTAAGAATCAGAGTGAAAGGTTGTTGAGCAGTTTGTCCAGATGGTAGCTATATGAACTTGGACACTGAAAAAAGACCAGGTGTCAAAGAGTTTACGTGATCAGCCAATAATATCCTCTTTCTGGGAAGGACTCTTTCCTTCACTTGTGCCCACTGCCAAGATATACTGTGACGTCTGCATTTCAAGGATACACTTGCTTGCCCCTATTATAATTAGATTTGACATGTATATAAAACAACTGGGAAGGGGAAGAGGAGGCTCAAATGGTGGCATATTTCAGGTTCCATGTCTCTTGGTCTGTCTCTCTAATGCCCTAAGTATTTCCACGTCAATCTCCAATGTTCTTCTTTGGGTTTTAGCTTCGCTATTCTGCCGAATGTCTTTGCTCAAAGGTATATTCTCTGTTGCAATATCCCACAAGAGATTTTTCTCTAGCAGAATTTTCATATATTTGGCTTTCTTTTTCACAAAGGTGAGTTGCTTTGCCTAGAGGTCAGACTTTACCCAGTGGGGCAATGCCAACTTTAACTTGGACACATTGTGTATGAGAGGTATGTTCTGTATCATGGGTGAAGTCTTGAAGTTCTTGTGAAGCAATGGCTGTTTTCTATACACTGAGTAGCTTTACATTCATTTTTATATTCAAGGCAGAAAAACCCCCTCGATTTGACCCACAGTGATCAGGAAGCTGTTAGAGCCTAATGAATCTTTCTAAGGTTATCACAGATTTTTTAAAAAAAGCATCATTTAATGTTTGATGCTCTGTATGACTGATACCCCAGAAGGAAAATTCTACTGGCATTAGGACAGGTACAAAAACTGTTTTTTTTTTTTTTCCAGAAGTCAAGATGAGATGGTTGATCATTCATTCTAATCATTATTACAAACAAACAACAACCTAGTAACTGTTACAAAATATATAATTTTGGAGTATATGCTCCGAAGAGCAGAATATTAAAAGCTGCAATAAGATTATTAGAATTTTTCAAGTGATATAAAGCCATGGGATCTATGTTGGTTAAAATTGCTATAATCATAAGCAAAACTAGAAATATTCAGTTGGAAAGCACTAAAAACCCCAAAATACCCAGAACACCATTCTACTAATCCAGTTAAAGATAGGAAGAACCTTACTATTGTCTATGTAAGACAAAATTATTAATAATTTATTAGCTACAGAAATAAAGGGCCACCTAAAGACAAGCATGCCTTAATAAAATTTATGCATACTTCCTTAATAAAGTTTATATCTTAAGGAAGTGTTCATGTTATTTACAAAATCCTCTGAACCTGTGTTTGAACATTCAGGATGCTGAGCATCAATTGTTACAGAAAAGCACTTAAGAGAAGTGGCATGGTAGTTCAGGTTCATTATCTAATTATTCAGACAAAGGAAAGGGAAGTTGTGATAGTTTTGAAAGTATAGTTTGAAGACTGCCAAGTATGAGAAAAAAATCCAATGATCTGGAAAAGATGGAGAAGGTTGAAGATTAGGAAGGATGAAGCAGATTCCTAGAGAATGAAAAGTATCATTACGTTTAAAAAATACTACCAGAAGAGATCCCCAGTATCCTGATGCTCACTATACCACCAACTTGGCTACTACCTAAATTATTCTTTCTTCAATAAAAAGTGTTTCAGTATATCAGAATAATAATAAAAAAAATCCTTCCTGTGATATATCTGGATTTAACCTAGAAGTTAGGGGGAAACAAGTTATCTTTTACAGAAATTTGTGTCAATATTGTGGAAAAGCATCTGTTTTGTAATGTAAGCAATGCCTATTTAAGTGATATCAAACAAGACAATAAACGTCCAGATCTCAATATAGGTGTTATTTAATACTGCCATTCTCCTTTGTTAAAGGACTGCACTGTTCCAATATTATTCCATTTCTTCCAGCACTTTCAGAGAAAAGCACAATCGATTCTGCAAGCTGAGAGAACTAGGACAATATAAACTGATGGCTCAGGCACTTCCCTGGAGGGCTCCAAAGAATATTCTATTTTTAACTCTCGCTTCAACAGAGAACAAGAAGGAAATACAGTGTTCAGCAGAAAAGTATTGCCCAGGCTGTAACAGGCTGGTTTTATTTTATATAGGTGATCTAAACAAGCATTTATGTTAAAGGAAAGCATTCTTAATGCAGAGTAGATATAATCAGAAAGAAAATACAAAGAACTGAAGAACTGCTTAGTTAGAATAGTCATAAATCTAAGATTCATTTAACGGTATTATTAAATTTTTTCGAGACCAACTTATATAGCAGATGCACAGCGAGGGCAGGTTTTTGTTTTTATTTTGATGCCATTTTGCTAACTTGAAATTTATTGCTAACTAGGTATTTACAAGACAATTTAGAATAATTGTTTCCATATCATTTAAATCTCAAGTTTGTAATCCGGGTCTATTTTAGTGAGCAGATAAGTTCAATTAACGATAGCCTCTTAGGTGAATGTGGAAGAAGACATAGTTGGCAGCACACCTTCACTACTCTTTCTCCTCTATCACCCTCTGCTCTCCTACTGCTATGCCTGAAATAAACATAATACAAACACACACAAAAAACAAATCTAATAAAAACAGCCACCTAGAAGTTAAAGCTCACAGCTATTTAAATGACAGTCCTATGGAAGAGTCTATACAACTCAAGGAAATCTATGGGTACTTACCAGGCACATTTGGCTCCAGATTTCAGTGGCGGCAGGTTAATGGAGAAGGGAAAAGGGAAATAGGTGGATTTGTAGGTGTTATACAGTGTCTGAATCTGTGCTGGTCACACAATACTAAGAAATGCTCACGGAATCAATGAAAAAACAAGGATAACCAGGGCCAACAACCTAATAATATAAATACAAAATTCCTATTACTCTACTCGAAAGTTGTCAGTAAAGTAACAGACTTTGTGCCTAGGGCCCCCCTTTTAACATAGCTAAATCCTTTATCAATATCAGCCTTCTCCTGTTTATCCAATAATGGCCTTTCTTCCTCGCTTTTATTTTATGTCCCAGTTACTTTTAAATTTGCACTTTGCAAATGTTGCTAATATTCTGTGCATCTTACAGACTGTTTATCCTAAAATGTTCCTCCTACAGTGCAGTTCACCAGGACCCTACCATAGGCCACTGGTAATAAAGCTTAATCGGTCTTGAACCACGTGGTTCTAACTTATTTGAAAAGGTAAGACTGAAGATATAATACACTGATATTCTTTGAATTTATCAACTAGTTGCAAAACTAAAATGATATCTAGTTTTACAGAGTCATTTTGCTCCCTACATGCATATATCACAGTTTGGGGAAAAAAAAAACAACAAAAACCCAAAACTGAATTATATCCTTGGGCATAGCCCAAGTAGCTGCAAATACTTTTAGGTATCTTATTTGATGGCATGCTTTTATGCATAATAACATTCATAAAAAGTTATGTAGCAATAGGAAAAAAAGATGTATTTGACTTTTGCTAATGAGTTTGGCATACTTAAGACATCAAAATTTTAGGAAAAGCTCCAACCAAAATCAATCTGCCATCTAAATCTGTTTCGAAAAAGAAGTTAAAGCAAGAGCTTTCATAAATTTTTAAAAGGTAATTTACATTAAGCCAAAGTTGTCACTTAAATTCAAATCCCTATTGCTGAGTATGATGCATGATTAAAAGCCATTACAATCAATGGAAAATATAAGCAAATGTTAATACTTTAATACAGCATTAAAAAAGAAAAAAAGAAAAAAAAAAGCAGTGGAAACCTGAGTAAAAAGAAGCCAGGAAGCAGCTGAAAAAGAGACCGGTTCACTGTGAGAAATGTAAACCTCTCAGACAGTGCTACGGCCCCGAATCCAACAGCTCAAGAACAAGGCCAATTATTGCAAAATATTAAACATACATGGTGAAGGTGCAAACTTTTCAAAAGAGTCATAAGAATGAATGAAAGCAGCTACACAGAAAACAGCCAGGGCTTTGAAAGCCTAAAATCTTTGCTATGATTACTACCTGCAGGAAAGGTTTCTTTATAGTATACCAAGCTCCTTATACGTAGTATACTTTATAGCATTCAAGCTGTAAGTTTTATGATAAAGGGTTAAGGTAACAAATCCTTATTATTCCAAATGGTAAGTAACCAGATCTTCTGAAATTGTTGCTTAAATGACTCCAGTTCTTGATAGTAACTAAACTATGGTAAACCAATTCTCCAATATTCTACATTTCTGAACTAGAAATGACTCACCTAAGATAGACACATAAAATCATGGAATTTTAGGGTACACAGGGGCTTCGACAGACAATACAGCAAAACTTCCCTACTTTGAAAGTGAGTACATTGAAACACAGCTTTAAATGATACACTTAATACCAGTTAAAAACAAATAAGGGCTCTCAGGATTTGACTTCTATTTTTTTCTTTCTTGTTATTCAACACATTATCTGAAAAGCCTTACGTAGCCAGAATTTCTTTTGTGGATAGGGGTTGACTCAATCTTGTTTTAAATGAAATGTTTTTAGTTTCATATTTAAATAAAAGATTTGTATATTCATTCCTTCCAGTAATGTTAGCACTGATTTCAATTCAGTACCCACAATAGACTTCAAGGTTTATTGTCAAAGAAAACCAATAACTATTGTGGTCCTCTGATATATGCATAGATGGAAGACCAAAGAATTTTATCTTTGAGATATTTCTCCAACTTCCTCATTGCTCCCAGAAGGGGAAAAAAAAAAAAAAAATCCTATATTTTATTGTTCATACCCTCCCTCATCTTAGAATACTTGATTAGATGGATTTGTTAGCTGAGGGTAAAATTTCTTTAAATTCATATACAAATATTTAAAAATTCTTTGTGCTTTAGTGAAGAAAAATTATTCCAAATCTATCAATGCTTTCATTATTTGGTTGAATAATTTGTTTCACCTTTTTACATAATAAAAGAAAATAATATGCTTGACTAAATGTTGTTTGACAAGATGAAAATAAAAAATGTGAAAATTTCTACTTTTAATCAGATTGAGAGAGTGGAATGTAGGGAAATATAAGAAAAAAAGAGGAAAAATCAAGAAAGTATGATGTGATATATATACATGTATACACACACACACATAAAAATATAAATTACGGAGTCAAATATTGTTATTCATCTGTGAAAAAAATCAGAAATAAAAACTGCCTTGTCCATCTCCCAGTGTATTTTACTTTTCTATCAGGGTACATATAAACATAAATGCACACTTTTCTGTAAGCTTTGACATAAAAAAATAATCATCAGCTAACTACAAAAAAGTCTTTTAAATTGTAACTTTAAAAAATTTTCAAACCCTACAAATTCTATAAAGTGGTTCAATATAATTACCAACACAATACTTGGCACTGGCACTACCAAACTTTTCTTTAAAGGGAAATTTCTATTGTACTTATTAGTATAAGAAATTATGCCCCTTTTATTTTTCAAACAAAATGAAATTCAACTAACCTAAGCTGTAAGAGGATACTATATAAAATAACTAGAAGGACCAACTCTAGTTATAAAGTGTTATTTTATGACTTACTCTATGAGTCAAACACAATGTCAAAAACTATTCAGACGTTTGCTTTCTGTGCCTGCACTATTCAGATACAATCTAACTTACTGCTTCCTTCCTTCTCACCATAACTAGCAAATTAAAAAACCTGAATTAAAATATGACTGATGATAAACACACGCTGTCACACAGATATTTTGGCTGTCAATTAGAACTGTCATTTTCAGCTGTTTTCCATTAAGTGGGAATATTTTTTACAGAGATGCATTTGTACAAGCATATTGGTCCAACCTGTGATTAAAAGTTTTAATTTTGTATGCAATTTGACAAAAATTTAGCCATTAAAAACAACAAAACTAATAAGCCCACATATATATGGAACAAAGGATCTTTGCTTGCCCATTAATAGTGTATTGATGAACTAAATTAGTCACACACAAGGTATCTGAATGGGGAACATGAGGCAAATTTTTTTATTATCATGACATTAGCTATAATCCATACTATAATTTTGGAAGAAAAAATTTAAAACAAAGACAGTATGAAAAATCAGTAATAGGCCCAGAAAAACTCAGAAAATAATTGCTTAAAGGATAAAACAACAATGTATTCAAGCTAATGAGCAGTGTCACAACCAATGTTTTTATGTATAAAGAACAACTTTGGATGCCCTTCAAAATTATGGTATTATACTAGTTTATATTATAAGTGGACTATATAATTAAACTTCAGGAAAACCTGAAATTAAAGAGTCATATTGGAGACAGAGGACAAATTCTGAGTTGGCTAAAATGACCAACGTTTGTACTTAACATCCTTTGGAAGAACATCTGTCACACATACAATACAGGGCCAGCAGCACACAAAAGGAAGAACTTAAATACTAAGTCCAAGACACCTCCTAGGAGCAACAGATTAAGGATCTGGAAGTCCCTTGCAGGAATGATAAGTAAGAATCATACGTTGTAAAGGAAGCTGAAAAGTCTCTATGATCAATGAAGACTGCACAAGTGAGGAGAAGCAAGAATAATTCTCATTAGACTACTCAGTGCAGATGTCTTCCTCCTAAAATTGCAGCACTCCTTAAGAGTTCCACATAATATAAAGAGCAAGAAACTGCCTAAGTAGAGGTGAAGGGTTATGTGGCCTGGGTAAGTCCCACTGACATAGTCTGAGAGCCTCCAATGGTGACAAGCAGCTAAAAAGCCTCCAAAGAAACCAATACAATTTCTATTTCAATACCTAAAGTTATGAAAGGCTGAAAAAATACCTTATTAAACATCTGGGGGAGAACTACACATCTAGGTAGGAAGAACAGGGAGAAATGAGTTCAGTAAAATTAATAAGACAGCTTTATAACTGTGATCAACTGTTTTCATTGAATGCTTAAAGAAAAGAAAATTTGAAAGGAGCAGAAGGAAAATCTTTCATGTTTTAATATATTTCATGCCTAGTATTAGACTGCATTTGGTTTAAAAATACCTTTCACTATACAAGTAACAAACTGAAAAACAAAACACAAAAAAGATGCATAAGAACATTCCTTTTAAAGGCATTCCTACTGAGGTTTACATATAAAAAAAAAATTTCACTAGGCTAAAGTTCTCAATCAAAGTTAGGTGATTTTGGTTAGCTGTTCAGGAGACATCTTAACTTGCCTTGCCTCTCTCCTGTTGTAACCACGGGTGGACTACCACGCAGCAAAGAAGGCTTCAACTACAATGGCAGTGAGCACCAGGAAGCTACTCACCAAATAGCTTGGCTTGGTACTATCTTCTCATCATGGCTCCCAACCCTTTAGCATATAAACCTGACAGTGTGGTATTTTCTGGCAGGTGCTAAGATTTGCCCACTCTTTTAATTTCACTGGTTTGCATATTCATCTATAAGCACATATCTGAGACCCTTGATAGACTAAGGGTAGCAGTATCTTCATATATCAGTATCTTAATACAATACTGAAATAAAGCAGGATGAAAAAAAAATACTCACAGCTAAGAGTTAATGATCTCAGAAATACTACTCACCTGTCTGCTGTGCAGGCTGTGGCAGTGGTTGGTTTAGATGTGAACTGTAATGGACAGAAGGGACTGGGCGATACTGAGGCTGACTGGGGTGATAGTGGCCTGGAGCACAATAACAGGCTGGCATCTAGGATAAATATTTAGGAAAAAAAATAAAATTTCTTGTAATAAAAATTTTTTTCTGTGAGGAACATCAGAGTGTAAAGAGTAATAATTCTTTCCAACACGAATCATCTGAAAACTGATTTTCTTAGCTTTAAATTTAACTGAAAATTGTTTAAAAAATTTCAAACATACAGTACATTTAACAAAAGACACCTACCAATATGCCTACCAATTAGATTTAGTAGGTTTTTTTGGCCATATTTGTTTCAGATTTTCCTTTATCTTATAAAACCAAACAGTACTGAAATAACTAAATGCTCACTCCAACATTGCTTTGCTCTACATTCCACAGAAAACCCATTATCCTGTAGTTGGAATATATATCATTACTATAAATGTTTTAAAACTAGTATCATGCGTGCGCACACACACTATACACACACACACATATCTGTTATCCATACATAAAATTATGGAAGATTTTAAAAATTTACATTTATGGTACCCTACTATAACTTCATGAAACTTATTTTTCAATTAACATTGTTTTGAGACTATTTTGGTTGAAACACGTACCGCTAGCTCGTTCAATTCAACTGATAAACAGCTATCACTGTATATATGTCAGTATAACCATTAATGCACAGTTGAACTGGTTCCATTCCTTAATTATTCTATTTCTAGTACAAATTAAAATGCCAATACAAATTTCATTTGTCAATTATACCTTAATAAAGGTGGGGAAAAAATGCCAATAAGACTAGCTTGATTTGTGGTTCCTTCCAGAGCTACTAATACCAGGTTTGAATTTCTTTTAATCTGATCCAGGTTGGAGTAAAGAATAAATAATCCTGTGATGTAGAAGTATGTGGTGAATTAAGTTTACTACGTTCATGGGCTCTTTCAGGCCCTATTCTTCTGATTATGTCACTTCTAAAAGAAGTGAGGTCTATGGAGATCTTAAGAATGCCCATTTATCTGGAAACCAGCCAAGTACAGAATTTCTAGATCAGTTATAAGCCAAGAATCTCCTAAATTTACTGTAATATTCTTCTGCCTTTGAAATATTAGACATAATACATATATGATCCTTTAATTTTTCCTGGAGATATCAACAATCAACAAATGTTTCCTGATTTCAGATCTTATCCACTATTAACACTCCTCAGTATGTGTGTATGTGTATAAATAATATTTTTTTCTCTTAAATAAACAAAAGACATTGTTTAAGGCAAAAATTATAATACTATTTTTGGTTATAATGTATACATGTAATATATACAGTACAAATGATGGAGAGTAAATAGAATTATACTGCTAAAATGACTAGTATATTTTACTTGTGGTTTCATATGAACATGAAACAGGTTGTGAAGAGCTAAAGATATATATTATACTCCCTAAAGAAACTACGCAAACAAGATTCAAAGGGCTATAACAATAAAACAATAAAAATAAAATGACACACGGAAGATTTCAGATAATACAAGGCAGGAAAATAAGCGGGACAAATGGAAAACAAATAGCAATGTGGCATACCTACATCTAACCATGTCAACAGCCATATTAAAGATAAAAGAACTAGATGCTCTAACCAGAATGGATAAAACAGCAAAAACAAATTACATACCATATGTAAAAGACATACTTTAAATATATGGGTTGCAAACAATTTTGAAAAAAAAAAAAAAGAAAATAACAAAGTTGGAGGACTCACACTTCCTGATTTTAAAACTCAGTAAAAAGACACAGTTAATAAAATAGTGTAGTACTGCTATAAGATAAAACTACAGAATTGTGTAAAAGTTAGAGACCAGAAATAAACTTTTACATGACTGGTTAACTGATATTTAACACAGGTACTAAGACTATTCAATGAGAAAAAAAATAGGGTCTTCAACAAACGATGCTGGAACAAATAGATATATACATGCAAAAGAATGAAATTAAACCCTTACCTCAAACCATATATAAAAATTACTCAAAATTGTTAAATGATCTAAATATAGGAGCTAAAATCATAACACTCTTAGAAGAAAACAGGGATCAATCTTCATGACTGTGGATCTGGCACTGGATTCTTATATATGACACCAAAACCATGAGCAACAAAATGAAAAAGTGGATCTAGTGGACTTAATCAAAGCTAAAAAATCGTCTGTGCATTAAATACATTATCAAGAAAGTAAAAGGACAATCTACAGAATGAATATATCTGCAAATCACACATCTGATAAGGTTTCAATATCAGAAGTACATAAAGAACTCTTAAAACTGAACAAAAAGACAAACAATTTGTCTGGAAAAAAAGGCACCAGGAAAACAGCTGGTAGTTCCTCAAAAAGTTAAACATATAATTACCATATGATCCAGCAATTGTACTCCTGGGTTTATACCCAAAGAAATGAAAACAGAATCTCAATTAAATACATGTGCCTATATGTTCATGACAGCACTACTCATAATAGGCAGAAGGTGGAAACATTCCAAATCAATGGTTGAAAAGATGAACAAATTGTGGTATATACGTACAATGGCATATTATTCAGCTATAAAAGAAATGTACTAATAACATGCTACAATGTGGATTAATTCTGAAACATAACATTAAGTCAAAGAAGCCAGATGAGGAATCTAACATATTGCATGATTTTGTTAATATGAAGAATTCAGAATAGGTAAATCAATAGAAATAGAATGCAGATGACTGGTTGCCAAGGGCTGAGGGAGGTGGGGTGGGGAGAATTGGCAGCAACTGTCTAATGGGTACTGAGTTTTTTTCTGGGATAATGAAAGTATTTTGGAACTACAGAGAGGTGGTGGTTGCAAAACATTGTGAATGTACTAAATGTCACTGAATTATTCACTTTAAAATGCTTAATTTTATGTTGTGTGAACTTTATTTTAATAAAAAACAAACAAACAAAAAACAAAACCAAAAAACACAACACAATCATTATAGAATACCAATTCTTTTTAAGCACACATGGATCATACCCCAAGAGACTATATGCTAGAACTTAAACAAATGGTGCTTTGATAGAAATTTATACCATTAAAAAACTTATACTGAAAAAATAAATAATCTGAAATCAATGATCTATGCTTCTACCTTAAAAACCAGAAACAAAGGATAATGTTATATCCAAAATAAGTAGATGGAAATGATAAAATAGTTTAAATAGTAAGTGAATAATAAAATTAACAAAACCTTCAGCTGTTTTTTCAAGATCAATAGAACTGATAAATCTCTAGTTCAATTAGTAAAGGAAAAGAGAGAAGACTGAAATTACTAATATCAGGGACGACAGAGGAGATACTGCTATTAACCCTAAAGATTCTGAATGTATGATAAGAGGATACTATGAGCAACTTTATGCCAATACATTTGACAATATAGCTGAAACTGATAGAAACTACCAACTTTGATCCAAAAAGAATAAGAAATTGGAATAGTTCTATATCTACTAAAAAACTGCATTTGTATTTTTAAAATCTTCCCTGAAAAAAATCCCGAGTCCAAATGGATTCATTAGTGAAGTCTAGCAAACATTTAAGAAGCAATAACAGCAATCCTACACAAATTCTTTTAGAAAATAAAGGAACAATGTTCAACTCGTTTTGAGGCCAGTGCCACCCTGTTACTACAACCTGAAAAAGACATTACAAGCAAACAACAGACCAATATCCTTCATGAACATATATGTAAAAATCCTTAAGAAAATATTAGCAAATTGAATCTAGCAATATATAAAAAAATACTGTATCATGACTAAGTGGGATATGTTGCAGAAATGAAAGGTTTAGCATTTAAAAGTCAGTCAACATAATTCATTGTGTTAATAAAGGAGAGAAAAATCACCTCAACAGATGCAGAAAAAACATTTCACAAGATTTAATATCCATTTAATATTCATGATACTCTCAGTAAACTAGGAATAGAAGAAAATTCCCTCAACCTATTAGAGGGCATGTACTAAAAAACCAACACATAATAATATTACAGTTAGTGATTAAAGACTGAATTCTTTCTCCTAAGATTGGAAAAAAGGGAAGAATATGTACTTTTAAAAACTTATCTTTAAGTTAATACATGAATTCTATGGGATAAGATATTTGCCAGTGATACATCTGATAAGGGGTTAATATCCAAACTATATAAAGAACTCATACAATTTCACAACTTAACTCCCCCACCCCCCAAAACAAATGATCCCATTAAAAAATGGGCAGAGGACCTAAATAAACATTTCTCCAGAGAACAGATGGTAAACAGATATATGAAAAGATGTTCAACATCACAAATTATCAGAGACATACAAATTAAAACCACAATGAAATATCACCTCAAACTTGTTAGAATGGCTATTATTAATAAATCAATGAACAAGTGTTGGTGAGGATGTGGAGAAAAGGGAACCATCGTGCACTGTTGGTGGGATTATAAATTGGTACAGTACTATGGAAACAGTATGGAGGTTCCTCAAAAAATAAAGAATAGAAGTATACCTTATGACCCAGCAATCTCATTTCTGAGTATTCGAAGAAATACAAAACACTAATTCAAAAAGATATATGTATTTCTATCTTCACTGAATCATAATTATAACAGCCAAGATACGGAAGCAACCTAAGTGCCTATCAATAGACAATTAGATAAAGAGAATGGTACATTTATACAATGAAATATTACTCAGCCATAAAAACAGTGAAATCTTACCATTTGCAACAATGTAGGTGGACCTAGAGGGTATTATGCTAAGTGAAATAAGTCAGAGAAAGACAAATATCATAAATTATTTCACTTATATGTGGAATCTAAAAAACAAAACAAAACAGAAACAAACTCATAGATACAGAAAACAAACTGATAGTTGCCAGATGAAAGGGAGGTTGGGAGAGTTGGGCAAAAAAGGTGAAGGGATTAAAAAGTACAGACTAGAGGTTACAAAACAGTCATAGGGACGTAAAGTACAGCATAGGGAATATAGCTAATAATATTGTAATAACAGGATAGATGAAACTGATACAAACTACCGACTTTGATCTAAAAAGAATAAGAAATTGCAATAGTTCTATATCTACTAAGTATGGTGTATGGTGCTAGGTGGGTACTAGGCTTACTGGGGAATCACTTCGTAAGTAATATAAATGTCTAACCACTATGCTGTACACTCGAAACTAATGTAATATTAAATGTAAACTGTAACTGGAAAAAAAATGGATTCTAGGTATTTTACTTCCCCTTGTTGTGTTGAATATATTTAACACTGGAGCCCTTAGCTATGCAATAAGGCAATAAAAACAAATAGAATACATATAGAATGGAAAGAATAATGTATACCAAAATGGTCTATTTAGGCAATCCTAAGTAGTCTATTAAAAAAGTACTAGAATAACTGAATTTTTAGAAAGTCCACAGAATACAAGATACATAATAAAAATCAACTTTGTTTCTATATGTCAGCAATTAACAAATAGAAAATGAAGTTTAAAAATAATCTCCATTAGAATACTTAAAAACAGTAAATACTTTGGTTATGTATAATACGTGTAATACTTGTATAATGAAAACCACAAAACACTGTTTAGAAAAATTAAGGAAGATCTAAGTAAATGGAGAGAGATAACATGTTCCTGCACTGGAAAATTCAATAGTGATAAAATGTTAATTCTCTCCAAAATGATCTATTTCTTCTCAAAATGCATCATTTTATTTTTATAGTGCATTTACTTTATTGTTTTTCTTAAGTTAATTAAAACAAACAAAAAACAACCTCTCAGAATCAAAAGGAAACTCAAAGATCACATAAGTTTAACTATCCAACTTGTCTACTTGTCATGTGGTTATCTTGCATGAACTTCAAAATTGCAAAAGAAAATGATGACAAGCTTTATTTATACAATCTCACAAATTCTTCCCATGTGAAATTAAAAATAAGCTCTCTAACATTAACTTATCTTAAATGAGAGGCTTTGATAGGGGAAAAAAGATGAAAAAGTGATGTACCTGTGGTGAGGGCTGCTGAATATATCCCTGCTGCTGGAGCACAGACTGGCTGACATGATGACCAGAAGCAGAGTAGCCAGCAGTAGGGACTGGTTGCCCAGGTGGCAGGGGAGGGGGAGGAGGAGGCGGAGGGGGAGGGGGCGGGGGAGGAGGAGGAGGTGGTGGCGGTGGTGGTGGAGGAGCTGCTGTCATGATATAACCAGACTGCTGTGGGGACTGAAGAACAACAGTGGACTGGAACATGGTAGCATGAGGGTCAGAACCATCTGCAGATGGCTGGCGGGCAAGACTCATGTGGCTAAACTGAGATCCAAGGGTGTCCTGCTAAAAAAGGAAAAAGTCAAATCAGTAAGCCTTCCAAACAATGACCAAACTTATCTCTTATGTTAATTAAAACGAAACAAATATGAAGAAAATTACTTCATATATTTTTAGATGAGTTGCAGTAGTATATTCTATGGAAATCATATCTACAACAGAAATGATTTAATAAAAGAACAGCTTCAAAAAATTAGAACTCTAAGGCAGGAAGGTAGGAATATTACAATGTTGTCATTACAAATTATTTATAAAATACATGTGATGGAAATGTATAGCATGCAGAAAAGAATACAGTATCACAATATCTCACAATAATAAATTAAAAAACACTTATATAAATGAAGATTAAAGGCACATTAGGATGTGGATGTGAAACTGAACATTTATTTGTATGATTAACATTTTCTAAAAGGACTTCATATACCAGGTAACTAGCAAGGCACAGGACTAATTACTTTTCACTTTAAATCATCGCCCCTCTTCCTAGAAGGCAAGATACATCTTTGTATCACCTATCATATCTAACAAATATAGCAGAAATTAAATAATTAAAATCCACCCACCCTGGTCTTTTCTTTAATTTCTCAAAAATAATTTGGCCATGAAGTCTATTCTTCCTTAGTGTTTTTCAGTCTGTTCTTTGAGTCAGATGTTAGACAAATGTAATCTAAATGACAGTTTCCTAATGCTTTTGCTACTTGGTGAGCAGGCAATGGTGCCCAGTCAATATTGGGCTATGATTTAGATGTCATCTGACAAATGTTTCCCAGACTTAACAAAAGCATACAGACCAGTTCTGACTAGTCTAGATAGTATCACTGAAATGAAACTCATAGGGTTAAATGGAATGCCCCTGCTGCCAAGGAGCCACAGATTGGCAACAATATATACCACATTTTGCTAAGAGGAAAACAGTGAAAAAAGTTACGTAAAAAATTGTGGACTTACTGAGTTGTCATATCTAACTTGACATGTCTTCAATTTCAACAGTGTGCTGGTTTTTGCAAAGTAAATTAAGGCTATACAGAAGGGACTAAAAAGGGGGAACTTGATTTAATGATTGAAAATATATGGTTTTACTCCTCCCAAATGGCTGCTCTGACATATTCTAGTACTATTCTCCTAACAAAATAATATGGCCAAATATTTTCAAAAGAGATGGCATAAGTATGCACTACCATTAGAGTCATCTTGGCCAAAGCTATTTTCTTATTCTAGTGATCTGCCATTTTTCAAAACATTTTTGAGGCTTTTATTCTATTCTTTTTCATGTTGTCAACCTTCTCAATGCTGACAAAATTTCATTTTTTTTCAGACTGGAAGTGAGTTGTGAAAATCATTCAGAGCTAAAGCTGGTAAATAACGTTGCCTTCAGCTCAAAACAAAAGTGCCCTCAATAAAACAAAACGTTTCTAAAAAGTGTTGAGTGACTTTAAGAGATAGCTTGTAATTTAATGGGGAAAGAAATTTCAAAATGTGATGCTATGTAGTTTGAGAAATAACAGCATCACCGGGAAAAGTATGTAGGCCGTTAGGGAGACTCATGTTAAGGGAAAGAAACTATTTCATGTTAGGCACTATGCAGGAGGTACTTTAACTTTATATTGCTGTCTCATATGCTTAGTGACTAAAGAAGGTCACAGAGCACACATGGTAGTAGTGCAGCTGAGCTCTTATGAAGAAGTATAACTTGGGACATACTTTAGATTAAAGGAAGTATCATTACTTTACAGTCACAAATTAAGTAGCTAGAGATCTTCCTTGAAAATATACTTAGGAGGAAGTCTTATGTAGTTGTAAGCTTCAGTTCACCCTGATAACTGGTACTAAGCCTACTGGACCTATGGCACTGGGGAAAGAATAGAAAGTTTAAACCCAGATGAAAGCTGCCACTCTAGGATTGTAGAGAGCTGCACTGACCTCAATGAGAAAATCAGTTAAAACATGTTAGGACTAGAATAATCAACCTGAAGATTATTTCATTATGCAAAGGAAAGAAAAGATTAGGATTTATACAATCACTGTAATAAGCTAATATAACGAATATTTTATGAAAGAGAATTGATTTCTAATACAGGTTAGAAATACTTTTTCAGTATATATCCTTGACTTAAAAAAAATCACAAAAGATCATATCACATTAATCACATTCACAAGTCTTTATCACACATCCACCCACAGAAACAATGCAGGAGGTAGATAGAGATATAGTACCACGGAGTATTGCTGGGTGGGTGAGACTGGCAGGAGCGGGGATGGGTAAGGGGCTGTAGAGTACTGAACAGGCTGTGAAGAGGACTGCAGAGGACGAACAGGCTAAGGAATAACAGGTTGGCAAACAATGTTAATGTCAGAATAAAATGTTAGAAGAACTGCATAAAATGGAAAGTTACACTTTTTTTGGCAATAGCTTAAACTACATTTATAAAGTAATCTTAAACACAACACATAGGAAACAACAAAAACAAAGCTAAATGAAGAATCTCTACGTAGTAAAATTTTTGAGACTATACCTATGCTTAAATTTAATACATAATTAGAAATAATTTTTTTCATAAAAAGATTAGATTCACTGAAACAAGTAATTTAGATGTTTCAAATCCTATTTTCTAACCGAGACCCCTGGTTAAAGTCGGCAAAATCAAAACCAATTAAATCATCCTTACTTCCTGGTTTGATGAAGGGGCAGTTCTATTTAGTTATATAACACTAAATAATAAAAGAAACACTTCATTTATTATCAGACAGCAATAACTTACATAGCATCTTTGCCAACTGCTCTATTTGATAATGAATGATGAGATATTAAATTTTGGTACCCAACTGCTTAACTTTTAGCAGTTTTTAAAGAAAAATGTACTGTGGGTACCATAAAGAATAAGAGCCTAAAGAAGAACACATACTTACATAAAGGTGCGCATGCATGCACCCGCAGACTCCCCAACAAATCCATCTCTTTTATGTATGAAAGATAAACACATTTTCTTTTCTAACTAAAATTTTTTATTAAGAGAGTATATATTAGGAGCTGCAAAACTAGTTACTTGAATTTTTTTTTTTTATTAATGGAATAATCTTGCATTTCAGGAAAATAGAGGTTTTATGTTTTCCTGGGAGCACTGAAAAAAATAGGTGTTCTGAACATGAAAAATGTTTTAATTTTTTCTAAATCTTATAAAATATAGCTGACTGTCCATAGGTTGACACTGGCATATGATTTAGTTTCCTAATCTTATATTTATACAGTTTATTACAAAGGGGGTAATATACATATTGGCTTAAAGACTATTAGAATCCATTTTATCAATGGTATTCAGGCTAAGGTAAGGTAAGTGGCCTGTGCAGAACCATGTTAGCAAGCATTGGAGGAATCCAGGTAATTTTATCTAATAAAAACTCTTATTTTTGATATATATGTATACATGAATCTCTTCTGGACAGTATTTCCAGAGAGAATACTTTAAAATTTCAAAATAAACTAACTGATTAAGATTGCCTAGAGAATAAGCTAAATAAGGAAAATTCTTATGACAATTAAGACATATGACAATGAGTTGCATTTATATCACAAGATCAACACAACAGTTTCTAAAATTATAAAAGGCTTAGTTTAGAATCCCACACACAAAAAATCTAAAGCAAAAGTACTAAAAAGTAAAATTTGAAAGATCTATAGAGTAGCCACTGGTTCTTCACTAACCTCTCAACTAGAAATCAGCAAGCTTCCTAATGGATGACAGCACATGTCGCAATTACTGAGGTTTTAGAACTTCCAAGTATAGGCTATTCGATGTGTTATTAAGTCAGAAACAATTAAGATGTAATTTTCTCCTAGACAACTTGACCTACTATGTGTCATATGAAACAAAAGCTTTAGTCTGCTGGGGCATAAAGAGTACTATGAGTACCAGGAGTATGAATTAATGTCTCTGACAGGGTGTCAAGTAATAATGAGAAAAATGCGGGCTAGAAGATTGGCTGATCAAAGTGAAATTCTGACACCACTTAGAAAAGAAAAAGCCTCAGCACTTCCTTTTCCTACATAAATTGCCACTGGCTGCATAACCACTTAAAGTGACTGGTTTTAAGAAATGTAGCCCTTCTGCACGCTTTGGAAAGCACGGCATTATTTTGTTTGGTTGTCTGAAATTTCATGGATGGATTATCTCAGTGTGCAAAAGATAGTTACTGAGTATCATTTGTTCGTCAATTCTCTATTTTTGTAGCTGCTGATGAATTACTAGAAACGCTTGAAGCAATGCCAGGAAAATCAGTTGTGGAGTTTCATGCATATCCCAAGATTTCAAATTATAGTCCATTAAGGCATTTTTTTCTAAACTAAGCTTCATACACTTTCATTTAGGATTATCTCATAACTAAATCAAAGTTATTTCAAAGAGATTTATAATGTGAAATATATAACCACAGATAAATCCTTAAAATTTTTGAAGCTGCCAGGCTAAAGTTATTTTCACTGAATGAAATGAAATGAAATCAGTCCTATAAAGCTCCTAGTGCAATAGACAGTGCTGCAAAAACAACCACATGATAGCAAAATGAAAGAAAAACACTTCAGGACCAAGTTGAATGAAGCCAAGGCAGAGAACAGGGAAGGAATTTTATGTAGCCTAACATGTACCTGAGTGTATGTAACCAAATGGGGTTGGGAAGCGGATATGAAAGCCTTTGGAAATAGTTTTAGGCAATTTCCTATACATACATGAATTCAAATTTATAGTCTCAGAAATGCATCAAAAACCTAGAAGTCTTACTTTAGATAAACTGCCTTGCCCAGTATTAGGAGTCATAATTATCAGAGGAATAATTATTTTCATGACTTTCAAAACATTTGATAACTTTATTAACCTGCTCATGTATTCTTTACCCCTGTAACACCAATAACTTGAACAAATATTTCAAAAATGAAATTTTTCCAGTTCAAGTTTATCACCATACTTCTTTCACAAGAATTTACTTTGCATGTTTTCACCAGTGTATTATTTAGATGGTCTTACAGGAAAAAAGAGGTGTAATTAACTGTACAAACTGTCTTTACTATGTTACACAACCTTCAAAAGACAGAGTGAAATAAAAGATCACACTGGTATAATCATGTTCTTCAACGATAAATAGCACATCTACAAGGAAAAAGCCTGAATGTGAAAATGCATGTGTAAACTCTAAGTATTTAAACAAATTCAAGATATTGTTAAAAGTGTTTTTGGGAATTTTAACTCAGGATGTTTTTGCCTCTTATCTCTCACAGGGTAGTTGAGTTGAGCAACTCAACTCAGTTTCTTCAAACTGCTTTATCTGTTGAATTTCAAAAAAAAAAACCTCACTTTGCTCACTGGGATAACCAACAACCTTAGTTTTGTTTTTATTCCTCTTGTGCATTTCTTGCTGTTTTGAAATAGGATAAGATACCACACAGGCTCGTGAAATACAAAATTCCCTCCTTTTCGAAAATATTCTGCATTTATTAGCTGAAAAGTCCTTGAAGTTAACCTCTCTTCCTACCAGTAGTGAATGAAACATCACTGGTGAAGAATATTAAAGCTCTAAGAGATACTTACGTGGGCTATCTCAATTATAATTAGTGAATTTAGTCCCAAATATACAAAGGCAGGTGAACTTATTAGCATTACATAATCGTGGGTATGTGCACCTGTGAGAAAATGTGATTAGCTGCTTGCTGAGGTGGTGGGGGTGGCAGAGGTGGCTGTGGAGGTCCAGGCACTTGGGTTCTAACTGATTGTTGAGTCATAGGAGGGTTATACACAACCGGACTCCCATCTGGGTTTATGAAGGGCTGACCTGAAAAATTAAAAAAGGAGAAAAAAAATCATTTACAATAGAATTTGAATGTAGGTAATTCTACTAATAATTTACAATACATGTCTAAATCCTCACTCACAATTTTGAAGCCTCAAGTTTCTGAAAGTTAAAAGATCTTAGCTTGGGAAGCATAGTCTGACCTTATATAAGGGTATTGTTTTTATTTCTCCCATTTGAAGAACATTCAGAAATTTTGCTGCAATGTTTTACTATGACGGTGCTAAATCTACTAAAGTTATTTTATAATACATAGTATTTTCTGAAAACTTCTGAATTCTAAAATACATCTTGCTCAAGAGTTCAGTAACAGGATTATGGTGCTTTAGTACTGTAATATTTGTTTTAAGAAAAAAAAGCTTGACTTGGGGATACTGGAAAATTATTAATTAGCCTCTATTAAATGGTGAAAAATAGCTAATTTATAGGCCACACTGCATATATTTAACTAATAAAATTAAAACTGAATAAAAATTAAAATGGTTAACAGCTTCAAATTTCAATGTGGGCTTGACGGCAGTGTCCTTATTTTATAGCTTCTAACTTGTTAAAAGCTGTAAATGATTTTCAAATGCTAAATCATTTTCTAAAGTATCTTTTTAATTCCAGTGAGGTTTATTCACAGGTTAGAGAAAACTTTAATATTTATTTTGAGGCTTTTTTTTTTTTTTATTGATCACTAATTATTGGGGGGATATTTTAAGTACTGAGTAGAATAAATTTTACTTACTCTAGACAACTTTTTATTATAATAAAAAATAATAGTTTTATTGTGGTAAAATAACCAACAGAGATCAAAAGAAAATAAATCCCCCATAATCTTATAGTTAACAATTTGGTCACCTTCTTCTAGATTTTTTTTCAATGCACATATAAATAGATTCAAAAAGCAAAGAGGTCACTTTTAAACTCATTTAAAATTAAGAATACAATTCAATTTCAGGTTGATTAGCTTCTCACTCTATCATTCTCTACTCAATTAAGTCTTTCATGTTATCAACAACATATTAATGTGTTTTGAATGAAAAATAATAGGAAATATTAAATCATCTTATATCCTGCCTAGGAAATCAGTAAGTTCAGTAAAATAATAAACCTAAAAGATATAAAGATAACTGTTAAGAAAAAACTGAATTTCTGATGTCAGTTATTTACGCTAATTCAATTCTTATAATAGAGACAAATGTTTGAATACTTTATCTCAAAAAAAGAGATGCAAATAAAATCTGAAGGTAGTGAGTTCCAAGCCATGGTTTTCTCTACAACAAACAAAATGAACATTCAGAGACTCTAACACTTGCACCTGTATCCACCTTGCCCAACTACTATGAGGGTCATTTGACTATATCGACTAAGTCAGTAAATTTTTAAGGAAGGTTATCAGATGATTTAAAGTTGTTTACGTTATCTTACCAACGATTGGGCTATGTTAGTTGGAATGGTGACCTACGCTTCTTGTGATGTTTAAAAGATCACATTTTCTCCATATAAGTCATTTTTGCCAATGTACATAATGTATTATGATTTCATCTCTCCAGGACTGCTTCCTTAACTATAAATGGGGATTTAGCCTAACTAACAGTGTTGTTATGAAGATTATAATGTATTTAAAGCACCTACTACAGTATATAACACATAGTAAATGCTCAATATAAGCAAATTATCTAATTGCAAAGAACATTTGTCAATATTAATTCAAAATGACTATTTTCTTTTATTAATAAGATGTCCTTTAGCTTTTCCTCTGTAGAAAATAATTTCCATATTTAGAAGGACAATTATTTATAGGTTTTTTCCAGAGCTGTTAACGTTTTCCTTCTTTATGAAATAAATACTATATTCCCTAGAATAAAGTTTTTATCAAATAAAACTCTTTCAAAGGTGGTTGTCTAATTTCTGGGAAAAAAATTGTCTTTATGTAGTTGGCCCATTATTTGGCATAAAAGATGAAGTTGCAAGGAGAAAAATACTTTCTGATTTCTTTTAACACTTGCTAGCATGAGTGTTTCATTAAAGTTCGAGAAAATACTAGTTATGCATGAAAAATAAAGAGCTGATAACACGTATACAGATAAAACATTGAATACATATTCTTTAATTTTCAAACAACTCCTGATATCTCAACTAAAATAAACACCTTTTTTGGGATACCAACCTGTTTGTGGGTTGATCAGAATACTGCCAGGTGGTATGCCTGCCGCTTCCAAGGGAAGCAAAAAGAAGCTAGTACTAGGAGATGCGGCTTGCCCATTTAGGCCACCATCAAAGGAAAGAGAACTATGAGTGCTGACAGTTGGATAGACGACAGGTGCGCCATGAGAAGACTGGCTGAGAGCTGTACCTGGAAGAGGCTGCTGGATGTGAGAAAGAGAGCCCGTAGATGACCCTACACTACCAGAAGACTCAGAACCTAGGGGAGGAGTAATGAAAAATATGGATTTTTTAAACCTCATATAAAAATGCAGGTTTTAAACACATAACAATAAAATTCACATTGCATACCATGCAGTTACCACATAAAAGCATCAGCTATTTTTGATCTATTGTACAATTTTGCTTTCCCTCCCCACAATGAACAGGTTTAATACAGCGAACTGATCACATAAGTTGTCAGAGAAGTCATAGCTAAAGCATGCAACTTAAGCACATTTATAATAACACCAGCCACAGACAGTCACAAAAAGTACATTACCCACGTTCCCAAAAGGACAAAGTTATATAAATTTTACCTTTTAGATTAATACCTAGGAATATACAGATTATAATTTTTCCCCAAGAAAAAGACTTTAGAACAGCCAAATGCCCCAAACCTCTTAAATCTGAAACCCCTTATCTATAAGAACACAGAAAGATTAAGAATAGTGTAGGAAATGACAAAAATGATAAATTCTCTATCAAGAGAAACAACTGTCAAATTTCACTACAGAATTTCATTTTCAGCTCATAATCATAGCATCTTCCTATAATGTAGTCACCTTTCAATTTTTTATCATATTAAGGGACAAAGATAGCATTAAAAATATCCAAGTACTTATATGAGCAACAGCTTAAAATTTCTCGCTGCCCTTAATAAACTAATTTGATAATTTTAACTGCTCTCATGCCTACGACTGATTTCATTTTTTATTAACATAGTCTGAAAATGTCATGTACTTTCAGTATAATGGCTAAAGGTGAATAATGAGAAAATGAAAGAAAAATTTTGATAATGTAAATAGTTAATTACATTTAAAAAAACAGCATTGACTCTGGGAGAATTAATCTTTAATGAAATAAACAAATAGGATATGCTATACAGATTTCCTCTGAAGAATAACTTCTAAGTTGTGCCAAAATGACTACTGACAAGAATTATAATGAAAGTCATTTTTCCTGAGTTAAATAATATTTATTTTTATCTCTGAAGATAATACAGATAACGAAGAGTATATATTCTTAAATGTTCTAATTTGGCAGTGTGCCTAAATGACTTTCTCACGATACATGAGTAGCTTTTTTCTGTTCTAATGACTAATTGACCATTTAAAAAATAAATGCATATTTGGTACATAGACATATCATATTCATAAAATGTTCCTGTCTTTAGTAATATTCTATTATATACACTAGGACATTTTTAATATCCACAAAGTAAGTTAAAAAAGTGACAAGTACAATTCATAAGCCTTAACATTTAAAGCACTGAGTATAATTAAAGATTAAAAAAATACTGTCATCTTCAAATATACATCTCTCCCTTCAATTGCTATCTGTACAACACCAAATGTCTAGGCTATCCCAAACAGGCTAAACAGAGGGAGCCATTTCTGCTGACTTTCCTGCTTCTTTGAGATAAAAATAAGGATCTACAAAGACCCTAAAAGAAATATGAGCTTCTTTAATATTGAAGCCAGTTGGTGAAAGTGAAAAGGGGAAAATATTATAAGCCTAAATGTTATATACTATAAGTGCAAAGAAGCTAGGACAATGAGGATGTTATTACAATTTCCACTCATTCATAACAATTACGACATACTATTTTTCTTTAGTTTTTAAATTACTCAAATAGTCTCAGCAATTTTATGCACTTTGAATGACAAATGAACTTTATCACAAAAGATATATTTATAATTAACAGTATAAGCTGAAAATGCAATCACTGTTAAATAATCCTAGGTGAGAAGCCATGCCTTCCAACCATAAATAGGCAGTGAAGAATTTCCGACCACCTCTGGGCACTCAAACAAGAGATGACACTTCATTGAACTAACAGCCTGATTAAGTTTATGTCAAACTAAAGAATTCTGATTTTAATTGATGTTCGTAAATCTCTCTTGCACAGAGAATGAATCGTAATGTCAATAAACATACTATCGCTTAAGTACTTTGGAGGTGCTCCATGCTCTGCTGGTAGGAATTTTATATTTTAGGGTAATTACAGAAGCCATGTGATAAATAAAGACTAAGACGTTAGGGAAACTAATGTTTTGACTGTACAGTTCTAGATGGATATTTATACCTGTTTTTGAAAGCCTGCCTATGCTTTTGCTGCTTCCAGAACTATCACCTCTTGTCAGGACTGAAATTCCACTGAAGCTGCTGGCTTTGGTTACAGCCGGCTTGAAGTTTCGGAGAGAGCTGTCGGAATCTGTGCTGCTCCAGGGTCGTGGTTCAGAATACTTCAGCTCATTCTCAGTGCTGCTTTGATGGCTATTTGTTGATCTCCCTGAAGCATCTTTATTAACTCTGTAATTTAGAAATAAACCTTTGAAAAGCTAATAGAGATAAAAATGAAAAGAATAAAGAAAAATGCTTTAAGTTTTCAATACTGCATGGAAACATGCTTCCAATACCTAAATATTTGGCGCCTCTGCTGGGTACTACTAGCATCCTCATCTTGGATTCTGTTGGCATTTTAATAACATTTTAATTTTTATTAGCATCAGTCAGACAGTTACGAAAAGAAATGTTAAAAATCCCCTCACCTTTTGTCAATAATATAATTCTCTTGGGAACACAGGGACTGAAAGAAAGATATAAAATGTTAAGCTTTTGTGAAACACATAATACTATCTGTTAACCAATCATGACAACAAAAATCATGTGTAATATTATTTAATAAGTACCCCTCCAAAAAATAAATCTGACGTAGTGACAAAAGTACAGAAATAAATGATAATAGAGGTTTTTTTTTTGGCTTAGAGATATTATGCTTACTTTTAACAGATATATGTCTTGCAGCCATTCATTTTTGTGGTACAAATTAATTTAAAATTAAAATATTCTCTTCCAAACAAGTGAACCCACTTTTATTATTATACATTCAAGATATATACCAGTTTATAGATTCCATCTCATTCATTCAATAAATATTTTAATCATCTGTGCTTTGGCTGTGAATGTAGCAGTGAACTAGCAGCTACGCCTCAACACAGCTTATGCCAACTCCTCTAATGCTCAGGCAATCATCAATTTTGCTTTTGTTATGACAACAGTCTTCTAACTAGTTTTCCAGTCACCAGGGTCACCAAACTATGGCCAGCCACCTGGTTTTGCAAGTAAAGTTTTACTGGAACACAGTCATGCTCATTCATTTATTTATTATCTGTGGCTGCTTTCACGTGTAAAAGGCAGCCCTGAGGTGTTGTAAAAAAGACTGTATTGGTTGAAGTCTAAAATAATTATCATTTGGCCCTTTTCAGAAAAAGTTTGCTGAGACCTGCTTTAGCTAAAAGTCAACCTACCTTAATTGGCTTTTGGAGTTAAACTTTCCTTATTTCTTATGTCATGTAGGCACTAATCTAGCTACTATGAATCTTTCAATTACTCGTGTGTCAAGTTCCCCTTTATCTCTGGGCCTCTGCAAATACTGACTCTCTACTTGGAACACTTCACTCCTTTAAGTCTTCTCTTGGAAGCTAAGAGAAGCTATTGTCTCATTCTACAATTCTGGAATGAGATCTGTGGTGCTTCTCTGCTGTGTCCCTATTTTGCCTTCAGGTCTCTACACAACTCACATGTCATATCGTCATCTGGCTACTCATCAAGGATAGAGACCTCATTTACCTTATAAACGAGAGAGAGAAATACATCTAGTTAGGCACTGAGCTCAGAAAACTTGGGTTGAAATCCCTACTCTGTCGTTTTCTAGCAGTGTATGGTCTTGGGCTATTTTACTTAGCCTACTGGAGCTTAGATTCATTATCTGTAAAATAAAAACAATGACAAAATCTACCATATAAACATTGTTTGGGGGATAAATTATTATAACTGTCCATGGAAAAGTTCTCCAGTGCCCAGCATAACACCTATAATAGGGGCTCAAAGACATGTTGAATGAATATTTTAGATTCTTAACTGATAGTCTAGATTTTAATGTTATTTACTTTTTTTAACAGAGGAAATTTCTATCTCTGACAGTATTAACACAAACATATGTTCATATATCCTTGAATAATAATCTAGTACTATACAAAACAGGTGCTTAACAAATATTGATAAAAACAAACTGATTCTATTCTCGAATATATGCATAATTAGCCACTTAAAAGGTCTCTTTCATATAATCACTTATAAGTGGAAAACAAAGGTTAATTTAAAAAATCAATTAGCTTTATTTTTTAAAAATAAACAAGTTATTTATCAAGAGAAGCCCGCTAACAAGTAGGATTTAGAGTACATATAACTTTGTAGATAGTGACCAATGTTCTAAAAATCTCAAGTCTTTGAGAAGTCTGGAAGAAAAAAATATAAAAACTATATACTCAGTCCAATATACTTCTGTAGTCTCTCTTCCAACTTTCAAAAAGTTTATATAACTGCTGCAATATAGTATTTTATACACTATTAAATTATTACATGAACAAGACATCTCAAATTTCTAAAAGGTGACTTAATATATAACAAATGTGGTTTAAAAAATGTGATCAATAGATTAAGGGAGGAGTAAGTCCCTCTTATGCAATTAGTGTATATTCTTAAATAAAAAAATGTGATCAATAGATTAAGGGAGGAGTAAGTCCCTCTTATGGAATTAGTGTATATTCTAACATGAAGAGCTAAAATTAATAATACATACATCTTGGGAAAATATACGGTCTCTAGCTCTCTGGTACTCTTCTTCTCTTTCTTCTATAGATTTGCTTCTTCTGTCATCTTTCAAACGTATTCTCATCTAAATAAAACAGCACAATTAATTCTTGGGAAAACGACCTGCTGGTGTAAGTCCTGCATGTTTAAAAATTTCCAATTGTGCTATGTTACCTGGTTATCATCTTTGTCAAAGCTAGAGTTATCTCTCTTGAGGATATATCGTTTCTGAAAGTCTTCACCTTTATCATCCTTAATATGTTCATTAAATTTCTGATCAGGTCTAAAAAAAAAATCCAAGGGAACAAAAATGATAATATACAATATTTATAAAAAAGTTAAATATAACACTTTATGAAAAGTAATAAGTTACTATTCACTAGTGCCATTAAAAGATATTTATGTTATCTCATTTACTACTCTTATAACAAAATATTAACTACCCCTTGTTATGTGTAAAAGGCCATATGAAATACAGTGTGGGCTCTGGAATCTGACATCTTGGGTTCAAATATTTAGTTTTACCAATTTAGTTGCTTTATGACTTGTACAAGTTACTTAACTTTTATATTCCTTAGTTTCCTCATTTGTAAATGGAAATTATAGTATATCTATGTCATAGTGTTGTTCCAAAGATGAATTAATAAACAGCACTTAAAATGGTAAATGGTGGAAGTTTGTTATTATAAAAATTACTGAGAAAATAGGTTCAAATGGCTTAAACAACTGTCTAAGGTTGAAGGGTGAGTACATGACTGAGACATAAGTTGGAGCCCTTGTATGTAAGACTTAAAGCCTATATGTCCTCTGCTTTGCCTCCTCTACATTTACAAAAAAATTCTGGGGCAAAGAAAAAAGTACAGCACAGTATCATATGTTATACTCCTATAAAACCTGGTTTAGTTTAATATAATGGAGAATATTCAAATGTTTTGTGGTTGAATGAGCTACAACTTAAGAGACTACTTCAAAATGCAACCAAGTTACTAAAAAGTCTTAATTATAGCAGGGTACATCTTTGTTTTATGCTAATGCAAAACAGTTACAAAAGAGAAGTTCTTTTTAAGAGTTTAACACTGTAACCTAAAGTAATGATTATAAAATCTTAACGTATTTTATGGATGACTAGTCTTTCCTCTATGGAAATGTTGCAAGTTCTACTGAGATCCAGAAGACAGACATATGTTTGTAGCTTTTAAAAAATTATAATTCTGTAAAATTTTACTTTCTCAAATATATTCTCAGCTTCAACAAATTAATTCACTCAATACTCTTGTGACTTAATATCATCCTCTCATGAAATTGGAATTACTTCTTTGAAATATATAACATATAAAAATATATCTGGAGGTTATAAAGTCTAACTGAATCCCCAAGTAGTATTTTATACATAGTTTAAAAACATATTATATAGTCATGTAATGTATTATGAATATCATAAGTAAATTTCTACATCAAATAAACCTCAATGATGACACTTTCTGCATACTGACAAGATATTTCAATACATACAGTACTCACTTAAGTAACACTTCCAAATATTTGTTTTAACTTAGTAATTTTTTTAATGAAGTACTGTATCTACTTCCTGTCAAATGATGCACAAGAAGATTTTTCAAAATGTACTTTGGTAAGTGAAATAGTTCTCCACATAAAAATAAAGAGTAAAAACAGTTTCGTGACCAAACTGATGAGAAAAAGACTGCTTTTTTTTAGGAATCTGAAAGATATCTATTTACTTCTGATGATGGCAGTATGTTATTTTTGTCATATTCTTGACCCAATTACTTATATCAACTATTTTTGCAGCTATTGAAAGTCACACTTTCTTATTTGAGTTTTTACTTGGGTAAGAGACTGTTATTCCAAACTGAACTATAAGGTTTAACCAAGAGCCTGGCAACTTTTCTAAGAGCAGCTGGATTCCCACATCAAATAGCATTGGCAGGCATTTCAGCTAACCTTAAGACTGTCTTACCTCTTTCTCTTATAGATGCCTCAATTTACTGCCCTGCAATCGCCAACTTCCCGCTCCATTGAGACACCCCAGTGGACACCAGGTTGTTGACATCCATAACACCACTGGTTCAAGGCTGGAGCGGGTAATCTGCCTATGAGGAAAAGGTAAGTTTGTTTTTATTCAATGTGGAGCAGATCTCTAAGGTTTTCTGATTTATAACCTTCTGCATATTCCAGAAGATATAAAATAAGAATACAGTGTAACTTCAATGATCTGAAATGTCTAGTTATAATTATGCTACTGATCCATTCCTCTTTAAGTATGCCATAAACACCTGTTTTTGGCTAAACTTTTGACTACCCTGATAAAGAGAACCCTAAAGCTTTCTGACATCATTCATAGCATTCAAATAACTGAGGTTACACTGTATTGAAAACCTTAGAGAGTCACCAGTCAAAATGTTAGTCAAATGCCTGCTAATGTCCATGTACGTGGGTATCCAGCAGCTCTGAGTAATGTTGAAAGGTCCTGGTTAAACGAATTAGAGTTCTATTCACTCTCAGTCCAGCTCATACGTTATAATCACTATCCTACTTCAGCCATGATATAAATAATTGGTGAAGAATTTTAAAAAGACTAAGGGATGGGCAGAGAAAAATTAAATCTGATTCATATTTGCAGGTAAAGTTTAACCCCTAAAGAAAGACAGGACCCTTTTAAAAGACATCTAAATTTAATTTTAGTTTAGGAATAATCATTTAAAAATACTTGGTTCCAACAACATATTTAGTTGACAACATACTATTTGAAATGGAAGAAAACCAGCTTAATACCAGCAAACTAAATGGTAGCTATAAGTATAAAAGGCCTTTACAATAGAAAGAACATAAGTGAATTAAATATGACCATGCAAACTGAGTAGTTCATAGATAACACACTGAGAGAAATCTAGCTTCAAGAAAGGCAGAAAATAATGAACTAAAAAGCATTATTTATGGCATCTGAAGTTGACTGCTACTCATTACCACAGATCCATTGCTGCCACATAGAAATTGATATAGAAAATTCTTCTGACAGGCAGATCACCAACCAACAAAGTATACATTTTAGTTGAACTCAATTGGGTGCTTTAGGATTAGCTTTATAAATAGGCAGAAGAGGTGCTGTGTACACGTTACAATTTTAGGTGTTTCTGCATTGGACCTTTTGCTCCCAAACTCTGGCGCTGATTATTTCACCAACACTTAGCTATCATTTTTTAAAGCAAATGGCTCCTCTTAACTCCTTAAAAGGATAGTAACCTGATAAAAGATGCAACGTGAGGGTGTCAAAAAATTTTTTTTGTTTTCTTAAAATTTGCCTGAGGTTGACCATAGCTATTCAAATTATGTTAATTAAAAATAAAATCTATGAGAATGGTTATCAAATATAACTGACATTATGACCTCAGAGAGTTTTTGCTTTTGTTTCTTTTAAACCAGTCCTCATTTACCTGCCTCATTTCAGATCAGACTAATGCATTTTGAATCTAGTGAGATAAGTATATTTTTTGATCCGATCACATACGGTTATCACGAAGCTTAACTAGGCTGTGAAAACATGTGGAATATCTCGGATGAAGGGAACTGTAGAAAGACAAAGTATTGTTATAAACATATGTAACATATACCTACATTTCTTGATACTTACATTCTTGTATTGCTAGTTTTGTTTACTATGACAGACTTCCCACTCTGATCAACATTGTGGTCTAATCCAAAGTAAGCAGCTACTCTGTGCAATAGCATCCTGTGGTAAGATGTCATTGGGGGGAATTTTTTACGTGGAGACCTAGAAGTAGAAGAAAAACTAATTAAGTAAACCAAGGAGAACTGTAGTGACAATTACTTTTCTTGTTAAATATCAGGACTTACTCATTATTACCAATGAAATCTAAAATTTCTTGTTCCAATTTCAACAGCATCATTCTGTCCCTGAAACAAAATATGAAGACCCTTATATGTAAAACTTAATACTGAAATCGTAAATGTTGAATTTATATTGCTATATATATTTTCTTAAAAATTGAACATTGAGGACTATCGCAAGCTTGATGCTAGAATATTTATATACTTTCTGAAAAAGTAATGTTTTAAAAGAATGAAAGATGACATTTTTTAGTTTAGTTTTTTTATTATAAAAAATTTCACACACAAATGTACAGAGAATAGTTTCAGGAACCTCAATATAGCCATTACCCAACTTGAACAATTATCAACATGTGGCCATTCATAAAGGAGATGTATTTTGATCTACTAAGTATCTCTATATTGGAGTCTGTTCTCTAAACAAACAGATAATAAGAGCATATTAGTTTTTACTTTCATACTCGAAAGCTGAGAGGTAGCAGGAAAATAGACATCTTTGGTTAGGCTCATGACTTTGTTGTCATGTTGAACTCCATAGAAACAGCACTCTAAAGAAATGCGAGGCCCATAACAACAGGAATACTCCTATGAGAATTCAATGCTACTATACAGGTGGAATTATAGTAGAAAAGTATGCACTACATTACCAACTCTAACTCAAAAAGAGACTTTTCAAATCATTCTGTAAATTGCTACATTTTTAAAACTCTAGGAATTTTCCCCATAAAAATCAAAATGAACCAAAGGCCTCTGACATGTAAAATAAAGACTTTAAGGAGTACCTGCATGTGCTCCTTTAGATCATGAGAGTCCTATTTAGTGCACTTAGACTGCAACAAATTAATAGTACCCCTCTCCAAAGGACCTCCTTGCTCACACACCAAGAACTTGGCTCAAGAGAATATTCCTATGCTTACTGAAAATTTCATGTGCAGGTGGGGAAAAGCAAACAGCTCAGAATCTTAAACCTTAAAGGTTTGTTTGTTTTACAGATTATTCATTCTGTTTCTGATATTTTACAGGTCAAGAAAACTAGACCAAGAGTTTGATGTTTTCCTCCTAAATAAACATCATATAGAAGATCACTTTTAAATTCTAACAGAGGAGGTGATGCTGCCTGAAAGTATGTATGTACATCGCCCTGAATTTGATTCTTTCTCTACATTACACAAGTCTCATAAAACTGAGTAACATTTGATTATACATTTAAAAATATTAGTTGAAAACTCAAGAGAGAAAGATGCCAACTTGGTGATTTCAAATCTAAAGTTGAAAAGAGGAATACATTTTAACACAAATACTAGCAACATTCGATTTTGCTTCCAAATCTGGTTCTTGTTTAGTGTTCTCCATCTCGGTAAGTGGTACCACCTTTCACCTAGAGTGTTGTATCAGAGGTATTTTTGGTCTGCTATAATCTTTTTTCTAATCGTCCTAATCACTTAATTACTACTGCGGATTTTACCTTCTATCTTTCTTCTGTTTCCATTGCCAGGACCTTGGATCCAGGCAATCAGGATCTCTTACTTAACTACTATGATATAATAGTAGTTTGTCTCTCTGTATCTTCTCTTGTTCCCTACAAATCTATTCTACTTAGAGCACCATAATGATTTTAAAAACACACATGTGAACACACACCATTGCCGTGGTTAAATATTTATCGCAGGTTTCACAATGCTCTCAGGTTAGAATTGAACATCTGTAATGTGGCTTACAAGGTGGGCATAATCTAGTCTTTATCTATCTCTTTAGCCTTATCTCCTGCCCCTTACTGGCAAAACTCTTTCACTTGCAAAGCTCCTTCCTTTCTCAGCTTCTTGCAAAGCTCCTTCCTTTCTCAGCTTCCTCAAACATGCTGTTTCCTTTGCCTAGAACAACTTCTTATATAGTTTCTTGAACCCTGTTTCTTTCATACTTTTCTTATACAGCATTTATCACAATTATTATTATATAGTAATCTGCACTATTTAGAAGAGTTCAATAAATGTATCTGTATGAAACAAATTAATTAAATTATTTCATCCAGAAGGTCTTTTAATAGTTTTTCCTTAATATTTGGGGAGAGGGTAAGGAATTTCTCCTTTATAGGGGTTTCCCCCAAAAAGGACTTAACTACAAGACCCTCTTTTCATCTAACTTTTAGGGATCAATTTGTCTTGAGTTATAATTTTCAGTAACTTTCATGATATATTTTTTATACACTTATTGTAGGGAAAAAAGAAAGGAATTTGAGAAAGGCAACTTATTCAGCATTCATGAAACAGTGCACTGAAATTAGTTTTCTGTGTCTGAGCTAAACAGCAGGAGTAAGATATGTGAAATGTTCTTCAGTGAATGTACTGTCATTGAAAAGAAATTTCTGTTGTCTCCAGTAAAGAAAACAAAATCTAATACTTTTATTAGTCATTGATACAAGTTTAGGCTTTCCCTCCCCCCTTCCACATGCAGATCCAGATCTATGGATTGCAGGGGATTTTCTATTATTATACAGACCACTTACGTTTTAAACTAAGTTCCCTTGCTCAGTTTACTAAACTTCTAGTCACTAAAAAGTAGAACTTGTTAGAAAAATAAGGCTGATAACTTTCTTAAGTTCTTAAGATTTACAGTTCTTGCCTTTGAATCAGTATAGCTCAGTCCAAGTTCCCAAATTTTTAAATCTGGAACTAAGGTTAGATATTTTGATAATAGTCGTAAGCTAAAAAGGAATAATCTCTTATAGACTATATATAGGACTTGAACAGATAACTCTCTTACATTACTCTCAAAGTTTAAGGTTTAGCACATGAACCTAAAAGTAGGCACACTCACTGTAATTGTTATTGTATGAGCTTTAAAAGGAACCAATATAAACTACTAACCACTAATCACTAATGTCTAATCACTAGGTTGTACACCTGAGACTGATATATTTTATGTAATTAAAAAAAATTGTAATTAAAAAAAGGAACCAATGTATGATGTCTATAATTAATTAAAGAAATAATAAAAACAAGGCTCTCAATCAAACTGATCAATAACCTACTACCTAAAGTTAAAATGAAGGGGCAACATTGTTTTAGTTAATAGTGTTCTAGTCAATACACGAGAACTAATTTTAGAGGGTATGTATACCCATGACAAACAAAAAAGAAGAAAACAATAATGTTTCCATCTGACCACCCTCTTCCCAATGTTCCATATGACCTTAGTCAAAAATCTGCAACAGATAAAAAATGACTTAAAACATTACTTCCAATAAAAGTTTTATAAAGCATTTCAAATACAGAACAAAACAAATTATTTTTCAAATATACATTCTCAGTATTAATCCATGGGGTTGGCTCCCTTTCACTAGTCATCTAATAGTTACCTTTATTATCTACATTTCTTTATACAAAATGGGTATAAAATCAACACAAATATAGGTATAAAACCACGTCAGTAAGTGTAATCTCTATTGAGGTCAACTTCTGATTCCTAGGTTCTAATTCAGTAATTACCAATTAGTGTAGCCTCTAAAAACATTTCTTGCAAACAGGAACTAGAGATAGATTATTATCTAACGTCTAAAGTTAAGTTTATGAATTGGGTTGAGAACAAGATAAAGACTTAATGACATAAAGAAAAGTTTTAAAAAGGATTCTCTGAGCAATATTCAATCTTGAAAGCTTTAGTGGCAATCCACTGGTTATTAGTAATTTTGCATCATGTTTATTTGGCAAGTACTTGTGTATTTCACAGAGAGAACACTGAGCCATAAATTAAGCAAATCTTGTTTCCCACAAAGTTTAACAATAACTAAAACTTCCTAATCTACAGTGACATTAGTAATAACTCATACATTTAGCTAAGTTGTGAATTATACACCTATATGTTTATTCAAATAAAAAGTCATACACATAAGGAATAAAGTACTCATACATGCTACAACATGGATGAACCTTAAATATATTATGCTAAGTGAATGACCCTAATTACAAAAGACCACATATATATGATAGTCATATGAAATATTGAAAACAGGGAAATCTGTACAAACTAGATTAGCACTCAGGGCTTAGGGAGGTGACAGCAACAGGGTACAAGGTTTTTTTTGGGGGCGATGAAAATTTCTATAATTAGCTGTAGCGACAGTTGCACATATCTGTGAATATACTAAAAACCATTAAATTGTAACTTTAAAAATTCATATGCAGATAACTTAAAAACTTTTGCACTTATAGAGGAAAACAGAGAACTGGACAACAGAAAAATATTTTGGAATGCGTAAAAATAATTTCTAATCTTTGTTCTTATTGATGCCTCTCTCACAGGATCAGAAGAAAGAAAAATTCTGCCTGTTTAGGATCCTATCTTATTTAACTCAAACTGGCTATGTATTTCCTACCTTCCCCCTTATTCCTCAACCTACTGAGTTCTTCTGGTTTCCAACACCTTACTCCAAATGAAACAGCTTGTTAAAATAGCCAACGACTTCCTAGTTTCCCAATCTAATGAAGTGTTTTTGGTACTTCTATTTTCACTACCCTCTGTTATTTATCTTCTATGAAACTGTTTTCCTTTGGCTGACTTCTAAGACAAATGTTTGCATTGATATCTTTAGGACTCAGTCTCTTTCTTCTCATTTACCTTTTGTATACCGTCTTTCCACAGAATTTTGTCCTTGTTATTTATTTCATCTCTCCTTGTAATTTATTTCAAATTCATTCATAGCAAGCTTCACCTCGACTGGTGAATCCTGAACCTGCAACTCCAGCTGGGCTCACTTACAAAACCGGAACATCTTAACTGCCAACAGACATCATCTCCTAGCTTTCCATCAGGCATCTCAAACTATATTTACAACAGAACATACCCTATTCCATTCAAGCTTTGTCAATTAATGGGACTAGCTGTCAGCCCATCCAGAAACCTAGTAGCTACTCTGTTCTAGTCTACTGTCTCATTACTCTTCCATATCCAGATGATCACCAAGTCCTGCCACGGTACTTCCTGAATATTTTTCTAATGTGTCCTTTCTTCTCTATTCTCCTTTATGGTCTCCTATCCACACTCGCTGCTTATGATTTAGCTCCTTACTGCAGAATTAACCTTTCTAAAATACAAATCTGATCATGGCATTACCTTATTCAATATCCTCTAATTACTTCTCAACTCAGGATGCCGTACTCAGAGTTTCTCAAGTGGTGCACTACTGATATTTCAAGTAAGACTATTTTCATTGTTCATTATTGTCTTACAGATCTTTACAGCATCCCTGGCTTCCCAGTAGCACCTCATAATCACTGAGACTTACCATCCCAGTGTGGTGGTACTACCTTAGGTTGAGAACTGGATATGATCTGTCTTCATATCTCATCAATACTTTCCTCATCGCTTTATAGAATTACTTGCAGATGCCACCCTGTTAATCTCTTCTTTCCTTGGATATACCACTTCCCCCCCTTACACTGCTATACCCTGGCAATATTCTCATTTCTGTCTGGAATGCCTTTCTCATGTTCTCTGTATAGGCAATTACCATTTAAAGCACTCTAATTTCAAGACTCAGCTCCATCATTATCTCTTCAGTGAAGTCTTCCCGTAGGAACAGAGGTTGGGGCCCCGCACCTTGAAAAAATTTCTTTTACAACATCTATTCTATTTCAATTATATATCATGTGATTTTTCCTAGCACAGATGGTGACTATTTTAGGGTCAGAGATTATATCTTATCTAGATTTATATCTATATAATGTTTAGCACAACACTTAGCACATCACAGATGCTCAATAAATGCCTGTTCAATGGACTAATTAATTCATCTTCCTTTTGGGACCAAAATCATTCAGAATTGACCATCTTCTTCCCCACCATATCTATCTATAGTTCTTCAATCTTTATTACAAGGAGATTACTTTTCATTTTGGTGGTTCTCCTTTTGAGGTTTATAGTAAATATAAACTAGAAAATCAAGATGGTATTGAAAACAATAAATCCTGAATGAAAATGAAGGTTTATCTTTAGGCATGATATAAGTCTCAGTGAGACTAAAGAGAATTGTTCATGTTTTCTTCCATGTGCATATACCCAATAAAATTGTTTTATTTTTATTTAAATGTATGTAAAAACATAATGGGAAGCTAACATCTAGAGGATGGATTCTTAATCTTGGAGTCTTCTACCTCATGAAAGTATTGGTCAGATATTTTGTGGATAAGCCTTTTTTTGTGGTGAAAATGTCTCAAAGGGGCTAATGACCTGCCAAAAGGTTAAAATCTATTTATTCAGTTCCCTAGTAAAACATACGCTTTCATGATTAAAGTAGTGACTCAAATAGGCACCTGAAAATCTTTGGGTTGAAGGTTTACAAACTGAGAGAGAAGGAACAAAAACTCTGTATTTAACCAAGATCAAAAACTCATTATAAATGAATATACTATGCTCTTATTTGGTTGAGTGATTTATCATGAGGTATATTTTTCTTTTCTTTGTGATTAGTGATACCTCTATATTTCACAATTAAGTCAAAGTATCTTGGTGATTCTGTATTTCCCAAAATTCCAACAGACAGTATAAATTATTTTTAGATCATGGTGACATACATAATGCAAAAAGATAATTTACACATGTGCATACAGAAGACCAACAACATCTTAGCCCTAAGAAACTAAACTGTTTCTGGTGTACTTCCACTATTACAATCTTATTCTAATATGCTAAATCAGTAATGAAAATATATGTAGCAAATTATGGTACTCTAGAAACAATGTAAACCTTATAAATTTAATTTTTTTTTTTTTTTACCTGGGATTGTTTTTTAATGTATTTACTAAAAATTCATGTAGATCTATGCCAGTTGAATCAGTATATTCTTGACTGGAATCTAAAATAAAACACAAAAACCCCGTATAAAGTTGTTTGAAAACAAATCTCTTTCCCTTTTATACATGATGCATATCTTAAATAAAAATAAGATGCCCCACATAGAAAAAATTAACAAAGTAGGAAAAGAAAATTTATGATGAACTCAGGTAACCACAATTTTTCTATTCCCATATAATGAGCAGACATGGGTTTATATAACTACATGTACATGCATATTCTTAAAAAAAATTTCTCTCTCAAACGTGCCAGTTTTATTCTGAATTCTTTAAAGATTCTTTTATATACTCACCACAATCCTCACGTTCAAAAATGCCTCCTTAAGTGAAAAATTAGAATGGTTTAGACAATTAACTACATTTGTAGCAAATGAAGACAGCTTAGTTCAGTTGTGAATATAAGTGAGAAAAAAACTGCTGGTAGATAGGAATTTTAGTTCTGAAACAATGTTTATCTAATTAGATTTGGTCAAGTCTACTGCCAAAGGCTTGCTTTCAAAATAGTTTTTCAAATATTCAAGTTTATTTCTTCCTCTTAATTGTAATAGCCTTATGCTGTTTATAATACTGGTCAGCATAATTGAGTTTATAAATTAAAAAAGCATTTTTATAGACTTGTAATGCTAGACGATGGTGAAGTCCCTTAAAATTTATAATGAAAGATAAACATTCTGGATTTCTAAGAATATTGCTACCAGATACTGAATATTTAGGCACTTTGCATCATAAGGAATTAAATACATTTTAGAGGACTTAATATTCAAATTATAGTGATTCCATTATTTCAATATAGACACAGACCACAAGAGATCAAGACAGTTATCTTCCTCAGTAGACTATGACATGTGTTGCAGTTTTCTGGCTAAAGCATCTTACTGATGTTCAGAACTATGTTATTCTACTTTGCTCAGATGAGCAAATACTTTATTATCTCTTCAGTCGGTTCTATACCTTTTAAAAATACAGATATACTATATATCATTATTTGAGGGGTAAAAGATGAAATTATCAACAGTGACACTAAAATTTTGTTTAAAAAACAGAAAGAAATTGCAAACCTCTTGATAACATTTTTCTGGGCAACTTATCATTGGCTTTTTCTTTTTCTGCTTCATCTTTTGAGGGCTTCTCCTCTTTTTCAAATGATTGTGTTAACTGGATCTGAATTTTCTCCTGTTGGAAGGTAAAATCAGTTATTAAATGAAAATAAAGCAATTCAATTACTACCACACATTTGTATTTTCTGAGTAATACAAAAGTGTATGAAGGAAAAAAAATGAAATAAGATTTTTATTTTACCTAATTAGAATACAACTTAATCATTTTTACCATTTTAATCAAAGTAGAATACAACTTAATCATTTTTACCATTTTAATCAAAGTCTAGATAGGAAATGTTAAAATTAATGTTTTGAGTTGAATATATCAATTGAAATATGTCCTTTAATTATTTTAGTAAAAACAAATGTTTTATATAATAGTTTAAATGTATCTACTTGTAAAACCTCTGGAAGATCAGAACCAAGGTCTTCTTAACCTGTTTTTGCAATGGAGATGTGACGGTGAAGCAAAAGCATAATTATCATCAATCATGACAACAGAAATGTATGAGTCGGCACTTAATAAAAAAGTACTTTTTCAAGTATTGCTTATAATCCCATATTACTTCTCTCAACATATAAAAATGTAAGTACAAATATTCCAAAACAAAATCCATATGACTTTTATTATTTCCTGTTTGAGATTTATATATCACTGTTCCTCCTTCAATTACCACAAAGTTGTTTTAGGAAGATTTCAAACAAGATAAGACAAAAGGAGAACTAATTCTACATTTCAGTTTTAAAACAATATCATTACATGCAATTTCAGAACCCAAAGGAATGATTGGAAATAATTCATATAGCCTAAAAGTAAAAATCACATAGCTCTGGAATGTAGTGTTTAGTCAGGCAAAGTTATACTAAAGATAAAGGTGTGGCCTATTTGTAGACTAAATTACATTGTTATTCAGTGATGGAAAGCATCAATTACTTCGCTTCTCTGGGAAATGCTTGGTGGTATTGGTAGGTACAAAGTTAATTATCAAAGGTGATATAAATTTTAGGATTCTTAAACTTGTAAACACCAGGATTTCTATTAAACATTTTCTCCCACATATTTTTTTATTTTTGAAATAGTATTTGGTAGAAGAATTTCAGGTCAAATATATGTATTTTTTTCCACAAGATTACCGACTACTATTTTCCTCTCTTTTCAATTCTGCTTCCTCTTCTATCTCGGTTCAAATTTGTGTTCAGAATATAGGAAAAAAACTATGCACTGGTAATTTCCAATAAAATGACAAACAACTGTTTTATGCCGTCCTTTGGCTTGCTTACTAAACTTCATACATTCATCAACTTACCATTTTTCTCATTATGACTCTTTTTTAAAGAAAATAATCAGGGTAACATTGGTTAATAAAATATAAATTTCAAGTGTACAAGGTTATAATACAACATCTGCATTCCACCCTAAGTCTAGTCTCCTTCAGCCACCTTGTATTTGATCTTCTTTACCTTCTTGGTCCTTGCTCCATCTTACTTCCCTGACAGTAACCACCATTCAGCTGTCTGTATCTATGAGTTTTTGTTTGTTTTATTTGTTGCTTTTTGTTTTATATCCCATGAGTAAATCACAGGGTTCTTGTCCTTTTCTATTTGACTTATTTCACTTAGCATAATACTTTCAAAATCCATCCACATTGTATTATAACTCATTTCTTTATTCTTTTTGTAATTGTAAAGTAGATATTTAAAAATAATTCCTAGAACTATGTTTTGAAAGAAGAATGTTGGAAGATATCCTGACTTACAGCTTCTATTATTGTTACTCAAGGACACTCCATGAAATCCAGGTTGGAAGAAAAGATTTCACATTTAGACCATCACTATTAAGGCACTTCCAATGACTATCAAATTTCATTTCTAAATTCTCCTCCTGAAGTCATACATTTTAATTAGAGGTATTAAACTATTTTATCAAGATAAACTGTATTTAAAAATCTAGAATGTTTAATCTAATGAAGCCTTGTTTTCAGCAGAAATATACAAGACATATTTTAAATGCTAAAGTCCTTATACACAAACTTTTCTGACTCAATAACTGAAATGATAGCAACATCTCCATAGGAAGTTGTATGCAATTCCTTTACTCTTTACTCTGTCATTAACATGTTATTGAGATCACTTCCCTCTTGTAAGCTCTCATCAGACACAAGTAACATTCTTTTTTAATTGCCTCTCAACCTTTGAATAATAAGTTTTATTCCAGACTAATTCCTCAAAAATTACATGCTGAAGCAAGCATTATTAGTTGGAAAGTATCTCTACCACCAAGGATTACATATTAGCACATTTCATGAGAGAGAATTTATTTTCCAAACCCATTTAGGTGAAATTTAGTTAACTCAAGACATGGAAAAAAACTTTCTACTAAAAGGAGGACCTTTTGTTCAGTGAGGGTAATAATAGGTTATTATCCTAAAAGAAAACAATTACTGTATCCAGGAGAAATTGAGAAAGAATGTATTAAGTGGAAAAACTGAATTCTGGCACAGCTATCTTATTCACTATTCATTTGCTGTAAATCAGATTTTCGAACTATAAATCCAAAAATTATAACCTGTGATCAATAATATATACATTAATTTACAACATATACTCCTGATAGTAATTTTTTTCTCATGCAAAATTTCATTAGCTAAATTTATGTAGCATTGTAAGATTTTTCCCCAATATTTTTCAGATTGGTAAAATGTACTGACAAAACCAAAGATTGCATTACAGTTTTTATCAAAATCCACATTTCTCGATTAACAGTCTTATGACTACCTGATCCTTCTCATTTCCTCAATCTCCTTCAACTAATTATTCCATGAGGTTAAGATGGTGTAACATTTTGGACAACAGAATGAAGAAATGAATTGTCAAAAACCATTATGTTGCCCACCACTCCACCCTGAACAGGTATATTTTTACACTGACTTGTACCAAAAGCACTTTTTAAAATTGCTATTTCAAAAACAATTTTATTGATTTTTTTCGGAGTGTATCATAACTCTTCAGCCTTATCAACGACCACGCAAAAGCCTCAGGTCAATGTCTGAAAATGTTCTCAGGTAAAAGTTCTTAGTAAAATATTTTGACTGTATTTCTGCTTTTTGCTAGAAAGTATGTTATTTTATTGTTAAAAAAATCTTTTATGGAATACAAAGAGCTACCTTCTATTTATGTAGTTAAATTTCAATTGAAAATCACATTTTATTTGTTCCTGACACTTCAACACATTTCAAAGCAAACTATGATTTTTAAAGTATTTTTCATTGACAATAAGTAATCTATCTTAAAAAACCTTCCTTTTTTTTTTTGCATTTTGGAAACAAAGATATAGTGCTTTTAAATAATAGAACATATTCAAAATATGTGATGACTATCTTCAGTATCTAAGATAGTAGGCTTTTAGGGAATCATCTTCTAAATTAAGGCAAAGCATAACAATATTTGTTTGAATTAACAAATGTATAATGGCCATTTATTTAAAAAAAAGACATACACTTGTTATGGCCTTTTTTTTTTTTTTTTTCATTTTTCTTTTTTTTAGTCATGGCTTCTTAAATGACCACAAAGTCCCTCAACTCTTTGGAAACTAATTGTTGGGATACAGGGAGATTTTAGGTTGCTCAAAGTCTTAAGTAAAATAAGCCACCAACAGCCAAAGTTATCACTAATAAACATTCGTAGAGGGTCCAAGGATATTTATCTAAAAAATGCTCAAAAGTAACATGAGGCAAAGATCAATTCACAGCTGAGATTAACAGAAAAGTAATTATAGCATTAAAAAAGAATATAAAAGGCAAACCAAAGTGTTTGTTCGAACCTCAGAAGTTCTATGTTTTACAAGCATAGGCAGAAGAGGAATTAGAAGTATCACACAACTATTTGAGTCAAGGTAATATAAAAACTGGCTTCACTGGGCACTCGGGCTAAGTAAAATAATCTATCAAACAAAAGTCTTGGATAGTCTCCTTTTCACACACAGGAGGTATCTGACAAATTCCTAAAAGCCAAAATCAAAAGGGCAAATTTCATCGCCTTAAGTGGAAGCTACTTTAATATTTTATAACTTTTGATAACTAATAACTCCCTTAAAACCATATACCTGGTTAATTATATGATCCTTAAGTTTTTCCAGAGAGAAATTGTGTTAAAAAACCTTGAAGTAACAAGGGTTTTCCCACTTTTTATGTGTACCTTGTATTATCAATGCAATTTCATTTAGTAAAAACATACATTAACACATACACATGCACATGACTTTTAGTTAACTTTATGAAAAAATATTCTCCAGGAAGCAGGTTATTCCACCATGTCTTTAAATAATTTTTTGTTCTTTTGTTTGTTTGTTTGTTTGTTTACCTGGTTTTCCTGTGATATCTCTGTTGTAGGGGGTGGTGGAGATTCTTCACACACTGCAAGGCTCCGAACTAGCTTTAACTTTGAGCTTGACTAAAGAAAAGTATTTAAAAGTATTTAAAATTAACACTACATTTTACAAATCTAAGGTATATCCAAAAGTCTCCTAGTGTTCTTAAGTTTTACCAATAGTTTCTGCCACATATAGATGTAGGTGAAATGTGCAAGTTAAATATGTCATTAATTATCACTAAAACTCTTTGTTAAGGGGAAAAACAAACAATCGCAATTTTGAAAATCACAGCAATAGCAAGAATGGAAATAATTCCAATGTCAAGATCCAAAGAATGGTAAGAAAGCCATTTTCTCTATAGATAAAGAACCATTAAAGATTATAAAAGCAATACACAAAAGCAACTAGGCAAGACAAAAACCCCAAATAAAACAAAATAAGCTTTCTGCCCCAAACAAAATATGACAAAACTAAACTGATGCAGCGCTATATGAAAACAATTCATCAAGCATGAAGGAAGGCCCTTGGCATGCCAGCACAAAATATTTACTATACCTTAGACCTTTTTCCTGTCTGTCCAAATGACTGCAATGGCCGCTGAATACACAAGAAAGATTTGTATTAAATTTCATACTGATACAGAAAGTTTTCTTCTTAATTCATAATCCTAAACCACAGAGAAACTAACTACACAAAGAAGAGAAAATGAGGAAATCAAAGATGTTTCAAGTAAAAAACTATTGATTCCTCCTGGAAGCACATTTGCAGAAGATTCTCTAAAATCTTGTAGATCGGCACTTTCTTTTAGTGAGCAAATGACCACAATTTCTGTTAATTAGGTTAATGGAACTTATCTTGAGTAGGAGAAAAATAAAATATACTTCTTCAGTATTTTATATTATACTTTAGGCAAGTCTGGGGAGTGGGAATCGCCACAAAAAACCTGAGGAATTTTAAGTAGCTCTGTTCAGCAAAATTCCTAACTTACAAAGGAGAATGTGCAAATGCACACTGAGTCCACAGTACAACCACCTAACTACTGTGCCTTTTCGGCACTGTATGAAGTATACCATTAGTTTATTAGTCACAGAATCCTGTTTGCCTGGTCTAGGGTAAGGCAATGAAGCAGAAATGAAGAAAAGAGGGCAGAGTTCCAGTATGCATACTCAGCATTGATTGCCAGATCATTAACCACATGACTGGGGAACCCACTGAGATAACTAGCTCTAGTGATACCAAGGTTTGGTTTGGGAAAGCAGTTGAAGTGTCCGTGCAACAGACCCAGACAGGTTTTAAATATGCTTTCCTTTCTCCCACCTCCTTCCAATCCACCTCTCTAACCCCAATCACAAACAGTACAAGGGCCAGATACCTATCATTTATGCTCATTAAAGCCTGGGAGTCGGTTTGCTACCAAACATAAGACAGATATAAAGTCCTCAACATCTAGATGAGTATGCTTCACATACGAAAAAAGGTCATTTTGTTCTAACATCCAAAATGTTTTACTTGTAGAACCAACAGAAATGAGAATCTGCAGTAAAAGTATGTTCTGTCTCTCATTGTGAACCCAAAGTTCTTGAGACAAGAAGCGCTCTATTCTTGGGATTTTGACCCTGGAATACCCATACTACAAATTAGCAGTAATGACAACAAAAGGAAAGTAGAAAGAAATAAAGAAAAATGACTTTTTGTTTCATACAGAGAAGAAAATGGCTCGTATGTATGTACACACATATACACATGGCAGTGCTACCTAAGAACTTTTGCATGTTGATACTGTTTTCTGTTTCTATTTAGTCTCTCATTTGTACAAGAGGATTTCTAAATGTAATTCATACCTAAAAGTAGAATTAAAAGAAGTTATACTACACAGAGTAAGGGCTTAAAGAAGAAAAGAAAATCAATACATGAATACTAACAATATGCACATGACTAAGTGAGTTCTAAGAAAGCTGAAGGGAAAAGAATTTTTGACTTACTCCCCTCTTGTTTTAATCCCTTAAAACACTAATTATCAAGAGTACAAAACTTTCTATTAAAATTTTTAAAACAAGAGATGATTCATTGACAAGTAAAAGCTGTATTCATATGCAGAAGGTATTTGTCTTTTTTTGTTACTGACTTATTTTACTTTGTATAACGACCTCAAGGTTCAACCATGTTGTAGTATATTGCAGAATTTTCTTCCTTCCTAAGGCTGAATAATATCTCATGTTCAAGGATGAATATTATTGAATAATAATGTTCAGTACAATGGACTATCCATTCATCTGTCGATGGATGCATTTGGGTTGATTCTGTTTTGCCTATTTTGAATAATGCTATGAACATGGGAGTACAAACATCTCTTTGAGATCCTGCTTCCAATTCTTTTGGGTATATAGCCAGAAATGAAATTGCTGGATCTTATGGTAATTCTATTTAATACCATTTTTTTAAAAGAACTTTTCCAAAGTGGCTGTACCATTTTAAATTCCAAATAACACTATACAAGAGTTCCAATTTCTCCACATCCTTGCCAATACCTGTTTACTGTTTTTTGATAGTAGCCATCCTAGTGGGTGTGAGGTAGTACCTCACTGTACCTTTGATTTGCTTTTCCCTAATGGTTAATGACAGTGAGTTATTTTTTCATGTACTCAGTATTGGTCATTCATGTATCTTCTTTGGAGAAATGTGTATTCAAGTCCTTTGACCAGTTTTGAATTGAGGTGTTTTACTGTTGTGTTTTAGGAGTTCTTTATATATTCTGGTTGATCTCTTAGATATATGATTTGCAAATATTTTTCTCCTATTCTGTGGGTTGCCTGCCTTTTTACTGTTCACAGTGTTATTTGATGCAAAAATTAAAAAATTTTCACAAAGTGCAGTTTATCTATTTTTTCTTTTGTAACCTGTGCCTTTGGTGTCATATCCAAAAAAATCATTGCCAAATACAATGTCATAAAGCTTTTGTCCTATGTTTTATTCTTCCCCTTTATAAAAGAGTGATTCTTATTCAATTCAGTATTCTGAATAGAATAAGAGCAGTGAGAATTATGTTTTATAAATACTGTAGTATTACTATATCATTGTGATATGGCTTTACATTGATTGTATAGAAAAAATAACACAGGAAGTAAGGCAGTAATATATGCAAATATATACGCAAACCAAGCACATTACCCTGACATGGTCCATAATAAAAACTCTTTTGGTTAGCTAATAGTTGATACTGCTGCACACAGGTCAGTCATTTAAATAATTCCTCCTACTAGCCTACAATGGCCAGAAGAATCTTTGGTAATCTCTAACTGTGTCACTTGCAATCACTGTGCCCAGGGTCTTCTGATACCTCTGATTGAACATCTATTTTATTTATACAAGATCGATCTCACTTAGTTGTTACTCTGAGTTCAAGTGATCACAATTTGACCAGGATGGAGTCATCTGTGACAGCATCTTTCATAGAATAGTACAGCCTCTCAGCAAAGAAAGCAAGGTGGTTCAGGGAATACCACAAGATGGTCTTCGAATCACTTTCGACATTTCCAGAAAACTCATGGCTAATACTGGTTAACAAATCTCCATTAGCCATCCTGGAAAAAGCCTCCATGGTAGCTTTCAGCGAGGAAAGCTTCTTGAGGCAAGAATCAAGATAACACAAGATTCATGTCTATAGTCTCCCCTCACCACCTTGATAGAGATGCTGAGCATCTTTCTGAACCAAATGGTGGTTAATTTGTGAGCATTTGTATGGGATCAGCACTTTACTCTTTCAAAAACCATCCATCTTGAGATTAACCTGGCTAGTTTATTTGTCTCTCATCTGCCAAGTCTCACAAATTAGGAAGCAAGTCCCTTCTTTGGACAGGGGTGCCCCCTGGAGTATCTTATTTCAGCAACTGTTTCTGCATCTACAAAACTCATCAGAACGATGAATTCATTGTAAAGTGCGCTAAAACACAGACGTTTTTAGGTTAATTGAGTCCAAACGAAGTTGGGAAAGGTCATGACTGAAGGAAGCAGCATGGTGCTCTGGAAAAAGTACACAGAGGTAGGCTAGGGTTCATTCCTGACTTGACTGTGCCACTGGCTCTCCAGGTGACGTTGGTAATTCATTTCCATGGACACAGGTCTCTGGAAAATGGAAAGGTTGCTCAGACCATCTTTGAAAATTTTTTAGCTGTGACCCTTTGAGTACTATGAAATCTAACTACAAAATGATGTGAGTCCTCCAGTTTTGTTCACTGTCATTACCTTGAGCTCCTTTTGCAAACTCTATCTTTTTTGGGAGAAATGTCATATGGATTAACAGAGGACATCTCTCCTCTGGGGCATTTCTTCCTCAGGTTCTCCTTCCATGAAGGGTGCTGGTGCTGATGATAACCACTACAGATGTCTCTGGTTTTCAAAGGGAAACTCACCCAATCTGAACTCAAATCCACGCTCAGTTCTCAGGGGCTAGATGGACACCAGAAGCCCACTGATAAACAGTCTTGCCTCAGACCTCAACATTGACTCTTTTCTTGGAAACGCCCCATTTCCTCATTGGTTAAAAGTGAACTGGCTCGATGGCTTTCTTCTCATCGTGGGGCCAGGATCAGCCTGTCACTGCTCTGGGATGTATGTTTCTGCTATTCATGTCACAGGGGGCCTGTGCTCTTGATGACCAAAGGGCAGAGAGAGGTTTTGCTAATAAATTGATTAGTTTTCATAACAGTTGTTTTCCTTCATCAGTATTGCTGTGTTTCTCTTAGGCACGTTACACCCTCAGTGTTCAAATACTGTCCACTGTCATTGGGCAACACTGGTATCAACAGGGAGCTTGTTGAGATGCAGAATCTTGGGGGTCTACCCCACACCCCTTCTTCAGTCTGCTTTGTGGTTTTGCAATATCCCCTCCTTTGCCTTCCTTAAAGCTGTCTACTTAAAATGGCTCTGGCAGCTTTGACTCCTTGGCTCCTTTCCTCTTGGGTGTGCAGTTTGCAGAAGGTATCCCTAAGCGCTAGGGGGTTGGAAAGGTAGGGATGGGAAGAGAAAGCCCTCTTGGTTGGCACCTTTGGTGACACATCTAAGAAATCACTGCCAAATCCAATGTCATGAAGCTCTTCTCCTATGTTGTCTTCTAAGAGTTTTAAAGCTTTAGGTTTTTCGTTTAGGTCTTTGATCCATTTTATATTAACTTTTGTATATGGTGTTAGGTAAGGGTTCAACTTCATTCTTTTGTATATAGATATTGAGTTTTTCCAGCACCATTTGTTGAAAAGGCTGTCTTTCTCCATGGTCTTGGCTCCTTTGTCAAAAATCATTTGACCATATATGTAAGAGTTTATTTCTGGGCTCCCTATTCTATTGGTCTAAATGTCTATCTTTATGCTAGCATCACACTATTTTGCTTACTGTAGCTTTGTAGTAAGTTCTGAAATCAGTAAATATGAGTCCTCCAGTTCTGTTCTTTCTCAAGACAAGGCTATTTCAGGTCCCTTGAGATTCCATATGAATTTTAGAGCGGGTTTTTCTATTTCTGCAAAAAATGTCATTTGAATTTTGATAGTGAATCTGTAGATTGCTTTGGGTAACACTGACATTTTAATAATATTGAGTGTTCTAATCCATGAAATGTTTCCATTTAGTTATGTCTAATTTCTTTCAGCAATATTTTGTAGTTTTCATTGTATAGTTTTTTACCTCCTTGGTTAATTCTTAAGTATTTTATTCTTTTAGATGCTGTTGTAAATGGAATTGCCTTTGTAATTTCCTTTTCGGATTGTTGTTAGTGTAGAGAAATGCAACTGTCATTTTTTGTGTGTTGGCTCTGTATCCTGTTACTTTACTGAATTCATTTATTAGTTCTAATCGTACTTTGGTGGAATCTTTAGTGTTTTCTACATATAAGATCATCATCAGCAAAAAGAGATAATTTTACTTCTTCCTTTCTAATTTAGATGCCTTTTATTTATTTATTTTTTCACATAATTTCTCTGGCTAGAATTTCCAGTAGTTTTCTTGCAAATGTCTGTGGCTAGCTTTGTTTCAGGATAGTGTTGGCCATACAGAATGAATTAGGAAGTGCTCCCTCCTCTTTAATATTTTTACAAGTTTCAGAATTGGTATTCATTCTTTAAATGTTCGGTTGAATTCACCAGTGAAACCATCAGTAATCTTCTGTTGGAAGATTTTTGATTATTGCTTCAATCTCCTTACTAGTTATAGGTCTATTATCTGTTTCTTCATGTCCATTTCATCTAGATTATCCAATTTGTTGGCATACGTTTTTTCATACCCTCACATAATCCTTTTTATTTTATAGAATTAGTAATGTCCCCACTTTCATTTCTTATTTTAGAAATTTGAGTCTTCTCTATTTTTTTCTTAGTCCATCAAGCTAAGTTTGTCAATTTCATCGATCTTTTCAAAGAACTTTTGGTTTCACTGATTTTGTTTTTCCTTTTCACTTTTGACAAAATTTCACTGTTTTAGCAGCTTGTTTAACAGGTCTTCACTATACCATGAAAGAGAATTATATTAGAATTTAGACAGCTTAGGGGTAAACCCCTACTTTATAATTTACATTGTTTGATACTAAAGCATAGAGCCAAAATTAAGCTAAAAAATGGATACAGACTATGAAACATCCTTAATGGAATTTCAGTTCCAAACTGATGTTGTACTATTACAATAAACACAGACGTTTTTTAAATTTACTGCCCTATAGATCTGAGAGCAAAGAAAAATAAATATGGTTGGTGAATTTAGTACTTTGGTCTTTTGTTGACAATAAAGGAGTTTTAAACAGATTTAAAATTTATTTCAGAATATGAATTGGAAAGAATCCTCACAACATTATCTGTATCTTGTGTTACTCCGAACTAGAAAGCTTTTACAACTAATAACAAGAGAAACAAAAACCTAAGTCTATGCAGTCAACTCCATATAAAGGGGTAGTAAATAGGTTTTTTTCCCTAATGTTTCTTTGCTTCTCACGATGTCTGTTTGGTCTAATATTGTAATTTTCTTTGTCTATCTTTGTTCTGCTAAGACAGTTAACTCTATTTAATGTTTCTTTATTATTAAAGGAAAGAAAAACAGAAGTACTGAAATCATAAACCATGAGATTTATGTATTGCTAAGAAAAAACAGAATAATCTTTGAGTTATATTGTCTCAGCATCAAAATAACCACCAATTAATATCACTCAATTAAGAGGAAATCTACTTATTTCAAAAAGAGGATCAATTTTTCATTGTAATTATTATGAACAAAATAAATTATAATGGTTGACACCTTTCAAGTAAGGCTCTTGAAGAGCTCACTAATTCTCATTATTTTTCAAGGCAACAGTAAAGATTAATAATAATTACATTAATGAATTAAAGTGTTAAATGTCTAACTAAAGGTCAGGAGCAGTAAAAACAACTGAGCCTGGATGGTAATTTCTCCTGGAATAACAGAAAACAACAAAGTTTTCTGAGTTGGAAGAGTGTACTTTTTAAAAAGTTGAACTCATTAAATATTTCTAAAAGACCATAAAAGTACACAGGCAGGGAACTTAATACAAAGAACAAAAACTATTGCATTGTAATTTCTGACCGCTTATGTTAAGAAATAAATTTCACATTTATTACTAAAGAAAAAAATCTATGTTTCATGATAATAAAGGGACCAGTTAGAGAAGTCATACAGTTGTGCTATTGCTTAAAATAAATAAAACAATTATGATTATAGATATTAATATCATCTACCATTGTTAGGCTCTAACTATGTGCCAGGTACATTGCATACATCCTTTTTACTTTGTTAGACAAATAGGAAAATAGTTAAGAATTGTATGATTTTATAAAGATAGACTTTTATTCAACCTTTTAAACAGAAATTTTTTCACGTTTCATTAATTAAGAAATGTGATGCCCATTAACCTCACTGTTGGAGAAGTGTAGCCTGTATCCTGAGTTTTTCTGATAATATTAATAGATTGACATTGCTTTCCTGTCCCTTACTTGGCCTCATCCTCCTCTTTTTAAAGAAATGCAATAGAACATAGGGGATGTAAAAGTCTTATTTTGATTATCAAAAGGATTGTTACAGAAATTAAGAATATACCAAACACCTACTTCAACTGATTATGTGTATGGAAAATTCACTCATATATATCAGAAGCTGTTCATGCACTCTGGCACATAAAGCCTAGTTAACAAAAATCAGTTCTCTTATTTCCTCCACAACAAAAATTCCGAATACAACTTGGACTGGCCATCCAATTGTTTAATAGCTTTTAGGGACAGGAATCATTGTTAGAACTGCTCCAAAATACGTTTTAGATTGTGTTTATATGCACATATATACAGATGAATGCCCCTAGACAAAGCATTTGTCAAATACAAAGATATAACTGTAAATAAATGGGAATGCTGAGTTTGAACCATTCATAAGCAGACCACAAGATTCCTAATTTTACATTTCAAGTAAATGACTGCAAAAATCAACACAAATAATTTACATAAATTTAATCTGAGAAATCTATCCCTGAGAATAATCAAACATTAGAGGCCATATAAATAAATTATACAAAGGAAAACGAAACACACACCCCTTCCTTATTTATCCTATGTTAAATAGTAGTAGTAGTCTAACAAATTAAAATTTTTCTAGATTTAGGAACTTGACACTTCACCACCCCAATCTTTCAAATACATGATTAAAGAAAGTCCATCATATAACTTAAGACTGGCAAGGGAAATAGTGTGTGGCAGCAGAAAACTTACTAAGTTAATGCTTTGCACAATTATTTTGGACCATTATTAACAAGAACTCCATAGCAATTATGTGGGAAAGTTAACTTCTTGACATTAATGCACAAAGACTGCTTGAATTAATTCTAAAGTATTCTTAAGAAATTCTTAAGCAGGTAGTACTAAAACTTATAAAAGATTATAGTCCAAAACAAAACTTAGAATAAAAAAACACAACATTTTTAAAGAGTAGAGCACTATGCAAGCAGATTTAAAAAAGAAATGGTCCAGGAGTCTATGAGATAATCTCTACTTGGAACCATCCAAGGTGATGTCTGCTGGCCTCTCTCTAGTTTGATAAAATTATTTTTTTACATAAATGCTATCATTTAAAGATGGTAGAAAATTATAAGATTTATTTACAGTACTGAAAAAGCTATGACATCTCTTCATATTTATCTACTTTTGTCTGCCATTCCTAATTTCCATTACTTAAATCTCTTCTGTGTGAGTTATTTAGACTCCAAGCCCCTGCCAGACACCTTGATGGAGGCATCTTGGACCTCAAAAAGCTCCAAGCAGAGCAAATATTCCCACACATAGTAATTCTTAATAAACATTTGGATAATCAATAAATATAGCATTCAATGTTCTCTGTTCCTCCTTCCAATCTTTACAGCCACCATGCTACATGGAACATGGTGTCAGAGATCGTGCCCATTTTTGCTTACTATAGTACTTCCTTTGCATAGAATACATTTTCAGTAAATGTCTGGGGAATGCATGAAATTTTCCTATGGTACTAACAACTGGGCCATACTACAGTGATCCATCTAATAGTGGTCATCAGTACATTTCTGTGCTTATTGCCAAGGGCAATACAACAAACTTGGTTGTATAAAAGGCAATAATCCAAATTAATCACTTATTGATAAACATGATCTGGAAGAGTAAATATAAGGTACAGGAAGAGACTAAAGGAAACATTTTAGTATTTTAATAACAAATGCAATAGAATTTTAGCAGATTTTCTCAGATTTAATCAGAATACTGGCAGGCTGCCATCACTGAGTGTACTGATTGCAGGCATGGTAATTTTTTGTTTAAAAAGTGCTATTACTAAAAATGACTGGAAAAAATGTTATTCCTCCCAACTGCTTACATAATTGCCACTTGACTAGACTTACTCAGTGGGGTCTAAATGCTTTATTATAGCTGTATGAACTGCTATTATTTTTCTAACACATTTCTGGCACATAGTGGAAAAATAAACTTTGACTGAATGCAGGAATGAACCTTTAAAAGAGATTTATTTATCATAAAAAGTGAAGGTATAATTTTTGACATGTAGCCTTCAAGGTCTTTAGGATATAGAAAGAACAGATTATTTCCTCCAATAGAATTCTTTATTCTTTGGCTAAACCAAAACAGAAGTATTAAAGATAGTATTTTGAGATACCTTTTTGTAGTAGATTAAAGCAAGGTCTTTTCTACTGAGAGGCAGGGTCTAATTCTCCCTCCCTTGAATCAGGGCTGGTTTTATTGACATGCGTTATCAAAAGACAACAATGAAAGTAACATTCGGAGACTTCTGAGCCCATTTCAAAGACCTTGCAGCTTTGCTTGGCTCTTGGAACATTCTTTCTGGGATCCCTAAAAAAGTCTAACTATCCTGGGGCCTACATGCTAGAAGGACCGCAGGTAGGTGTTCTCACTCCCAGACAGCCTGTATCCCAGCCATTTGCACCAAGGTGCCAGATATGTGAGTGAAACAGTTTTGGACCTTCCAGACCAGCCCATCTGCCAGTTAAATATCAACTGGGGCCTTCTTTTGACTCCCTGTATAGTAGAAAATTCACTCAGCCAAGCCCTTGTTCCCTTTCCTAACTCACGAATCCTGATATTAAAAAATAAAATGCAACAGAGTTTTAGCAAATTTTCTGTTTTAAAATGGTTAGGCCTTGGTTTTGTAGTAATCTGTTACGTAGGACGAGATAACTGGAACATTTAGAACTGAATACTCTAAGTACTACTTGAAACAATTTTTACCTATCTTGAATCTTTGACCAACTCCTCAATTTCCCTCTATGCTTGGAATTAAAAGTCTTATCAGTGGTTAGTTTTATGTCATCATGTAAGTGTAGCATCAAAAACCTCAAGTGACTTTCCCTACCACCCAGCAACCTTTTTTCTCAGTCATGGTTGATTAATTCCTCCGAAGGCTGTTTTTTGCCAATGGAACTTCTACAGTTTCCACCACTCTATTCTTTTATCCTCTAAGGGCTCTTAAGTTAAATTCTGAACTCTCACAATACTGATAGGTGTAATGTGGAATGAAAAAAGTAGAAAGCTAGTAAAAAATGTATTGGCTACATACAAAATGAAAGGAATTATATGATATAAGCAAATCAAAGAGTTTGACTGAACAAGCTAATCCAGCTGGCTCAAAAACCAGCTGATAAGCATGTCCCAATAGGTCAACTTACCCTTTTGGAATTCTGAAAGTGAGTTTTGTATGAAGAGTATAACTATATATTGAATATTTAGTATTGGTTAGCCAGAGAGAAAATTCTGTTTACCTGCAAATCAATATTGTTGTCAATACAACGTTCATTCTTCTCTGCCAAAATCTTCCCATAGTTTTCTGATTTAGTAAGATTCTCAACTCTGGTTGTATCTTTCACTTCTGCCTCCAAATCCTTCATTGTTTCAGTTTCATTTTTTACAGTAACAGTATCAGACATCCTCATCAGCAAAGGTTATTTTAGAATTCTACACGGAACTTGAAGCCTTAGCAAGAAAGAAAAAAATATTTAGTCTAAAATGACATTTCTTAAATTTAGTTACTGTACAATACTGACTGAGTATTTTAGTTACTGTATAATACTGACTGAGTAGTGTATGTTCCATGAAGAATGTTGTGTACACCCAGATAGAAGCAAAATTCTTGCTTTCAAAGAGTATACACGTTAGTGGCAGACATGTTAAAAAAAAAAATCATCATACAATGAGGTATGAACTAATTTTGATGTACACACCATTTGCGAAAGTTCTTAAGAAATATTAAGAAATGAGCCGTATTGAGATGGAAAGTAATGGCTGGAGTTATAAATGTATATTTAGATTATATTAGAAATCATTTTTCTCTGAAGGGATGTATTTCATGTGGGAAAAATATTTTCGTATAATAGCTTTCATCTAGATTTCTAAAATCTAGATTTCTTAAATTACTCTGCAATTCTGCAAGAAAATAATTAAAAAAAAAATACCAGCAACACTGTATACAAAACACAGCTGTGATTCTGTATTAATAACTATTTGGCATTATGAATCAAGCATTAAAAACTCTCCTGACTTGTGTGATTCAGTTTCAAATAACACATAACCAGATGCTCTAGTATACAGACTTCATAGGATAGCGAATACATAAGATGCCAATATATTTCATATCTTTAGTGAGTTTAAGAAAACACTGGAGACTTTATACTGGATATCACAAATAGGAATGTATCAGATAACTGTCATTTTAGAAACTGTGAACTTGAAGAGCAGAACTTGATGTAAGCTTTTCCCCCTAGCTTTACTGAGATAAAATTGGCATAAAACCATGAATAAGTTCAAGGTGTACAAATGTAACAAGAAATGTTTGACACACACATAAGTCACTAACTGATTACCACAATCCATCACCTCATACAACTATAATTTTTTTCTGTGGTGACAGCAAAAATAACTTATTTTGAAATGCACAAAGAAAAACTTAAGATACACTGGACAGACAGATATAGGTTAAAGTATGTATGATAAGATGCTGATGGTAGAATTTAGTAATTATATGGCTGCTCACTGTAAAATTCTTTAAACTTTTCTGTATTTCTGAAAACTTCATGATAAAATCTTGAGGGGAAAAAAAATCAGTAGAACTTGTCTTCTCAATATAAATCTAGAAAATTCAACAGTTCTTTTCCTGAAGGAATATTTTGCATAAATATCTAAATAGATTTCAGAAATCCATAAATATGCCTGAAAAGTTTTAAAAAAGAGAGAGAAATAAATTCCGAAGTCACAAGTAGACTCAATTGAATGAAAAAACATGTCTTCCTTAAGCATATTTCATGCCAAGGTTAATTGGTTAATTCTCAAAATAATAAGGTTACTAAGGGAGAGAGAGTTACTTATGATACTTTGGCTCCTTCCTTTTTATATGTAAGATTTTGAAAGAAAAAGGGATGTGTTTTTCTCAAGTGACCAGAGAGGTTACCTGATGTGTCCTATGGATTTGGAATTGTGGAGTCCCACAAAAATAAAATAAAATAATCCAAGGTTCTTTTTCACAGTTGTCAGCCAGGATGTCAATTGTATTGAACCATCTGGAATCTGGCAGAAGGAGTCCCATGTCCTTGTCACCACTGTAGATTTCTGGACTGAAATTGACTGTCTTGGATCATATATATCATACCTTTCAGTGGCCTGAAATTAAAACAAAAGAAAATATTTTAACAAAATAGCCAAGTGAAATGGAACCCTATACAATAATTGGGAAATTAAAAGTATAACTGTTAGTGATTTTATTATTTTCTTGTTCTAAACATGAGTCAGACACTTAGTTAAAACTAATTCTGACATGTATTAGTTCTGTGAGCCTGAATAGGTCCCTGAGGCCACCTAGAGAGTTTCTCGGTAAAAGCTGTGGGGGGAAGCAAGGGAGCTAACATATAATAAGAACCTAGTATATGGTTGGTATTGTAAGGGAGATATTATCTTCATCTTACAAATAAGAGAAAGAAAAGGTTTGCACTAGATTATAACCAGGAACATGTGACTCTGAGAACTATGACTCTGAGTTTTCTTCCAGAGCTACAACTCTGTGGAATTGAGAAGACTGTAATTTTGAATAATAATCATATTCTAGGTTTTTAAAAGAAAAAGGACTATAATAAGCCATTTAACATTTTCAATGAAATACACATTGTCTGTTAAAAGAAAATATCTATAAAAGATAGAATGACTATTTTAAAAGACATTTGAAAGATCAATGCCAAAATTCTTGCAGTGTCATCTGCTCTTAAGTCAGTTTTATTTATTTATTTATTTATTTTGGTGCAAGTGAATACATCATAGCAAATAAACAACTCTAAAAATCCTACATAGCTCTTCCACCTTCCTTTGATAATTTTGTTGTCAATAAACAGAATAGTATAGTTTTAAGGTGAAACAAATGAGCATAATAAGGTCTAAGCACCAAGAAATACAGTACTAATACTGCTGAGTATGCATCACAGAACAATTCACATCTTATATTAACTTCAAAAACTATCTGAAATATAATGATTTAGAACCCTGATACGGATTTACATTAGTTTTCACACCTCCATTGCACTGTGTTTGACTAAGGGCTAATAGAAAAGGATCACTTTATTAGGCCTAGGGCCTAATTATTGGTTCTATAGCACAAAAATTTGAAAAGTTCCGCAATCAAAAATACTCTAATTTCACACAATGAAACCCAGTTTACTCTAGGTTAACGAAATATCAAAAAATCATTTAAGTTAATTTTTTTGTGGGAAAGAAAGCTGGCTCTTATAGGTAAAAACAAAGTATTCTTCACATGAATAATAAGGAGGGGAAAAAAGAGTTACATTACTGAAGTTATCTGAATAGAATCTGACAAAGACACTGCATTGTTCTTTCCTCATGGCTACCTGGTTATTCAATGTTGTTTCATTAGATGAACACAATGCTGTATTTCTTCCTTTAGAGGAAAAAATATATAATCAAGCAGGTATTTTTATAAAATAAATCAAATGCACAAGACCAACACACATCAGCTTTTCTTAAGGTTATAAATTGATATAGCCAATTCGTCAAAGCCCTCTAGTGAGAAAAGTAGGAAAACTACACTTTATTTATAAATAGTGGAAATTCCCATTTTCAGAATCAATCACTTGTCAGTTCCTTGAAGAATATAAGCACCAATATTTCAAAATGCTAAATGTCTATGTGATGTATAACCATTTCCTGTCATACAACAAAAATTTACTGAGTAACCAAAGAGCAATAACCAGAGTAGCTATAAGTATTAGCTATATTTAAAAAGAGCAAAAGAGAAAGAACTACCTTGACCTGAAAGAGTGTTAAATCCAAAGGAGGAGGTTATTACATTTACCAATAAATATATAAAATAATTTCAAGAGGGGAAAAGACTTTTGGTAGGTTGAAGAATGGGAGGAAATAATTTTTTGATGGAGTCCCACAAAACTATGGGACAAATTACTTTTAGAAAAAGAAGTTACATGAAGAGGTAAAGTTTTACCTGAATGTGTTGCATTCTGAGTGAAGAAATGGAGAAGATAGAAAAAAGAAGCCCATTTAATGGAAATAGAGCCTATTAACTGGGGTCAAAGACAAAACAAATTGATGATACCTAGAGTTGGCAAGGGCATGGGGAATGGGAAATCTCATACACTGGGAGTTCACTTTAGTAAATAATTTGTGATATCAAATAAAGTTCAAATTTCTCATATCCTAGGGCTTAACATTTCCATTTCTGGGTCTACACACTAAAGAAACTCACACATGTGCATGAAGAGACATGTACAAAAATACTCACTACATTGTTTTATTTAAAAGCAAAGAATGAGAAAGACCAAATGTCTACCAAGAGAGAAACTGATTTAAAAAAAAGCATGTTATACTCACATTGTGTCAACATAAAGCTGTGTCAACATAGGTCACCAAAAGAATGTTAGAATGCTTAGTGAAAAAACAGAATATCTACAACACATCTTAGGTAAGAATTTAAAAACTACACAAGCATGGATGGGAAAGGTACATACCTATTCCATGCTAGTAATTCCCTGTAGAGAGGGAAAGAAAAAGGTTTCAGATGAGATTTTAAAAAGGGACTTCAATGATGACTTTATTATTTCATTTCTTTTAAAAAAAAAAATGGTCTGCAGCAAATATAAGAAAAAGTTAGCATCTGCTAATTCTGAGTAGTAAGCACTAAATGTTATAATCCTTCTTTTTCTGGTCTTGACATTTTTTTTTCATTAAAAATGCTCTAGAAACAACAGGAGAATAACATCAAAGGGTGGCTACATTTAAAGTTAAGATTAGAAGTTTAGTCTTGATTTCATGAGGAACATGAAAGCCTGAGTAATAAAGGACCTTATTTTAAGAGAAGCCATGGAGAATTATTTTAGTTACAATATACATGGACTGTACTGTAGCAGGCAAAATATTATGAGAGTTGTGATGGAAAGTGAATAGAGTTTAGACAAAGGATTAAGAGGTGAAGGCTGAAAAGGAAAAAAGATTTCATTCATTCGCTCTAATCTTTTGACTGGATACTATATGCTAAAAGCACTGCTCAAAGTGCTGAGGATACAGCAGTGAACCAGGCAGGCGGGATCCCAGTATTCAAGGTGCTTACACTCCACTGCAGACAAAACAAACGACAGAATTACTGATTGTGATATGTACTTTAAAACCAATGTTAACAGCAAACTCTTAAATAGCTACTTATTCACAAAACGCCATTCCTAATCCCTTAACTGTATTAATTTATTTAATCCTCATAATGACCCTATAAGGTAGGTGCTCTTATTATCCCCATTTTACCAATGAGGAAACTGAGGCAGAGAAAGATTAAGCAGCTTGCCCACAATTGCAAGAATAGTTTGGCAGAGTTAGGATTTGAATTCAAGCAGTCTGGCTCCAGAGCCCTTGCTGTATTAGCCACTTCCTATATGTACTACCACTAGAAATAAAGAGGTTAACATAACTGAAAGTAACTAATTGGGGGAAGCCAATTAGATACAGGGGTGGTTAAGGAATAGGCTAGGGATGTGATAGTTGGAATAGTTATGACAGGACACAATGAAGATGTAGATGTTGCTTGCTACCCTCTAACTAGGAAATACATGAGGGGGAAAGAGGATTTGGTGCAGAACAATGATGTCAGTTTTGCAAACATTAAGTTTAAGGTGCCTTTATGACACTCAGGTGGAAAAATCTAACAGGGAGTTGGATGACCTGGACCTAAGGAGAAAAGGCAGAGCTGATGCTATTTATTTGGGTAGAATCATTGTATAGATGAAAGCTTTAAATTACCAGCAGATAAAGTTGCCCAGGAGTCAGTAAATTAGAAAAGTGGGCTTTGGACAGAATCCCTAGGCAGCAGTCCTCAACCTTTTTGGTGTCAGGGACTGGTGATCCTATGATAATCTAATGCCTGATGACCCAAGGTGGAGCTGAGGCAGTAATGCTAATGCTGCGGAGCAGCTGCAAATACAGATGAGGCTTAGCTCACCTCCTGCTGTGCAGTCCAGTTCCTAACAGGCCACGATTGGTATCGGTCCACAGCCCGGGGGTTGGGGACCTAGCCCTAAGAAACACCAAACTCTTAAGAGATGTGTAAAGAGGTAGAGGACCCAAAAGATTGTACTGGATTTGGCAACAAAGTTAGGAGATATAAAGTTAGGGGAAGACTGTCAGGATAGAAAGTGTATAGGCCAAAGAGAAGTAGATGAAGGAAGGAGAGAAGATTTAAGAAGAAAAAAGATGAGGATGAGAAGGAAAATGTGAAGTGGAATGAAATGAGAAAATAGGGTCAGAAGCATAAATGGAGGGACAAGCCTTTAAAATATTTATTGTCCTCAGAAACAGAAGGGAAAATGGCAGGAAACACAGCAAATTCATATCTAATAAACTCTTAATATTTTATTTTACCTAGAACATTATCTGCTAAAAGTGTGGAAGCTGGGATGGCTGTGGGATTTGGTGATAACAGTGGGTGAGGATAAATAATGGAATAAATCTTTAAGAGAAAGCTCATTAAAGCTGACACCAACACTCAAGACTGTTTAGGAACAGCCTTCTTTGGGAAGAAGGCTGGAGAGTACAAGACTGTCCTGGGACAGTAAGAGATCCTAACTCTACAGGGAGAGTACAAGGGAAAGGCTGCATTTGGGACCCTCCTACCCCTTGCCCTATGAGTTCCTCCTTTGGGCTGGTCCTGATTCGTATCCTTTATAATAAAACTGAAATCATAAGTACAGGACTTTGGTTCCACCAAACCTGAGGAGGTCATGGGAACCTTCGAATTTGTAGCCAGATGGTCTGAAGTGAGGAAAGACCTGTGGATAACTGTGCTCTGAATCTGTGAATTCTGGCCTAACTCTGGGTTAGCTAGTGTCGAAAGTCACTGAAGTTACCAATTTTTGCATAGTCTAGTCCCATACATTACATTCTTTACTAATGTATTTCATGTTAGGTTTAAAGTATAATATCTGTAGTCTATAGTTTATGAATAAAAGTGAACATCACCATGAGCATGATCCCAGTTTCTTTATTCAGTCATTCCTAATGTCAACACTGAGAAGGCATGTGGCAAGTGCTAGGCCATCCTAGAAGAAACCTTCAGTCTTTACTGGTATTTTAGCTAGACTCTGATATTGTGTTCTCTTTATTCCTTCAAAATTTTATTTGGTTACTTTCCCTCTGTACTTCTAATATGGCTAAATGAATTTATCTCTCTGTACTTTTTACCTATGACTAGTATTTCATTCCTATCATAGGATCCTAGTGAAAATTCTTAAGGGCCTTAAGTATTAAGCTCTGTCATCAAAGAGTCTTAGCAGAACTCATGCTGGGCTCCTGGCACATTTATCTAATCCACCTAAAGGTTCTTTGATGGCTTAATGTGTTTCATCAGCATGTGTAACTTCACATTCTCTAGCATTTGAATCAGCAGATCTAACATGACCCATTTTCTTCTATGACAAAAATCTGTTTCCTTTGTAGGATTTTAATTTAGGTTACAATTGACAGACATTCTGTTTTATAACTACTAATGCACTACCTTTCACTTCTTGAATTGCCAACTACATTCTTTCTAACAAAGGATCACAATCCTCTTTTAAGAAAGCACCTAGGGATTATGTTCAGAGAAAAGGGCTCAAAAATGTTTTATTTCTTCTTTCAGAGAGCATTTAATGGTCAGTAAAAATAGCTTAAAAACAGCTTGAGGTAGAACAAGTGTTGTCTTTTGGTTGCCATCTTCTACCTTCATACTCTATAAAAAGTGTGCAAATACTTTTATAGCTTGAAGATGCTCCTGCTAGGCATGAGTGAAAACCGCTGAGAACCTCATAGTCTCTAGAAATTCACACTATATACTGTATTCACAGAGTGGGCAGATAAAACTTCTCCTTAGAATATCTAAGATTCTGTCCAATTTAATTGGTTCAACTTCCTATGGCTTTGCACAAAATAAATAACTTGAGTTTAATACATTTCAGACTTGATTTTTAATGGCTTTCTTTCATTACTTCCTAGCTATGGCCACCATATTGAATTGTTTTAGTGGTTATTAATATTTAAGAAATTTCTTTGATTTTTCTTTACAATTGTTTTATTGGAGCTCAATGGGAGAATCAGTCAACTTTAGTTGTCATTCATTTTCTACCTGTTAAAAGAAGTTGTGGTTTGGTTAGCGGTTTGAAAATACTGAGTAATGTTCTCTCTCTCTGGTGATCCTGAATTGTAGTATGACATGAGATGTGCTTGGAAATCAGTCACTATATACATTCACACTACTTGAAAAAAAGCTGCATGTGAATTTTTTGGAAGTGCCTGCTGTAGAAGGAGCAAACCAAATATACTTTTTAGCACTGAAAACAAAAGAAAGGAGAAAAGATGTCAAATCGACATAGTAGACTGCGTAAATATAGCACTCATACATGTGCAGGTTCACAGACAACATTGCATATAGTTTTTGGTTCTCCAGACACCTACATATGAATTTTAGTTAGCAATTCTTGTTTTATGTTTTATATATGCCTATTATATAAAAAACATAAAATGTGGGTGGTTAACTAGGATTAATATAAAGGCACTAGAGAACAAAGATCCTTTATCTATGCATATGCGTGCACATACATATATGTGTATGTTTATACACACACATATACATACATGCACATACGCATATACGTATACGTATAGGGGAACAGTTGGCCCTCTGTATCCACAGGTTCTGCATCTGAGATTCAACAAATAACAAATCAAAAATATTTTTTAAAAAGTTATGTTGTTGCTGACATGTACTCTACTACAATGGTCATCTGTACGAAACATGTAGAGACATGTAGTTTTTTGTCATTATCCCCTAAAAATACAATATAACAACTATTTACATAGAATTTACACTGTATGAGGTATTACATGTATATGAGATTTAAAGTATATGGGAGTACTATGCCATTTTATTAAAGGGATTTGAGCATCCTCAGATTTTGGGGTCTGAGGGGTGTCCTGGAACTAATCCTCTGTAGATACTGAAAAATGACTGTGTTTGTGTGCACGCGTGCAAGCATGTGCATCTGTATGTGTACATAGAGATTTTTTTTTTAACTTGCTCTGAGACAAGTGAGAGTAGATTGCGAGATATTAACTGGACTTCTCTAGTTACTAAAATACATCTATGAAAGTCTAGGGCTTAGAAGAATTTAATCAAAAAAATAAAAATCATTGTATTAACTCTTAAGGATATCATGTAAATCAGAATGAGGGGTGGTCAGCTATGAAAGCGTGACAAGTAGATTTACACAGAAACAGTAGTTTTTTTGTCCTATATGACCCCCACTTTGCGCCCCTCCCCAAGAATCTAATTATATACCACAAAGAAGAACTACATAAGCAGTTGAGACACCAAAAGAACACAGAAATTAAAAATATTACATAAGTCCAGGGGAGGAGGGTTATACATGAAAATGATGTTTAAGTTAGCTCTAAAAAGATTTTCATCTTACATATCCTTCTTTGCTTTTTAAACACATATAACTGTAAATTTAATTTTCTTCCCTGTTAGCTCTATGCTAGTTAACACAAAACCACAGTGCTATTAAGATACACTATGCCTTCATCAAATTGCTGTCTTTATCTGTTGACAGTTGCTAGGTTTGTGATTATGTAAACAGATAAATGCTAAGTAAGTTTTTGTTTAAAGTTATTAAATACTAAAATATGAAGTACAAAATTGTGAGGAAAACATTTTTTAAATGTTTAAACTCTCTGTACTATTTTTGCTACTTCTTGTGCATTTAGAATTACTTCAAAATAAAAAGTCAAAAATGAAAGAAAAAAATTCTAACATATGGTGACTGTAAAAACATTTGGAAAATACAGAATGGTATTAAAAAAAACACCATTAGAGGTATAAAAATTAAGTTTACCTATAATCTGGAACACAATCGTGAAGTGGGATATTTTCTTAAGTATCTTGATAAGTTAAAATTTAAAAACTGCTAAAAACAAGTCTGAAAAATTAATAGAAAAATCATTTACGAGAAAAAGAATTCCCTTTAACAATCTAAAATGTATATCTTTGGAAGACAACATTTTAAACGATGATTTCAATATGTGATTATTTCAATCCACTTGTAATGCCCGAAACATAAGTTTCTAAAAATTAAAGAAATCAAGCAAAGTGTAAAATCTATTTATTTATTTACCCAATAGTTTTTTATAAAGTATAGATTTTGACATAAATTAAAATGTAACCTATAACTGCTATTAATTAACACCCCAAAATTTAAAGTCAAGGGTAGATCTGGTTCCAATGAAAACTGAAAATCTGCATGAAAATGAAAATTTAGTGAGTGTATGTGTTTAAGTAAGTAAAGCTTGGACAGGAGAAAGATCTGAGGGTAGGGTGGAAAAGGGAGCAAAATGCCAAGAGAAGGACAAAGGCAGAAAGACTGTCAGACAGAACGAACAGCAGTGAGGGTGACTGGGAGAGATACGAATTGGAATAGAGAGGTAGGAAGAAAGAGGCACAGAGAGTAACAGGAAAGTAAGAGAGAAAGAGGGAAGGGGTAGGAGGAACAGACAGAAAAAGGGGAAAAAGGAACATTTAGAACCAGAGACAAAGGGAGAGGGAAAGATCGATGATAGAGAGAAAAAGGGAGAGACAAACAGGGAGGTACAGACAGCTAGCCAGAAGAGATACCAGGGATAGGGAGAGCACAAGACAAGTAGAAAAGACGGACACACATACACATATACTGATAGACTGATTCATTCAGAGAGGAAGCGAGACACTTGAGACATCAGGTAGAGATGGAAAGAAAGAAAGGCAGAGAGACCTAGACAAGATGTGAGATCAATGGGCTGGGGGCGAGAGAGGGAGAAGACAGACAGGGAGAGGCAAACACTCAGAGACACACGCGTGCATGCACACGGCAAAGGGGAGTAGAGACAAACAGAAACCTAAAGAAATGAAAAAAAGAAAAGATTATAAGACGGAAAAAGTAAAATGTGACAAAGGATGTATAAAACAAGTTGCAGGCAAGAATTGAGAGTATGTGCTATTTTTTCCTTTTGTAGTTCTCAACATAAAACTTGAAAGAAAACCTGAAGCTTAAAAAAGAAATGATGATGAAATTCTCCTGGCATGAGATGGAAATAATGTACCCAATAAAAGGCCTTACTTTTAATAACAGCTATTACTATTTTCATGATCTTAATTACTTATATAGCTGCAAATCAGAAAGAAATAAAAGAGGAATAATGATATTAAGCATTGATAAAAGGTCCTTTAGTGATTTTCTTCTTATATCCTTTAAAATGGAGATGAGTTATTTCTCAAAATCAAAGCAGTTGCTTCACATGGAGAAGGGGAGGATTGCAAATATCAGAGCAATATGAAATACTGTTAAATTTTTGACTAATTCCAGGTAAAAAGCAAGCAAAACTTAAAAAAAAAAACAAACCTTTCAAACAAGTCAGTTTTATTTGGTATTTCCTATACTGTGAGATTCTAGTTTTGAAGAATCATAAAATGTCAAAGTAAATGTTAGTTTTCAGACAGTGTGGTTAGAAATCAGATAGTTTAAAAATATTAGTTGATTAGCATTTGCTCTTTTGCAATGTAATATTTAATTATGCTAAGCATAGCAATGACAGATCTAGGTTTTGCTCTGTTATAAGCACTTTAAAATTATTCTACCTCTTTCCCTGAAAAGGGTATAAAAATTTAACATCAATTTTGAAAGTTAAGTTCTTAGTAAGAAACTAAGAAAATTTAAGAAAATTTCCAAAAGAAGAATCTCGTCCACACTACTCATTCCATAATGAATTTTTAAAATTGAACAAGCCATAGAGTGTGTCTATTTTAGGATGAACCAGAAAGAGAAGTCATTTTTTCTACTGACAGTTTGTTCTGCTATACACAAATAACGACGAGCATTCATAGAAACTGTTTTATCAATAAGGTACAAAGAGTATCACAAATTTGGGGGATAGGGGAGAAGGAACTTGTACTACATCTGAGAAGTATGACTTCTACTCCTCATTCTATCAACCTAAACAAATACATCTTTGCAAAAATAAACAAAAACTTTGGATATGGAGATTTTGCCACACATGCCCCTAGCAAAAATTATGGTATTAAGTGAACAGAAATAACTTCATATATTTAATTACCTTTTGTACACATTTAGCGAATGAATCAAGAGTCACATACCTTCATTGTATTGGCATTTGCTTCATTATACAGAGTGAATGAAAATGTACTTTCCATAGTATCTGTAAACTGATGCTCTGCATTGCTCCTACAGAGCTCACCGCACACACAGCCAGCTGATTAGTCAGGCATTGAGAGAGTGCTGCTAGAGCAGTCTAAAGCACTTGCTGAGGACTCAGAGACAATAGAAAGTCAACAGCTGTATGTTGTGATGTCAGTAACTCTCTAGCCAGTCACCACCCAGAATATCTGAAACGCATCAGAAGCTATATTGAGCTCTTCATTAGCAATTCAGAAGCAATGATGCAAAAACCCATGAAACTGTGAATGTGCAAAGACTGTCAGGATTTTTGAGATTTCTTGCTGTTAAAATTCTGTTGCATACCGATGCCTGACCTCACACTGATGAAAGAAGGTGAGATCATGACATTTTCCTCTAATTCCATAATGAACAAGATGTATGGAATCTAGGCATGGCTTAATATATCAGATTTTAAATAATCTTCTTTGACACTTTAATATCAATAACAAAAAGCCTAAAATAAAATCAAAGACCATCTGTCTACAAAACCTGACATCCTATGTTACTTTTGCATCTTCAAACTGACTTAAATGTCACAAAGAAAGAAAAGGCATTAAGGGCATAATTCCTTGTTTTTAAATTTGTTTTTGCTAAAATTAAAACGAGCTTGCTTATTCTGGCAAGAGCATTACTTCTTCATACCAACAGATGGAGATAATAAGAGAACTGCGATCAGAGGACAATCCTGCCTTGTGTCAGATGCCTGTTGTCTATATCAGCTCAAGTGTTGAACTTACAAGAAAAGGAATCAATAGCAACAAAATTTAAAAAACTCAACGTTCAATAACTATGAAAATAAAGACAAAATAAAATGTAGAAAATAGGAAACACATTTTATCAATTGGGTGAAACACTGAATAAGAAGATATGTGTGTGTGTGTGCGCGCGCGCGTGCGTGCGTGTGTAATTCTAAACATTGATTTTTGTGATAGCTGGGTAAAGCACATGCCTGTTTCTCATTATGTGAAACAAATATCATACTTTCCATAAGCATCAGGAATGCTGTAAGAATCCTATCAGACAAGACTCAAACATTACCTGTATCATATGAAGAAACAAAATATACTAACCAGAAATACTTTTCTTTGCCACTAAAAGGTTATCTTATAGTTTGTATAATCCTACATCTAACAGATTAATAGTACTCTGTATACCAGCTCAGCAAACAGCGAAATAAGACACTGACTTTATAACTTGAAAATGTTACTGCCTTTTCAAAAACAGGCTCTATTTCAGCCTTATAAATAGATTTGTTAATAATAGATATAAATCCACAAAATCTTCCCTGACTATTCAAACAACAAAGGTGGTAAGAGCGAATATCAGTGATTTTTATCTGAGAGATTTGACATTAAAATTTCCTAAAATCCTGCCTTACGATCCTAAAATCCAGTGTACGATCCTTTACTATGCCCTGCACTTTTTGGTTCCTAGATACTTGTAAAAGGTGAAAATCAAATACCAGCCTGAGCACTCAAAAACAACTATCCAAGACTCTGACTTCTACAGAAATGGTTACTACTACTATCAAAGGGTACAAATGATTTTTTCTCAGATAGTCTTTATTACTTAATATATTCAAGGCAGCTTTCCTTAAAAACTGTAAAAAGAGCTCATTAAAATGGACAATCTAAAATGCAGAATAATGGACAAATTGAAATGCAGGATAGTGAAGGAACCCACTTTCATTGTGGCAAAAAATTAAAATGAGTATTTCTACTTGTCAGAAAATTCAGAATAAATACACTTGGATACATGAATAATATTTCAAATGACTCTATTTCTCTGAGTTTCAGAAACTGTTAGGCCTTATAAATCTAAGTAATTCCGAATTAGTGAAATCATAATTAAAATAATTTAAAATGCAGTTTTATTACTTTTAAGTATAAGCATGCTTCTAATTCTAAAGTGAAAGGACTTAGCTGTTAATAGTACACTCTTGATAACGAACCCTTAATTTAGGAACAACCTACAACCAGCTAGTAAGACACAACACCTTCATTATTATTTTTGGATACAGTATTAATTACATAAATTAGCTTTCTCTGTCCTCTGTAAGTGTTTGATACAAATAGTAAAATAGATTTAGAAAGGTTTCATATGATATCTTGGAATTGTGCTTAAAACATGCTGTCAAGGTCAGGTAACAGGAAAATCTTTCAAAGAATAAATCCTGAAAAAGAGAAATATGAATTAAACAAATTGAAGTTTGTGTTTGCATCTCAAATTTGGTACTGCATTTCTTAGAATGCTCAGCAATTTCATCTGCAAAAACAGAAGCACACTGATTCTATTAACACAGTGTTTAACTGTAGTTATAAGGTAAAGAGATAATTCCCAACTGAATTACAGAACTAGGGCAACGATGTGACTAATAACAGAAATTTAATTGTCTAAATCTAATTACTGACACTGTTGATAAACTTTCTAAACTTTTTGGTGCCTTAGCACTTAAATTACTTTTTAAGTGCTCAATCTTTAAAGCTGAAAATAACATTTGAACCTAATTCTCTAACATATTACCTAAGACATTCTAAATAAGAGTAAATGATTCTCATTGCAAAGGGCCATCTTATGGCAACTAATTTTGAGAAATTTAACATTTTAACATTCTACTTAGAAGTAGAAATCAGTATTTTGCAACAATAAATGTGGTTATAACCACTAATCTAATAACAGATTCTGGCAAGGATCATGAATAGATGACAAAAACCTAATGGATGAAAGATTGTTATTGAACAAGATATTTTTAAATTACCAATAACTTTACTTTCAAAGAGAAAAAGGATGTTTACAACCAGCAGACTCTACCTTGACCAAATTTAACATCATCAGTATGACAGGCTAACACTATATACCTCCTGATGTAATAAGGGACAAAAAAATTACCTATGTAGTTTTCCTCTTGAAGTATTTTTTCTAAATCTAATCATAAGAAAATGATATAACGAATTTAGACTGTGGACCATTCTACTGAATAGTTAGCTTGAACTCTTCAAATACCAGTTTTATGAAAGAAAAATAGGCAAAATTATAAAAGACTTAAGAGATACAACAAATTTAAAATGTTATCTATGACCAGATTCTGGTTTTTAAAAAGCTACGAAGGACATTTAGAGCATAAATATGGCTAATATATTAACTAATATTTTATCAATGTTAAATTTTGGAGGTGTAATAAAAAATATACTAACCAAAGGGAGGGGGGAGGTGGAGGGAGGAGTGCTATATTTACTGTAGCATTTTAACAAATCTTTTAAACTGTACTTTTATTAGGATTATTATTTTTTACAATGCTATGAAAGGGGGACAGGGAGGCTATTATTACATAGCAATACCTATTAGCAAATTTACTATATTCTTCTTTTGAAGACTATGTAATTTGAAGTAAAAATACTTCATTTTGAAATGTTAAAAACAGGATGCAGAGGGTATTATCCTGCTAAGAAAGGGTTCTTTCTGCTATTCCATGCCTAACAGTGTGGGTTTCTGCAACACCACCCACAACCCACTCTTTGTTTTGAGTAAGTTAGTCCCCCGAAGTGGTATTTATTTTGTGTTAGAGACATATACTAATAGTCCAGGGACAAAAGATGACCAAGGCATTTGAATCCTAGAAATTTCCTCATTCTAATAAAATTCTGCTAGTTTTAATGAAAGTAAAATTACAATAACACCAATGGAAGAAATTAATTTCTTATGGTCTATTTTTATTTTCCAGCCAGAATAGCCCACTCGATAAAAACACTTGTTTCTACAATCATCAATAAACAATAAAAGTACAAAAATCTTGACTCTTGGCTCAGTCAAGATACTTCTATTTATATCATACATCTTTAGTAAAATGTTTTTTGTTTTATGAAACGACAGAATTTTACATCTGAATGGATCTCAGAAGCATTCTATCTAGTTTACACCTTATTTCATAGCTCAGAAAACTAAAGCTCAGAAGTGGCATGAGTGACATGATGACTGTCTTAAAATAAACTAGATAGCAGTCTTAGCATAAAAGCTAATCAGATTAAGTAACAACTTTCTATCACACATTACTCAGAAGTGGCCCAATATTAACCTAGCCTAACCTTTGGGTTGTTTGCTCTTATTGGATTTGATAAATTGCAAAGGTGGATAATGTAAACGTGAAGGGATTATGCCCCTCATGGGATGAATTCCTTTCATCTTTGGAACCATAAAGTTCATTCAGAGACTGCTTTTTCCTTATGTTCTGTTGTAATGAGTCTCCAACTGTCCTAATACTTAGATTTTGATGCTAGGTAGCATTTTTAACATATGCTGCACCTGTGATTTTCTCCCCCCAAATGAAAGAATTTCATGACTTAAGTATTTCCTGACCAATACACATGCAGTTCGATTTAAAAAATATATAACATGTATTGAATGTTTCAGTTTGATCGCCTAAGATTAATGTCAATACATTTTTATTTGTTAATATTACTGAAACATGGCATGTGTATCTCACACCTGTCAGAATGGCTACCATCAATAAATCAAAGAATACGTGCTGGCGAGGATGTAGGGAAAAGGGAACCCTCATACACTGTTGATGGGATTGCAAATTGGTACAGCCATTATGGAAAACAGTCTGGAGGTTTCTCAAAAATTAAAAATGGATGTATCTTTTGACTCAGCAATTGCACTTCTGAGTATTTATCCAAAGAAAAGCAAAACAATAATTCGTAAAGATCTGTGCATCCATATGTTCATGGCAGCACAATTTACAATAGCCAAGATATGGAGGCAACCTAGATGCTCATCAACAGACAACTGGGTAAAGAATCTAAGGTTCATATACACAATGGAATATTACTCGGCCATTAAAAAAATTAAATCCTACCATTTTCAACAGAGATTATTATGCTGAGTAAATAAGTCAAACAAAGATAAATACCATTTGATTTCCATATAAATACCATATGATTAAATACTTATATGCAGAATCTAATGTATAAAAAGAAACTAATCAAAAACAGACTGACAAATATAGAGGATAATCTGGTGACAGCCAGAGGGGATGGGGATTAGGGGACTAGGAGATGGAATGAAGGGTTAAAAAAGTACAAATCAGTAGTTGATAGATGGTTACGGGGACTGAGAGCACAAAAGAGGGACTGCAGTTAGTTTTAATGTAAGGGCTAAGTGGAGAACCAGAGGAGAAAAAGCAATTAGGGGCATTGTTTCATAAACTATATAAATGTCTAACCAATATACTGTATACCTGAAACTTAATTAAATAAGTAAAATAAACGAATAAATAAATGTGGTGTATGTAGTATGCCAGGTAGTGAGTATGGTGCAAATATTAATTAGTTCTCATGACAATAATCCTAAAAGAGACATTATTATCCTTAGTTTAAAGCTGAAAAGACGGAGGTACAAATAGATTAAGTGACTTGTCTTTGTAGTGTTGGTGTAGTGCCAAGGAAGAGTAAGAGTTAAAAATGAGGCTGAAGATTTAAGCAGGAGCAAAAGCCTTGTGAGTGAAATTTAAGAGCTGGAATTTTCCCGAGACTAATCAGAGAGACAATAAAGATATCAGGTTAGTGACATGAACAGATTTTTCATGGGGGTGGGGGTAGGACAGCTGATATCACATAAATGAATGAGCCCTCTAAAGGACAGTGTATACAGAGAACAAGCAAGGAGTTGAAGACTGAGTCCTGTGGAATAAAATATTTTATTTATATCAAGTTTTGATAATACTGCAACAAATATATCAATAATAATACATGTATCTTGTGAGTCTATTCATCCTTAGTTCAAATTGTGACAGACCTGATAGCTAGCAAAGGTTGCTGTATTATTAAAATCTACCTGGTTTTTAAGTTCAGGTAACAAGAGTTCAGGCAGCAAGAGATACCAAAACTTTATGTTTTTAAAAACATTTTTTGGAAATAATTTTAGACTTGGGGAAAATTTGAAAAATAGCAAAATACTGTATATAGTTCTTTTGACTTCCCTAATAACGTGTTTCATAATTATAACACAATTACTGAAATCCACAAATTAACACTGATAAAATACTATTATCTGATCTATAGACCTTATTGAAATTCCTTAAGAAAATGAAAAATCCAGTTTTCCACCAATATTCTTTTTCCTGATCTAGGATCCAACTCAGGATTTCATACTGCATTTAGTTTCCTGTCCACTTACTCTCCTCCGATCTTCGACGGTCCCTCAGATTTTCAGTCTTTCATGAAATTTGTAATTTTGAAAAACGCTGGTCAGTTATTTCGTTGAATGACCATCAATTAGGGCTTGCATTCATTATGTCTTCTCCTAATTAGATTAAGAGTATTAACTTGTGGTAAGAATACCACAGCAGTGAAATTGTGCCCTTCTCAGGGTATCATATTTGGGTATACATGATGTTGACAGGTTTTATAACTGATAATTTTAACTTTAATTACCTGGTTAAAGTCAGGTGTCTGCTAGGTTTTTCATAGTTATTATTTTCCCCTTTGTAATCAATTCCTCTGTAAGGAAGCACTGTCCCTTCTCTCCATTTATGTATTTATTTATATGTATGAATATTTGGATATATATTTTATTCTGTGGATTATAATCCAACACTTCCATTTTTAAGATTACTTTCTGGTACCACACATTGTTCCAGGTTCATCTTGCATTTTCCTTGCCTTAGCTTTAGACTTAACCATTTCTTCAAGGATCCACAGTTCCTTTTTCTGGAGAATAATATTTAGAGAAGATCTGGGTACTCATGTGCTCACTGAGACTAGGGTCTCACTGCTTTGTCTCTCTCAAGACAAAGCTAGGACACACACATTCACACACCTATATTTATTTCTGTATTTCTGCATCTGCACTATATTAAAAAACATGGGTTCATATGGATACCTTCAACTACAGAGAAAACAAGGTTCAATTCCATCTATTCTTTTCATCTGTAACTGCTTACTCAACGGCATGAAATCACACTTTCATTATCTGGAATACATTCAGTTATTTGTTCAATCTCAGTATAAACGAAAGTCAGTTTCCGAATCCCTAATACCTCTGTGAGCAACACATTTACTACAGATTATAATACTTGTTCTTTTCATCTTTAGTCGTAGAATACATAATCAAAATACCGTTTTCCAAAGTTCGTTCCCTTTCTTCCCTACTCAAGTCAGTTTGATTATGTTGTTCATTTCCAATAGAGTTAGGTTCATTTGTGTTTGTATTCCATCTTGAAATCCATCCCCTCACCACCCACCACATACCCATCGAGATGGATTTTTATTTATTTTTGAAGAGTATGTGAAAAACTATCAGAGTTCTAAGAGTCACAGTTATACAAAAAAAAACAAAAAATGTAGTTGGAGAAGTGTTGCTTCCCTCTCATCCTTAGTACTCATTCCCATTACATCCAATCTTTCTACCCTCTTCCCACTCATTTCCTACAGGAAACCAATTTCAATAGTTTCTGGTTTTTTTTTTTTTTAACTCTTTTCTTAATCGCACCGTAACAGTTCCGAGATCGTCCTCATTCTTTCTTACAGCTGCATATTACTCTATTGTGTGGCTGTATCATAATTTATTCAGCCATCCTTCTGTATGGGCACTTCAATATTTTGCAATCACAAACACTCCTAAAATGAATAAATTTGTGATGCTGAAGGGAGTCTTTAGAGAAGATTCCTAGAAGTGGGATTGTTGGGTCAAAAGTACATATGTAGATTTACTAGGCACTGATTAATTACCCTCCACAAGAAGGGCTATGCCTGTTTGCCCAGCAGCATTGTATAACAAGGGTGGCTACTTCCCAACAGTCTTACAATAGATCACGCTGCCATTCTTTTTAATTTTTGCCATTCTGATAAGAAACGGTATCTCAACACTGTTTTACTTTGTATTTCTCTAATTTTGAGGGTTTTTTTTTTTGTATTTAAGGCTTATATTTACATTATTTGTGAGTTGTCCATTCATTTTTTTTCCGTTTTTCTATCACATATTTGGTCCTTAGTCAATTTTTTTTTTTTTTTGAAGGGGCATCCTTCAATTACTAAGAGTTCTTCATATATTAGAGATATCAGCTTTTTGTATATGTGGAAACATTCTGTCTTAGTTTGTTGGCTGTGTTTTGACTTTTTCATGGTGGTTTTGCCATGCAAAATTTTCTTATTTTTATGTAGTCAATTTACCAGCCTTTTACTGATTCTGGATTTTGAGCCGTAGTGAGAAAGTCTTCCCCTGCTCCAAGGTTAAAGGAAATCTCATGCTTCCTTCTAGTACCTGCATTATGTCTATCTTTCTCCCTTCCCCCTTCTCTCCCTCTCTGTCTCACATTTAGATTCTTAATCTATTTGGAGTTTATTCTTTTATTTCTTCTGGTAACAACTTTATTGATATATAATTCATATTACCACACATTTCAACTATTTAAGTATCTAATTTAATAGTTTTTAGCATATTTATAGAGTTGCATGACCATCACCACAATCAACTTTAAAGCATTTTCATCGCCCCCAAAAGAAATATTATACCTTTCAGCAATCATTCCCCTTTATTCCAAACTTCCTCAGCCCCTGGCATCCAATAATCTACTATCTGTTGTTGTAATCTGCGTATTATAGATATTTCATATAAATAGAATACAATATGTGGCCTTTTGTGACTGCCTTATATCATTAAGCATAATTTTTTCAAGTTGCTTCCATGCTGTAGTATATATCAGTATTTTTTATTGCTGTATAATACTTCATTGTATGGATATACCACAGTGATTTATCCATTTACCAGCTGATAGACATTTAGGTGGTTTCTACTTTTTGGCTATTATGAGTAATGCTATGAACATCTTTGTACATATTTTTATGTTGAATTTATTCATGTACAAGATGTAGATCTAATTTTATCTCTTTCCAAATGGCTACACAGATATCCTGGCACCACTTGTTAAAAAGTCCATCTCTATCTCACTGATTTGAAATGCTGCCTTTATTTTTTCCATCTGAACCTTGGTTTGTTTCTGGGCTTTCTATTCCACTGCTCTATTTGTTTATTCAGGAGTCAATAGGACACTGTTTTAATTATATAAGTTTTATAGTACAGTAGTTGCCTTTATCCAATGTTTCACTTTCCTGGGTTTCTGTTACCCGTGGTCAACTGAGGCCCGAAAATATTTAAAGGAAATTTTCAAAAGTAAACATTTCAGAAGTTTTAAATGACACATTGTTCTGAGTAGCTAATGAAATCACACACTGTCTACTCTGTCCTGCCCAGGAGATGAATCAATCCTTTGTCCAGCAGAGCCACACTGTATGTACAGGACAGTAAGATATTTTGAGAGACCACATTCACAGAACTTTGTTTACAGTATATTTTCATAATTGTTCTATTTTACTAATTATTATTGTTAGTCTCTTACTGTGCCTAATTTATAAATTAAACTTTATGATAAGTATGTATAGGAAAAAACATACATATATATGGTTTGGTATTACCTATGGTTTCAGGTATCCATGGGGAGTCTTGGAATGTATCCTCTCCCAGATAACTGGGGACTGCTATACATGTTTTAATGTCTAGCAGAGGTAGTCCCAACTGGCAGTTTTCCTTCACTGACATCTTTATAATGTCCAATCATACTATTCAAGTCCACTCTTGTGGCTTTCAAATTTTTACAAAAAGTATATAGCTTTTGCATATTTAATTTTATTCCTAAGTATTTAATCTTCTTTGTTGCTATTGTATGTGGGTTTTTTCACTACCCTATGACTGCTACCTGGTAACTGTTTGTGTATATGATGCTATTAATTTTTCTAAGTTAATTTTATATCCTACTACCTTACTGAATTCTTTTTATTGTTTGAATTAGTTTTAGCAGTGATCATCTAGAGTTTTTTAGCTACACTACCATACAATTTGAAAGAGACAGTTTTACTTCCTTAGTCTCATGCCTCTGATTTCTCATCTAAATACTGGTTAATACCTCTATTACAATGTGGACTATTAGTGGAGACTGTGGGACTTGCCTTGGTTTTTGTATACTGTGTAAATACTTCAAGTTTTCTGGCTTTAGGACTAAGGTATGGATTTAAAAAAACATTTTTCTAAAGTATTTTACAATTCCTATTTTCTTGAGCATATACATGTGTGTTTTATTTTCATCATGAATGGGTGAATTTTTATTATGGGCTCTTTTAGTACCTATGGAGATAAAAGATTTTTCTTACCAAATCTATTAATATGGAATATGATATTAATGGGTATTCTAATACTGAACCATCTTTGTATTCCTGGAATACATCTCCCACAGTCATGGATATTATTTGATAATAACAATGATGTTATTTTATTACTTTTGTTATCAATATTTGTAAGGGATATTAGTTTGTAGGTTTTTTTTTTTTTGTGCTTTTCTTATTAGGCTTAAATATCAATACTATATTTGCTGTATATAAAAAATTAGGAATCTTTCTATCATTTTCAATGCCCTAAAAAGAATTTGTAGAATTCCTCTGTGAAACCATCTGGTATTTTAGCTGATGCCTTTTATTGGCGTAATTTCTTAGTAACATTCTTTATTTCTTCAATAGACGTTGGTTTGTTTAAATTTTCTAACTCAATTTTGGTAATTTGCATTTCCCTTGGATATTATTCATCTAGGTTTTCAAATTAATTTCTGTGAGGTTTGGTATAGTCTTGTGATTTTTAAATACAAAAAACTGCTTTCAATGGTTATTTTCACCCTTGTTAATCTTGCATATTTGTGCTATTCCTTTACATGATCAAGTCGGCTAGTGATTTTTCTATTTTGATAATTAAAAATTAATAATACGAATTAGGTCTACTGTTTTTCTATTCTCTACCTCATTCATTTCTATTTTTATCTTTATTATTTCCTTCCTTATGCTCTCTTTAGGTTTACTTTGCTTTGTTTTCAGATAATTTCTATTTTAATGGTGCCCCCTTCTGTCAATATTGCAAAGTCCAGATATTTCAGCCAATTGTTTTGTTCTGGGAGAAGTTGGTTATGAACCCTGCAATTTTACAGTTCTCCTTGTTTTGCTGGATTCCAAATTTCTTCCCTTTGCTTTACTCTCCCTTTATCATCCAAATGCCAAAGTGTGCTCTCCCTTCCTTACATGCCTTTTTGTTTACCTTAGAAGTTATGCATTTTTAAGTCCCTTCCCTATAGTCCCTACTCAGATTTTGATCTTTTTTTTTTTTTCCTTTTAGAATTTTCAGGGTGGACTTCAGCTTTCTGGTATTTAGATTGAGCTCAGCTTCCCTTTCTATTTAGTTTCCTCCCCCTAAACCCTTACCCCACTCTTTTTTGCCTTTGCCACAAAGTCTTGTGGCAGGCAGGAATGGAATTAGAGTGAGATCTCATGCTGCATTTGGTGATATTTTTCTTTTCTACTTCAAGTTATTTAAAGTCTTACATTCTCTCAAATTATGTGATGTCTTCAAATTTTTTAGAGATTTGTTTTTCTTATTCTATATTTTGTTGAAGAAAAATCAGGAGGTGATAAAAGGATGGCCACCATTATTTTCACTTATATTTAAGTCCCCTCCCCCCAACCTTTATTTTTGGTAACCGCTTTACTGAGATATAATTCATATACCATATGATTTGCCTATTTAAAGCCTATGACTTAATAATTTTTAGTATAGTCAGAGTGTTAACTATCACCACAATTAATTTAAGAACATTTTCGTCACCCCATAAAGAAACCTGTACTGTTTAGCTATTGTCTCATAATCCCTACACCCCCCACCCAGCATTGAACAATCACTAATCTACTATCTCTATATATTTCCCTATTCTGGACATTTCATATAAATTGTTTTTCATTTGTCAATAGTATACATTTAGGTTGTTTCCATCTTTTGACTACCATGAACATGCTGCTATGAACATTCATGTATGAGCTTTTGTGTAGAGATATGTTTTCATTTTTATTGACTACATATATACCTAAGAATCGAACTGCTGGGTCAAATGGCAAATTTGTATTTCCCCAAGTGGCTGTGCAATTTTATATTCCCACCAGTAGTATAGGAAGGTTCCAATTTCTCTACAACCTTGCCAGCATTTATTATCTATCTTTTTGATTACAGCCATCCTAGTGGGTATAAAGTGTTATCTCATGGTAGTTTAGATATTCATTTCCCTTGATGGCTAATTGCTGAGTATCTCTCCATGTGTTTATTGGCCATATATATATATATATATCTCAGATCATTTGCCTATTTTAAAATTAGGTTATGTGTCTATATATAAAGAATTGTAAGAGTTCTTCATGTATTTTCTGTATACAAATCCCTTATCAGATAAATAATTACAAATATTTTCTCCATTTCTATGGGTTGTCTTTTCACTCTTTTAATAGTGTCATTTGAGATACAAAACTGTCAAATTGATGAAGTTCAATTTATCTTTATCTGACATATTTGAAAAACAATTTCTAACAAACATTTTCTATAACAAAAACCATATTAACTCTATGAATTCTGGTAGTATGGACATGTGTTAAAGAACAATGTACAGTTATTTTGGAGCTTAAGAAAAGTTGGTCAAAGAAAGCTAATAAGGTGTATATTGACTTTTTTGAGGGGTAGAAAGGCAATTTTTGATAAAGTCATTACCTGAAAGAGTCTTCCTGAAAGGAATTTGGCCACAAAAGACACATATATCAAAAGTAGTTTTGAAAATGAGACAATATAGAGGAATCAAAGACCAAAGCACCTGGAATAATGAAAATGTACAACTGATGCCATGCAAGAGCAACAAGGTCTCTGGCAATATTGATGAAAAGCTTTATCATACATCTCTTTGCAACAATGTCTCTGAGAATTACTTACTTTCTTCTTATTTTCATTTCTACAATTTTTGAAAAAAAACCCAAATACTATAAAGGGAAATTGATTACTATTCTTGCACTAGTTGTAGGATACATAATGTAATCAATAAATCTTCTTGTCTGTTTTGCAAAAATGGTTTCTGTCCATTTGGGTACATGAAGAAGTTTTCCAGGTGTTGATCATCACCTTCTTGGTTGATAATTAAGTTATACAGAATAGATTTCTGAAAGGATGAAGGTAACCAATTATGCTACAGACATCTAATCACTAATCATGAACAAATAAAAGATATTTTTTTTTTGCCAAGTGTATGGACCAAGGCAGTATTTGCTTATGCACTTCTAAATTACAGAGACATCATCACACATGCAAAATAATATTTTACGATTATACGTGACATTCGACATCCAAATCACTTAACTTGTAGAGCAAATAACAATGTCAGAGAATTAATCCAGAATCAACTGGTGAAACACAAGCTTAAGTGGTAGAAAATAAATATAATTTAGTTGCTTAAATCTTAAAACTACTCATCTCAAATACCTTATTATATAAAAGAGCTGTTGAAATAGATTAAAATTTAACAGCGGACAGACAGAGTCCTCTAATTCTTGAACAAAAACAACAAAAGGACAAAGCTAATGTTTACAGAGGGTTTACGATGTGACAGTTTATTCTAAGCATTTCCTATGAGGCAAGTAGTATAAGTATTCTTAGAGTTGAGAAAATAACCTAAGAAACAGGTTAAGCAATTTGTCTAAGGTCACACAGCTAGTGAGTAGTAAAGCAAGGACTTGAAGGCTCTACAGTCCATGTGCTTAATTACTTTAATATGTCACCTATTTCTCTGTGACTGTGTAATTTTAAACATCTTCTACATTCTTAATTGGTATAATTGACAAATGTTACCATCTATTATCATTTGTTCCTTTTTATATAGTACAGAGTAGGGCAAGTCTGGTCCATACGCTCTAGAATATTAAGCCAGTGGAAATTAAAAAAAAAAAAACAGCATCCAAGGTAAAATCTGCAGGACTTGGTAAGTGACTGGACTGGAGAGGATAGAGAATGTAAACACAATGCTCAAGTTTCTTTCCTGGGCAACTGAGTGTACAGAGTTAAGGTTTGTTAAAATCAGGATTCCCTGAAGTGGGGGTAGGGGAGCACAAAGTCTTCTCTTTGCTGTCCCCTGGCACATTCTTTGGCTTTCAAGGCAGAGAAATCCCAGGACTGAATGGTTAGACTTCTTATCTACTTGAGCTGTTTTCCTAAGTGGCAACTGTTCTCTTAGAAGACAAGTGATAACTCCTTATCTCCTTCTAACAGCTCATTGATATTCCCTTTGCATAGGTTTCTTTTAATGAAAAAATAAATTTAAAAAGTATTGTTATACTTATATCAACACTGAATTTCATTTCAAAGAGAAAAAAGAAAAAGACAGAACAACTACATTCAGAAATAAATGAGACCGGTAGATGATTCTTGGGCATGGTTTAACTCTTCAATGAGAATGAGCTGTTATAAATACAATTCTACTTTAGACATTTAATTAAAAATGAAAAGAGTTAAACTTTACCTTTTTAAAGGAAAGATATAATAGCTTCATCTTAATATACAATGGATACTCCGCTCTGCTGGTGTGTATGTGTATCAGCTTTACCATTCCTGGCAGTATATCAGGCAAGCAGTAAACCCCTGGCCCCCTCCCCAGCAGTGGTAAAAAGATTACACTGAGTGTGAAAAGTAAAGCTCACGTGTTATGTGCATGCTCATACACAATGTAATTATCCATCTTTGGGAATAAATCAAGTTACTGTCTATAAATATGAGTTTAATAGCATGCAAAAGACATAGGTGTATAATCTCAAGGAGTGAGTACTAATTAATTATATTGGGCCCTGACCAGACCAAGTCTATAAAGAGAAGCAGGATGGTTAGGTATAATAGGGATGACCAGACTATGGGCTACAGATTGCTAGGAAGCCTCTCAGTTACAGCACGGGATTCATACATCCATCTATATCCCAAGCACAAACACTGATCCTTTTGAAATTAATAAGAAATTCTTTCACAACTGAAGAAGTTGAGAACCTGACTGTGAAGGCAAATACTTGAGCCAGTAGTACCAATCCCAACAAGGGAGAAACCATCTTGCTCAGGCCTATATACTTGCCTGTAGAAATATACAGGAATATATGTTTCCTTCACTAAGACACATATATTCCTACCAGACCAATCAACTCACTTTAATCCGAGCCCATGCTCACCAAACAGCCTTCTAATTATAATTTGGCTAACCTATAAAGACTAACCTGAAGAAAATTCACTGGTAATGCTGACAGGAGCAGAATTCGACTCTCACAATGAATTAATAATTTGACATCCAGATTCTATTCAGTCTCTGTAAACTTCATTAACATATATAACCTGAGCACCTGCTTTACTTTATGTGAGTCAATAAAAACAAAATTTCTGAGTTTTCAAAGCTGAGGCCCCAAACACTAGACTTGTGTAAATCTACCAACATAAATGTTATTTTGTGAGGTCTCTTGGCAGTATCACTCTTAGCTATAACTCATTCCCCATTTCTAATAGAGGGAACATGTAAAATAATAACAAGGGTTTTATACATATCCTAGATAAGTATTCTAAAGCAACTGCCAAATTTACAAAGGAAGAAAAAAATCTAGTGCTTTATTTACTTAAATAGTGTGTCTAGCTCAGGCAGAATAGTTATTCAGGAGAGTCTTTCAGCTAAAATAACATGCAAGCATGAATCATAAATTATTTAAGAAAATTTTAAATTTTATTATACATATATCTGCATTTAAGTTCCAAACATATCTTTTTATTGCACAAGGCAATAACTTAATTTATTCTTATATTCGAAATTGCAGACTCTTCAGTTAACTCTGTGCAGCAATTTCTAGTAACAAAAATTTAATAATTACTATTAAAGAATGTTTTTTATTCTGCAAGAAAAAAAAGAACATACCTGTGAAAACTAGCATAAAAAATAAATATTTCACAGAAAAGAAATTAAAGATTTCTGATTAAAAAAAGCAAGTTTAAAAAACATTTTTCACTGGCAAGGATAGAAGTGAACTCTGCCAAGTACAAGGAGGGCCAAGAAAAATGGGCATTCTCACATACTGTTGAGAGTGAAAAATGGTCCAAAATTTTTAGAGGTCAATTTAGCAGTACATATCAAAAGCCTTATACTGAACACATCCTTTCATCTAGGAAGACCATGTAGAATAATTTTATACTAAAGAAAACGTTATAATGTATATCAATAGATAGCATTGTTAAAAGACTCAAAAACTATAAACACTATAGGATTAGCTGAGTAAACGGAAATACACTCACTAAGCTGCAGATATTCATTTATTGGCAGCGAAAATGAGGACATTTTAAGTAAAACAAACAAAGGAAAAAACAGATCACAAAACAGTTTGTACATTATAATTTGATTTTCTGTATTAAATTTTTAAAAAAATGACTTATTCATTTAGTGATAACCACTTGCCAGGAAATGTGAAAAAAATATTTTTAAAAGTCTGGAAGGATATATACAAAATGTTAACTTTTGTTTTCTCTGGATGATAGTAATTTGTTAGTGGTTAGTTTTTATATTTTTGTTTATATTTTACTTGTTTTCATGAACATATATTATGTATTTATTTATAAAAATATCAACAAAAATTTATGTGCTAGGACCTACACTTGTGGGAAACATGACTCTTTCAGACCTACCTTACTCTGCCCTTTTTATTTCTAAACACACAATACTTTGCACACAGTAAGTGGGTGACTGCTCATTAACTAACTTAGTGCCCAGAGGAGAACACATAATAAAGAACCAAACTGTAAGCATTAAAAATTACTTTAAGGTTAGTATTGCATAAGTAGCTTATTTTTTTATGATTGGTTTTTTCTCTCTAAACCAGGATTTTAAAGGTATTCCATTGGGCTTTGGGTACTTTCCCCACTCAGCCCCAGTTTATTTCAAAAATAGTAATTGCTAACATTTATTAAGTACCAAAAAAAAGGACCTGTTGTAATTTTATACCAAATACCTTACCAAAAATTTAAGATGGCTAACAAAGAGCCAAAGAATATATAATAAAATCACTCTCGCAAAATCAATCTCACCCAAAGGGAAGACATATGCTAACCACCAAAACAGTTAATACAGATATTTGACTGAGGATCAAATTCAAGTCTGAGCACTGTAGCAGAAAGGGCAAAAGGGACACAAGATAGGCACGTAGTTCTCATTCCCAGAAAAAGAGAAAACGTACTAAATCATTCTGAACAGAGAGAACGTTTCTTTCTTTAAAGGGTAATTCCTATATTTGCTTTGGCAGTGCATAAACAAAAATTAGATCATATGGTCCTTGCACAAGGATGACATACATATTCATGAATTATTACCCATGCTAAAGGTTTCAGGATACACAAATATCATCCCATAGACTGCTGTTGTAAGGGATAAATGAGGGAATCCAGTTGCTATCAGCCAAAAAAAACACTTGAATAGAAGACAGTTCTGCCGATCAAGGCTAAAAGTGAATAGAGAGTATGATTATTTTTTGTCAAAATTTAGGAGAGTGAAAGGGGGCATGCTGTTTTTGCTGGGCCATAAGTGTAAACTGGTACATGTAATTCACCTAGTTATCAATCTAATAACGAATGTTAAGGAGAAAGTAAAAGGAAGACACAGCTCATATATTTCTACCAGAATGAAATGAACATTGAATATTTACTTATTGAAGTTGAAATAGGAAGTTGACTTTTCCTAAAGATGAATTTGTCCCAGCCAGACAAGTTTAATTTATTAAATATGCTTAGTTTTAAAGATACCCACTAAAAGTACAGGATTAAGGAAGGGATAAAACAGTGAAAGCACCTAACTTAAGGTCTTCATATCATGTCTTCATGAACCTGAAGGTATAACTAAATCTGAAATGAACAATTTTATTTATAAAACTAAGGCAATAAAAGTTTTCAAAAATCTGGATATTGGTAAGTTATCTCCAATTTTGACAAATTTAAAGACTGATAAATTTCAGGTCAACCCCCAGCAAAATTACGGACTCGATTATTAGAAGAAAAGCAACTATAAAAATACATGATTGCTAATTACTAAGAATTAGGATAAAGTAAATCATATAATATTAACCTTCATATTTTTGATAGGGTTACTATATTGTGAATATACTACAGACTATATGCTATATGATTTCAAAAAAGTTATTAACCAAATATACTATGGAAGCTTTTTTGGGGATGATGCTCAAATATGCACTGGAAAATGCTGGCTAGAAAGATCAAATATAAGGATAATATTCACTTTTTGGAAGAACTACTTAAAGCTCACAAAGTTTGCAAATCTGATATCTCAGTCTCTCCCAAAGCCTGGATGTCCATATGCCTTACTCCTACTAACAGCCATTAGTAATCATCTGGGAAGGTACAGGAAGAAAACTAATAAAAGATGGATTTCATTATAACCACTTGAGTACCATATGATGTCCCAAGGTCTGTTTCTCCTTAAAACTAAATATCCTTAATTACTTTAATCATTTCCTCTGTGATACAGTTTCTAAACTTTTAGTCTTGCTATCCTGGTGACCATTCTTTTAGACTCTTGATTTTTCCTTTAAATTTTGGTTGCCTTTAATAGATGTGGTTGGACTGGCTCACAGTGCAGAAAAAAGATATACCTGCAATAAACAAACAGCCAAGTTTATAACTGGATTTTAAACTGTCATCTTACTGTTTTATACTAAGTTGATAGTCTTCTCATCAACTGACTCAAATCATCTTACCACTTATGCAACTATTTTTCCAAACTTGAATGTTTATCATATTCTAGTTTACATAACTTTTATTTTGAGTTTGATTTTTTTAAAAAAATCATTTAATATTTGCTTTCTCCTAAATACACAGACCAGGGAGACATAAAAACTATCTTAAGATAATAAAAAGCTGCCATAAATTTTAAACTTTACCCAGAGGTGAAAATGGAACAGATAAAATGGAATGAAGACCTGGCTCACTAAAAAAAGAGAAATGTTTCTTACAGACAGAGTTGTCCAACAATGGAAAAGGCCATTTCAGAATATGTGTGGTATGAGATACTTGACGTCAGAAGCATTCTTCAGGAATCTGGTGGGGTCAGGGAGTCAGATAAGATCAAGTTATACTGTGATAATTAACACCTACAATTCACTGGGTTAATAGAGACACTTGTGTCTCTTTCGTATCGTACCACACATTTGATACCAGTCAGGTCACTTCCTAGTACAGATGTTAGTATATTAGGAACCGTGGACTTTTTAATGGCTTTTTCATTTTTAAAGATTTGTGAAAACAACACAAAACAACAAAAAAAGAATATGTGACAAATGGTACGCAACCTGCAAAGCCTAAAATATTCACTATCTGTCTTCCATGTGGTGACTCAGAGATTTGGGCTACTTCCATCTTATGACTCCTTGCTTCTTTCTCTAAGTGGCTCTGCGAAATGAACACCTATCCTCCATGATAGTGCCTTCTCTTCACACTCCAAAAGAAGTCACATGGTACCACCTAACTGCAGTGGGGCTGGGAAATGTACTGTTCCAAATGCCCAAGGAAGCAGAAGAGTACCGGTATGGGAAAGTACTACAAGTCTCCACCACAACTGTATATTTTATTCTAACTCGAAGGGTTCTATGATTCTAAATATTTCAACTATAATTTTCATTTAGTATAAATCTTAAAAAGTTGTTTTAAATTTCATTTAGAAAGAAATGTATCAAAATATCACAGCTGATAGTAAAGTATAAATGTTTTATGTCTGAGTTAGAACTAAGACAAAGGAACCTAAGTATCATCTGCAGGATGTCTAGATTAAATTCTTTAGTTTACACAGCCTTCAATTTTTAGTATGTCCACAATGTTACTATTGAATCATAAAAACTTAAAATTTAAACATAAATGATTTGGAACAGAAGAATTGATAGGTCTTGCAGAAAAATATGTATGTGTACTGACTGTAAATAAAGATAAAGTATATTCTATGCCATTACTGCAGGGGAAACTTGGTAATTTGGTCATTTCAAAATCTTAACAGTTCTCACCGAATTGATTTAGTAAGTTATGGAGCAGCTGCAAGTTGAATTATACATGATGATAGTGAAATATTTTATAGATTGTACAGCCATATCTACTGGGCATAATAAAAGACATAAATTGGAGTATCTTTTTTCCCCCCTTTAATTTAGCAATTGAATGTTTCATTACTTGGTAAAAAGATTTCATTTATACAAATATATCAAGCTTTAAAAACTTAGTTCACAATAGGTTTTAAAAAGCACATGAACGTAACTACTCTTTACCATTATGTCAGATACAATAGGAAACCATATAAATATGATAAAAAGTATTTTAAAACTCACACCAAATATTAAATGACAGGAAAAAAGGGGGGAAATTAATAGTTTCAGAATATGTCATTAGATTAGAAAGAATGGAAAACAATTTAACCCATTTTCCATTTTGAAAAAAAAGTGCTGCTCGTTGACAGTGTTAATTTAATTTTATATAAACACGCTCTTTGAGGCTGAAGCAAATCTGATTGGTTTTCAACATAAAACTATAAAAACTGTTTTTGGAGTTTTTCTAAACAGAACTTGTCTCTGATCCTAATGTAACAGAAATGTATATGATGATCAGTATTTAATAATTTATTTTCGTATGGTAAATTTCAAAGCATGGAACACCACAAAGTGGAACATCTAGGATTTCACATATTCAGCAATGGAGAATTACTATATTTTGTAAATGGAACTATCACTACTAAAAACAGAATGCTATAAATAGAATGATGTAATTTATTTCCAAAAGCTATCGATATACTAGAGTGGTGCAAAAATAATAGTAAAAGCGAGATATACCGTGGCAAACTTTAGTAATAAGGTTAGGGCTATAACCCATGAGTTATCCTAGGCTAAATGCTGTAGCTGCAAGTGCTGCCAGCAAACAAGAAATAGGTTAAAGGGTCTACATCTAACAAGCAAATCACAAAAATAAGGATTGCCTTTTCATAAGATGATATTAATAATAAAATATCGATATCCAAAATGAGGAAGGAGGTATAAAAAATTAAGCAGAGATGAACTAAAATATATAACTGAACTTTTAAACAAGTCTCACCAATATTACTATGAAAAAGCTATAGTTAGTTCTACATTTCAAAAAGAGAAAGGGCTCTGTCAGGGCATACTTCAAACATTTATGGGGATAAGTCTTTCAACCAGCAAGTGATAAGAGATAACCAACTACTAAACAATTGTCTAAAATATTAAACTGCAGATAGTAGACAAGTGGAATGTAGGTTGGGAGGTAGGGAAATGCAAGGGTTTGAGGGGCTCGGCACTACTTAAGTATTTAACAATTAATAATGCAGCGATTAAGGTACTAAAAATATTTTTAGTCAAGGACTGATGGAAAAAATTATAAAAATCAAAGAAATCAGAAGAAATGCAAGATGAACTCTGTAATTTTTCTGACATCTCAAAACATTTCAGAGGACAAAGTATCAAACTAATATTAAGGAATAAAAAGAAGGATGGCAAGTAACATTTGGTAAAATCAGTGGGGTCTCAGCTTTAAGGTTTCATTAAACAATGTTAAAACGAATGTAGATGAAAAAGTAGTAACTGTATTTTGACTTTCAGAGAAGAAAATCATTAAAGTTCTGCTAAAGATGTCGATTATTAAGGCCATATGTTTATTGGCAAATAACTTAAAAATATTTAAAGTCTTTTAAAAAACATGATTATGATTATCATTTTAAAGGTTTAAAAATACATTTAGCCACTTTCGAAATGGAAAATACAGGCCAAATCACTATGAAGTATGTTCAGAAACCTTCGTTTGATAAAATTTTCCCAATTCCTGTGACAACTAGTCCCAAGAATTGACAATACAACAAGAGTTGAAATGTTCTTCCCTAAATCTCTCCCAGTGACATTTTAATCCCATTTTCTGTACTCAGTCAATAATAATGTACATGCTATCAATAAATGGCGCGAGTGCTACAGTTCCAAAGACCTTTGATAGAAATTTTTAATTGTTGGACTACGTATTTCTTTAGCTTCCATTCCAAGGTGGTGAAATGACAATGACAATAAAGATAATAAATGACTAATACTTCAGTGCCTTATGCCAGGTGCTATAGTTAGGTCTGAATGTTTGGTCCCCTAAAATTCCTATGCTGAAATTCTACTGATGAATGTGATGGTGTCAGGAGGTAAGGCTTTGGGAGGTGCTTAGGTCATGTCACAATTCACGAAGTCCTCATGAATGGGATTAGTGCTCTTATTAAAAATACTGCCACAGAGCTCCCTAGTCCCTTCTACCATGTGAACACACAACCAGAAGTTGGCAGTCTGCAGCCCAGAAGAGGGCCTTTACCAGAACCCAATCATGCTGGCTCCCTGATCTTGGACTTCTAGCCTCCAGAACTGTGAGCAATAAATTTCTGCTGTTTATAATTCACCCGGTTTGTGGTATTTTGTTATGCAGCCCAATCAGAAAAGACAATGAATGCCAAACATATTTGCATGAAGTAAGTCATTTAATCCTCAAAATAACCCACTGAAGTGGATATATATTTATCCCAATTTTAGAGGTGGGGAAACAGAGGCAAGGAAGGTTTTGTAAATTGTCTAATGTCTTAAATACAGGGGCAGGACATCATTCAATCTATTCCAATTTAGAGAACTGTGCTGTCTAATAAGGTACCTACTAGACCCATGTAGCTATTTAAATTTAATTAATATTAAGTAAAATTAGAAATTTAGTTCTTTAGTTAACACTAGTGACAGTTCAAGTGCCCAAAGCACATGTAGCTAGTGGCTACCATGCTGGACAGTACAAGTATGGAACATACCCATCACTGTACAAAGTTCTATTAGACAGTATTGATCTATCTGCAATCTCAGCCACTACTAAGACTACCCTACTTGTATGTGAAAACTGATGTGTGCTTATAGAACTGGTGTTGCACTTGAACCAATTAATCTATAATTCAATATTTCCAGTGTTATGTTATTCCCTCTCCCCTAACTCTTTTAGCTACTTAATTTAACTATACCTACCAACCATACTGGATCTCTCAAAATATGTACTTCTCTAGCACTGTGGACTCCATGCCTCATTTAAAGAATTACGAGGCAAATGTATTCTAAGATCTGATGTTGAAATTTATTTTGGACTTGTTATATGGGTCCATGTAATTTGTTCAATGAATACCGAATATGCGTACTGGGTTCTGGTTATTTCTGTGGAACAGAACTTAACTAAATGTCTATCTAGTTCCTCTACTCCTGGTAGTAGTACTGCACCTCAGTGACCTTGCCCCACCACTTGACTCAATTTCCACTTCCAGCTCCAAGGAACATGACCCAGGCTTACAACACCTACTCACAGTTCAGGGTTGAATGTGTGACGTAAGATGGGTCATTCATAAGAATGTGCCATCTTCCTGGCCACTAGTTCATTCTTGTTGAGATCAAGAGCCATAAAGACCAAGCAAGCCAGGTTTTACAGTAACCAATTTTTTCCTGGCAACAAGGATGAACCTGTCTACAGAATGCCTGCAGAGAGGAAACGAGCTAGATTTTAGCATGTGAGACCTGGAACTGTTACCTTAACTCCTGGACTTAGCATTCATGAGTCAGTAAATTCCCTATCTGCTAAATTAGTATACTTTGGATATCTATTGCTTATAACTAAAAGAACAGGATAAGAGTTATCAGAGATAGAGTTCAAAGACCTTTGGTATTATTTACAGAAAGAATAAAACACTAATAATATACTTATAGTAGAAAAGAGTAATCACTAAAAGAAATGCTCTATAATAATAGAGCATGTAACTTTCAAATCAGTAAAGTGAAAAGTAAAAGATAACAAAAACAAAAAAACAGAAGTAAACCAACAACAAAAAACATTACATTAAGGTAACTATATTGCTAATTACCATGACAGAACAAGTGGAACAAAAAGGGTATTTGTCCTAGATTCCCAGTTCTGGGTCTCTGAACAAGAGCCAAATAGGGGTTTAAAAGTCATAGATTAAAACAAATATATGAAAAGATGCTCAACATTGCTAGCTGTCAAGGAAATGTAAATCAAAACCACAATGAGATACCATCTCATATCTGTTAGAATAGCTATAATCAACAGGACACGAATGCTGGAGAGGATGCAGAGAAATGGGAACCCTCATACACTGCTGGTAGGGCTGCAAATTGGAATAGCCACTATGGAAAACAGTATAGAGGTTCCTCAAGAAAACTAAGAATTAATCTACCATATGATCCAGCAATCCCTCTACTGAAAACCTATATCCAAAAAGATATTTGCACACCAATGTTCACAGCAGCATTATTCACAGTGACCAAGGCACGGAAGCAACTGAAGTGCCCTATGATAGATGACTGGCTAAAGAAACCGTGGCACATAAATAAAATGAAATATTACTCAGCCATAAGAAGTGATGAAATACTGCCATTTCCAACAACATGGATGGACCTTTAAATAATCATACTAAGCGAAATAAGCCAGACAGGAAAAGTTGAAAGAACCTAAGTCTCTTAATCATCTTTTCAAACCTAGTATTTAAGAAAGAACCTGAAACATAGCATGTGATAAATGATCAATTAATTGTTCCTCAGAACCACAAATTACTGTGATTTTATCATGTATGTTTTGTTTTTTAAAAACTGCAAGTCATTCATTTAAAGTGTCTAATTCAATGGCTTTTAGTATGTTCAGAGGAGTACCTCCACTACAATCAATTTCAGAACATTTTCATTCCCCTCAAAAGTAACCTTACTCCTCTCAGCTATCATAAACCTCCTGACTCGCCCACGGCAACTACTAATTTACTTCGCGACACTACGGATTTGCCTATAATGGGCATTTCATATATTTGGACCATAAAATATATTTTTTGTGTGTCTTCTTTTACTCACCACGTGTTTAAGTTTCATCCTTGTTGTACCATCAATCAGTACTTCATTCCTTTTTGTTGTCATACTATTCTGGAAACTCTATGAATACCTTTTGTTTACCCATTCATCAAATGATTGGACATTTTGGTTGTTTCTACTTTTTCACTATTATGAATAAAGCTACTATGAACATTCATGCACATGTTTTGTGTGGACTTACATTTCTTTTCTTTTGGTTATATGGAATTCTTGGGTCATATGGTTTGTTTACATGTTTAACCATGAGGAAGGAACTCTGTGTCATCAATGTAAAGGAGGATGTTAAATCAAGGTGCTGGCAAGGTTGGTTCCTTATGGGGTATTTGTTCCAGGCCTCTTTCCTTGGCTTGTAGATGGCGGTATCGATGTTTATGTAGCCCTTTCCCTATGTAAGTATCTGTCTCCAAATTTCCCCTTTTCATAAGGACACCAGTTAGTTATATTGGATTAGGGGCTCACCCTACTCCAGTATAATTTCATCTTAACTAATTACACCCTACTTCCAAATGAGGTCACATCTGAGATACTGGATGTTGGACTTTAGCATAAGAATTTCAGGAGAGGCAATTCGACACATAACAATATTTAAAAATTTTATAGTTTAAAAAGGTGATGTTGGAGCAAAGGACACAGCTCGTGGATTCCCTTTTAAAACTACATCTTGCTCTGTCAAAATGCCTTTTCTGTGGACTATGATTCCTACTAGTACTGCTACGTACATTTCCTAGCAATAACAGAATCCTGAGATCTTTATTGTGATCTTTTGGCTTAGCTCATAAACTATTTTGGTCTATGCACAACCAAAGGAAGCTAATATAAGTGTAGTTTCTTAGTGTAGTTTTTCTTAAAGAAATGTTAGTCTCAAAAAAACCCACAATGGTACCTCTATATTTCAGAAACTTTTGGCAGTTAATCTGCTTTCAACTTTTTTATTTACTGTCTTACTTTCCATTGTGCCTTGATGAATGTTAAGTTTTTCAAATATAAAGCTTTTTATACAACACTGTTATAAAGTTTTGAAGAATAAAAATGAAAATGAAAAGTTTTTTTTAAAAAAATACTGAATTTATCCCAGATGTGTAGACTAAACTAAAACAGCCAATTGACACAGGCATCAAAATTTTGGTAAGGGCATTCCTTAGATGCTTCATACTTTTAAGTTTAATATGACTGAACTGTAAACTTGGGAAATTCAAATAAGAAGTTTATAATGCTTCTTAAAAACAATTTCACCTATTAAGACAGCATTCTAAATTTAAACTAAAAAATCTTAGATTGAGTTATTAAGAATTGACTGAAAACTAAAGTCAATCTCCTGAAAACCATATACAATAAGTATTTTTGCAAGTCTAACTTAGTCCTCCGAAAACAACTGGAAGCTATATAGTATCTAATTATATCTGTGATAAACAGCTTCAATTGTTGCTCAGAAAAAATATACCAACACTCCTGATTATATAATTACTTCATAAAGCAGCCAATGTTTAGGCTTTGAGCCACATGAATGGCACACTTTAACACATTTTCTGTGTCATTAAATAATAATGGAACCTGATTTTTTTTAAAAAAAATGTTGCTTAAAACTAAGCCCAACAAAGCTATGCTAAAAACAAACAACATCTACTACTCAACAACAACAACAACAAAAACTCCATTAAAAAACGGGCAAAGAATATGAATAGGAATTTCTCCAAATGTATACAAATGGCCAAATGAGCACATGAAAAAGTACTCAGCATCACAAACCACTAGTGCAATGCAAATAAAAACCACAAAGATACCACTTCCCACCTATCAGGATATCTACTATTATAAGAACAGAAAATAACAAGTGTTGGCGAATATGTGGAGAAATTGGAACCTCTGTGCATTGTTGGTGGGACATAAAATGGTGCAGGCACCATGGAAACAGTATGGTGATTACTAGAATTACTATATGACCCAGCAATTCCACTTCTGGGTATATACCCAAAAGAACTGAAAGCAGGGTCTCAAAAAGATATTTAAACAGCCACGTTCATAGCAGCATTATTCACGATAGCTGAAATCTGGAAACAATACAAATATCCATCAACAGATGAATAAACAAAATGTAGTATATATACAGACAACGGAATATTAGTCACCCTTAAAAAAGAAACTGTGACACATGTTAAAACAGGATATACCTTGAGGACATTTTATTAAGTGAAATTAGCCAGGCATAAAAAAATAATTATTGCATGATTCCACTTAAAGTACCTAAAGAAGTCAAATTTATAGAGACAGAAAGTAGAACACTTGCTTCCAGGAGTTGGAAAAGAAGACTATAGGGAGGAGCTGTTCAACGGGTATAGAGTTGCAGTTTTGCAAGATGAAAAGAATTCTGGAGATTGGTTGCAAAACAATATGAATGTATGTAACATTACTGAACTGTGTACTCACAAAAAGGTTAACAGTAAATTTTATGTTATGTGTATTTTACAATAAAAATAGTTTTCTTCTTTTAATACTACCCACAAATCAGAAAAAGCATAGAAAGGAGTCAAGTAGAAAAAGGAGATCCAGAAATGAAGGTTAGGACACGGGACTGAGTGTCCCACTTTGTTTCACAGTAAGAGAGCAATGCGAGTTTACTGCGAAATAAAATGGGGGAGCAAGTGACTATCTCTCTAAAAAGGTTCTTATGAGGTAATTTTAATATGGCTTTATAGAATAAAAGTAGACTATAAAACACTTTTTTCAGGTTAGTATTCTTTACCTTTAGCGATTACATTACTAATTCCTTCCATAGCAGAATTCAAAATAGTACAATGTTAGTTAGCATAGTTATGAAAATCGATTCTCCTAATTAGGCAAAAACACAAGTTCCTTAAACAATCTTGAAGACATGACTCAATCCAGAGGAAAAAAAATAAGAATATCAGGAAAGGATAAGGACAGTTTGGTGTTTATGGTCAAATCAATCTAATAATGTTATTGTTGAGACTGTGATATGGTACTGAGTGGAATATGGACATGAGGTTAACAGGATGTATCTATCAGTTAACAGATTGTAATCATGTCTTATTGGAGTCACACTTAAAGCAAGAGAATAGTATTTTATTCAAGTCAATGGTTTGACAGAATTTTAGCTTGAAGCTGATTGTCCAAATTCATGAAAAAGGTTTTTCTAAATGTTACTACATAGAGAATTTCAGAGGTGTAAGTTTGATATCTTTTTCTCAAATTAATATAAGGTATCTAATTACATTCCAATCTGCAAACATTTATTAAGTACAATAGTGTATAAGGTATTATTATCAAGCTGCCCAAGTACTTGATCTCAGGTAATTTAAAAATGGAGTGGTGTCTCTTTGACTAGGTATAGGAAAAAGGCAGGTAGTAGTGGAGGTAGGGTTATATACGTGAGGAGGTATGCATAACACAAGGTACAAAGTGATAAAAGTTAGGAAAATTATACACATAAAGATAGTGCCACAGGAGACTATATGGGAGAGAGCACTTCTGGGATATGTTTCAAAAAGAAATTGGCATTTAAGAACAGTATATGGAAATGTGACATATACAACGCAGGAGGGAAGAACTGGTAAGTGGTTATTTCAGAAAAAATATTACTAAAGACTTGGAAGTGAGAAACTTCATGGGAATTTTAGCTCAGTTGTTTGATTTTAATAGGGTTAACACTATGGGTTAAGAAATGTTGAGGTAAGAGTTAAGGCAGGATGTTGCTCTTACTGCACCCTGTATATATTTTTTAAACCAAACTTATCAAGGGGATTTGTTATAATTTATTAGATTGTTTCTCTTATTAGATTGAGCTCCCACAGGGCAAGAGTCCAAATCATTGATTTTTGTATTCCCAAAGCCAGGCCATGACATACTGCAGATACTCAGTAAATTTTTTTTTTCAAGGAATGGCTGACAAATGAACAGCATAGTAGAACCAGATCAGGAAGCCTTATTAAGTACTTATTATTTTCTGCCATTGAAATTAAGTGAAAATAATTTATGCAGTATCACATTTAAAGGACAGTTAATTCCTATGTAATAAAAAATAGTAAGATAATAATAGAAAATAAAAACAGAAAATTAATCTAAAAGCCTAAAAATGTTAAAAGTACACATAATCCAATATGGCTTGAAGTAATTTATTGCTGAAAAAAATATATTATTAAATTTTCACGATCCTTTAAAAGAAGAGTAGTTCTACTACTTAGGGTTAAGAATTAGGCTTTAAGGTAAACAGGTAACTGCTAATGCATATTTCTTCACATTTTAATCTATTTTAATTTTCATACCTGAGTTAAGAAAATAAACAATGAGATAACAACAGGAAAATACTCTTGGAACTTCCTCATTTCCCCCTCAACTATCCATCTGTAACCTCTAGGGATACTTTATGACATTCCAAAAAAAAAAAAAAAAAGATAATTTTCTTAAGCTGATTTTGATTTCTCTAAATATGTATTTTAAAGAAGGTCAAGAAAGTAATGAGACAATATAATCTTGCATCATCATATACTAAAAGAACTTAATATGTTTGAATCTTTCAGGACTCTCTATGTGTTGCCTAGGATTCATATTACTTGAAAACTCAGACTTTCTAAACTAAGCCATACTCTAATTCTACAAAGGTAATGATCTTTCTCTGCCAATCTCTTCCAGAAGTGGTATTATTACTTTATTATAAGTAAAGAGATTTGATAATACTTACAAAAATAAGGTGACACGCTGACTCTAAAAGACAATTTCATTTGTTTTTCTTTTTTAAAACAAGTTTATTGGGGTAACATTGGTTAATACAATTATATAATTTTCAGGTATACATTATAATCTGTCATCTATATATTCTCTTGTTTGGTTACCACTCAAAGTCCAGTTTCCTTCAGCTACCATATGTTTGAGCCCCTTCACCCAATTCACTCTTCCCCTAAGCCCCGATATTTGACCTCTTTTACCTCATCTACCTCTCTCCTCTTCCCCCACCTCTTAAGCTCTGGTAACCACTAGTCCACTGTCCATGTCCCTGAGTCTCTGTTTGTCCTGTTCATTTGTTGCTTTTAGGTTTATATCCTACAAAGAAGTGATAATCATGTCATTTTCTACTTTTTCAGTCTGGCTTATTTCGCTTAGTATGATTATCTCGAGATCCATTCATGTTGTTGCAAATGGCAGGATTTCATCTCTTCTTATGGCTGAGTAATATTCCATGGTATATATATATACAACAGCCTCTTTGTCCAATCACCTATAGTAGGACACTTTAGTTGCTTCCATGTCCGGGCCAGTGTGAATAATGCTGCTATGAACATTGGTGTGTAAATATCTTTTAGGATACGGGTTTTCAAGTCTTTGGGGTAAAAACCCAGTAGAGGGATTGCTGGATCATATGGTAGATTAATTCTTAGTTTTTTGAGGAACCCCCATACTGTTTTCCATAGTGGCTGTACCAATTTTCAATCCTACCAGCAGTGTATGAGGGTTCCTATTTCTCTGCATCCTCTCCAGGATTTGTTATTACTTGTCTGATTGATAACAGCTATTATAACAGGTGCGAGATGGTATCTCATTGTGGTTTTGATCTGCATTTCCCTAACGGCTAGCAATGCTGAGCATTTTTTTCATATGTTTGTAAGCTATTTGTATGTCCTCTAGGGAAAAGTGTCTGTTCAGGTCCTCTGTCCATTTTTGATTGGATCATTCGTTTTCTTTTTTTGTTATCGAGTCGTTTGAGTTCTTTGTATATTTTGGATATTAGACCCTTATTGGAGGTGTTGCTTGCAAATATATTTTCCCATTGAGATGGCTGTCTCCTTCTTTACCTTGTTGATGATTTCTTTTGTTGAGAAGAAACTTTTTAAATTTTTTCCCCCCTCTTTTAATCCTCTCCCCCTCCCTCACTTCTACCCCTGACCTAGGGGTGTTGCCGTCTGTCCTTCAGAATTGGATCTCTGAAGGCAGGATGACTCCTCCCATGCTCTTACAGCACTCACGCAGGGCCTGGTGACCCTGTGGCCCGGGACCCCTGGCACACCCGGGGTCTGATCCGTGGCTCCACCTGGGGCATGAACCCAGTACCTTCTGTGTGTAAAGCAGACGTGCTAACCACTACACTATGGAGCCACCTGATCAGAAGCGTTTTCATTTGATGTAGTCCCAATTCATTTATTTTTACTTTTGCTTCCCTTGCCTTTGAGGTCAAATTCATAAAATCCTCTTTAAGTCCAAGGTCCTTGAATTTACTTCCTTATGTTTTCGTCTATGCATTTTATTGTTTCAGGTCTTATATTCAGGTCCTTGATCCATTTTGAGTAAATTTTGGTGTGTGATGATAGACAACAGTCTAATTTCATTCTTTTGCAGGAAGCTTTCCAGTGTTCCCAGCACCATTTATTGAAGAGACTTCCTTCCTCCACTGTATGTTTTTGATTTTTATCAAAAATTATTTGGCCATATAAATACGGGTTTACTTCTGGACTCTTGATTCTTTTCCACTGATCCCTGTGTCTGTTTTGCTGCCAATACTATGCCGCTTTGTAGTATAATTTGAAGTCAGGCAGAGTGATGCCTCCGGCTTCGTTCTTGTCATTCAGGATGGCTTTGGCAATTTGGGGTCTTTTGTGCTTCCATACAAATCTAATGATTTTGTTGTTCTATTTCTTTAAAAAGTGCTGATGGGCTATTGATGTGGATTGCATTAAATCTGCTTAATGCTTTAGGTAATATGGTCATTTTAACTACATTGATTCTTCCAATCCAAGAACACAGAATATCTTTCCATTTCTTCGTATCTTCTTCGATTTCTTTTAATAGGGTCTTGTAGTTTTCATTATATAGGTCCTTTGCATGTTCGTTAAATTTATTCCTAGGTATTTTATTCCTTTTGGTGCAGTTGCAAAAGGAATTTCTTCCACTTCTTTTTCTGATGCTTCATTATTAGAGTATAGGAACACTATGAATTTTTGAACATTGATTTCCGTATCCAGAGACTTTTACTGTATTTGCTTAGTTTCTAGTGCTGTTCTTGTGGAGTCTTTAGGGTTTTCTATATAGAGAATCATGTCGTCCTCAAATATCGACAGTTTGGCTTCTTCATTTCTTATCTGGATGCCTTTCATATCTTTCTCTTGCCTGACTGCACTCACTAGGACCTCCAATATTATATTGAATAACAGTGGCAATAGTGGACAACTTTGCTTTGTTCCTGATCTTACAGGGAAGGTTTTTAGTTTTAAGTATAATGTTGGCTGAGGGTCTGTCATACATGGCCTTTATTATTTTAAGGTACTCTCCTTCTGTACTGATTTTTCTAAGTGTTTTGATCCTAAATGGATGCTGTATTCTATCAAGGGTTTTTTCTGCATCCTGCATCTATTGATATGATATGATTCTTATTTTTTAATTTGTTTATGTGGTGTATCACATTAATCGATTTTTGTATGTTGAACCATCCCTGTGCCCCTAGGATGAAGCCCACTTGATCGTGGTGTATAATGAAAAGACAATTTAAAAGTCAATTTCTCAATAATTACAAATGAAGTATGAAAGAAAATAGGTTAACAGCATAAAGAGACAGAGGTGACATTATAAATGCTTTAAGAAAAACACAACCCTAGTAACAATAAAGCAATGAAATCTATATCAACCCTACCTTGCTCAAAAAAACCTGCAGTAGTTCCTTTTGACTCAAAGGACACAATTCAAATCCTCTACAATTCAAGTTTGGCATTCAAGACCCTCTACAATTTTGCCCAAACTTAACTTTCCATGGTTATTTCCCCTTATCCATCCTAGACTGCAGCCAAACGAGGCCACTCACCTCCCGTCACCTGTACTCACCAGTATACCTCTCTATCTCGAATGTTCTTCCACTCATGTCTGCCTGCTGATATCACATGTATTTTCGAAGCTCTAGCTCGATCTTCATTTCACTGTTTCTTCTGTCTGCCGTGTTCACCTGTTTTATAACCCACTTTCTTCCTCACAACTTTCCCCAAACTCTCCAGTCCACCCACTCCTTATTCTTTGGAACTTCTCAAGCATTTACTTACAATTCTATGTCCTTCATTTGGCATGCAATTATTTGCTCTCATTCTCTCCGTTGTATATGTACAAATGAAGTCACTAGCTCTTGAATTTTGAAGTGAAGAGTATCTACTCTACAAATATGGTTAAGTCTTAATAACGATCCAATGTAAGTCATCTTTTTGTGGCTAATTCATTACAGTTTCCTCAAGTTAAATAACAGGCCATGTCATTTCTCCATCCACATGCTTAGAAGACAAATTACAATGGTGAACTTGTCATAGCATCAATCTAAAAAAATCAGCATCAGCATCTCTTCAAAATACACACTTTAAATATATGCAGTTTATTGTATGTCAATTATATTTCAATAAAGTTTTTAAAAAAGCTCCTCCCCCCATCCAAAGCATTTTTAAATAAAAGATTATGGTATGGGTAATTACATTTAAGACAGTTTTGTTTGGTATTATAGCCCATAGAAGAACTGGCTCAAGGTTCTGGTTAATAGAGATATCATGAGTCAACAGCTATGATGAATTACAGATAAATTCCTACCTTTCCAACCATTTCTCATTTCTTAACTATGTGCCATTGGTGCTAAAAGGTAATCAATCAATAAAAGGTAATCAATGAGCAAGCATGAATGGTTCAGTACAAGATCCTCTAAATATAATTAGTGCATATTACTTACTTTATTGAGTAATTTACTTACTATATTAAAATTATACAATTAGCCAAAAAAAAAAAAAAAAATTTAACCAAATGGGCACCTCTGACACCTCTATAAAATACACACATCTCACAAGTGCCTGACTTACAAATGACTATGTGCAAATATTATCGAATCCCACTGACCCCCACATAAAAACCAACAATACCACTTTATTTTCCTTTCAACATCACCTCAGAATCTGAAAGTACTTTTTTTACCTCTCCTCTGCATTAATTCTTGCTCTTAGTTCTCAGGTATGAGGAGTATCTTCATGAATCCCTCCCCTACTCTTATCAGAGTCAAAGGGAAATATTACTGAGAAACTCAGTTTTGCTTGTAGTTTCTTAATCGAGGTCTTGCCTGAGACCGCCCTACTTCTAAAAAATTATTTCACTTTCCTTTCCCATACTCTCCTGCCCCTATAAGCCTGTCCAACATACGTGTTAAGAAATGTTCTTGCTCTATAATCACTTTTAGAAAATAGATGATGCTAGGTTATCACGTGAGATTATTTCTCCAAATTTAACTTGGAACTCATTATTCCACTAAAACAGTAATGGGTTTTGGGTCATAGAACACCAATAGCATTTTTCTAGAATAATGTATTACAAATGTTCTTGACCTTGAGATCGCTAAAAAACAAAAAACAAAAAAACAGACAAACAAAAATCTCCAGGCCCCTTTCTTAGAGATTTTGACTTATTAGGTAGTAAGTGTGTATTTAAATAAGTACTCTAGGTTATCAGTACGATGGCCACATAATTTATTGTCCAAATCAAGGCATACTTCAGAATAAAAGAGGGCACTTTTACAACTATGCCAGGACAAAAGACATAAATTGGGACTGTCCTGGGCAAGCTGGTGACTACCTTATTTATCAGGTAAATTTGGAAAATACTGATAAGTTTCTCTCCAATTCTCCAATATGACTTAGCTAGTCTTGAATGTCTTCATATATATACAGGCATACTTTATTTTGTTGCACTTTTTTATTGTACTTTGTAGATAATGGCATTTTTTACAAATTGAAAGTCTGTGGCAACAATATGTCAAGCAAATCCATTGGTGCCATTTTTCCAACAGCATTTGCTCACTTCATGTTTCTGTAACATTTTGATAAATCCTGCAGTATGTCAAAAATTTTCATCATTAGTAATCATATCTGTCATGGTGATGCCATCAATGATCTTTGTTGTTACTATTGCAATTGTTTAGGGGTGCCACAGCTGCACCCATGTGAAACAGTGAACTTAACTGATAAATGTGTGTGTTCTGACTGCTCCATTAACCATCTGGGCATTCCCGTCTCTCCTTCTCCTTAGGCCTTTCTACTCCCCACGACACAACAATATTAAAATTAGTCCAATTAGTAAACCTACAATGGCCACTAAGTGTTCACTTGAATGTCACCTGTCTCTCACTTAAAAGCTAGAAAAGATTAAGCTTAGTGAGGAAGGGATGTCGAAAGTTGAGAAGCCGTAAGCTAGGTCTCCTGTAACGAAAAGATAGCTAAATTGTGAATACAAAGGATAAGTTCTTGAGGGAAATTAAAAGTGCCACTCCAGTGAACACACAAATGATAAAAAAGCAAAACAGCCTTGTTGCTGATATGGAGAAAGTTTTAGTGGTCTGGATAGAAGATCAATCCAGCCACAACATATTCTTAACTAAGTTAAAGCCTAATCCACAGCAAGGCCTTAACTCCTTTCGATTCTATGAAGGTTGAGAGAGGAGAGGAAGTTACAAAATAAAAGTTTTAGGAAAGAAGCCTTCTCCATAAAATAAAAGTGGAAGGTGAAGCAGCAAGTGCTGATGCAGAAGCTGCAGCAAGTTTTCCAGTCCTAGATTAGATAATTAGTAAGGGTGGCTATCCTAAACAGATTTTTAATGTAGATAAAACAGCCTTACATTTGATGAAAATGCCATCTGGGACTTTCATAGCTAGAGAGAAGTCAATGTCTAGGTTCAAACAATAGGCTGACTCTCTTGTTAGGGGCTAATGCAGCTGGTGACTTTAAATTGAAGCCAGTGCGCATTTACTACTCTGAATTTCCCAGAAGCCTTAAAAATTATGCTAAATCTACTTTGCCTGTGCTCTATAAATGGAACAGCAAAGCCTGGATGACGCTACATGTTTATAACATGGTTTACTAAATATTTTAAGCACACTGCTGAGAACTTCTGCTCAGGAAAAAAGATTACTTTTAAAATATTACTGCTCATTGACAATGTACCTAGTCACCCAAGAGGTGATGGATGTACAATGAGATCAATGTTTTCATGCTTGTTAACACAACAACCATTCTCAGCCTAAAAATCAAAGAATAATTTCAACTTTCAAGACTTATTATTTAAGAAATACAGTTCATAAGGCTATAGCTGCCATAGATGGTGATTTTTCTTATGGATTTGGGCAAATTAAATTGTAAACATTCTGGAAAGGATTCGCCATTCTAGAAGATGCCATTAAGAACATTCATAATTCATGGGAAGAAGACAAAATATCAACATTAACAGGAGTTTGGAAAAAGTTGATTCCTACACTCATGGATGACTTTGAGGGGTTCAAGACTTTAGTGGAAGAAGTAACTGCAGATGTGGTGGAAACAGCGACAGAACCAGAAGTGGAGCCTGAAGATGTGACTGAATTACTGCAACCTCATGAGACGACTTCAGTGGATAAAAAGTTGCTTCATATGGAGAAGCAAAAAAAGTGGTTTCCTGACATGAAATCTATTCCTAGTGAAGATGTACAGATTGTTGAAATGACAACAAAGGATTTAGAATATTACACAAACAGCTGATAAAGCAGCAGCAGGGTTTCAGAGGGCTGACTCCAGTTCTGAAAGAAGTTCTACTGAGAAAATGAGGGTAGCACAAAAATGCCTGTATTAAAATTTTATGACAGAATATGTAAAAGGAATTCAATTAGTGGTTACCTACAAAGTTTCACTTGGTTCTTATTGTGCATTTATAAAGAAGGTGTAAATCCCATGTAATCCTTGGAACTTCACATACTTAAATAAAAAGACCACTCACTGAGACACTTACTACACCTTTTTCATAGCTCCATTCACCTTGTCCTATCTTTAAGCAAATGTGTCCAAAGACAGGGAAAGAAGAGGAAGACAAGAAAGAGGAGAAAAAAAGAATAGGAAATGAAGCTGCAGCCATTTACAATAACACAAATTTTGACTGAAATGGATCCCCACTAAAGTCATGGGCTTCTTGAAGGCAGAGGTACGTCTTTCAGGACAGAAGCAATATGATTAGTAGCCATTTCTGTGATCTTAGTGTAACTCTCACAAACAAGAACATCAGTTATCCTTTATCTTAGTACCAACATTTCTTTAAGCCTTTTTACAAATATCACAGAAACCAATAAAAGAAAGACATGAGAAAAAAATGAGTAAATGCTTTCTAAAATTAAAGTATATATGTTAGATGCTATTGAAGTCCAAGTAAGCAGCATTTAACATTTAAGTCAATCCTCCTAATTTATCATTGGGTTTTCCACTTCAGTAGTAAGGTAAATGCAACCAAAAACTTTGTGGCAGCTGTATGCAGTTTTCATAAAAGCCATAAAGTAATTTCCATATGCCACAAATACAGCTTGAACATTAGACTAAAAAACTTTACTTTTTCACTTTAATTAAATTTCAAAGTCAGCATTCATTAAAAAAACCCCAACATTTTCAAAAAGCTGTGGAATGTGTATGTACATTGAGCATTATACCAGTATAAAATCTTTTGTGTAATGTAGCACAGAAAACCAAAAAAAGTTCATTCTTAATTTATCATATGAATTTCACAAAATTTTAGAACTGGAAAAGACCCTCTGGATCATAAATACAAGATTCTAAACTTGGTCTTTTAAACTGTCATTCCAAAACTATAACACATATACGTGATCACCTTTATTAAAAAACAAACGAAAATGCATTCATAACTTAAGTCATGCCTTAAGTCATTCATATATAAAGTAACGTCAGACTAACATATTCCTTAAATACTTCTACCTCTAAAATTCAATGATGTTCTATGCTGAAATGCTAACTTCTAGGAAAAAACAAATTCCTGATTACACCTAATGAGTATAAACATGTAATCACCTACAGTCCTAAATGGACTAGGAAAAACAGATCTATTCTAAAGTTTCAACAAGAATGTTCAAAACTTAAAAAGGGGAGGGGGCAGGGATTTTAAATAATCTTCCTATTTGCTATTTATATTAGTAAAAATAGCAAGAAACAAAGTGTGACAGTATTCACAGCTAAGTCATGAGTTATTTATGTATTAACAAAAATCCAAGAACTAGGAAAAGTATGGAATAAAGAGCTGAAAAAATGGATTTTTGTGCAGATTATTGCATGTTAGGAGGTATTTAAAACTTATTCTCAAATACTCTTGTAAATAAACAGCTTTATTTATAATAATTAAAAACCAGATACAACACATAGGCAGCTATCAACAGAAGAGAAAAATGAACTGTATTATTTATACAATAAAATAGTAGTGTAATAAAAATGAACTATTCATACATGCAACAACATGGATAAAAACCTGCAGTATATGTTTGAGGGAAAGAAGCCTTACGCAAAATAGTACTTATTGTATAATTTCATTTATATAAGTCTTTGCACAGGAAAATATATAGCAGAAAAGAATCAGAACTTTTGATTGTTTCTCGGGGTGATGGTAATGTTCCATACTTTGATAGACATATAAGTTATAAGGATGTATACAATTTGTCAAAAACTTTGGTATATTTGTGATTTGTGCATTTTTCTGTAAACATATCTACCTATAAAAAAGTAATCAAATATTGAACTCTAGTTAATTATATACATGCCTAAGTGTTCAGGAGTGAAGTATACTAATCTTTGTAATTTATTTTGAAATGCATCAAAAAATTAAAATGGATACAGGATAAAGCAAATAGAGCAAAATGTTATTAATTGTAGAACTGAGTAATCTATCAAATTTTGTGTATGCTTGAAAAATTTCAGCAGATTTTACAAAAGCAACCCAGATGTTAAGACATTAGCAATACGTCTAAGTACAAGAAGAAAATGATTTTGAACTTAGCATTCTAAACCATCTATGAGGTATGATGGTTGAATAAAGATTTCAGGCATATAAAGTTTCAAAAGGTTTACTTCCTAAGCAACCTTTCTTGGGAAAATACCACAGGCTATTATCTACAAAGAGCATAAAAACCAAAAAAGAAGGATCCACAGGATCCAGCAAACAGTTGATACAACCAAGGAGGACAGTGAAGGGAAGCCCCTGGATGAGAGAAGGACATAAGAATCCAAGAGAAAATCTGTGAAGAAAAGAGGCCTCCATGAAACAGTAGCTGAATAACTTTTAATCAGAAAAAAAATTTAAAGACTATTACAATTTCCAGGAAAAGTAAAAAATTACAGGAGATTCATGGTTCTAATGTGTAAAACTATGTGACATGATTTTCATAAACTGAAAACATAAAAATGAATCCATTTGACTTCTGGTGCTAAGAACATTTTAGCTCATTTCAAGAGATTCATGAGTCTTGATCATAAAACAGTTATAAGGGAGTGACAATCAATTATAGATCCACTGTACTGTTTGATTTTATGTGTATAAATTGAGTTTTGATTTAAAAAGCTTTAAAAAATATAAATTTTCCAAAAAGTTAATTTTACAAATGTATTAAATTCTACACTTGCTGCTTTCTATTCCATTTTTTTTTTTTTTAAAAGAAAGTTTCTAATCTTTTGAGCATACTGAATAATGAGCATACAATATTTTTTACTTCAAAAGACAGAAGCTGGCAAAATTACTGAGTAAAAAACACTTAATCTGAGCATCATTTTTCTCAAATCAGCTTATCAAAATGATCTAAAAATAGGTTTTAAAAATGTCCTTCAAAACACTTCTTTCCTGTGGTCATACCACCACGAGTAAGAAAAAGCCTAAAATCACAAAGATACCATTATGGTTTAGTTTTCTGATTCTGTGACAAACTCTAAAATGCTTTGAGGACTAGATCTAGTTTCTCAGCCAGCAACAATATGGAATACAACCTGGTAAGTCTAAGGAGGGTGCTAAACAGTAAGGGGAATGTAGGGGGACAGTACCTACTGAGGACATCTATGGGGTTACTCTTCCACCCTTTCCCCCTTTTTGGGATAACTGGTCCAGCTTGCCTTCTACCTGTAAACTTAGGCTAGAAGAATGATGGAATGCTATAGAATGAACTGCTTATAGTACACTATACAGTTCAAAATGCTTTTGTATTTGCTGCTGTCTGACTAAACTATATTCGTTATAATCTTCCAAACTGAAAATCAAACACTATGACATTTAACTTAGAAATTCTTAGTTACTAGTATGTATCCTTAGTGTTTTATTGAATCTTAAAATATACACTTGCTTCTTTTGAGATATTTATTAATGTAGATGAAATGTAACAATTCAACTTAATTTCCCAATTTTATTTTGTGTTAATATTGTGTTCTGTGATTTGGACGACTGTATTTTATCTCTAAATAAATGAATTTAGAGAAAAAAAAAATGGACCTGGGTAGGTAGTCTTCCATCTCTACCCACACCTTAGTTTCTACTCTCAAGGGACATGAGGGGAGGAGGAGAGAGGACAGGAGATGTTGATATTGATGCATCCTTGTAACAACATTTTAATTGCGTCTGGGACCAGATGGACCTCCACTCTTCTGACTATCCCCTCCTTTCATACATAAAAAAAAAAAAAAAAAAAAAAAAAATGTGTGTGCATGTTATCTGAAGACCCTGAAACAAAGAAAAGTAATATAGAGAAACCAAGCCACTTAGAAATGTATCCTTGTCACTAGTTTAAGTTATTTGCCTGATTTCTCGCCCCACAAGAGCTTGCTCAAAAGGCACAAGTCTCAGAGCAAGTAAAAAATGACCAATATAGATGACTGATATCAGACTCTTTCTAGTTTATATGAAGAAGAGTTGGAAAGTGAAAGGGCAGCACGTCCCAAAAGGAGAATGAGAAAGAACCGGCATTTAGCGAAAACAAGCATGTAAAATGAAAATGGAAATTGCAGCTTGGATGTTTGATGTAGGGGTATCGCTACTGTATTCAGATGCATGCAAACATGACTTAGTAAAAATAACACGAACAATATGAACTATATGAATGTTATTTTGCAGAAAGTATTTGTTTAAAAACAGAATTTTTTTCAATATAATACAGGAACATATATATAAGTAGTGGTTATTTTTCTGCACTTAGCTTTCTTATTTTTAAATAATTATAGATTCACAGGAAGTTGAAATAAAAATCGGTCAAGTTTCTATGTACTTTTTGTCTAATTTCCCCCAATAACATTATTTAAGTATAAGTTCAACATTAAAACTGATTGACATTGATATAATCCACAACTTTATCCTGATTTTACGTTCTACATGCACTCAGTTGTGTGTTTCTATGCAATTTTATCACGTGTATAGATTTATGTAATCATCATTATAATCATGATAGAGAACTGGTACATGAACGTACTATTTGATACAAGAAATAAAAGAAATAAAAGAATCACACGCCAAGAAAAAAAGAGAATTGTTTCAGTACCACAAAGATCCCTCATGCTATTGCTTTATAGTCATAACCATCCTGCCCCCTTCATCCCATCCCTAATGCCTGGCAACCACTAATCTGTTCTCCATCTCTGTAATTTTGTCACGTTGAGAATGTTATATAAATGGAACCACATGGTTGGTTGAGATCCATCCAAGTTGCAGCATGTATCAATGGGTTGTTCCTTTTTATTGCTGCATAGTAGTCTGTGGTATAAAATATAGCACAGTTTGTTGAACTATTCACTCATTGACGGGTGTTTGGGTTGTTTCCAGTAAAATGATACTTATTTTTAAACAGCAATTCTGTAATAAGCAAGCATCTTTCAAAAGACAACGTTTAAAATGAGGGCCTTATGCTCATTTAAACCATAGCTTTGCATACATATACAGAGATATGTTTTTCCCCACATTAAAACTTTTTTCCCTCTTAAATCCCACATCTTCCCTTCCCAGTGAGGGTCATGGCAGCAAGGTAAATCTGCAGTTAAAACTTCTCATTCATACTGTATAGTGATATTTTATACCAGTTATGGAATTTCTTTCATGTAGAAGACAGGTTAGTGAAATTAATTGCACAACTAACCTACAAAAGTAATTTATACCAATCACTGATGAAAGTAAAGTTGGAAGAACTCAAATTATAGTACTTCAAACTCTTAGACGATATCAAATTACTGTCTTTCAAGAAGAAAGGTCAAGAGTAAAAACAAATGTAGTTATTTTCCATACTTAATTTCTTTTGGAGAGGAATTAGTTTAAGGAGTTGTAGATGAAAACATTAGTCAAGCAGGGTATAAGAACAATCACTTAAACATGCTATGCGATCTAGTATTTATGAAATAAGGTTAAAAAATCTTATAATTTGCCTAGAGAAGTGAGCCTACAGGTAGAAATTAAAAGGTACGAATCTACAATTCAGAAGGCAAAAAAGGAACAACACAGATCACAAAGTGTAGGCTTTTGAAATTTGCCAGAAAAAAAATTGTTAATAGCTGTTTACGGAGGCTATGAAGGAAAGACGATGCAAGAAACTAACGGGTAAAATTTGGGAATAAAAAACCAAATTGCTAGAAAATAAGGTAAAGAACTAGCTTTGAGCCAAGATTAAATAACTCATCTCTTATTTCAACTATCGGCCAACGACTAATTGAATCAAATTCTGGAAAAAAGATATACATGCTCGCGTCTTATCAGGTACAAGCAAAGTTGTTTAATTACATAACATTCACACTGGGGAAACAAAGTTAATCTAACATTTTGTTTAATTATGTGATTTAATTTTTTGCATATCGGTGTTAGGAATTCATAGGGATTAGTGGAAGACAGAAAAAGATTAGTACTATACTGAGAAAAAACTGACATACTTTATAAAAATTTAGTTTAGTTATTTTAAGTTATAAATAATAAATTATAATCATCGTATGCAGGTGTCACTACAAAGATAAGTGTACTGATTTTGTGGTTTGCAGCTATAGGAACTATTTGACAAGTTCGCTGCCATTTGTAACCATACCTCTTTGACACACAGACTGCCCAACATATTTACAACAGATCATGAAAGTGTTGCTAGTGACGTTTTATAATTAAAATAGCAACAATATATTACAAACTCATCAAGTTCTAAAGGTTTATTATTGTGGTTATCATCAATAAATCAACAAACAACAAGTATTGGAGAGGATATGGAGAAAAAGGAACTCTCGTGTATTGTTGGTGGGACTGCAAACTGGTGCAGCCACCATGGAAAACAGTATGGAGGTTCCTCAAAAAAATTAAAAATATAACAACCTTATGACCCAGGAATTCCATTTCTGGGTATTTATCTGAAGAAATCCAAAATACTAATTTGAAAAGACATATACACCCCTATGTTCACTGCAGCATTATTTACAATAGCCAAGACATGGAAGTACCCAACAATAGACTGGAAAAAGAAAACGTAGTACATATATAAAATGGAATATTACTCGGCCATAAAAAAGACTGAAATCTTACCATTTGCAACAACATAGATGGGCCTAGAGAGTATTAAGTGAATAAATAAAGACAAATACCATATGATTTCACTTATATGTGGAATCTAAAGAACAAAATAAATGAACAAATAAAACAGAAACAGCTCATATATACAGAGAATAAACTGATGATTGACAGACAGGAGGGGTTTTGGAATAGGCAGGTGAAGGGATTAAGAAGTACAAACTGGAAGTTACAAAATAGTCATGAAGATGTAAAGCACAGTACAGGGAATATAGTCAATAATATTATAATAACAATGTATGGTGTCAGATGGGTACTAGATCTATCAGGGTGATCACTACCTAAATTATATAAATGTCTAACCACTATGCTGTACACCTGAAACCAATATAAAATATTAATGACTGTCAACTTTAATTAAAAAATAAAAAATATTTAAAAAGTATTTATTATTCCAATGTTTTCAAGAATGGAAGTGTTATCAACTCTCAGCTCGAGGAATTAAAACTTAATATTAACTCAAATGGGTATAATCAGGTATTCTAAAGTACCAGTACAAAATAAAATCTTAGTTGGCAAGGTATGGCAGTGCGTTATCTTCTGTATAATATTTGAAAAAGCTTATTTCGATATTATAAAAATTTCTACTGCTGCTACCACGTAAGGCTCCTTGAAAGAGCATCCAGTTGTACTGGGTTTAATAAGTTGGGAAGCCAGCCATGACATTATGTACCTCAGTTCACTATTCCGCATAAGGTGCAGCTGCCTTGAACTCTGGCCAGGCATTACTGTCAGAAGACTTGATTATAACACTCTTCACGCTAACCTTAAATTTGTCTAACTGTACAAACTCCAAAGACACTATTAAGGAGATTTTCAAAAGTGCCTGGGAAGAGAAAGGAACAGTGTGTCTGACATGCTGTTTCTTAGAAAAGAAACACTCAAGTATTGATGAATAACAAAAATTAGAAACAGCAACAAACCTAGCCAGCCTGTGGCCCTAATGAATTCAAATGACTTTCTTAGTCTTAACCCTGTATTGAGTACAACTGTTGCTTGTCAGTAGACCAGTAGCACGATGAATATGGGTGGCAACTATATAAATAAGATCTTCAAACACATATTAGCTAATAAAATTTAAAAGATAGTAGAATAACTATCACTACAATAATTTACCACACTTTTATTCCAAATAATCCATTTGAAATATATTTCATAAACACTTGCATTTTAATGCAAAACAAAAATCTCTTATAAAATAGGCAACTGGTCTGTACCTGATGACTAATTTTGCACACTTTCACTTTGAAAATAGCTATCTGCAAACTGAGCTTAATTTAAATTACTATATAAATGAAAACCTCACGGTACTCTTTACTAAGAGAACATTTTAATGTTTTGCAACACCTTGTACATATGAATAAAAAATTTATTATCTTAACAGGCATGAAAATAACCAGTTAATATTTAATCATACATATTATGTGTTAGGCACATGCTAAGGGCTTTATATCATCTCCAAAATTCACAACTCCATGAGTTAAGCATTATCATCCCCATTTTATAGATGAGGAAACTGAACTGAGAGTCATAGCTAGTAAGACAATGTAGAGACCTCCTGCATTTTTAGCAGCCCTTTCTGTACATAAAGCACATGAGCTCTAAAAACATAAATTACATAATTTATCAATTAACCAACAAGTTTTAGAAAATTATATACTGAGTGATGTATGCTGTGAAGGAAGTTGAGGGGACTTAAATACCTTTCAGGGTATGTGTTCCGTTTTAAAAACTGTAACACAAATCCAAGTTTCTTCCATGTCCTGAATCTATGGATCTATGCCAATTCTGTATTTAGGTGTATTAATTATGGAATATGAAAGATTATTAAGCCAGTAAGTCTTCTCGAACCCTGAAGATATGGTCTAACATTTGGTCAAAACTCAGACATTTTTTGGAACCCAAGTTTATTTATTTTTGTAAAAAGTCTCAGAGGTGGGCCTTGAATTTTATCTCTGATTACAGGTATATCCACTACAAATTATAGAATCCGTTATTTAAGGAATATTCACTCATGTGAAAAGTAGTGAAAAGATGAGGACTCAATATGTGAGGAATAAGCATTTCCTTTTAAATAAACCAAATATGCCAAATTTTGTTAAACTGAGGTGTGTCCAGTTACTCTAGCCATACTGGACACACCTATATTAAATATTTCATAGATCTCACTGTTTCAAGTATCATAAAAAGGTGGGCTTCCAGTTTGACTTTAACCATTTTTTCATCATTTCAAAGTTCCAGTAATCAATGACGTTTAAGCTAAAGGTAAAGGGTTTCTTCAGAATTACAATTAGGCAAACTACAACCTTGGAGAGAGAGATATATACATATATATAAATAAATATACATACACGTATATATGCACACACACGTTTTTTTCCTGGAAAATCTCATTAGAAATATCATCTGCTATTTACTAAGCCTCACTATTTTCGAAAGCACTTCTTCACCTTTTACTTAGTTGACTTGCTATCCCAGGACAATTATCGCGGGGCACGATAGCCTAATGATTTAAGTTTCTACATAAAAAAGCTCAAAGAACAGATGCACTCTCTGCACCTAGCAATAACAACAACAAAAAAAGGAACGACAAAAAACTTCAAAACACACAGAGATTCTGGAGGGCAGTTTAAGGCTCAACCAAAACGTGTTGTAAATCTGACCCCCGGAGTCCGTGGCACTGACAGTCATTCAACTTTCTTTTTAATTTTCCCATTGTGCTTTTTCTGGTACCACAGGCAAGACGTACCTACATATCAGCAACGATTCGGAATGTCTTATTTCCTTTCTAGAAATTCTCTCGGTTCAAGGCCGGGGGCCACGGTCGTAGCGTGGGCCGGGGAGCCCGGGTCAGCGGCGCCAGCCACCCGAGAAAGCAGAACCACGCACGGCACCCGTTCCTGGCAGGCCTGCTGTGGCTGGTTCCCGAGTCCCTGGAGGGCTGCAAGGGCAGCGGCGGCAGCAGCCATGGCAAGGACTCGGGAACCTTTCCCCTGCCTCCTCCGCTAGGCCTCGAGGGGTTTGCTTTTCACATGGCCCCCGATTGGGGGCGGTGGGCACAAGGTAGTGGATGCAGCTGCAGCCGCAGCGCCGGGCCAGGAGAGCCGACTCTCTCGGAACCCGACCTCCCGACGGGCTGGCAGCAGCACCTCGGCGGGGCCCTGGCTGGAGCGCCGACGGCTCCGCGGGGAAGGCCACCTTCTCATACACATCTCTCCCCTGCCTGCCTCCATCTCCGTTAGCGCTACCGGTTGGCGGGCGGGGGAGGGGAGCGAGGCGCGTTATTCCCGGGGAGCTGGAGGAGTGAGGGGAGGGCATCGCTTACCCGCGTTACTGAGGAGGAGGAGGCGGTTGGAGTGCGGCGCTGCGGGGCGACGGCAGGGCTGGGTGGGTGCAAGTAAGAGTCTTACGAAAGGGAATTAACCCCATCACCAGCCCGGACACCGGCTCCAGCGGCAGCCGCGGCTGGCAGAATCCCGCCCCTTCCCACCACGCACTAGCCCCGCCTCTTCGTTTTCTTTGAGGTGCAGTAGACAAATCAAAAGCTGCACATCCTCGGAGTGACATGAGGATCATCCAATCACACTTGGAAAAATGGCCTTCTTCCCACCCCTTTATCTCCTCCCGGGCCGCGGGAGAGCGGTGCCAAGTCTTCCTCCACCCTCAAGGGAAAAAGAGCCAATCGGTGCTTAGTAACCGCCCTTGAAGGACGCAAAAGGCAACCAATGGGAAAACCAAGAGGACAGCCATTTTGCCCACTTGTGAAAGAGCCACCTTTTCCCACGAGTTGGAGCTTGAGGTCGGGGGAGTTCTGGGAGTTTTACTGACCTGAAGATATTGGAAAGACAACCATATTTCTTTAAGGAGTGTTTAAAATGCTTTATAGGAGTAAAGGAAATTTTTCATCTTCCGTGTGGGGGAAAGAGAGGAACACTGCTTAAGAGTTTGGCTCCTCCCCTTAGCTGTAACGGATGCTAACCCCAACACCTGGTTTCTCCAGCCTCACTTGGGGGAAGGCGGCGTGATTGTCCTTTTAGGTCTGGAGCAAACTACATTTCCCAATGTGCTTTGCTCCAGCCCATAGCCTTTTTGTCGTTACTTCCTGCGGGGCCTGACGGGAATTGTGGTTCTTTGCAGGTATCCATGCCGCCTCGTTGGCCAATGAGAAGGGACAATTTTTTGAATGACTTGGAATTTGGGGCGGAGAACTAGTTGTTGCAAGGCTGTGGTGAATCCTTGCCACCACTTGACCAGAAGAGATAAGGGATAGGAGAGTTTGGTGGTTAGAGAAGATTTTTCTCCGAACAGCGTAGGAGTTTTAGATTCCTGGTATTTGAACTCTCTTACTTTCAGTTTGTCCCTTTGAAGTCACTTCCGCTTTGGGGCGGACACAAGCCAAACCTGTGGCGGGAGTCGGAGATTCTTCAGCAAATACACCAGGTGTGGCCGTCTACGAGTGGCGTGGCGGGAAAGTTGGTGGTTTCTTGCATGACAGATAGTAAACTGAACGGATTTAATTGCATTTTGTGAACGAATGAGTGAAATGGGATGTGGGTAGGTCCCAAGTCCGTAATGCCATTCTCCATCCCTAGTCTTCAATCCCAAAGTCTTATTTTTCTTGTTTTTATTTTTCTTTTCACTTGTTCACTATTAGGTTGTATCTATATATGTGTGGAGGGTACCTCTAATGCCTTTAGCAGCTGTCGGTATGTGAAGCATGCCCTTACCTTTACGTCGTTGGTTTGACTAAAAAGAACTGGCCCTCAAGTTCTGTGCTAACTCCTGCTTCCATAAACGAACTTCTAAAGACTCGTTCCAAGAAGAAAAGCTACAGAACGGTTTAGGTTTAATATTCAAGAATGCCGCATTTACCTTTCTTTTAGTAAAGCATACATCAAACAAATGGCGACAGGTGCCACTAATACACCGATGAATAAAGCCATCATTTAAATACTTGGGAGCCCGTAACCTAACAAGTGTAACGCAAATAGACTTTGGTTTTACATCCCCTTCCGGCTGCAAAATTGAGTGTATTTTTTGCTGTTGGACGTTCCCTTTGAGGTACCTTGGGAAAGTCATTGAATAAAGGAGATGAAGAGTTATCAGGAAGGCTTTTCCTCCCTAAATCTAATGGCTTTCATTCTTAAACTCTTCCTCATCATATTGACTGAGACTTCTTCAGGTAGTCTCAGTTTTCTCTATGTTTTCACCGAGATGCTTTTATAAATCATTTCGTAAATATATGTTGAGCATTTATACTATACTATATTAGGCACTATACCAAACTTTGGGGATAGACCAGTGCCAAAAAGACAGGCTCCTTGTCCAAAAGCATTGAGGAAGACAGAGGCCAAACAAAATTAAGGTAACATACTCGTTCTTTTAATCTCTCTCTAAATTAAGTTTTCATTATTCATGTTTTGTGCGTTTATTCTGTCACTTCTTTCCATTTTACCTGTGGATTAAAATAAGCATATTTTCGCTATTTTTTTCTTTACTAAAGTACTAATAAGTTTCCAATACTCATGGTGTTTATGCACCAACTAGATGATAAATGTTATAGTGTAATCCTTCTAGATACAGGAATGTAACCATACCTTTCAGCCAACAGTGTTGTGGGTCCACGAGACAGAGCATTGTCTCTTGTTTTTTAATGCAGTTGGAATTTTCAGTATAATTTAGGGGTATAGTCTTCTGCAGATTCTTAGAGGTTCTTTTTGCTTGTTTTTGTTTTTTTCTGAGCTCTTCCAGTGAAAACCAATAAATAGTAATGATGGCCATTGTTTCCTTGAGTGTTTCCTTGGAGCCAGGAATGATATTAAGTGTTTTAAGTACATTTTTCTTGCAATATTTTGCAAGTACTGTTACTTGACGTTTTATAGTTGAAAAAATTGGGCCTCAATGAACTCAGTAAATTTTAGACGTGGGAATCCTAACATGGTGCTGGGACCCCTCAAGGGGGTCTGCTCAAGGGGGGCCTCTGCAGCAGAGATATCCCTCCTGATTTTTAATTGCTACTTGTGGATGTGGGGCTATTCTATTCTCAGTCTCATTCCTGAGCTCATGACCACTGCTCATCTGCCTCTCAAATATTTATTAATCTCCTAATGTATGCCACGTTTAGTGACAGAGAAATGTAAAATTCTATCTCAGGATTCTGGAACCAATGGTGCCTGTTACTTCCTTTTTTGAGCTATCCTTTGCCATGCATTTAATACATATTCATTGTATTTAAAAACACAAGAAAATATATTTTTAAAAAAATAAAGGTCATCTATAATTCTGTTACCCAGAGATACCACTATTAAATTTCGGTGAATATCCTTACAATATCTCTCTCTAATGGGTACAGATGTGTATGAACGGTATCATATACTTTGCTCATTTGTAAATGTATTTTAACTTGACAATAGGCTGTGGATATGCCTGAATAAATATATTATCATTTTTATGGTAATTTGGTATTTCATTTTATGCCTCTAACAAAATCAGTTCCTCGTATTTACATTATTTTTTACGAACTTTTTTTTGATTGTGGTAATAAACCATTTTTAAGTGTACAGTACTGTTGTGTTAAGTATATGCACCTTGTCGTGCAACAGATTTATGAAACTTCTTCATCTTGCAAAACTGAAGCCGTGCTCATTGGACAAGTCTCCTTTTACACTCCCACAGCCCCTGGCAACCACTACTCTACTTTATGTTTCTAGGAGTTTGACTACTTTAGATACCTCATATAAGTGGAATCATGCAGTGTCTGTCCTTCTGTGACTGGCTTATTTTACTTAGCATCATGTCCTCAAGGTTCATCCATATTGTAGCATATGACGGGATTTCCTTTTTTTTTTTTTTTTTTTTTAAGGCTGAATAATATTCCATTGTATGTATACATGGTACATTTTATTTGTCCATTCTTTTGCCAATGGACATTTAGATTGCTCCCACCTATTGGGTATTGTTAATAATGCTGTAGTGAGCATGATGTGTAAATATTTCCAAATCTTGTTTTCAATACTTTGGTGTATACCCAAAAGTTGGATTTCTGGATCAATATTAACTTTTAAGAGCAATATTTGTTGTGAGTTCCATCTTTGTATGTTCATCTGATTACTTCTTAAATCTAACTATTTTAATGTAGAATTATTTAGCCATTAATACTCTGTAATTCCTAAATTGCTTGTTAGAAATGTTGTGCCTGTTTTTTTTCCTAATTACGGTGTTTGAGAGTGCCCATTTCCTATTGTTATTCTATCCAATCTGATTGAAAAAAAATGATCCCTCTAATTTGTATTTAATTGAATTCTGTTGACGTTAAGCGTCTATTATCTTTGTTGTACATTGTTTAATCTCTTTGAGTAGCCTATTGTTACCCATTATAGTCTTTAAATAATTTTAAAGAAATGACTTCTTAGATTTTTAACTCTTTGTCACATGTTTTATAAGTCTTTACTCCATTTTGAAATTTGTTTTTTTACTTTTTAATGCTGTTTTCCATAACATGATTTAAATTATTTTAGTGTTGAAATCTGTCTTTTCCTTTATAGTTTCCAGTTGATTTGTGAGGCTTAGATATTTGTGATGCTTAGAAATTCAATAATAAAAATAATATGTATATATAAATTTTATTCATTTTTACATTTAATTTTAGTTTACGTATACTGTTCTTTTTCAGTGTTCTGTCTTTTCTTTGACTTGTAACATACTCGTTATCTTAATTTCCTGTAACTTTATATTTTGATATCTAGTAGATAAAGTGTGCTTCCACTCTTTTTTAGACATTTTCTTGTATTTTATTAGATAGATTTTTGGTATCATTTTGTCAAATTAAAAATAAATCTGTGTGCTTTCATATTTAAACAAAATACAAATTTGAGATTCATATAGATACTGAATACTAAAAGGAAGTATTTCAATTTATATTAACAATACAAAATTTTATGTAGGTACAGTCAAAGCTCAATGGGACATTCTGTGTTCTGTAAAACATGTTTTTATTACACAAGTGAATCTAAAGACTTAGAGTGTAAAAACACATCTAATTTTTAAAATTATATAATCACTTTTTATACAGAAGCTTGCATTTTATAGGTGGCTTCCTATAGAACCTGATAACTTCTGAATGCTTCTTTCTAATTTGTCACTATTTATCCTGCTGAACCTCACAGCCTTTTCCAAGTATTTCAAATTCAACATGTCCCCTAAATCTGCTCCTCTTTTATTTACTCTCTGTCTCATTTGTTTATTTGGTCAAGAAATATTTATTGAGCTACTAAGAGAGGTGCTGCATAATGGTCAAGAGGGTGGGCTACAGGCTGCGGAAGTTTGATTCTCAGTTCTGCCATGTACTCCTCCTTGGGTGACCTTGGACAGAATAGTTAACCATCTGTGCCTTAGTTTCCTTATCTGTAAAAGGGAAATAATAAGTGTTGTTGGAAAATTAAAAGACTTCATATATGTAAAACACATAAAATAGTGCCTAGCATACTAAGTGTGTATATATATATTTTTATTAATATTGTTTCTGTTGACCTGGTTGATGCTGGAGTACTGGAGTAAAACAGTGATGAACAAGATGGTTTGTGTTCCTTAACTTTACAAAGGTGTCTTATGAGGGAGAGACAAAATTCAAGTAAAGAGATAAAAATAATTTCCAATTGCAATAAGTGCTTTAAGGAAACCAGTTGATAGTAAGGAAAATGTGGAGGAGTCCAGTTGGGAGCTTTGCAGTATTCCAGTTGAGCAGTGGTGGTTTGGGATAGTTGATGGCAATGAAACTGGAAAGAAATGAATACATTTGAGATATATTTTAGGAATAATTGATGACTAATAAGACATGGATTTAATTTGGTCATTAAGGGAGAAGGAGAAATAAGGAATGAACCCAGGTTACTGATTTGAGTAACTTGCTGGCTGTACTATTTCTGAAAGAGAGGGTAAGGATGACACAAATTTAGCGGAGAAATTGAAACATTGGTTTTGAATATTTAGGCTGGAAGTGTCTATGAGATCTCCAAAATGTCAGGTAGGTGTAGGAGTCTGAAGCTAAGAGATTATAAATTGTAATACCTGGATTATCATTTTTTAAAAATTATTATTATTTTTTTAGGTGAGATGACCCTTGGTTGACCTCACAGATTGCAAGGACTTTGTCAGTTTACAATCCCTTATTTATTATTTTTTATGCCTACAGCACCTGGTCTTCCTACATGGTCTCCATTCAAATACTAACCAGGCCTGGCCCTACTTAGGTTCCAAGATCAGACGGATTTGGGCTTGTTCAGGGTGCATGACAATAGACTACCTGGACTATTTGTGATAGCTTTCTAAAAGTGTGTCCCTGCTCCCACATTCATTATTTAGTTTGACAAGGTAATCTTTATAAAACAGTGGCCTGATTAAACTCTAGGAAAACTTCCCAATTTCTTATGGAATAAAGGACAAACTCTTTTAGCATGGCATATGAGAACCTCCCTGAACTGGCCTGTTTTTACTTCTTTACCATGTGTCACAGGCATCTTATTTTTCAGCTATACTAAACTGTTTAGATTTTCTGAAACTTTGTGCCTTGGCGAATATGGCTTTTTTTCTCCCTAGAATATCCTATCTTGATTCTTCTCCAAATGCAAACTTCACTCTTTCAAGTTTTAATTTAAAAGTTACATCAAATATTTATATGAGGTCTGTGTACCAAGCATTTTTCTTCTAAATGAAGTCCTCTTTGATTGCTTGCTATGTTACACAGAGTTAACACTCCCACTTATGTATGGTATTTTTATACATACTTCTTTCATAGCACTTATCATAATGTGTTGTAATTATTTGTTTATAACACTTTTCTGTCCTAGATAGGACTGGAAGGTGAGGCTACAATGACACAAATACATCTTTGTATACCTGGTACCTTCTGCAATGCCTGGTACGTAATAAGACATTTGATAAGTATTTGTTGAATTAGTGATTTTAAGAGGCAGTGTTGCATCATAGCAAAAATTCAGACTTTTAAATTAGGCCAATCTGAGTTCCAGGCATAAATAACATCATCAGTTGCTAACTGGGGGTAAACTATATCTCTGAACCTCAGTTTTCTTATTCTTAATGTGAAGATAATAATATTTATCTTTGTAAGTTATTTTGAGAATTATAGATTTTCTAGAATTTCCTAGTGTAGTGTCTCGCCGAAAGAGATCACTCAATAAATGAGACCTATTTTTATCATTATTCTGAAAACAGTTGCTTATAGAATGAAAGAAAGTGTCCTTGCTTTTAAGGTAGTTAGATATTAGGGCAGTCAAGTGACTTTTAAAATATTACATAGTTCTATAATTTACTGATTTTTATCTTTTATCAAATATTCAGTTTTACTGACAAACATAATTTCAATTGATTAAATTTAGGTTGTAGCTTACTAACAGTCTATAAACATGACTATATCAGATATAAACATGTAAATAGAATGTACACTGCGATATAAGCATGGAGTATGTTAAAGTTTAAAATAGATCAACTCTGAAGAGTTTCTATGATGAATATGTGATTTTGTGTATAGTCACTGAATATATTTGAGTAGATACATAGATATCTTCATTGACTACCTTTTTAAATTCATAATCACAAACTTTTTTGTTGTTTAGTTTTCCCGGTGAGTCTGTGGTTTCTGAAATCCACATAGTTTAAAGCAGAGGTGTCCATCAGATCTCCATATTTACTACCTATAGGCACTGGCAATATATTCAAGCTTAATTTGTATTTCCAAAAAGGAACTTGGAATTACTTACATTATTACATGGTTACTTCCATACTTACTTAACTGGGGAAAGGTATTTCCCAAAATTACAAGCTTCTAGTTTTCCTCACCTCTGTCTACTTATCAGTGAGATGGGAAGAGAGAAGGAATGAGTAATCAAATCTTTTCTCCTTGGTCACTCAAGATTTGGCTAAAATATTTCATTTTCACAACATTAACTTTGTGTCTGTGTGACCAAATTGCCATAGTAATTAGGTCCATTTCTATTGATAATTTTTGTTTTGCTAGGATGAATTTATAAAATTTAATTATCTAGATTAACTAAATTAGTTTTTAAATTGAATGGATTTGCTTGATACTATGTGTTAGGAAGAAGTTTCCATATGTAAGCCTCCTTTCTATCTTAGAACTTTCTAGGGTTTCTAAGTACCCTAATATCCTAATATGAAACCCTAATCTGTATTTAATAAACTGTCCCTCTCTAATCTTAATCACTCTACAAACTATGTCCTAAATTTCTTTGCTATAACTTAAACTTGGCTTGCTGTTTTTCTGTGTACGTAGGATGGCTTCTCCTTTTGAGTGTATATCCCAGTTAACACAAAATGCAAGTTTATTAGTTGCTGGACAGCTGTGTCTCATGTGAACTTTATTTCCATATGAGTTCAACTATGCACTCCTATGGACCCACCTTATACTTTCTCATCTCTAGGTGCTATTTTACTTCTAAACTCTCTCATCATGTTCTCCTTGTTCTTTGAAACTTTAAAAACAAATGATATTGAATTCTTAATGCTGGGCACTGCTCTAGGTTCATGGACTATACAAGGAAATCAAACAGACAAATATCTCTGTCCATATGGAGCTGATATACTAGTGGGGAGAGACAGAGAATAAACAAAAAACAGTGCAGAGTTTAAAGCAGGAACATATAAGGATGTCAGTGTGATGGGAAAAAGTAAGATAGGTAATAGGAGTTGGCGGTGGTGGACATATTGTAGTAGGACTTATAAACCATTAATAGAATTTTTATCAGTAAAATCGAGAGCCACTGAGGAGTTCTGAAAAGTGATATGATCAGGCTTCCTTTAACTCACTTATTTCTGTATTGAGAGAATGGAGGGAATGGGGTGGAAGCTGGGCTATCAGATTCTTGCAGGAATACAGACTAGATTTGATGGTGACTCAGATCAAGTAGATTTGGAGGTGGTAGGACATGGTGGGATTCTGGGTACAATTTGAATATAGAACCAGCAGGAGTTGCCGATGGATCGGACGTGCAGTAGAAGACAAAGGGAGGAGTCATAGCATTGGCTTGAGAAAAAGATCTAGAGTTTGGTCATGTTAAGTTTGAGGTGTTTTTTAGACTGCTAGGTAGAAATGTTTGGTTACATATATGAATCTGAAGTTCAAGAGAGCTCTTATCTCCATATATAAATGTTGGAGTCATTGCCATAGAGGTAATATTTAAAGCCAAGAAACTAATTAGATCTTTAAAGGATAGAGCAAAGAACTGAACCCTTCTATACTCTAACTTAAGAAGACTGAGAGATGAGGAAGAATGAGCAAAAGTTTAGACTGAGAAGGAATGACCAGTGATGCAGGATAGAAACCATGAGGATGTGGTGTTCTAGAACTGAAATGAAAACATTTAATGAGAAGGGAATGACTTACTGATAGGTCCAGTAAGATGAGACAGAATTCTTTCCTGCTGTCTTTTACTTCCAGTTAAGGGCCTTTATATGTACTTGTTGGATTATTGTCTGTGTATTTTTTAGTTTTCAGCTTTGGTACGTGCACTTCTTAGGAAGCCTTCCAAAATGCCAAAACTGAAAATGGCCCCTCTTATATCCTTCCTTAACACGTAGTACTTCCCCTATAATATTTCTTCAAAACTGCATCTATCTTCTTTGTTATTACATATCCAGAGCCTTGCACAATGTCTGCCCTATGTAAATACCCAAATATATTTTGCCGAATGCAAGAAAGAATGAAATTTAGCAATGAAATTTATTAGATGATTATTTTTTAACTAATTTTTTGTAGGACAAATATTTTGACTATTTAAAATAGATGTTTCCACTGAGATTTAGCCCTGAAGCAGAAATGAAAATTCCTGTGTTAAAAAGGGAACAAAGACCCAGATATATGCGTTACCTGTGCCACTAGTTACATGATCCCGGAGTTTCATCTTTCTGGATTTCATTATCCAGATTTTCAGATTCATTGGTACGTGTTAAGCCAGAGTGTTTGATTTTTTTGCATTTTTAAAGTTAAACTTTTGATTTTGAGATTATATATTTACATGCTGTTTTAAGAAATAATATAAGGAAATCTTGCATATCCTTACCCAATTTCCCCCAGTGGTAACATCTTGTAAAACTATAGTACAATGTCATAACCAGGATATCAACATAAGACAGAGCATTTCCATCTCACAGGGATCCCTCATATTGCCTTTTTATAGCTACAACCACTTCTATTCCTCCCCACCTTAATCCCTGGCAACTATTAATCTGTTCTCTATTTCTATAATTTAGTTATTTTGAGAACGTTATGTGAATGGAATCAAACAATATATACCCTTTTGAGGTGTGCTTTTTTTCATTCAGCATGATTCTCTGGAGATTCATCCACATCATTGTGTGTATCAATGGCACCTTTTTATTGCTGAGTTGTCTTCTATGATATGGATGCATCACACTGTGTTTATCCATTCACCCATCGGAGGATATCTGGGTTGTTTCCAGTTTTCAGTTATTATTAATAAAACTACTGTAAACATTCATGTTTAAAGGTTTTTGTGTAGACATAAGTTTTGATTTCTCTAGGATAAATATCCAGGAGTACAATTGCCGGATTATATGGTAATTCTATGTTTAATTATTTAAGAAGCTGTCAAACTATTTTTTCCAGCTGACTGTATGTATATTCCATCTTTCTAGAAGCATACATCAAGCCAAGATTTGTGGGGTTTTTTTTTCTGTTTTTGTTTGTGTTTTAAATCTTTGGATAAAGCTTTACTTTTTTTTATGCTCTGTAGCCATACAAACTTTCATTTGAATCCTGGCTCTCTCACCTGCTGTATTATACTTTCCTCATTTAGTGAACAAGAATACATGTATCCCTGCGTCCTTAGGGGGATTAAATGACAAGTATATGTTCAAGTTCTTGACATGTAATAAACACTATTAGTTGTTGGGCAATCCAGAAATATTAGTTCTTTCCCTGTCTTCAGAATTAATAACTGGATCTATTTTTGTTGGTATTCATGCTTCAGTGGCATATCACCTCATCTCAAGAGTTTGTTTTTATTATAATCAGTTCTGATCTGTTCACAGCATTACCACTTTTAGATTTGTTTATTTTTCTCAAAAATCTTTTATAGTTTTTTGTATATAGGTTTTTCACATCTTTTTTAAAAATTTATTTGAGATATTTGAATTTTTTTGATATTCTTGAGAATGGTATCAATTTTAATTTTATTTTCTGATTTTGCCTATATGGTTGATTATGTATATTGATCATGCATTCATCATTCTTTCTGAATTTGCTTATACATCTACTAGTTATCTATAGATTGTTTTTGTTCTATGTACATAATCCTATTAGTCATTCATTAATTAAAGATTTTTTCTTTTCTTTCTCCTTTTCCATTTGTCTTATTCAGCTCCTCCAATTCCACCATTAAAATAAGAAGAAATAGGCATATTTGTGTCTTTTCTGATATTGCAGGAAAACTTTCGACATTTTACCTTAAAGTATGGACAATACTGAAGATTTTTGGTAAAAATCTTTCATCATGTGAAGGAAGTTCTCTCCTATTTTTTCTATGGCAGGAAGCTTTTGCTCTGAATGGATTTTTAATTTTATTAAATGCCCCCCCACACACAATATTGCAATTACCATACAAATTTTATTCTTTACTTTGATATTGTAGAGAATACATAGATTGCATTTTTTCACAATATATTTTTTAACAGCTTAATTAAGATATAATTCACATACCATAAAATTTACTCATTTTATAATTCCGTGGGTTTTGTGTATTCACAGAATATTGTGGAACCATTATCACAATCTAATTTGGGAACATTTTCATCACTCTAAAAAGAAACCCAGCACTCATTAGCAGTTGCTTTCTATTCTTCACTACCCTACTCTCCTTCATCCCCCATCCCAACTTCAGCCCTAGGCAACCACTCATTTACTCTCTGTGTCTACAGATTTGCCTAGTTTGAACCTTTCATATAAATGGGATCACACAATATGGTCCTTTTGACTGGCTTCTGTCACTTAGCATAATGTTTTCAAGGTTGATCCCTGTTGTAGCATGTCTCAGTACTTCATTCCTTTCTATTATCAAATAACTCTATTGTATGGATATACCACATTTTCTTTCTTCAGTCATCAGTGGATGGACATTTGGATTGTTTCCACTTTTTAACTATTATGAATAGTGCTGCTATTAAAATTTGCATGCAAGTTTTTGTGTGGATGTATGTTTTTATTTCTCTTGGGTGTATACCTAGGAGTAGAATTTCCAAATCTTAATTGTGTTTAACATCATGATGAACTGCCAGACTATTTTCCACAGTGTCTGCACTTTCATACATTTTCATAAACAGTGTTTGAAGGTACTAGTTTTTCCACACTTTTATCAACACTTGTTATTATCTGTATTTTTTGTTTTAGCAACCCTAATGGGTATGAAGTAGTTTCTAATTGTAGTTTTGATTTTCATTTTCTTAATGACTAGTGATCGTGAACGTCTTTTCATGTGCTTATTGGCTGTTTGTATGTTTTCTTTGGAAAAATGTCTATTTAGATTTTTTGCATGTTTTTAAATTGGGTTGTCTTTTTATTATTGAGTTGTAATTGTTCTTTATATATTCTAGATACCAGTCCCTTGTCAGGTATAATTTGCAAATATTGTCTCCCCTTCTATAGGTTGCCTTCATTTTCTTGATGGTATTATTTGCAGTTTTTAATCTTATTAGAGTCCACTTTACCTATTTTTTCTTCTATTGCTATTATTTTTGCCATTGTATTTAAGAAACCATTGCATACTCTAAGGGCATGAAGATTTACTCTTAAGCTTTCTTTTAAGAATTTTATAGTTTTAGCACTCATATTTTAGTCTTTGATCCATTTTGAGTTAATTTTTGTATATGGTGTGAATTGTGTGTTCATCTTTATTTTTTTATATGTGGATATTTAGTTGTACCAGCACTATTTCTTAAAAAGACCATTCTTTTCCTATTAAGTTGTATTGATACCTTCATCAAAAATCAACTGACCATAAATATAAGGGTTTATTTCTGGAGTCTCTCTTCTATTGATCTATCTATCCAGCTATCATTCTACTATTACTACACTGTCTTGATAATGTATGTTGTAGTAAATTTTACAACTAGGAAGTATAAGTTCTCCAAATTTGTCCTATTTCAAGATTGTTTTCACTGTTTTGGGTCCCTTGCATTTCCACATGAGTTTTAAGATCAACTCGTCATTGATTGAGCTTTGAAAGTTGAACAAGCCTAGTATTTCTAAAATAAGCGTATTTTAGTCTAGTCATCTTATTTTTAAATTTATTTCTGTTTTTGACTTGCTAATATTTCGCTTACCTATAAATATGAGAAAATGGGTTATATTGTGCTTGTCAGATCAAGTTTAGGCTGACTACACAGAATGAACTTGAAAAGAATATTTCTGTTCTTGCACCAAATGACTGGTTTGTTTATTGCATTCTTCAGATCTTCCATATCCTTATAAATTTTTAATCTGTGTGTGTAATCAATTACTGACAGAAATATATTAAAATTTCCCACTATAGTTATGGATTTTGCTAGTCTGCTTTGTTTCCATCAAAATTTCCTTTTATTTCTCTTTGTTTTGCCTTATATATTTTATATATTTTAGGTCATGTTTATCTTTCTAGTAAATTAAACCTTTTATCATTATAAAATACTCTTCTATTTCTAATAATGTTTTTTTGGCCTTCAGCACATGTTGTCTGATGTTAATGAAGCTATACCAGCTATATTTTGGTGTGTATAATGTCTTTTTCCATTCTTTACATTCAGTGCTATGAATATTAGTCAAGATATGTCTTTTTAAAGCAGCATATAGATATTAATTTTTAAATCCAGTATGATCATTTTTTCTTATAATTGATATTTTTGGTTTCATTTATTTTTAACATCTCTTCTAGTTCACGAATTCTCTCTTGGTCTATACCTATTCTGCTGTAAATCCTATCTAATAAGGTTTTAATTTAAAAATTAAAATATAATTATTTTCTCAAACTACATAATTTCCCTGACCAGCCATTTTCTTATTAGTCCCAAAATAAATCTCTTGGTAGTATATTTTAACAATATCTGATTCTTCTCAACATGGTGCTACTATTAAGAATGCAGTAATAAATTCCTATTGAATTACAGAAATGCCATCTTGATCTTAAAGACTGACAATAAAAACTTTCCCTTATTCTCTTCTCAAGACTTGTTTATCAGGAAAATTGCTCAGAAAATGAGTTCTGCTAGACTCTGCTTTCACCACATTTTTCTAGCCAATAGTTGTTATGTTAACATTTTAATAACATGGTATCAAAACTTATATATTGCTGGCTCCATATTACTAGCTTCTTCAACCTTACTAAAAGTAAAATAGTATGTACACATTGAATAAAACCTTTTTGCTGAATATCTGAAATCCTCTACAGTTTTCATAATTTGAGAGACATGCATATTTATAATAACTGTTAGTTTCTTGATAATTTAAGGAAGATTAGGCCTGAGTCATTGGTTATTAATGTAATGTTGGTTACAATGTCCTGTTGCAGCAGTTGAAGCTATATGGCTCTATTACAAAACACTTTTTATTCTAATATAATTTGTAGACTTTAGGAAGATAGTATAAATAGAAAGGGCTTTTAAAAATTGTTTTATTTTGAGTATTAACTAAAATATTCATGTTCTATTAATTAGATTGTACCACTATGTATTTTGTAGTTCTTTATTTATTCAGTACCTATTTGAATCATTAGTGAGCCAGCCACACCATAATTTTAGTTTAATTGAAATTTTTCTAAACATTTTCATACTATTTTAGACTTCTTTAATCTTCATATTTAAATTTATTTTTCTCTTATTTGTGACTTTCGAAACAAATTTTTTATTAAGATGACTTTAGTTTCATTGATTATTTTTATAAATAGAGTGCCTGATTCAGTCCTCATAAAATAAATATAACCTAACCTAAATATAACCTAAATATAAACATAACCTAAATATAAATTGTAATGTGACCTCAATGTAGCAAGTTTTTTTTCTTGGAGTGTTAAAATTCTTACATTGTAAAAAAAAACAACAAAAGTAATAGACATTAGAATGTTTTTGTATATTCTTCTTAGTTTCTTGCCAGTGTTCCATGCTGAACCCTGGTACCCCTCGTACCATTGATCCTGAAAAGTGTTTCTGAGCCCTTTTTACTTCTGGAAAGTGGACATGGTTCTTGCTGCTGTTGCTATTCTTGCCAAAATAGGTTTTGCTTGATCCCTGCTCCTTTGAGTTTTGACTTTCTGGACTGAAGACCAGAATGGGTATATCTGATTAGCAAATTCATTACCTGTAAGATAGCCTGGGAACACAAGATTTTGATACTTCCAGCTTTTTTATTGGAAGGTGATGTCTAATTCCCACTCAGAATTGTAATGTGAGGAAATTCCTAAACATAGCAGGGGTCCTAGATATTGGGTAGTCTCAAAGAATGATAATAGATTCACTATCCCATGTTGACTCCCATATAACATGTATCCAGCCTCGTTCTCGCCCTAGAATTCCAGACATATATTTCTAAGCCTATTTGACATTTCCATTCCATATTTTATAGCCATCTCTAACTATATATTTCTATAAGATTTATTGATTTTTTTCTCCCAAATCTATTCCTTTCTTCGTCTTTACTATCTCAGTAAATTTCATCAACTCTCTCGCTCTAAATGTACATCTTGATTTCACATTTCCTTCATTCTCCACATGTATGCCATCAGCAAGTCCTGTTTGCATTTCTCCAATCTCTCCAGTTCCACTGCTGAAGATGATTCTCACCTTGTCTTTTGTAGCTTGATAAGGTTTCTTGCTTTCTCCTTATTGATCCAGTCTCTATTCTTTACTCAGTTTTGTGGTTGTTTTTGTTGTTACTAGGGATGCCCACTCCTTCGGGTTGATGAAGACATTATCAGACAGGTCTGAGTCATAAATGTTTTCTAAATCTACTTGCCTCAAGCAGTGGAGGCTTCGTGGGCTGGCCATGTCCTATAAGACTGTTTATCCCCTGCCTTTCTATTGATAGTTTTGTCCTCTATTGGTGGCTTTTGAAATGTAAGTAAGACTGTGTCACTGTCCTGCTTAAGACTCTCCAGTAAGTGTTGTCCAATATAACTTTCAGTATAGGTGGAAATGTTTTATGTTTACACTGTTCAATATGATAGCCACTAGCCATACGTGGACATTGAGCACTTGAAACATGATCGAGGCAACTGAGGAGCTGAGTTTTTAATTTTAATTAAATTTAAATTGCCACATCTGGCTAATATCATATTGGACAGCACAGCTCTACTGGCTTCCCTTCATTCTTAAAATAGAATCCAAAGTCCTTATCAAGGCCTTCTGTGATCTGACTCTTGCTTATTTCAATAGCTTTATCTCATACCATTCTTTCCCTTGGTTCAGCCACATTGATCTCCTTTCTGTTGCTAGAAAACACCAAACTGTTTCTCACCTTGGGACCTTTGCTGATGGCATGAGCCTATCTTGCTCTTTTCAATTTTGAACCTGGCTGGCTTTTTTAGGTACTTCAGACTGTCACTCTACCTAACATGGTCATTATCATACTCTTAAGTTCCTTCATAATGTTTATACTATATTATAATTAATCATCTTGTTTATTTGTTTATTTTTAGTTTCAAGAATATAAGCTCCGTGAAGGTGTGGCATGTAGCATCTATTTGTTATTAATACATAACTTGTTGAATTCTTAAAGTTCTTAGGCTTTGGACACAGAAGTGGATTACTTTTTTGAGGGAGAAGGTGGGCTAAAGTTTTATAAGTCTGCAAGTAATTGAGAAAAAAGCAAATATCTTTTAAGATGGAAAGAGATTACATATAAACAGATGAAAATATGCAATCCTAATAAAAAGTAGTGGCATTGTACCCCATCTCTGCTACTTGCCCCGGTCAGCCCTGTAAGGACATTAGCTCCAGCCCCAGGGTCCTAATGGCAGTAGAGCCACTGAATGAGCTAGAGGCAGCCATTGAGACAGTGATCACCACCTTCTTCACCTTTAAAGGGCCAGAAGGTCAGCCTCAACATTGACGAGTTTAAGGAACTGGCCACTCAGCAGTTGCCTCAACTGCTCAAGGATGTTGGCTCCTTAGATGACAAGATGAAGAGCTTGATTGTGAATCACGACTCAGAGCTCAATTTCAATAAGTACCAGAGACTGACCAGGGAGTTGGCCAAGGATATCTGGAAGGAGAAGACCCTGGAGATCCAGAAGAAGAAAAGCCAGCTGGCCAGGATGGGGTGGGCTGGGCAGGACCAGGCAGAACCCCACACGCCGCAAATAAAGCCTTCTTGAAACACAAATGTTTCTGATTCACACTCACCCTGATTTCTTCTCTTGAGACTAGGAGTGGGGAAGCTCTGCCCTCATCTGAGGGTGGGTCCAAAAATCATGAGCTCCTTGACCAGGAATGTTACTCATCTCTGAATATTCTGTAGCATCTAACACCAGGTCTTATGTAGGGTAGATGCTCAATAAATTGTGGATGAAAAAGGGGCCACATATTAAACCTGACAAGCTGATGGGCCCTGCAAACTCAGAGACCAAGAGTAACCACACAAGGTAGTCTGAACATAAAAATTCCTAACTAAAAGCGAGTCTTGGTGGTAGTTACATCCTACCCTGTAGCTTCCTTAATGAAGGACAGTCTTTACCTTAAATGAGTCTGTCTATTGTCTTTTTGCATCTAAGATAACACCTTTAAAACATCACGGTAATCTTTTCCAGATCTCTCAGAGACAACTTCCAGGGACCAGAGCACAGAACCTCTCACTGTTATCTCGTTACCCAAATACCATTTCTGTCTGCTATAAATGCTAACTATTCTGTACCCACCAGTGTAAGAAAAATATCTCTCTGTTTTACTTTTTATCCAATATCAGAGATTTCCTCACTTTGTTTTCTTCTGTCTCCTTAACCTACCACCGATAGATTACACATAACTCTCCCTTAGTCTCCTCCTCTGATTCTGATATATAAAATAAGCTGCAAAACTGCCTTTCTTAGGAGCATTTTCTAAATCCATTGAGATTTTGCTTCCCAGCAATTGCTATCAGTTTGACTCAAAATCTTATAAGACTTAAAAAAATAAATGAATACAAAGTATTATTATTAGAAAAGCTTTATAGTTTAGGATTTAATAGGACTTTTTCTTGCAGAATTTTCAGAAATTACAGATATGTGAAATTTTTATGTGTTTGAAACTTAAAATTATATCTGTGGAAAACCCAGTGGTAGGAAGGTCCTATCAGGCAGAGCTTATACCATAGATGCAATTGATTTGAAAGAATTCATTTTAATATTTAAAAATAAATCTCGTTTAATAATATTAATTTAATTATTATAAATTTAGAGTTGATGTCTTCGTAGTTTATAATTTTTAAAATGTGTTATCCCATTATTAGCAAACCTGGTTGTATGATACAAAATATATATATTTATAAAAGGATTAATTATAAAAAGGATTCATTTCTCTGTGGCAAAATCATTTAAAAATTATTCAGTTTGTAACGTAGTTGATTTATAACTTCTCAGTAACGCATTTATTAAATAGGGGTATGGCTGTAGAAATACAAATTAGAAATACAAATGAAATAGAGGATGCTGAGTTTTTAGGGAGTGCATTAAGTAATCACTTTTGGAATCAGTGTTTAAATTCTCTTAATAGCTTATTCTGGGAACATGATTTAACCAGTATATATATCTATGTAGGTAGTTTATCAAGGCTACTGATAAGTACTTTAATATTATTATTTATATTTAATTCTCTGATACATTTAGTAATATCTATTAACCCCATCGCTCCCCTTTTGTGATTTCTTTCTTTTTAGGTTGATCATGTCCAGAGTTTATAACCTAAAAAGTTCTCTTACACCTCAGATGTCTTGCTTGACAAGTGAACCTTATGAACAGCTGGATTTTTTGCCCGACAAACTAAGAAAAAAGCTGCTTTCTTTCCAGAAAGATGGCATCACTTTTGCCCTCAGAAGGAATGGCAGGTAAGGTAGTTTTTTCAAGACATGATAAAAATGTTAAATTCCTGGCAAGTGTATATAAAGCAAAACTCTGTGCAAACCGTGTGTGTGTGTGTGCGTGCGTGCATGCACATGCCTATGTGTGTATTCTTCCCATTATTTTTTTTATTGGATCATGAAATAATAATTTCAAGATATACCTCATTTTGCCTTTATTAATGAATGATATTTTCATTGGCAATACAGCTCTACTTTAGTAGCATTTTTTTCCTTAGCACTTTGAAAGTTGTAGTCTACTGTCTTCTGGCTTCCACAGATGCCATTAAAAAGTGTGTTCTCAAGTCTCAAAATTTTACCCTACAGGTGACTTATTAATTACAAAGAGAAAATTATGGAATGGTTAATGTTGTTATTGCCGGTAGTGGGACAGCTACAGGCATAATGTGGTGTATGAGACAGATGCAACATTCCTTAGTGGTGTTCTTCCTGGAAATACTTGAGTGAATAATCATGAAGAAACAGTCAAACTAGATCAAAATGTGGGACATTTTTTCAGGACAGCTGACTCGAACTCTTCAAATGATTCAGTGTCACAAAAACCAATGGAAGTGGTGAGAATCTTCCAAATTGAGAAGAGAACTAAGAGCTAGAACACCTGAAATAATGCATAAATTTTGATTAGTTCTTGGATAAGTACAAAGATAAACTTTAGAGGACATTTTTGGGATACTAGGAAAATTTCATCTCGACTCTATTAGAATGATGTTATTGAATCAGTGTTGATTATCTTAGATGAGGTAAAGGTGTTGTAGTTTAATAGAAGAATGTTCTTGTTTCTGGGAAATACATGATAAAGAATTTTGGGATGAAGAATCCTGCTATCTACAGCTTACTTTCTCTACATTTTCCCCAAGGGAAAGTACAGGTATATGTTTAGATAAACTTTGAGTGGGTCAGCCAAAATGTTAACAGAGTGAATCTGGTAGTGGTATAAGTGTCTTCATTGTATTATACTTTTGGGATTTTCTGTGAGTTTGAAAATTCCTAACCGCCCCCCCAATCCAAAAAATCCCACAAAAGAATCAATCTAATTTCCATTCCTTTGTAGATCATTGTCTCTTATCTGTATTTGATTTTAAGAGTTTCTATTTGTTCTTGGAGTTCTACAGTTTCATTATAATCTATCCAGTGCACACTCTCTCACACACACGTATATGTATATATTTTTAATTTATCGTGCTCGGGATTATTGTGTATTTTTAATCTGGGATTTCTGTCATGTTGATTTTGGAAAATTCTCAGCTCTTCTTCAAATAATGATTCTGACCAATTCTCTTTATTATCTTCTTCTGCGATTATAGTTAGACTTATATTTGATGTTTTCACTCTATCCTATGCTTCCATTAATGTCTCTTATATTTTCTGTGTTTGTGCTACGTTAATGGCTGTTTTAAATATCTCCCTTATAGTTCTGGTCTGTTGTTTAATTCACCTATTCAGTTTTTTTAAAACTTTTTTTAATGATATATAACATATATGAAAAAAAGTGTGCAGATTTGGGCCAAATTTGAAGAATTTTACAGTATAGCCATCACTGAGATTAAGAAGTAGAATTACACTGCCAGTATCCCAGAAACCTTCCTCTTGCCCCCTCCCAATCACTACTCTGTTCTTCCTCTCCAAAGGTCACCGCTATCTTAACACCATAGATTACTTTTACATGTTATCATCCATGTATACTCTTTTGCGCTTGACTTCTTTCACTCAACAACATCATTGTGAGATCCTTCCATATTGTTGTATATGGCTATAGTTGGTTCATTCTCATTGTGATATAAAATCCCACTGTGTAAATATACCATAATTTATTTATTAATTCTATTGTTGATGAGCATTGGGGTTGTTTCTAGTTTAGGGCTCTTGCGAAAACAGTGCTATGAACATTCATATGAAAATCTTTTGGTAAATATATATATATATACATTTCTGTCATGCCTATACCAAGAAGAGAAATTGTTGGGGTCATAAAATATACATATATTCCACTAAGTAACTACTGCCTGTATTAGTTTGCCAGGACTGTCTTAATGAAGTGCCACAACAACTGGGTATCTTAAAAAACAGAAATTTATTGTCTCAGTCTTAGAAGCTAGAAGTCTCAAATCAAGGTGTTGACAGGGTTGCTTCCTTCTCAGGACTGTGGGGGAAGGATCTGTTGTTCCAAGTCTCTGTCCTTGACTTCTGGATGGCTGTCTTCTTCCAGTGACTTTTCACAAAAATTTCCCTCTATTAGTGTCAAAATTTTCCCTTTTTAAAAGGACATCAGTTATATTGGACTAGTGCCCACTCTGATGACTTAATTTTAACTAATTTCATCTGCAATGATTCTGTTTCCAAATTAGGTCACATTCTGAGGCACTGAGTGTTAGCACTTCAACTATGCATTTTGGGGGCTATCAGTTGAACCCCTAACTTGGCCAAACATTTTTTAAAGTGGTTGTACCAATTTATTCTTGTATCAACAGTGTTTAAGAGTTGCAGTATACCATATTCTTACACATAACTTCATATTGTCCATACTTAATTTCCTTTTAGATATTCTGGTAGACATATATAGTGGTATTCATTGAGGTTTTTACTTTTATGTTTCTGAAGATAAATGAAGTTTATCTTCACGTTTTCATATGCTTATTAGTCATTTGGATATCCTCTTTTGTTAATGCCTTTTCATGTCTTATCCATTTTTCTACTGGGTTGTCTGTCTGCCTTTTTCTTTTCTTATTGTTTCGAAGGAGTCTTTTGTCAGATTTATTTTGGAACAGAGTCTTTTGTTAGGAGATGTGTTGCAAATAATTTTTCTCAGGCTATGGCTTGCCTTTTTTTTAATGATGTCTTTTGATAAATAGAAGTTCTCAATTTTAATGTCATTTAAAAACACTATCAGTATTGTCTTTTATAGCTGACATTTTTTGCATTCTGTATTAGAAATCTTTGCTTCTCTGTTTTCTTCTAGAAATGTTTTATTTTTTACATTTAGATCTATAGTCCATTTGGAATTGATTTTTTTTATATGTTAGGTAGAAGTCAGAGTTTGCTGATTATTTATTTATTTAATTTTGTATATGGGTGACTCATTGGTCCATCACAATTTATTGAAAACACCAACTTTTCCCAACTGCATTAGATTGTCGGCTTTGTTATAAATCAGGTAATCTTGTATGTATCCTTTTAGATAAATGCTGTCTAGTGGAACTTTTACCATGATGGAAATGTTTATATATGTACTGTTTGGTTTAGTTATTATTAGCCACATGTGGCTACTGAGTTCTTGAAAGTGACCAGTGCAACTAAGGACTGAATTTTTAATTTTAACTAATTTTAGTTACTTAAAATTAAAATTTAAGTAGCCACATGTGTCTCGTGCCTACCATATGGGACAGTACAGGTGTAGATAATTTGTTCTATTTGTCTGATTGCCAATATTTGTGTGAATTACTTCTTAATTACTATAACTTTATAATAGATCTTTTGGTATAAGGTAGCATAATCTTCCAGCTTTGTTCCTTTTCAAAAATTGTTTTGCTATTGTTGACTCTCTACATTGCCTGTAAATTATAGAACTCATTTATCAATTTTCACAATAAAGTTGCTGGGATTTTGAATGGCACTATTTTGCATCTATATATTAGTTTGGGAAGAATCGACATCTTTGTAATGTAGAGTATTTTAATCCATGAATATGAATTCTTCCATTTATATAATTGCTTTTCATTTATTTTCATCTCAATTGTTCTTCCCCTTATTTAATTTTTTTAAGGTTTTATAGTTCTTTAAGGTTTTATAGTTCTTTCACATATATTATTAAATTTATTCCTAGGTATTTAACATTTTTGATGCCGTTATAATTTGTCTTCCCTCTACCCACCATCCACCTCCTCCCCTGGCTGTTTTGAAGGTTTTCTTTTTGTTTGGCTATCCAAAAGTTTTATTATGATGTGCCTAGGTAAGGTTTTCTTTGCATTTATAGGTCTTACTCTATGAGTTGATGTATTTCATTAGTTCTGAAAAATTATCAGTTGCCGTATCTTCTAGTATTATCTTTCTCTTCCTTGGTCTCCAGTTATAACTATGTTAGACCTTTTCTTGGTGTCCCATTATCTCATATTCTTTTCCATATTTTCTTAATTTTTAAAATTTCAGTACTTAGATTAGGTATTTTTTGTTTACCCATATTCTTATTTACCATTCCTACCTTTTGCTGTTAAATTAATCTGTTGAATTCTCTTAAGAAAGAGACTACCACTCAATATAACCTCAAACCAAAACCCATTCAATATGTTTGAAACAAAAATGCTGAATTTATTACTTGCTAAATAAGAGAGAACTGTGCTTCTTAGACACAGACTCTTTAAACAAAGAGAAGAGTTGGTATTGTATCAAGCTTTGCTCAACTCTGGAGACTTTAAAAAGCTAGAATGTTTAAGGATTTGTTGAATTTCAGAGTATAGTTTAGCTGACTAAGGTTAAAGAACAGTCAGTCCTTTCCTTTCTTGTGAGTGGAGAATAGGAACATTTTATTTTCTGTGCTTGATGTCAGAGGGTGTATTTTTAAATCCTGGAATATACAGTTCCTGCCTGCCTGGTTATGTTGATGGTATCTTGTTTCTTGCCACGTTGTAATTCCATCTCTTATTTCTGTAAATATTTACAACATACTTATTTTACATATCTGAAGTCCTTTGGAAACTAATTTTGCTTCTTGTTTTTGATGATGATGATGGTTCAATTTCCCAGTGTATTTTTTAAAAAATTTTGTTTTAATAAATAAGTAATCTTAATCTCTGAGACTCTCGAAGAGACCTAACGAGTGGATAAAATTTTTTAGGGAGGTTTGCAAAATTAAATTCTTAGTTTAGGGTTTCCCAGGTCACATAGGCAGTTTAAATTCAAAACTTCAAACTCATTTTCAGGTGGCCTATGATTATGAATTTTAATTATTAATTTTGACCTCATGCTAAACTTTAAGTTTCCTTATTGACTTAAAAGATTTTTTTAGGTATAATTAAATTTAATAAAATGCACAGGTTTCAGGTGTGCAGTTCAGTGGATTCTGATGTATGTATATATCCCTGTGTTTTTAACCACCTCAGTCAAGAGGTAATACTGTCCATCACCTAGAATAGTTCTCTTTCTAATCAACCCCATCCCCCTGAATTAGGCAACCAGTGCTCTGACTTCTATCAGCAGAATGTTTTTTATAGTTACTTAATGCTCTTTTTTTTAACTGTTTACTTTGAAATAATTTCAACTTATAAAAAATTATAATTTAAAAGTATAGAAATAACTTTAATATACCTTTTACCTAGACTCACTAATATTTAACATTTTTTTACTTTTCCTTTATTATTTTCTCATTCTTTTTCTCCACACACACAAACATGGATAAACACTCATATGAGTATTTATTTTTTTCTAAGCCATTTGAAAATAGGTTGTATATGTCATGCTCCTTTAACCTACAGTATTTCAGTATAATATGTAATTTTTAAGAATGAAGATATTATATAACATAGCCATAATACAGTTATCAGATTCAGGAAATTTAATTTCTATACAATACTTTAATCTACAAATTGTATCAATTATACCAATAACATCCCTTTTAGCATTTTTTTTTTTTAAGTACAAGATCTAGTCTAGGATTGTTTATTGCATTTAGTGATATCTCTTTCTTTTAATGTAGGACAGATCATTAGCCTTTCATGACATTGGCACTTTTTTAAAGAATATAAGCCAGAAAGTGTCTCAATTTTTTTAATGTTTTATCATGATAGGATTTAGATTTTACAGTCCCTTCTGGATTAGAACATAAGCGAGATCAAAGTTCTGTCCTTAGGATATTGCTTTTAAAGTCATGCTGTATCTGTCAGCCCCTTACTATTAATATCAGTTTTGATCACTGATTAAAGTGTTGTGGTTTCTCTACCATACAGTTACTATTTTTTCCCTTCTATAATTGTTTCCTGTTTAACAAATAACTAACATGAGTGATTGAGACCATGCAAATATGCTTTCCCTATCTGATTTTCCCACTTGGATTTAGCATCTATTGATGATTGTTGTTCGAAATAATTTTTGCCATGACAATTGTAAAATGATGATTTATTAATTGGTATTCTACTATAAGGAAGAGCCTTCCCTTCTGCCCCGACCTGTGTTCATTCATCTGTCCATCCCTTCTGCCTTCCCTTCTGCCTCGACCTGTGTTCATTCATCTGTCCATCCCTAGATGGACCTATGGATTCCTATTATATTCTGTGGGCTGTCATTCTATACTGTACCATATCTTACTCTTGTCTATTTTAGAACTTGTTACAAACAGAATCATGCAGCTTATATGTGTCTGACTTCTCTTGCTCAACATGTGTTTGAGATATATGTTGTTCTGATCTCTGAATATAGGACAGCTATTTTGTACATTTACTTACTGTTGGACATTTGGGGTAATTTCCGTTCAGGGCTCTTATGAACAAAGATGGTATTAACATTCTTGGGCAAGTCTTTTGTGAACATGTTTTTAATTCTCTTGCTATCTTTTAGGGTAGGTGTCTATATAACTTTGTAAGAAAACTGCCCAACTGTTTTCCATCCCATCAGCAATATACAGTATGAGAGTTCTAGATGCTCTATGACTTTGTCAACATTTGAAATTGTCAGCTTTTCATTTTAGCCATTCAAAATGAATGGATCTTCAAGTGGTGGCTCATTGTATTTTAATTTGTATTTCCTTAATGACTAATGATGTTGGCATCTTTCCCTGTGCTTATATATAATACATATATGATATATATATGTGTACATCATATATAATATATATTAACATCGTGCTTATGTTTTAATTGTTTTTTGTTATTGATTTGAGTTCTTTTTATATTCTGCATATAAGACCTTTGCAAGATATATGGATTATGAATATTTTCTCCCAGTCTATAGCTTGTCTTTTAATTTTCTTTATGGTATCCTTTAATGAATGGAAATTTTTAATTTTGATAAAAATCTAATTGACCAAGTTTTTCTTATATGGTTAGTACTTTCTATGTTGTCATCAAGAATTGTTTTCCTACCCAGTATGGTCTTCTATGTTTTGTACTGGAAACTTTATAGTTTTTAATTTTATTTTTTGACATAAGATTTATCTCAAATTAATTTTTGTATATGGAGAGAGATAAGAGTGCTAGGTTCAGTTTTCCTTCATACCAATATCCATTTATTCCATCACCATATGTAGAAAAGTCTGTTTTTTTATAAATTACCTTGGTGCCTTTGTGAAAAAAGCAATCGACTGTATACGTATAAAACTATTTCCTAGTCATTTTCTTTTGCCATATATCTTTTTTTCTATTGTCACCACTTTTCCATTCTTACTTAGTTTCTACCTTTTTTAGGCTTAGGTTTTGTTTAGAATTCTCATTTCTTCTGTCCACTTTGTGTAGATTTAAGACCTATTCCCATTGCTTGGCCGTTAAGTTTTAAGGTTCTCTGTCGATGGTGACCATGGACACCTTCATCGTGTCCTGTGGCTTTATAACATACTTAACTACTCTGGGTTTGACTTTCTCTTTTGTTTCTGGCCATAGTTAATTTTTCCTACTTTTCTTCAGACCAGCTCTACATTTTAAAAGATAGTATTTTATCTCATTTAGCATTTCCAGGTGTTTGCAAAGGGAAGGGTTTTGGAAAACCTAAACCACCATAATAATAGTTGCAGAAATCATACTGTTAAATTTTCATTCGTTGGGGATTATGCTCTTTATCATTATAAAATAATATTATAAAATTATTTAATTCTTTCTTTCTGTACTCTGAATTTATTCTTGTGTAGTTGCTATCCCAGCAACTATTTCTTTCTGATCATATTTTCTCAGCATGCCTTTGACCATTTTTCTGGTTTCACACTTTTAAGATACTTTCTTTAGATGAGTTTTGACGTTCCAGAGTTAAGATTTCACTTTGTAATTCAGTTTGTCTTTTCTCTTAAGTAATATTAATCTTAATTTTTATTCATTGACATTAGAGCTACATTGGTCTTAAATCTGTCATCGCCATTTGTATGGTTTCTATTCCTAAGATTATGTTACTATATAATCCAGTAGATGATCCACTAACTATATGACTGTGCAGTGTAAGTGTTCTTTGTGTTTAGTATGCACTTTTAGTAATATTAAAAGTTTGGAGTTTGACTCCATTGATAATCTTTAAAATTTATGGCTTTATATGATCTACTTGGTTCTCTTTTTTATTAGGCATTGTTTTCTTATTTCATTATCCGCAGTGACATTTGGTATATTGCTCTTTCTGTCCTTTCACAGCACATCATATTAATTGTTTAAATTATTTTTCTTGATTGTCACCTTTGTATCTTTAAAAATACTTATAATTTGTTTCTATAAAAATATATGTAAATATATATATATTTTACCAACTTTAAATGATCTTTGCCTTTTTTGCCTCTTTACTCTTGTGAGGTATATGTACTTTCTATGTTGTCTGTACCTGTTACATTCTTTTTTGTATGCAGATTATTTAAATAGCTAAGTCATTTCATTGCTTCCCTCGAGTTAATTTTGTTTCTGTATAATGTTCTTTCGTTGAAATTATCTTAAAGTTTTTTTAGGCAGGCTAATGGGAGGTCAGTTCTCTAATTTTTTTGCATTTTAAATGTCTTTTCACTGAGTTTATACTAAATGCCAAATAGGCTGTGTAAGAAATTCCTCAGTCTCACTTTCTTTTCTGCTCCATGCTGTAGACATTGCTCCAGTATTTGCTGTAGACAAGTGTGATGACTGCCTCATTTTTCTCTCCACAGAGGTGATTCCTTTTTTTTTTTTTTTTTTTTTTTTTTGTCTCCTTATCCATTTTGGCAGTACATTAGTAAAACATGGCTTGGTGTTGATGCTTATATGTCTCTTTCCTGAATGTGCTATATTATTTTAATCTGTAGTTTACATTATTCTTTTATTTCTGGAAACTTTTCTTGAATTACATGGAGAACAGTTTTTCAGTTCCTTTATTTTGGTTTTCTTTGAAAACACCAAGTATACTTATGTTTGTCGATTCATCTTGGCACGTCGTCTGTGTTATTTGTATTTTCTGTCTTTCTAAAACTCTTTTGGTCTTTTTTTACTTTCTTTGAAAATTTCCTTTCAATCCTCTCCTATGTGTACTTTTTCCCTATGTTTTTAGCAGCGCCTCATCTCTCTTCTTCCACTTGGTCTTCATTTCACTAGTGTCCATTATTCTTTCACTTCTCTGACTTGTCAGTTCACATTTCTTCATCTTTCTTGCCATAGCTTCCTATATTTGTAGCTCTGATTTTTATTAAATCACTACTAATTATTCAACAAGGAACATTTTTGTCCTGAGCCTACTATTAGCAAAAGATCATCTCATAGAGGGCTAGAGTAACATTCTAGACGAACACCTATCCTCTTTGTGACACTATTTTTGTATGTAATTTATTTATATTTCCTGAGTCTAAGAAATCAACATATCAGGGTAGCTAATGGTACAGGGTCTCTCACTTCTGCCTTGGCCTCTCTCCGTTTCCTCTTTTTGGGGTTTGTCATTGAGCCTTGCCTCCTCTGTTTCTCCTTGCAGCCAGACTGGACTCTGCAATACTCTGGCTACCAGTCTACTTATCCTCTTGTTAATGGAGGGATTTTTGACTTTGCAATGCAAGTGTCCCCCTCACATTGGAACTGTGTCTTGCTGTTTTGTTTTGTTTCCCTTAGATGTGTAGCTGAAGTGTTCTTTCTGGTTATACTCCAGTTGTTATAATTATTGTTGTTTTTAATATTTAACATTTTTGGTAAACCATATTCTTATTTTGTCTAGTTTTCAAAGATGATAAAAGACCTCACGTTACATTTTTGAATCTGTGTTCTACTAAGCCCAATGTCAGATATAGTGTTTAAGTATTTGTTAAATTATTATTTATGTGCATGTATTTATGTCTGGTAATGTGTAACTGTGGGTATACATGGTTAAAAATAATTGACAAACTTATTAATATATGAAATGTTTAGTGTATAGTTGAACAAAAGTTTTGCTATTATGCCCTTTACTTATTTACATCTAATGAGATAAAGATACCTGAATGAATTATTGGGCTTAGTATTGCACACTGTCATTGCTACCTTCATCATTAGTTAATACTTTTTGTGTAGATGGTGTTCTGAAACAACTGTATTTCATTTCTCTGAAAATTTTTGTGAAATTTTTGTTTTAATTATCTGTTTTCACAGAAGAGGAGAAGACTTGTGGTATTTAAGCATCTTGCAAAAAGTATGAGATAATTTTGTAATTTGTATTCTTTAAAGGTATCACTTGATGACAGCCTAATTTCTTTCATTGTTTTCTTTTCTCTCCTAAAATTGAAGAATTTCTGTTATATCACCCATTTAGATACTGCTTTTGTAGTGTTATAATCCTTACTTTTTTGGCAAAATGTAAATTGAATTTTTGCCTCAGTGAACAAAAATTGAAGCACTTGGTGGTTTTGCTACAAGAAGATTTTTTGTTAAATTATTTTAGTATTATCGTATAAAACACCAGGCTCATTATCTAAATTTAATAAGACAAGGATAATTAGGTGAAAGTATGAATAAACCTTGAAATATGGGTATAAAAAATCTAGAAAATATAAGTTACAAAAATTTACTTACAATTTTGTACAGCTCGAGTCATCTAATTAATGAGAAACCAAATCTTGGTATTTTAAATAGTTTTAATTTGTATTGTAGGATAATGTCTAGTGTTTTGCCCCCTCCTCCAGCTTTGAGGACTATATAAGAGCCTAGAGAGAAACTTGACTGTGTTGGAAGTATTATTGGTACATAATCGATAGGTGTATATTTTGCACAAGCAAAAAGAAACAGATGAAACTGCATTAAAGTAAACAGCTTTTGCACAGCAAGGGAAACAAAATAAAAATGCAACCTACCAAATTGGAGAAAATATTCATAAACCATATCCCCATTAAGGGGTTAATATCTAAACTATATAAGGATTTCATAAAACTCAAATAGCAAAAAACAAACAATAATCTAATTAAAAATTGATCAAAGGAGCTGAATAGACATTTGTCCAAAGAAGACATACATACAAAAGCCAACAGATACAGAAAGAAGTGTTCAATATTACTACTCATCACAGAAATCAAAATTGCAATGAGATACCACCTCACACCCATTAGAAAGGCTATTATCAAAAAGACAAGAAATAACAGATGCTGGTGTGAACCCACTGATGGTGGTAGTGTATATTGGTACCACCATTAGGGAAAACATTGGTTCTTCAGAAAAGAAAAACTAGAACGACCGTGTGATCCAGCAATCCCAATTCTGGGTACATATCTGAAGGAAATAATATCACCATTTCTAAGAGATGTCTGCACCTCCATGTTCATTTCATCATTACTCATGGTAGCCAAAACATGGAAACCACCTAAGTGTCCATTGATGGATGAACAGATAAAGAAAATGTGAGACACACATATCCACACACACACAGAATATTCCAACCATAAAAAAGAAGAAAATTCTACTGCTTGCAGCAACATGGATGGACCTCGATGGTGTTATGCTAAATGACATAAGTTAGGCAAGGAAAGACAAATAGTGTATGATCTCACTTGCATGTGGACTCTGAAAGCACTGAACTCATGAAACAAAGAATAGACTAGTGGTAGCTAGTGGTAGCTAGGGGTTTGGGGAATTAGGGAGATGTTGGTCAGAGTGTACAGTCTTTGTTATAAGATAAATACATTCTTGGGATCGAATGTACAACACAGTGATTATAATTAACAATATTGCACCAGGTACTTGAAAGTTGCTGAGAGTAGATCTTAAATGTTCTCACCACACACAAAAAATAATAACTATGCATGGTGATGCATATGTGTAAACTAACCTTATTGTGGTAATCATTTCAGAATATGTACACACATCAAATCAGCACATTGTACACCTTAAACTTATGCAACTTTATATATAAATTATATCTCAACAAAGCTGGAAAATATAGGTATATATTTTAATAGATGAACTTATCTGCCACTTTCATTTTAGATTAACCTATTTAATCAGACTTTTTATCTAAAAGTATCCTATGGATTTGAAGAATAAAGTTAATCGTGCTACCGTCAACATATATACTAATATGTATGTACACACACACATATATATACATGCATATATATATACACACACACACACACACACACTAATTTTTGGAGATCTATATGAGAACAAAATTGCAATGCCACTATACATCCACCAGAATGGCTTAATTAAAAAAAAAAAATAGCGGAGATGTGAAACATGAAACTATCTCGCACTACTATTAGAAAAGGAAGTCAGTACAACTACTTTGGAAAACTGGCAATATCTACTATTGATGAACATGTGCAGTTTCTGAGACCTAGTAATCCTAGATATATAGGTACCTATATATGTTTAGTAAACAATGCTCATATAGCACTCTTCACTAGCTAAAACCCAATTGTCCATCATCAGTAGAATGGGAAATAATTCACATAATGGAGAACTTATAACAATGAGAATGAACAAATTACAGCTACTATAATATAATGGCTATGCGAATCTTACAAATATAGTGTTGGAGTAAAAGAAGCCAAACAAAAAGCTATATCCATTTATATAAAATATAATACTAATTTATTTATAACCATTTATGTAAAATACATAGAACATACTAATAGAACTCAGGTATCATCCACCCTTCCTTGGGGGAGTATTGTGAAAAGAAGAGGGTCACAAGGGAGGCTTCTGGGGTGTTGATAATATTCTGTTTCTTGATCTTAGTGCTGTTATATGGGTATATTCATTTTATAAAAATTCATCAAACTATATACTTAAGATTTGTGCAGTTTTCTGTATTTTTTACTTCAATAGGAAGTTCACCAAAATTATTAAATGTACTTTGCTTTTAAACTTTTACATATACACATATGTATATAAACATATGTATATGTGTGTATATATATATTTTTAAGCATAGACCACTGATGAAGTAGTTATTTTTCACTGCTTTATCAAAAAAGAATGCAAACTCTTTTTTTTTTCTGTATATGAGTGTTCATAGCAACTTGATTTACAATAGGCAAAAACTGGAAAAATCCAATGTCCATTGACTGTTGAGTGGATAAACAAATTATGGCATACTACTGGTCAATAAAATAGAACAAACTGTTGACATGCATCAATATGGTGAATCTCAAAATAATTATACTGAGTGAGGGACACCAGCCCCTCCCCCAAAAGAGTATGATTCTATTTACATAAAATTCTAGGAAATACAAATTAATCTCTAGAGACAAAAGCAGATAAGTTATTGCTTTATGGTCTAGTAAGTTTTTTTAAGTGTTCCACAAGTGCTTTAAGAGAATATGCATTTTCTAATTGTTGGACATGTGATTAATTTATTTCCATTATATTAAATTTGTTAATTTTGTTATTCTATATCTTTTCGAATTTTTGTTCTCTTAATCCACCAATTATAGAGATGTTTATTAAAATGTCCTTCTACGTTTGTTAGTTTAACTTTTCTCTATAATTCTGTGGATTTTGCTTTACATAGTTTGAGGTAGTGTTATTAATTGAAAACAAGTTTATAATTGTTACTTTTTTCTAGAGAGTTTTTTCTCTTTTCATTATGTTCCCTCATAATGTGTTCTGACCTAAAGTCTGTCTTAATATTATTATAACTACACCAGCCTTATTTCTGTTAGTAATTTCCAGCTATATCTATTCCCATTCTTTTACTTTCAACTTCTTTATAATCTTAAGTGGATTCTTAATATTCGTTAATAATTCTGAACAACTTCTTAATAAAATGTATGTATATATGTAATATATATGTATGTGTATATATTATAAATACTTTTTACACACACACACACATACACACATATATAGTTTTATATATATATATACATACCAGAAATTGTTAACACTGTTTTCTTATACTACTTCATTAGTCAATGCTGGCATAAATTAAAATTTTACTCAGATGGTTCAATTGAAGAGATTTTAATGAGGGACTATTAGGACGTATGGGGAAAGTTAATTTAACTGAGCCAATAATTAGTTTGAGCCACCTAGAAATCAGCACTAAATAGTAGACAGCCATGACCACTAAGAGGACAAGGGGAGAAAAACAGTGTTACCGGAGCTCAATAGGGACTGGGACTATGGAGGAGGGGCCACAGGCAGCGTCTGTGGTTCTACAGGGACCCAGCCACTACCAGACCTTCCTTATCCTGCTCGATAATCTCCTGTTCCATAATCTCAGGCTGGTACCTCCATTGATCAAACTGTGTGAAGCCACATGGCAAGGAAGTAATCCGCCTGCCTGAGAGAGCAAATGGAGAATAATCAGTGCAGCTACTTGGACTTCGGGAAACTTGTAAAGAATTCATATAGAATACGATGTTTTTCCGCCTAATCACCTTTTGCCTCTGAAGTTCTATTTCGTGTGAGTTTCATGTTACATATCCATATCCATCCATCCATCCCTACTTCTCTCTTTGCCTCTCTCTAAATATATGCACACATATATGTGTGTGTATGTATGTGTGTGTGTGTATATATATATATATGCGTTTATGTGTGCGTACACACAGACATACTTCACAGCAAGTAAAATGAAAATTATCACTGAACTTAAAATCACTACTTAAAAACAGTGATGATTTATAAACAGATATTATGGTAAGAGTTTAAAACAGTAAAAGAAATTTATGTCATAAGAAATACCAAGAGCTAAATATTTGTTGGATTTTCAAGTAATCTTTCAACTGAGTTTTGCAATATGGTGACCCAAAGTTTTACTAGAAAGTTTACAAAGTATAGTACTGACTTTTATCCAAACATTTTTATTATGGAAATTTTCAAATGTATTACAAAATAGAATAATATAAGGTATCTCCATGTAGTTATCGCCTAGCTTTAATAATTATCAACATTTTGCCAGTTATTGGTTGTTCTGTTCTGTGCCTCCTACCTACATAACTTTTCTTTCCCTGGTGTATTTTAAAGTAAATTCAATAAATTATATTTTACCCATAAACACTTTGATTTTAATCTCTAATAAGGACTTTTCTTTAATAATCACAGCATCATTATCACAGCTAACAAAGTAAAGGTAATTAATTCCTTATTATATCTATTATTTGGCCCATATTAAAATTATCCCACTTAAAGCATCTTTTCACTGCTGGTGATTTCGAATCAGATCTAAACAAGGTCCACACGTTGCATTTAGTTGACTCTTTCATTTATAGATCACCCAATTTATAGGAATAGTTTAATATTTTTATTTGCAAATTTGCTTGCTGACATTTAGAATTTTTCTTGATTGAGCTGCAGTTTATTTTTAATATAAAGTAACATTCTATGATGAATTTAAATATCCACTAGCACTTTGTATCTTTTTATGAATCTCCAAAATAACTTAATGGAATGAGGTAATACTTCAATGCCTGGCCTTTCCAGAAAGTATCTGTGTGGTGCTTATGGGGCTTATGCACTTATTAATAACATTGATGTGGAGCAAAAGGAGCATGTGTTTTGGCTGTAGCTGGCCTTATGGTCTGATCGTTTTACCCATTCTACCATTATGATCATTGGCATATTCTTAAAATTGTGAAATTGGCGATTATACCATGATGCCTAGTTCAAAAGATACACTCATGAAGTGTTAGATTTAATTATCATGAATTAGTTTTTTAGATATGTGCAGTTTTCTGTATTTTTTTACTTCAATAGGAAGTTCACCAAAATTATTAAATGTACTTTGCTTTTAAACTTAGATGAATTATCTCTGGAAACCTAAGGCTTTTAGAGTGATTACAGATAGAGACTTAGATGGAGGGCAGGAAGAATGTACTCTTTAGAAGTGAAGACAAAGTAACTGAGACCCAAATGTTAAACACTTCATTTGTAAATAGACACAAAAGTTAGACCTGATTAGACTATTGTATATGGAGGAAGAGCAGATTTTTATCAATAACAAGTCTTTTTTACTGAGAAACTAGATTTTTGAGAATAGTGACTGTACATTGATCATTAGTTAACTGTTTCTGGCAACAATTAAAACTGGCCACTGGGAGAGTGGACTCAGTCATTAGAAAGAGAGGAAAACAACAAATAGAGTGCAAAGTATAACAGCCCTTTGATCTACAGAAGAAACATGCCACTGTTTTATACCAATTTGTATTTCCACTAATGTATCATAATTTCTTTTTCTCCTAGCAATAAATCACCAATATATTTTGTCATTGCTAATTTGATCAGTGGGAATTCATCTGTTATTTTAATTTCTCATTCTTTAAAGTTAGAGTGCATATCTTATGTTTATTAATATCAATGTTGCCACAATAAACAAATAGTTCATTAACAACAACAACAAAATGCTACAGTTCCTATCTGCTTATGAAGGGAGGGAGAGATGGTTAATATTCTGCTGTTAAGTCCCAGTATATGAATGGAGTGTGTGGGTGGTGTGTGGTGGGACTAGGGTTACACCCTTTTGAGTTGCCTCTCAGTTCTAGGTGTATAATACCTCACTAGTGTATATACTGCCCCCTCCCTTTTAAAAAGATTTCTACCTTAGAACAAATAACTTCTGATGCTAAAATATTTAACCTTGAGCTTATCATGGTAATTGATAAATCCATAGGGATTTTTGAAAATATTCAATATCCATTCTTTTGTAAGATGAAATTCAAGGATAGAGTTGGGTTGAGTCAAACATGTGGCGGAATCCAATGAATCCAATGAATGAATGAATGAATGAATGAATGAATATATATATATATATATATACAGGAATGAAACTCATTTTCTTGATTTTAGTGTTATAGATTAATTTCTATAATTATATTTGTCTATGAGGCAAAGGTAAGTTTTCTTCATAAAATGTGTTTTTTTGTTTTTTGTTTTTTTGTTTTTTGTTTTTTGTTTTTTGTATTGGGAGCTTTAGAGTTGAGAAAGTGGTCTTCAGCTCTCTACCACACTGCTACCTGGCCAACAAGAAAGTCTGTCATAGTGTTGTAGCCAGTGCCAGAAATCTTTGCCATTGACATTGATTCTATTAAGACAAATACCAAGGCACCATTATCTATTTGTAGGTACCAAAATAATGCTGTTGGCTTACCTAGTGATATGACCTGATACACTATTATAAAAAACATTTAGAAATTTAATGTGATACTTCCGTATTACTTTTTTGTTGTCTTTCGCTTTTCCCCTATGTTTTAGAATATTATAAACTATTTTGAGACACAGTTATTGTACATTCCCTGGGTCCTTTTATATATATATCCTGCTTCTTAGTATTTATAAAGAGTGTTATGTAGGTACTGGTAATAGTTTCTTAGTTAACCAGAAAATTGATTAGTAAATAAATGTCCTTTTCCCAGCCTAAATATTTTGAACATATATAAACATTTTTGTACTGTTGATATGCATGCCTTTATTTATTTCAGTTTTTTATTAAAGATGATTTTCTGTTATTAAGTATAATGTTAGGAGATTATTTGCCACTTTAAAATATGTAACTGGAGATCAAAAATTGTTTAATTCCACTTATCTGAGGTAAGTAGAATAGTCGAATTCATAGAGACAAGAAAGTAGAATAGTAATTGGGGAGAGGAGGCAGATTATGTGGTGTTACTGTTTAATGGGTATGGAGTTTCAGTTTGGGATGATGAGGGAGTTCAGAAGATGGATAGTAGCGATGGTTACACAACAATGTGAAACTCCTTAATGCCACTGAAATTGTATACTTAAAAATGATTGACATGGGATATTTTATGTTATGCATATTTTACTACAATAAATTATTACTGTACTATTGGTAGTGAATGGTATGCTTTCTGAAGACAGACAAATGAGTAGGTATGTGAATTTAATTTTAAAAAGCATGTATTATGTGCTAGAAGCTTTATGTGTATGAGGTTATAATCCTGTAAGATATATACTTATTACTAGCTTTCTTTTACTCGTTAAGAAACTAAAGCTCGGAGAGGTTCATTTATAACAAATTTATCAACAGTGGACTGCCCAACTCTCAGGATAGTTTTCTGAAGTATAAGACCTATAAGCTAATAAAAGAAGTAGCTGAGATTTGGACCTATTTCTGCATAACTAAGGCAGATTCTCTTTCTATTCTACCACCCTGCCTTCCATGAGAATATTGAAGCTTCATGTTAAAATGAAATGCTGTAGATTCTGACATATCATGATTCAAAACAGGGGAAAAAAAGTTATATAGCAGCAATGTGAGCACCCTGAGATAACAACACCAAGCTATGTGTAACTTCTGTGGGCTTAAACAGGTCATGTCTAATTTCAGTAAGCTGTATAAAGTGGAAATGATTCATGTACCATGAGGTCATCTACTACAGTATTTTTTATTTTAAATTAGTTTCTCATTCTATATAAAGTTGGTGCTTCTCTTTATAATACCACGAATCTTTAAAGGAAAAGATTCATTCTTGTATCTATTTGCTATTTTAAATAGCAGCTTTCATTTGTATCTGCTTTTCTTCCTTTGGAGACTCCTTCCTTCCAATGTAAGGAAAATGAAGTTATCATGATAAATAATTTCATAGGAAATATCTCAGTATAATAAGATTTTCAAACTACTCATGGAACCACTGTTTTATTTTAGCATAAACAACAAAAAGATCTGAACATTACTCTTACATTTGTGATTGATTTTACATATATATCTTTTCAGTTACCCTTCAGAAATGGAATATTTGATGTGCGATAGAGAAAACAAAATCAATCCTCCTTTTCTTGAACCCTGGTACTTAATTACCTTTAGTAGCCATGGAAATAATTCCTCAGTAAGAATGTAATTGCTAAATCACTGCCTAATTACTTGATTTTCTCTATATACAAAAATGAATAATAGTTGGTAAAACATCTAGATTTGTAAATACGTTATTTGAGTGCTATTTGAGTACATTGAAATGCTTTATATATTAGCATGTTCTCCAAAACTATTACAATGCTGAAACACAGTGGAATGCTCCTTTGGAAGCTGAGGAGCTTGTCGCTGACATAGTAATAATTTGGTTGTTTGCAAATTTTGTAAAATATTAAAATTTTCCGAGTTACCATTTTCCTTAAATAACAAATGGTGATGTTATCTCTGAAGTGTTGGCTTCAGAGTAGGAGGGAAATTATATGTTACTGCGTTATATAAAACTGACTCACATGCGTGGGCGAAAAATCCCAAGAATACCAGGACACCCACACATGAAAAAGCCAATATGTGCCGATTCTCTTTACACCATGTTCTAGCAGGCTGCTTAATGGAGCTATATTCATTAAAGAACTCTATATAATTTCTTTCATTGCCTTAGTGAATATCTTTCTGTTAAAGAAAAAAATGAAGTAACATTTTTTATCATTAAAAAAAATCATTGTTTATAGGACAAAAAGTTTGATTCAGAATTTGAAGTACTTCACTTCCCTGTGCTTTGGGTTTTTTACTTGTTAAAATCAAGAGAATAAAACATCTCCTTTTGGAATATTTTAGAATATTTGTTAAATCCTGTATGAATACAATTAAGTGATCTTTTAACAAGCAGTATTCCATGTCTTGAAAAGCAGCTTATGATTTTTCAATGATAAAAACAGTGTATTGTATGGGAATGTTATCTCAGATTCAGTGCAAATTTAATTTGATATTAAATTTTAATCAAGGTGTTCTTTTGCATAGTAACATTATATATTCTTAAATATATTTTTTATATTATCCAAAATGTTGTTTTGATTGGACTTCCCAAATTAGATTTTGATTCTATGATTTTTTGATTTGATTTTTAAGGAATACTTCCTGGGTTTTTCCACCACATGCTAACTAAACTTTATTGTTTTATTGGAATTCTCATTCCTCTTTTAAATAACATTCTTTTTCCAAACTGAGAATCTCAACCAATGCTTTTTTAAAAAGTTCCTATTTTGTTGAGAAGAATGGAAAGTTCTTTTGATAATGGCAAAAGGTCAGTTCTTGCTGTGGAACAAGCTCTCTAAAAAACACTTTCATTTTTGTTATGTAATTATTGTAAGATCTCTCCTATGGTAGTTGTGTTATTCCATCTTTCTTGAAGAGAAAGCTACAGCTTTCTTAAAGCTAGAGCTTTAAGAAGTAAAGTAACTTGCCCACCTAACTGCAGAGTTGGGATTTGAAGCTAGACAGAATCTCTGTTCTTAAATATTTTAGGTGCTATACCCATAATATATATCCACATTTGTACATAAATGTTTTTCTGAGGGGTGTTTTGTTGCTGTTACATATGATAGCACAGATGTGATTTCTATTGCATTGCATGCCTGTCTTGGACTCTATCAAAAAGAAAATACCAAACAAGCAGTTTGTCTCTCTTGTCTTCTCAAAATGAAATTTTATTCCAACTGATTTCTATTATGATTATTATGGTTATATTTTTAAAATAAAATTAGTAATCATGTTCTTAATCTGTTTATGATTAAAATAACTCTATTACCAGATATTTATTTAGCTTAGATTTTTTTTCAAATAACTATTTTCTGACTGTAAAAGTAACGTATGATCATTGTAGAAAACTTGGTAAAGTAAAAATACATGACTTATCTACTATTCCCCAACCCACAGATAGCCACTGTTAACATTTTGGTTTATTTCTTATCATTTTTTCCTATATGTGTGTGTATGTATATTTTTTTACTTTTTTTTAAAAAATTAAATTTATTGCGGTGACATTGGTTAATAAAATTATATAGGTTTCAAGTGTACAGTTCGATAATACATCATCCGTATTTTGCATTATGTGTTATTTTTATATCTTATTAACCAAAGCTGTGATCAAATAACCAAAATTATTATAATTATTTTTAAATTTTATTTCTCAATTAGAGTTGACATTCATTGTTATTTTATATTAGTTTCAATTGTATAGCCAATATTATTTTACGAGCTGTTTATTTGCTTTAGTAAAGAGGAATCATGAAAACATTTTAAGTAAACCTCAATTTCTATGAGATAGATACTTGTGTATGTGTATCAGGTAGGTGTATATTTATCTTTGTGTGTATATATCAGATTAACTTTTAATTAGACTGTGTTGCACATATAGAAAACTATTGATTTGTCATTCTTAGCCGCCTTTTAGTCAATTAAAGGTTAATTTGATCATCAGATGTTTATTTTAAATTATAATCAATCATACTTGTATCTGTGGTAATCATTGCTTGGATTCAGTAGCATGTTTATCTTTCATTTACACTTTAATTTTTATGACCTCATCTTAGATGTTACCCCTACTGTATGGAGAAAGAGATGTTGAGGTGGGTATTTCCTGATGATTTGCTCAGTATTTCATAGTATTAGAGAGAAGTAGAATTCAAACTATTTATGAAAACTGATCCTTAGTTCTCTCTACTAAATCATTGTTTGCAAATATATCTGTCAGATCTATGAGAATTTTTTATTTCATCATTTTATCTTAATGGTAAAATGTAAATCCTATAGGTAATGTCCAGTAATAATTTCCAATTGGAATGACATTTTCATAGAATTTGACTTTGTTTCTTAACTGGTGTTCCTCAAATCAGGTTCCAAATACCTTGTTTGTTTTCTGAGGTCATTTCAAATAAATGCCCACTGAGTGGCTATATATTGGGCATAGAGGGAGGCCCTTGGAATGTAAACATTTCCACCTTACCTGGCAGTTACCTAACTCGGCCATCATCCTACCCATCTGAACTTTAAAACACAAGAACTACGGATTTCCAAATCTAAGATATTTTGCATGGATGCCCTTTGATAAGTCATCTTAATAATCAATAGAATGAAGAGGCTTATCTATGTATGCATGCAGACCTACTATCTGCCAGGAACTGGGAGATACCATTCCAACTCTAACCTTCCATTCTATTTTCCTCCTGGTCTCCTATTAAATGTTAGCCACTAATGTAAATTTCAAACAAACAAACAAACAAAAAACACACTCTTGGAACAAAGCAATTCCTCTTGTAAGTCAGACTACCAGTTTGCAACCTCTGCTCTAACTAAGGAGAACAGTTTGCTCTTGATCCCTGAGTCTCCACATTTCCCTGCTACCACTGCCATTTTTACCCGAACTCTGAAGACATTTGAGGGCTCGGGGGCTGTTAAGGGGGAAGAAGAACAAAAGGACTTGGGAACTTATTTAGCTCAGTTGCATTACCTCAACTCATACTTTTTGAAGGGGAGAAGCGTTAAACAAAAAAGTGTATTTTCCTCTGGGAAACACTTTTTTGGATATATATTTATGTCAAAATGATAATAGCTTAATTTGCTTTCAAGAACTGGCCTTATTTGTCTATTGAAATTAGTTATAGATATCTTTGAGATTTTATAATTCAGCCTTTTTACTTGTGCTTTTGCTTCCGAAAATTATGAGAGTTGTGGATATTTGCATCTTCCACAGAGGCAGCAAACTTTAACATGTAGAAATTCATGGTTTTGTAGATGAATGGATTTGGAACTTTTTCTTCTAAGGTCAAAGTACTTGATTTTTTGTGAATTAAACTTAGTTCCCAAGCTTATAAATCTAAAATCTATTTCTGTGGCCAGTGCTTGTGTCAGTCAAGAGAAACTTTCTGATAATGTTTTTGTGGAAAAACAGAAGGAAAAGCAGGGGTAGTTGGCAGTTGTAAGCAAGATCTAACGCATTTTCTCGAAAGACAAGAATATTACAAGTGACCCAATAAAAATTTCTAGTTACTTATGTCATCTCTCCATAACATTGTTTAAATGTTTAATGTAGATCTTTTTCAAATATATATAAAACAGAAAAGGAATAATATGATGAACTTTTTCGTACCCGTCAGCTTTGATAGTTACTAACCCAAGTAGATCCTCCGAGCCCTATTCCCCAATGGATATTTTTTAAAGCAAATCACAGGCTTTTAAATACTGTGTATGTTTGTATCTTAGTTATATGGAATCATAGTCATCGATTATAACTGAATGCAGCCTTTGGGAACAATGTTGAAAATGACACTTGGGGTCTCATTTACAGGGAAGTAGGAGCTTTGCACTAGCTGTAATCGGCCAAAGTAAAGAAGACTTCTATGCTAATAGATTTGTTGGGGAAAGTGTCTGTTGGTGCCTTTATAGTTTTTTTTTTTTCTAGTCCTTAAATTGTTTATTGGTGACACAGCAATTTATTCATATATATATGCAAGTGTATCTCTGAAGATTGAAAAAATAAGGTAATAAATGTTTTTACTCTACTTTATATTCCATTTGAATTTACATCCAATTCAGCCTTTTCCAGGCCAGAAATGTTTATTGAATTCTTACTTTGCCTAGAGACTCTGTTAAATGATTTACATGCTTTAAATTATTTAATCCTCCTAACAATATTTAGAGACATACTGTTTGTTGCTTTGGTTTTGCTAATGAAGAAACTAGGCTCAATGAATTTAAGTTTTCTCACTCAGAAAATGGCAGAACTTTTATTTGAAGAGTTTTAACTTCAGAACTAATGTCTTTTCATTATACCCGAGTGCCAAAGAGCCTATTCAGAACTGTCTGGTCAGTGTAAGTACAGTATCTTCAGTTTAAAGCTCACAATTTTAGACCCATATTCATAGTATGAAACTATAATACCATAATACTGTAATATTAATATTGATTATATTTATCTATAGCAAAAGCCTATATTATGAACTTGTCATTAAACCTAATTTATAGACATTCTGTTTACCACTTATTTGGTTGGGAACTATTCCTGGTGTGGAGATTGTTCTCTCTGATCTTGCAAGTGATTTTTTCCCTAGACTCAGGTAGTTTGCTCACAGGCATGCCCTGATCAGTCCTTGGCTAAAGAGGGGCCCCTCTGTAGGTCTCGGAGTCTGGTTCCCCCAGACTCCCAGCACCATCTCCTCAACTCAGGGAAACCGTGGAGACTATCGGGCGCTGCCTAGGTTCCTCTTGGAAGTTCTCTGTAGGCAGTAAGCTTTGGTACTTTTAGAGCTCACATCCTTTGGTTTCTGTTTTTTAGGGATCACTGCCCCTTGTTGCCTCATATACCATGTCTTGACAAGCATTGCTTAATTATTTTGTTGTTGTGGGGGTTATTTTAGGTAGGAAGATAAATCTCTGTTACTGTATCTTAGCTAGAATGCTTTCTGTAATTTAAAGAATAATATAAAAGCAACAGGAGAAGGTTCTGAAGATTTATCGCCTTATTGTAAGTGGTAGCTCTTCCATTTATTAGCTATTTGACTTGGAGCAAGTTACTTCAGCTTGCTGTGCCTCAACTTTTTAAAAAAAATTTTATTTTTTATTAATATTTTTTCAATTATAGTTGATATACAATATTACATTAGCTTTAGGTGTACAACACAGTGACTAGACATTTATATAACGTAGGAAGAAATCATCCTGATAAGTCTAGTGCCCATCTGACACCATGCATAGTTATTACAATGTTATTGACTATATTCTGTATGTTGTACTTTATATACCTATGACTATTTTTATAACTGGCAACTTGTACATCTTAATCCCTTCCCTTTTTTTACCCATCCTCCAAACCCTCTCCCATCTGGCAACCATCAAATGTTCTTTTTATCTATGAGTTTGTTTCTTGTTTTGTTTTGTTTTTCTAGATGCCACATAAAAGTGAAATCATATGGAGTTAGTCTTTCTCTGACTTCTTTACCTTAGCATAATACCCTCTAAATCCATCAGGTTGTTGCACATGTCAAGATTTCAGTCTTTTTATGGCCAAGTAATATTCTATTATATATATGTACCACTTTTTCTTTCTCTGTTCATCAGTGGAACCTTAGGTAGCTTCTGTATCTTGGCTGTTGTAAATAATGCTGCAATGAACATAGGGGTGCATATGTCCTTTGAATTAGTGTTTTGGATTTCTTCAGATAAATACCCAAAAATGGAATTGCTGAGTCTTATGGTAGTTCTGCTTTTAATATTTTGAGGACATGCCATACTCTTTTCCATAGAGGCTGTACCAATTTATAATCCCACCAATAGTACATGAGGATTCCCTTTCCTCCATATCCTTGCCAACAATTATTTGTTGATTTGTTGATGATAGTCATTTTGACAGGTGTGGGGCGATATCTCATTGTGATTTTAATTTACATTTCTCTGAAGATTAATGAGATGTGCCTCAGCTTCTTAATCTGTGAAAACAAAATAATAATAGTACCTGCACCATAGGGCATTTGTGAGGATTAAAACAGAACATGTGAAATGCTACAAAAAGTGACTGGCTAAGAAAAGTGACTGGTATAGAAGCTTTCAATAAATGAGTTATTATCGTTATTATTATTATCATTCATCATAGAGAATTTCTAATCAAACAAACTTCAACTTTGGAGTGAGGGAGACCTTTGTTTTAGTGTCAGTTCTACCTTTATCATGGCCTTATTTAGCCTCTTTTAATCTCATTTTGCTCATTACAAAGCGAGTAATAATAACACCTCATTAAATAGTTGTGTGGATGAAATACAATGATCATTGGAAGGTGCTTGGCACAGTGCCTGGCACAGATTAGGTGCTCAGTGATTGTTCTTATTCTGATTACCTGTTGCTGCATAATAAATCACCACAAAGCTTAGAGGCTTAAAATAGCGGTTGTTTTACTTTCTCCATGTTTCAGAGGTTTGGCTGAGCTCAGCTGAGAAGTTCTCACTCAGTGTTCCATGCAGTTGTAGTCAGACAGTGGCAGGGCTGAAGTCATCTTGAAGGCTTTGTCAGTCACATGTCTAGCAGTTGATTCCGGCTTTGGCTGGCAATTAAATTGGTATATTTTATGTTATTTTATATGTGTATTTTACCACAATTAAAAAAGTTAAAAACAAAGAAACTACTATTCTTGCCAACAGAATTGGTGGGTGTGGGGTGCAGTGGGACCAACCTCAGGCAAAAGGCTATAGTCTTCTGCTGTTCTTGCTTAGAGCTTTAGTATGATTTCAAAAATAAATTTCAAGAATAAATGTTCTTAATTTGCTTTCTGCATCAGTCTACAACCCTGAAATGATTGTTGTTAAAATTCTGTGCAATTTAATAGTGTGTGTGTGTGTGTGTGTGTGTGTGTGTGTGTATAAAGGAATCACTGACTTCTTTAGACCCCCATAATTGGATGGTCATTTTCTTGGCTACTTCTTCATAGTGGCTTATGCAGGCTATTACTCATGGCTCCTTCTTCTAAGAGATAGGGTGTCCTAGAGCATAGTCCTTGGATATTTCTTCTTTTTTTTCTATGCCTTCCCTAGGAGATTTCATCAAGTTTCAACATCTAAAATGGCATCTATATGCTGATGGCTCACAAATATGTAACTCCAGACCAGACTTCTTATCTACTCTTCAGCTCTGTATATCCAACTGGTTATTTAACATCCTACTTAGATGTTTAATAGATATCTCAAACTTAATAAAGCTAAAACCAAACTCCTGGTATGTGCCAGAGAGAAACTGGCTTCTCTTTCAGTCTATCTGATCTCAGTTATTGATATCTTCATTCTTCCATTTCCTCAGACCAATGACTTTAAGTTGATTCTTGGCCACTTCCCTTCATGCAATACGTCCACTGCATTAGAATATTCTGTCAAGTTTACCTTCAAAATATGTATAGAAGTTGATACTCTTCCCACTATCCTCACTGCTTCCCCTGTTTTCAAGCCACCATCATCTCTATCTGACATTATTAAGCAGGCTTCCAACTGTTTTCTTCTAACTGACCTTTCCTTCTGTATGTGTTCTCAACAGAGCAGTTAGAATAAGCCTGTTTAACATTAATGGGATCCTGTCACTCTTCTGCTCAGATTCTCCCAGTGAGGGTATCTTATCACAGAGTGAAAGCCAAAGTCACCAAGACTGACTAGAGCCTACAGAATCTTGCTCCCCACATCCTTTCTAACTTCATAACCTCCTCCTCTCCTTCACTCAGCTCACTTTGCTGCTCCAGACATACATCTGTCTCAGAACCTTTGTACTTACTTTCCCTTTGCCTGGAATGGCCTCCCCCAGCCATGCTAACCCTCATGCCTTAGTTTCCTTACTTGTTTCAGGTCTTTATCCAAAATCCACTTTCTGTGTGAGGCCTTCCTTGGCCACCCTAACCATATTTCCATGCCTTCTTCCCTACTATTTCATTTTCCAGTTTCTTGCTTTTTTAAACTTAGGACTTATCACTATCTAATATACTATCCATTTAACTTATATTGTTTATTTTGTTCCCCTCACTAAGATTTTAGCCCTGTGACTACAAACTGTTTGTTCTTTCTGTACTTTACTGCCATCCTCGAACTAATACAGTTCCTATCGCTTAAGCTTGCAATAAATTTGGGGTGTTTATAGTGAAAGGTGAAGAAAGGCATGAATTTCTAGATTAAAAGGTCTCCCCGAGTACCAAGTAGAATGAAGGAAACACATTCTTGTGAAATTTCAAAATATCAGGGTTATATACAAGATCCCAAAAATCTTCTAGAGAAAAGAAACAAAAGTGGAGTGTGAACACTATAAGACAGTGGGGTAATTTCATCAAAGCTTTGAAGAAAACTGAATTTTAACCTAGAATTCTATACCCAAGCAAACTATAGAAAACATGAGGTCAAATTAAAGCCATTTTCACACTTGAATATATGTGCAGTCAAATGAAGAGATAAATGACATTTATCAACTTGGTAGTTGAGATTTTTTATGTTAAAACAATGTGAGAACCAAGAGAGGATACAACGACCAGTGAAAATGACCTAAAAGTTCAGTGAGTAAAAGTTCCAGATGACATTTATGCATCACGCAAGAGAAGCAATCAGACCATATTAAAGGAGGAATTCAGTTTTGTAAAAATTGACAAAGTAGGATTAATAACAGGGAGGATAATATTGGCATTGTGGTTAAACAGACATTTTTTTTTCCTCAATAAAAACAAAAAAGATGGTCAGAAAATCTAGTATAAAATAACTAGGTAAAAAAGTTAATGTCCAGATTAAAATAATATGATTTTGAGAAATTAATGGAATTAAAGAAAAAGAGACTTCTGACCTTGAGGCAGCATAGTAGAGAAGGAAATGCAACCTGAGCACACTTCTTGGTTCTGCTATGAACAGTATTCATTTAAACCCTAACATTGTGTATGCTGTATATTGATTATCATTTTTAAAAAAGAACTTTCTATTCAGAGTATGGAAGTTTTAAGTATGATTATAGAATATAACCTATATTTTATCAACCTAAAAAATGCGAAAAATGAAAAAGTAAATGGAAGAGATGCTAGGAAGAGCCGGCATGACTGCTACTACTAAAATCTTCATGTTACATAGCGGTTCTCAAACTTTGTTGATATTAGAATTACCTGGAAAGCTTTCAAAATTTTGTTGCCAAACTGCATCATACTGATTAAATGAAAATCCTTGAGAGTGGGACCTATGTATGAGCTTGTTTGTTTCATTTATTTGTTTTTTTTTTAAGTTTGTCAGAGATTCCAGCATGTAATCAGATTTGGGATCCAGTAGTCTAAAGTTTCTGTAACTAGAACTAGAAGCTGAAATATAGTCTCTAAAGTTATACATGTGATGAATAGTGTAGTCATTCTTATAGCTATCTCATTGGGCAAAAGGAGGAGGAGGTGAAGTAGGAGGGTGCTTGTAGTGAGCCAAACTTTCCTTACTGGGGAGCCAAATTTTCTTTCATAGTGGGATGTGGTGACAAGTCACATTCAGCATTTTGTTTCAAAGTTAGTATGTTAATCATTTTATTTTGCTTGCAGAGAGGAAATGCCGCTTGAGTCATGTTCCTAAGTTTGTGAGAATCTGTACTGTCTTTTTGTATAGATTGAGTTAACTAGAGCTTGATCATATCTAGAGCTAGATCAGTGAGGTAATTATGAATAACTTATCTGGATATTAAAATCAACTTACTATAGCAAACATAGTTAACAGTTTTTAATGAATAGACAATTTTCTATAAAAGACATTTCAACAAATGTAGTTTTCTCCAGCAAAAATTTTAGACACCAGCTTAAGTGTTAATAGACCTTATAAAAATCAAAACAAAACTCTTAATATTTCAATAAAGTCACTTTTCTTTCTTAGCAGATAACTTAGGCAGAAGCTGAACTTTTTGAATGTGAACTACAAAATTATTATAATTTTGTTTTAAATTTTATAATAATAGAAATTTACATGTATTCCAGCCTTTTCCTTCTCTAATCACCTCAGCTTTTATCAATCTTGGCTATGCATTAGAATCCCCTGGAAAGCTTTTGAAAATCAGTATTCTGTTTTTAAAATTTCTTCATTAACAACTGTTAACTGGAGCCTAGTGCCCAGACCTCAAAGATACTAATTAGGCTAGAATTAAAGAATATGACTTTATGATTTTCTCTTTCTACAGATGTCAATAGATAATATATCTGGAATTGATGAGTAATGAAGTTGCAAAATAAGCATAGTACCTAAGATTATTAAGGTTGCCTTTCAGGAGTTCTTTTGGGACTGAGGGTAAAGAGGAATGAAGATGGGGACAATTGTTCTTCATTATAAGCTCCGCTATGTGCTTCTTAAAAAATAAAAACTATGCTCATGAACTACATTGATTTAAAAAAATGAATAGAAAAGCATCATTCCCTTACATTTTGAAATAATAAAATGTTTATTATGAGAATTATTTATGAGATTTAGTAAATATTTAAAATGTTTATGAGAATCAAAATTTATAAAATTGATAAATTAGGGTGTCATTTTGTTTAAAAATAATTCTAAACTTTTAAAAACGATCTTTTCAGGAAGTTTCATACCGACTTTTTTAAAGTAAACTTTCTACTAAAGTATATCATTTGTACAGATGCCCTCATCGTAACTGAACAGCTCTGTGAATTTTTTGCAAAAGGAACACTCCTGTGTGACTATCATCTAGGTGAAGAATTACATTGCCCAAACCCAGGAAGTTCAGGGTGCACTGCCTTCAGTTGCTGTCCTCTCCTTCTCCAACCATGGTTCTGACTTTCAAAACCATTGACTAGTTTTTTGTTTTGTTTTGTTTCTGAACATTATATAAATGGAATTGTACATTACACTCATTTGTCTTTGGCTTCCTTCCCTGAACGGCATGTTCGTGAAATTTTCCTGTCATATTGTATAGCTGTAGTTTGCTCATTCTCCTTGTTGTGTGGAATTCTGTTTTAAGGATATGCCACAATTTATTTATCCGTTCTACTATTGATAGACATTTGTGTCATTTCCAGTTTTAGCTTTTTATGAAGGGTACTGCTATGAAGATTCTTGTGCATAGCTTTTCTGTTTGTAGATTTGGCTAAAATAAGTTTAGGAGTTATTGCCAAGAAAATTGCATTTGGGTATTAAATTATTATGAAAATAAGCATGAAATTACCTTTTCATATACCAAAGTATTGTGTGTGTTTTTTGGACTGTATATGTAACGCACCCTTCTGTCATTCATCTTCTTTATGGGTAGTGAGGCTTGAACTAATTTGTATTCTACCTTTTAAACAAATAAATAGTTTGGCCTATAAAGTACACTTGATAGTAAATGGCAAAACAGGTTGGTGATAGTAAAGCTCTGGGTATGTATAAATTAACCTACGTCTTTTCAGGTTTGTAAGGCAAACTCTGTCCCCTTAACTTTTCCCTTCTAGCCCTGTGTTTGAGGTGTGCTAGTACACTGTTTTAGTTGGTGGTGGACTGTGTTCCTGTTGTTAGCTCCTAAACTGCCCCTCCAGTTGCCCTCAAACCAGTATTTCAGAACATGCCATCTAATCCTGGCTTTGCTGTCTAATCCTAGTTTTATTCTAATTTACCTCTTTAGAGTTTGTCCCATTCTGTCTTCTCTTTGTTTACCCATGACCTTCCTATTTTGCAGCTGTTTGACTTTGTGCCCTTCACCAAGGGTGTCTACAAATAAACAAACAGGCAAGGGACTCATATCTCCTTGTCAATGTTTGGACGTTAACATGTTTTCTCCTGACTGGGGTTGTTACCCTTGATCAGTTTTCCTCCAGAAATTCTCTTTGTTTGCCAAATTCATCTAGTGTTTTAAATTTGAGCCTGAGAATTTTATAAACTTCCAGCACAGGGTGAGCCTATTTAGGGTGTACTCTGAAAAGGAAAGGTCTGTGAGTCCCATCTTGGACCTACTGCTCATTTAACTCTGGTTTATGACAAGATCTTCTATCACAGAGGACTCATTTCTCCTTAACCACACCAAATAACCTCTAGGTAAACTCAGTTTACCTAGACCTGACAAAATTCTAGTCCAGGGTACATAGGTTAGACTACCAGCCCTGGCACTTGATATGGTCTCCCCAACTGTAAAATATGCAGACTCTACTGTTTGACTCAAGGATTTCTCCTTGGAGCGTGGGAGAAATAAGCACTTTATTTTAGCTTGGCCTTTCCAGAGGCACACACTCCTAATGCCATATAGCTATGGCTATTTGCAGTCAAGGAGCATTTCCCCCTGGTACATGTGAAACAATGAAGTAGAACATTGTTGCCAGCCTCTTTAATAGGAAGTCACCCTCTTATTGAAGGCATAGCCCTTCAACTCCAGCTCCCAACATTTCATTTGCTCCTTTCTGGCCTTGGTTAAGGTGTTTCATTTAAGACTTTCCTGCTTTTCAGATGGGTTAACTGAGGCCTGGTGGAAGGGAAGGGACAGAAGAATAGTTGATCTAAAGGTTAAGATCTACCTGAGTGCCCAGTGTTAACCATCCACAAAAATACCTGGCATCTATAAATGTTATCAGCCCAGATTGTCAGCTACTTTTACCTCTTAAAACTACAAAGCTTACCAAACTTTAGATCCATGCTTTCTTAATTGTCAGAAAATCATTTGTGTATAATTTCCTTTTACTATCACTTTTAGATTTAGTTTTTGTGTTAAGTGCTTATCTTGACTTAAAATTTCAGAAAAAAAAGCAATATAATTTTATAACTTTTTGAGAGCATTAAAAATCCCCATTTTCACATAAATGTTTTATGTATTTGAGTGAATATTTATTTTTAAGATTTCTCTAGAAATACTTACATTCTAATTTTTTTTATTATGGTCTATTTGGGATTCTTTTGACAGTTAAAAACATCCCAATTGTGTAATTGAGAGATGCTCATATGTGCTATTTTTGTGTCCTTGACTTCCTGATAGCTTCTTATTTCTTCATTCTAACATCCTCCTGTTGCTTTTTTAATCTTAAGGCACGAAGACTATCTCATCTTAAAAATAATACTTGAGTACACACAACATGCTGACTTTCATTAACTTTATAAATAATCTCAATAATTTTAGTCTCACTGACATCTTTAGTACAATAATGGTTATTTATTAAAATACTTTTTAAAGACAGATTTATTGAAGTATAATTTACTTATAGTAAAATTAACCCTTTTAAAGTGTGCAGTTAGATGTGTCTGGACAAAGTTATACAATTGTGTAAACATCCAAATCAAGATGCAGAAGACTTGCATCACTCTAGGAGGTTCCCTTGTGCCCCTAGGTAATCAGTCCCCTCTCTTAACCTCTAACTCTTGGCAACAACTAATCTGATTTCAGTCCCTATAGATTGTTTTTTTTCGAGACTGCCATATAACTGGAATCATACAATATGCAGCATTTTGTGTCTGGCTTCTTTCTCTAACATAAAACTTTTGAGACTGATTTATTTGTTGAATGTATCATTTCTTTTTATTGATGACTAATATACCATTGTATAGACGTACCAAAATTTGTCTAGCCATTCACCTGTTGATGGACATTTTGGATTAAAGTTTTTCATGGTTTTGGATAAAGCTACTGTAAACCTTCACATGCAGGTCTCTGTGAGGACATGTTTTTCTTTCTCACGTAAATACTTAGGAGTGGGATTGCTGGGATGTGTGGTAAATGTATGTTTAAATTTATGAGACTACTGTTCTGTTTTTTAAAGTGGGTATATATTTTTCATTTCTGCCAGCAAATACGTGAGGATTCTAGTCACTCTGCGTCCTTGCCAACATTTGGCATTACAAATCTTTTTAATTTTAGCCATTCTAATAGGTGTATGTAATGGTATCTTATTGTGGTTTTAATTTACAGTTCTCAGATGACTAATGATGTTGAGCACATTTTGTGTGCTTACTGGCCACCTGTACATTTATATTGGTGGAGTGTCTATTAAAATCTTTTGCCCATTAAAAAATTGGATTATCTTCTTCTTATTGAACTGTATGAGTTATTTATATATTCTGAATAAAAGTCTTTTATCAGCTTTTACATATTCTCCTAGCCATGACTTGTCTTAGCAGTGTATTTTGAAGAACAGATGTTAATTTTGAAGAAGTCCAATTTATCAATTTTTAATACTCTGTACTTTTTGAGTCTTATCTAAGAAAAAGCCTAATCCAAAGTCACAAAGATTTTTCCTATCTTCCCTTGCACAAATTTAATAGTTTTATCTCTTTCATATAGTTCTATAATCCATTTTGACTCAATTTTTGTATATAGTGTCAGATATAGGTTGAGGGTTTTGTTTCTTTTCATCACATGTCTATTTGTTCTGATATCATTTGTTGAAGACTGTTCTTTCCCCATCCGATTACCTTGGTACCTTTGTTTCAAATCAGTTGACTGTACATGTATGAGTATATTTCTTGACTCTGTTGATCCATATATCTGTCCTAATATAAATGCCACATTATTTTCATTATCGCAGCTCTATAGCAAGTCTTGAAATTTGGTTTATTCTTATTATGGGAGAACTAGTATTGAGCTGGAGTTTTACTTTCTATAGCTTCTTCCCATTGGTCCTATGTATGTCCTCTAGAATAAGATTATCTCAAACTTTATATGACAGAATTCCATCTATTAAATAAATGCACATTTTAATTTTGACTAAGTCTCCATAAGCTCTAGATTTTTTCATCTAGGATATTTTTGTCTTTTTATCTTCAGAACTTATCACATGTTAGGAGCTTAGTAAATATTTTTTGAGGGAGTTGAATTGAGCTCTCAGAATAATTGTTCATTAAAGTCCTTAAAGCAGGTTACTGGAATTCAACAGACAGAGCAAAAAAGCATAATTCTTGTGATATTCATGCCATTAAGAACCAGAGTTCTTTTAATGAAGAAATGAATACTTTTGGTCTAATGCATTATAACTGGTTTGTTTTTACATATTGGAAAAGTCTTGATTTGATTTCTAATTTTACTTTCAAAGTTTTATGTGTACATTGTTTAATAAGTCAGTAGCTCGTAAGGCTCCTTATTAAAAATAGCCATCTCCTGGTATTCCCCCAGCCTTCCTCTCTACAATTTCAAATTCTCTAGAGCTATCACTTTCAACTCTTTTAAGTCTTTGGCTATTCATACCATATCTCTAAATAATGTGCTTATGTTACAATCTTTTCCCCTCCAGTTTTAGTAAGTATCCATTGGGTTATTTTTGTACTTTATTCTAGATACTGGTTGGGCCAATTCAGTATGGAAACTTGTTCCTTTTATTTGGGGAATTTTAAAAGAACTATTAATGTTAATATGAATATTATTTATATATCCTCCCTGTTTCTCTTTTTTTCTTTGTACATAATTTATATATTGGATGTCTTGAATTGGTAATCTAACATTTTTGTCTCTTTTTTACCTTTTTTTCAACCCATTATCTTTTTGGCCTCCTTTGTGAGAATTTTCCTCAACTTTCTTCTTGTTCTTCTAGTGAGCTTTTAATCTCTGCTATTATAGTTTTAATTTCCAAGAGCTCTGTTTTGTTCTCTGAGTATTTCTTATTAGTATTCTGTTCTAGCTTCATGATTGAGGCCTCTTCTCTGAGGGTATTAATGAAACTTTTCTTGAGTTCTTTTCTCTTTGAATATTCACTGTTTTCTTTACCTTGATCTCTTTCTGTGTGTTTTGAATTATCTTTCATATTATTACCTGTTCTTAAATGTTTAGTGATCCATCTCTGCCTATTTATACACTTTGTTTCACCCTCTCCAGGGGATAGACTGAAACTTTTGCTAGGGTGTGGTATGACATTGTATCAACTATGAGATCTGGGAGTCTTGTTTCATAAACTTTTAACCCATCACCCTGTTTGTTGGGAAAACTGGATATTCGTATGCAAAAGAATGAAATTGGATCCATATCTTACACGATACACAAAAATCAATTCAAAACAGAGTAAAGATTTAAACATAAGATTTGAAACTAAAACTCCTAGAAAAAAACACAGGGGGTGACCTTCTGGACATTGGTTATAGCAATGATTTTTTTTTGGATTTGACAACAAAAACAAAAATAAATAAATAAGTGGGACTACAGCAAAGGAAAAAGTGTTCAGTAGAGGAAACAAATCAACAAAATGAAAAGACAACCTACAGATGAGAGAAAACATTTGCAAAAGATATCTAGTAAGGATTAATATCCAAAATATATAAAGAACACATAACTCAATAGCAAAACAAACAAATAAAACAAATACATGGTGATCAAAAAAAATGGGCAAAGGACTTGAATAGACATTTTTCCAAAGAAGATGTACAAATAGCCAACAGGTATATGAAAAGGTGCTCAACATCACTAATCTTCAAGGGACTACAAATCAAAATCACATTGAGATATCACCTTCTACCTGTTAGTACAGCTATTATCAAAAAATCAAATGGTAACATGTATTGAGGATATGGACCGTTGGTGGCAGTATAAATTGGTACAGCCATTAATGAAAAACAGTATGGAGTTTCTTCAAAAAATTAGAAATATATTTACCATATTGAAGAGGAATTTACACTCAAAAGGCTAATTAGCTCTTTGTTCTGCTTCTGTATATATGTTTGCTGCATAGGTCATACTCGAAATTAACTCATCCTCCCTTTTGCTTGTTCTTTCTAAGCAACAAATGTAACTGCCTGAACCTCATAGCAACTCCTGCACTCTGTAACCATCTGAGGACAAATTAACTAATCAGTCCATGCCAAATAAGCCCTATTTAAGCAAAGTTGCAACTAAGCTCAGGGATCTTCAGAGCACTGGCTCCTCTGGGACTGCCTGTGTATTAAACCTGAGTTCTCCATCTTTCTGAGCGTTGCTTGGTTTCTCCCTGGTCTGATTTTTTTTTGCAACATTATGATCCAGCAATCCTCCTCTGGGTATATAGACAAAGGAAATGAGATCACTACCTGGAAGAGATATTTCCACTCCCATCTTCATTGTAGCATTATTCATAATAGCCGAGATAAGATAGCTGTCTGTGATAAGTGAATGGATAAAGAAAACTGTATATATATCTCACACACACACACACACACACACACACACACATGCACGAATATTATTCAGCCTTTAAAAAGAAGTTAGTTCTGCCAAGTGGCAACATTGATAAACCTGGAGGACATTATGCTAAGTGAAATAAGCCAGACACAAAAAAAGTCAAATACTGCATGATCTCTCTTATACGTGGAATCTAAAAAAAAAAGGTCAAACTTATAGTAACAGTAGAATGGTGGTTATCAGGGGATTGGTGGGAGGAGAGGGGAGATGTAGGTCAAAGTATACAGATTTTCATTATAAGATGAATAATTTCTGGAGACCTAATGTACAGCATGGTGACTGTAATTAATAATAACATATTGGTATACTCGAAATTTGCCAAGAGAGTAGATCTCAAATGTTCTTACTATATACACAAAAAATGGTAACTATGAGAGGTGATAGGTATGTTAACTTGATTGTTGTAATCATTTCACAATGTATATGTACCTCAAAACAACACATTATACATCTGGAACATATAATTTTTATTTGTCAATCATATCTTAATAATATTGAAAAAAAGAAATACAGTGTTTTTAAACTCAAGCCTCAGATAACATTAGGTTTTTAATGGTACATTCAACAGGTGACATTAAATATTCAATCAACTTAAGTTCACAGAGTTTTAAAATATGTACTATGTAGTGGGAAATAAGACCACAGACTCAAGGTTTAGAGTAGCACTTACTCACTAGGCTGCACCCAAGAAGGAATGAAAGCGAAGACATATAAACTGTAGTTGATTGATTATAGCACCTCAGTTCCTAGATTGGCTTTTTATAGACATTCAATATGTTCTTAAAGCAAAAGCATACGAGATTAGCAGATTTTTTTTTAGGTACCTTAAATCCAAGATGTTGTCAAAATGTTATAAAAATATTACGATGCTAATATTTCATGTCATTCATTTATAATTGTGTTGCAGTTTCAGTGCTATTTGTAAAGGATGTTAATAATATGCTTTTGAAAGAGAAGGATCTCAGTATTTGGCCTGCAGGATTGAAACATAAGATTCTATCAATTTGAGACTACCTTTTCTTTAATTCACTATCTCTGTGACATTGTAGTTCTTTCTATGTGTGGGATATGATTTTTTAACAGGCAATACAAAACTTATTTTGTATTTTCTCAATTCTGAGTTTATAACACTTCTGTTTTTATAATCAAGCATAGTACTTTGAACTTATTCTTATAAAGTTACATGTTTTGGTATGGGCTCTGTGTGTTCAATCTCCTGATAAATACACATTTTGTTTCTTCCTCCAATCTTAATGGAAAGGTTTTATTTATTATACCAAACTGATAACTCTTTAGCATGATACCAGAAACTTCCTTTAGGTCACTAATTCTTAAAAAGCGATTCATGGATATATTCTAAAACAGGGACTGGCAAACTTTTTCTATAGAAAGCCAAATAGTAAATATTTTAAAAATTGCATGCCATACAGTCTGAATTACTACTATTCAGCTCTCTTCTTATTGCACGAAACAGCCATTAACAGTATGCAAATGAATGAGCAGGGCTGTGTTCCAATAAAAATTATAGTAGTCCCTCCTTATCTGTGAGGTATATTCTAAGACCCCCAGTGGATGCCTGAAATCCAGGTAGTACAAATCCTATATACTATTTTTTTTCCTGTACATACATATAACATTTAATTTATAAATTAGGCACAGTAAAAGATGAACAACAAATAATAAAATAATTATAACAACATACTATAATAAAAATTATGTGACTGTAGTCTCTCTTCCTTTCTCTCTCTCTCTCTCTCTCTCTCTCTCTCATATTATAACCATCCCTTACGTGCTGTGAATGGCTTGGTGTCACTTGTTTCAGGGGATCCCTTGCTCAAGACTTCCTATAGGTTTAATATTTTCTAAAGCAACATGTCATAAATCAGAGCATGCTTTCTGTTAATGTTTTCAGCCAAAATATAATGCCTTTTCCATCTTAACTAAACAGTTACTATGCACTGTAGCTGTAACTTTTTCAGTTTGAGGTGCAACAGCAAAACTAGTAATTAGTAGCTTGAATTTCTTTTTTCCTTCTTCCTAATTTCATGGGTAAAACATTTATTCTTACCGTAGATCTTAGAACATCAGTAAGTGATTTTTTTTCTTTCCTTATTAAGTCGAGAACTTTAACTTTTTTCACGAAAAGAAACACTTTACAAACGCTTTTCTTTGGCATGTCCAAATTACCAGCATCACTGCTCATGTGCTTTGGGGCCATTATAAAGTCACATAAAGGCTACTTGAACACAAGCCCCATGATGCTGCCATAGTCCTTGATCTGCTAACGGAGAGGGCTAACTAACTAATGGGCAGGGAGCATATACAGTGCAGATATGCTAGACAAAGAGATGAGCCACTTTAAGGCGGGATGGAGTGGAACGACGGTGAGTTTTCATCATACTACTCAGAATGATACACAATTATAAGAATTTATTTATTTCTGAAAATTTCAACTAAATATTTTTGGACTGAAGATAACTGAAACCTCTGAAAGCAAAACCACAGGTAAAGGGAGACTTGTGTTCTAAAGCAAAATACCAAATAGATGATACTTAACGTCAAGAGACTAAATGAGATCACCTAGGTAGGAAGTATAGCAGGAGAAAAGAAGAGAGCTATTGACTGAGCCCTGGAGCACTCCAACAATTATAGGTTTCAACGAGGAGAAGGATCCAGCAAAGCAGATTGAAGAGTGTCCAGTGGTGTAAAAAGACATAATAATGTGGTTCCTTAGAAGCCAAGTAGAGAAATTGTTTTGAGAAAGAGGGAATGAACAACTATATTAAATGCTACTGAGAAATCTTGTAAAATGAGGTCTGAGAATTGACCACTGGATTTGGCAAATCATTCATATGCCTGACAAGAGCAACTTTGATAGAATGGTGGTGGGGAAAAGCCTCACTTGAGTGGCTTCAAGACAGAATGGAAAGGGAGGAAGATGAGAGTTAAGTAGAGATTACCGTGTCAGGGAATTATCTTGTAGAAGGAAGCAAAGAAACTTGGTAGTAGCTGGCAGGAAAATTAGAGCCCAGAGAAGATTTTTTAGAAGGATAGAATACTTTAAATAACCCAATAAATACCTTATTTACTCTGTGAGTGTAACATCTAGCAGGCAGATATAAATATGGATCAGTAACTTGGGAATCAAGACAATAAATAAAAATAAGCTATGCATAAATATGATAATAGAAGAGGTAAAAATGAATGAAGTTCTCATGTGTAAATTGTAAAACGAGGGGGAAATTTTTCATGCTAGAACCTTGAGAAACATTCTCATTTAGAAAGCAAAAGGAAGGAAATAGAAGAATTCAAAGAGGAAGGGAACAAGGATCAGCATATAAGAAGCCTAGGGAAACAGATGCACAGGAGAGTAAATGGGTTAACTGTCAAATGCCACAAAGATGTTGCAAAGGATGAGGGCTAAAAGGCCACAAAGTTGTCAGAAGCTTACTTGCAAACATTATGCAAAAATGGATAGGAAGATTGTGCATAGTAAAAACAATATAGGTAATAGATATAGAATAATGAGAAAGGAATTGGGGGAGAAAACAAAAGTAAAAATAGGGCAGTAGCTATAGAACATGTTGGAAACTTGAATAGTGGGCAAGTAAGTAGTCAACAGTGAGGAAAAAAACAAGAAAGATGACTAATGGAGACCTTAATGTGCTACCATAATTTAAAAAGGGAAAATATGGCTAATTCAATTTCTTACTTCATAGAAATTTTACACCACATCTGAATGAAACGGAAGTCTACTTTTTTTAGTTGAGGGACTGCCCATAATCGCAGAGATCCATGGAAATAAAAATAGCTTTTTCTCTCATTGAGAAATAGCAAATACAGTCCAATTTGTAGGGACTTTAACCTTTAGCCGAAAAGAAAACTTCCTTCATTAATGAATATCCATTTTGTTTGCCAAACTTAGTTTGGTGTGGCAGCAGCTGTACATTTCTATCCGAACTTTATAAGCAGTTCAGTTTTTCATTGTTACAAAAAATAAATAATATTCTTTGTTCCAAATTGATTGCTAATTGCTTGAATTATAATTTATTCAGCTTGGCTACAGGACTTTTTTTTTTTTCTTTAAAAAAAAAAAACCACACACCTACAGCACCTGGTATTCCTAGGTGATCTCCCATCCAAGTATTAACCAGGCCCTACCCTACTTAGCTTCCGAGATCAGATGAGATCGGAAGTGTTCAGGGTGGCATGGCTGTAGACCTGCCTACAAGACATTAAAAAGCAACTTTTCACTTCACGGATTCTTTTCCAAAATGTTGAGGCTCCTTACATTAATCATTTACTTAGAATACCAAGACATACATACTCTAATGTTTATAGCAGTCTTTGGACACACATGTTGCTGTTTTTTAACTCAAATTCTCCTACAGATAGAAAAGAGAAAACTGAACAGCATTATACATTTCTGAGAATCATTTTGCATAGCAGCTAGATTTTTAATCCAAGACTTGCAGGACTGAACAATTTGTGTTTAACCTGAAGCTATTCTCCAGTTTCTTTATTGTAACAAAACCACCTTTTATATAATTTACACCCATATCGCTTGAATGAATGACTTCTATAAAAAGAAAATAGCAAAACTCTCCAAGAGCATATTTTGATTACATTGAGAATTTAATGAGGCAAACATAAATAATACAAACACTCTAATTGTGTTTTTCTTTTTAAATATGAAACACTTCACGAATTTGCGTGTAATCCTTGGGCAGGAGCTATGCTAATCTCTGTATTGTTCCAATTTTAGTATATGTGCTGCCAAAGCAACTCTAATTGTGTTTTGAAGCAAAAGTACAGGGTTCAGGACTTGGTACCTGAAAACAGAATCTGCGCAATCTATTACCTTGCATGTTTCAACATCAGAAGTGGACGAATTACTGCAGGTAGAATACTGACTGACTTTTGAATGTTTATATGAAATCTCTTCATTAGCAGTATTCAATCATCTAGCATATAAATGATTGATGACATACTATACAACGTATATACCATACCACTCTTTAGTATGGTCTCTTTGACCCATGCTAACTTAATGTTACTTTAATAATCTCTACCCTGTCTCCCCTTTAAACCAAACCACAGGGACCGTGGGTTCAGAGGACTAACTCATAACATTTTTTCCATCCACAGCAATGTCTTAAAATACTTTCGTCCGTAATTGTGAAACTTTAATGTGATAAAATGGCCTTTATTTTATTTGTTTCCCTTTAATGTTATTTATTTTTGGAATTGGGGGTATATTTATGTGTACAAAAGTAGGAAATCTCTTTTAAATCCATGTTCCTCAAGGGTGTCCCAGAAATCGGCTGCTCTGGAGGCGACAGTTACCAATTTCTTTTTTTCTCATAATTAAAAAAATTTCAGTTACAGTTGACATACAATATTGTATTAGTTTCAGGTATACAACATAATGATTAGACATTTATATAACTTAGGAAGTGAGCACCCCAATAAATCTAGTAACCAACTAACACTGTACATAGTTATTACAATATTTTTGACTCTTCCTTATGCTGTACTTTACATCCCCATGACTATTTTGTAACTACTGATCTGTGCTTCTTAATCCCATCCTTTTTTTCACTCATTCCCTTAACCTCCCTCCCATCTGGCACCCATCAAAATGTTCTCTATTTATGAGTCTGTTTTGTTCATTTATTTTGTTCTGTAGATTCCACATATAAGTGACATTATATGGCATTTGTCTTTCTCTGTCTGACTTACTCCTCTCAGGGCTCTGGTGCCTGCCCTGTCTGCCCTTTGGGTATGTCATTCCAGGTGGTTGGGTGGTGCTCTGGTGCGGTCTGAAGCTGGTTGCTTGGTGTGTTGGTTCTGGGGCTTCTTGGGAGGGGCTCTGTTGCTAGTCAAGGTCAACTGCTTCTTTTGTCCTACCTGGGGCCACTTGGTATGAGCTACAAAGTGATCTGTAGATAGTTGCCACTTGTTTTGGGCTTGGAGATGCCTTGGAGAGGCTAAGCATTAGTGTGGAAAAGCCACTGGATGCCACTTGGGTGGGCATGCAAGTTAGGTGGGGCAGGATCTCAGGGAAGCATCAGGGTCAGTGAATGGGATGTTAGCCAGGTCGATGGAGACTCAGATAAAGCAGTGCCTGTGTCTTCACACTGGGTAGGTAAGGGCTCAACAAAGGACTGATCTGCTAGCACTTCTATCTGGGAAAAAGCTGACCCTCCAGCTCTTGCCCTGGAGCCAGACAATTCGGTCCCTCCCCATATATCCCTGGTACCTTTTGAACTGCTGCCCCAGAGCGGGAGCTCAGAGTGAGTGAGTCCTTCAGCAACTAAGTCTGTACATGGACCCTTTAAGAGGAATGCTTGGTACTCCAGGAGCCCTCCATCTCACTCAGCCACAAATGCCGCTGGTTTTCACAGCCAGAAGTTGTTGAGACTTTTCTTCCCAGCACTGGAGACCTGGTCTGTGGAGCCTAGTGTGGGGTTGGCACCCCTAACTTTTTCAAAGGGACCTCCACCGCTGAGATATTCCTCCTGATTTTTTTATTGCTACATATAGCTATTGGGCCAGTTTGTTCTGCATCTTCACCCCTCCTAATAGTCTCCACATGGCTTCTTCTTTATGTCCTTACTTATAGAACTTCTGTTTACACTGACTATAGGCAATGCTCAATGATGGTTGTTTTGTAGTTTAGTTGTAATTTTAATATGGTCATGAGAAGAGGCAAGTGCAGTGCTTACCTACTTTGTCATCTTGACCAGAAGCCACCAGTTTCTTGTGTAGCCCTCTTGAAATATTCTCTTTAAGTACAAGTATATATGTATATATGAAATAACATAAGAGTTATACCTTTTGTGATCTTGTATAAAATCCCCACAGTGCACAATGTAATATTTTAACATGATACTGACTTGTAACATAAAAAAGAAAAGGAAAAAATTGAGGTTGAAAATTAGGAAAAAAGTCCTCGTTTTTCATTGCTTTGGCTAGTGACAAGTATATATAGTCAGGAAACTTTCAGCTTCAGCTCTCTTCTAGCTCGGCCTCTTCGTAGTGTCTAGGATAGAGCAGCTACTTCCTGAAAAGGTCTCCTGGGCCTCCCAGCTGCTCCTGATTCTCTTCTTAGCTCTCATGTCTATGTCTTTCCCTGGCACATCCTCCTCTGCCCACCCTCTTAGTGTTCAGTCTTTAGTTGTTCTCTCTTTGTGTTCCACCTAAGTTCCTAAAGCTGTCACCCATTTCTATCATTATAGTTACCACCCATATGCAAATACTAAATCTGTACCTAAGGCTTTTAGCATATGTTCCAGACCACATTTAAAGCCTCCTTTTGGACTTTTTTTTCCTGGATGTTCTGAAGTTATTATGACATATAGTACATGTTGACATTTAGAACTAAAGCTAATTAAGACCTAGAATCAAAAAAAAAAATTTTATTTTTATAATTTTTATCATCTATTTTTATGGTGACATTGGTTAGAAAAAAATTTTTAATGATTATTTAAACAATTGCTTTGAGTCTGTGGTTCTTATCCTTGAGTCAGAAATTTGTTTAAAATAAAAACTACAAAACAATTGTTTTGGTTGCAGTTCATCGCATTTCTGTAAAATACATTGCTCTTATTTGCAATATATTGCAGTTCATCGCATTTCTGTAAAATATATTGCTCTTATTTGCAAGCATAAAATTTAAAATATCCTAGACCTCTATATCCAGCTTTTTGGTCTCATTTGTTTTATGAAATGACTAAGCCAAGTAAGCTGAGCTGTGAACAAATGAGATAAGATAGGACTTTGAAATGGAAAGATATCATAAAAACTTTGTTGTTATGATGGCGATGATGAGTTCTGTTCAATAAAACCAAATGACGATGTTCGCTGTCAGTAAGTAAATATTGGTAATGGATGTTCGAGAGTTACAGAGGACAGTAGCTTCAAATTTAGCCATTATAATCAGAAGGAAATGAGATTGACTTTAAAAACTGGTTTTATAAACACTGTTTCCAATAGGATGAAGTGCAAGAATAGAAACTCAACTCAAAATAGCTTAATCACTAAAGAGAATTAATATATCACATAATATGTAACAAAATATCCAGGAGTGGGTTGATTCCAAGGTGGTTAATTCAGTAGCCTACTCATGTCATCTGTCTACCCTGTCATCCTGAATAGTTCCAGACAACATCCTTACCCACCAATATTCACAAGTACATGGAAAGTATACCCAAAGAATTCTAGAGGCTGTTAAATAGGGAAGGAAGAAAAGAAAGACTAAAGCAAACCACATCTGCTGCATACGTTAGGACTTCGAAAAACAAATTAAAACAACACTTAGTATTTTGTTTTGTTTTAGTTCCTTTACCCATTATGAGACACCAGTTACATACAGGAAGTGCATAAAATCTTATGATAATTTCAAGGTATATAAGAGATGTGATAGAATATAAACAAATCCTTTGTGTATACCAAAAAACCAGATGAAGTTTTAAAGAGAATTGCTTTTTCTGTTCATGAAATTTAAAGAAAATTAAACTAGTTCCTAATGCTTGATTATATCTTGGAAATATTTTGCTTCATTAGTCTGACTTCATTAGCACAGAATTGCCCTATAACTTTTACTTTAAAGAGCAAAACAGAAAATAGTCTCTACATCTTTCTAGATGGTTAAAAAAAAGTAGCTTAGCTGTTTCGAGAGAATTATTATTGTTTTCAGGTTGTATAATAATTTCCACTGGGCCATTATATCACATATTAGCCCTTATGCAATTATTTATCCTTGTTTATAAAGCTGCAAGTCAAAAAAGTTGATTATTCTGGCAGCAATTAGTAGAAAATTTTTAGGGCTTAATTAGACAATAACATTCATTCGAGTATTTTGGTGTTATAAACAAAAATGTAGTTTATATAAAAATCAAGTAAGAAGTAAGTCAGATCTGCTTGATCTCGTCTAAAGTGATTTTATAAGTAGTAAGAATGATTTACAGTATTATAATTACTTTGTTAATAAAGATATGTGCATCATTGATACTTTAATGTCGATAGGTAGATGGAGAAATAAGTCAAATAATTTTATTACAAACTGAGAACCTCTCTTAGAATATAGTAGGAAACTTTCCTTTTGTTTATGAATTCCTTTTTTGCCTGGTTTTTGGATTTATCAAATTATATGTTAGTAAAACCTGAGCACTTCTATTATAATTTCTACTATATTTTGTGGAGATGTAGAGGTGAATTAGGGCAAGTATATATCAAAAATTGTTTTTTAATCTTACCAGGTACACATTATTCATTTAGGCATTCACCGAGTATACCTTTGAGCACCAGATATAGTGCTAGCCCTTAGACAAACATATAAGCAAGTAAATGTGCTAAATATTACTTATGTTATGGTAGAAGTCCTTTTAGGGTAAAGACTATAAGGCACAAGAGGGAAGTAATCACTTCTATTGAAATGTACAGTAAAGGTTACACCAAGAAAGACATGTTAAAACATTAAAATATTGGCTGGATTCAAAATGAATGCCTCTGTCTCACCCTCAAACAGGTCCTAAAACCTGAGTAATCATCAGACTCGTTTCAAAGGAAAAAATTATCCAAAGCCTTATTGTTCATTAAAGATGTTTTATAATTCAAACCCCAAACTAGGTCCAAATTCCTTATACATATAGATTTTAGAAAATGTTTTAACAATGAGAACACACGAACAAAATTAAGAATAAATCACAAAATAAAGCCAATTCAGTTTAACAATATTAATTTAATATGATGGATGATGTTATTTTGCAGAAACCAAATTGATGCCGTTGGGTTTTATAGTGAAAAGAAAATAGCCTCATGTCTATTTAATGTTTAAACTGTATTCATATCCTATATTTACCTTTTTAAAAATAGGCAGTTGAGTCCAGTCACACAAAATAAAAAGCCAAATAGTAATGGCTAAAATCGATAGGATTACCCTCCCCTGTCCCCCAACAGGAAGTTAGTTAGGTAGCCCATACTGGCGCAGCAGCCGAGATGTCAGAGCCACACCACTACAGTCTTGTTGCCCTTTTCTTCCTGATAGATCAAAAGATAGCTGTTACAGTTCAGGGTTTGGCATCATTGTTTGAGGTAGGAAGAGAGGAAGACACAAAAGGCCCCTTGCAAACAGAATTGACCCTGTTTTAACAAGTTTTCCCAAAATTGCCACCCAGTGACTTCTGATAATGTCTCAGTGGCCACACACTGTGCCACATAACTAACTACTCCTGGTGTTGTGTTAGCGAAGGAAAAGGGAAGGAGGGCCTTGGCGAAGGCAACATCAGGCTCCGCCACAAATCCGAAGGTCAGTTTTAAGGAGGAGTGATTTAGAAACACTGCAGCCACCTCTATCACATAAAAATCAGGTCAGCTCTGAGGTGTTATTGAAATATGTATCAAATAGATGTATAACTATATCCGTAATCAAGAAGAGAAAAATTCATTTCATATTGACTGTCATAGTTACTGATAATGAAAGTTGAAAGCTTGAAGGCTAAAAACATCAGTTTCCTCATGAGTATGACTTTCTGCATACATGTGCCAAGAGAGATCTCAATTATTCTACTTTTTTTCTCTGCTAATTATTATAGAAATCTTTATTTATTCAGCGTTCTACAATAAGAAGTATTCAGTGTAGGTGTGTGGGGGGTGGGGGGGAGGAGAAGATATGCCTCATAGAATCCTAAATGCAAAAGAAAGCACCAAATATACACGCACCTGATTTTAGTTATTCAGATAATCCAAAATATTTTTAAAGTACTATTTTTGGATTATAATTTAAATTAAAACTCCACATTTATAGAGGTAATTCCGACCACCTTAAAACAAGTTTGTAAATTAACTTTTCATGGGCCAAATCTGGCTTATCAATTAGTTTTGTAAATACAGTAATCCATGTCCTTCTTCCAAGGTTTGCTTTCCACAATTTCAGTAACCCACAGTCAACTGAAGTTTGAAAATATTAAATGGAAAATTCCAGGAAGAAACAATTCTAAACTTTAAATTGAGCACTGTTCTGAGTAACATGATAAAATCTCACGTTATTCCGTTCCATCCTACACGGGATGCGATTCATCCCTTGTCCAGAAGGTGTAGATGCTGCCTATCAGCTAGTCACTTAGTAACTATCTCAATCAACAGTTGCCATAAACAGTGCTTATGTTCAAGTAACCCTTATTTTACTTAATAATGGTCTCAAAGCACAAGAGTAGTGATGTTGGCAATTTGGATATACCAAAGAGAAGCCTTTATAAAGTGCTTTCTTTAAGTGAAAAGGTGAAAGTTCTGGACTTAGAAAGGAAAAAATAGTCCTGTGCTGAGGTTGCCAAGATCTATGGAAAGAATGAGTCATCTATGAAATTGTGAAGAAAAAGTGTTGCAGTTGTATCTTAAATTGCAGAAATTATGGCCACAGTGTGCGATAAGTGCTTTCTTATGATGAAAAAGGCATTAAATTAGTGGGTGGAAGACATGAACAGAAAATGTGGTCCTACTAACAGCAATGTGTTGTGCTAGAAAACATTGAGCCTATAGGAGGATTTGAGGAAGAGATACCTTGAAACCAGTGACACCAAGCCATTTACTGCAAGGGATGATTATGTAAATTTCAGGAATAGGTTTGGAGTGAAAAATCTAAAAATTAGTTTCACATAACTTTTATTACATGATATTGTTATAATTGTTCTATTTTATTAGTTATTGTTGTTAATATCTTACTGTCTTAATTTATAAATTGGACTTTATCATAGATATGTTTGTATAGAAGAAAAACAGGTAAGGTTTGGTGCTATCTGAGGTTAGAGGCATCCCTGGGGGTCTTAGAACCCCTACAAGTAAGGAGGGACTGCTATACTTTTAGCACCCCTTTTCTTGTTACTGCCCTTCAGTTTTGCACCGTCAGAGTTCAGAACGAGCCCCTTCTGCTTTTAGAGTTCACATTTAGAATATGCATCATCCATTAAATTCATGCATATTAAGCATCGTTTTTTGTTTGTTTGTTTGTTTGTTTTACCAGATTTCCTTTATATCTTGTCGTATCATCAGCCTGTGTTAAGGTTTGTTTATTGCTTGGTTATTTTAAGTATTTTTTCTCACATGGTTTGGGTCATATAATCTTGGACATCTTGGTTAGCCTGAAATACCTTTCTCCCTCCTTTCTTGGCTGGATGTAAGTTTCCTGAGTTCCACTTCCCTTTCAAGTGTTCTAGATTCTCTTCCACTGTTTTTTAGTTTCTACTGTTTGATGGTAAGTCCAATGCCTGCTGTGTTTCTTCCCTTTATGGGTATTGTTCTTTCTGTCTAAACACTTAATAAGGTTTTCTTTTTATTGTTAAGATTAATGAATTTTATAAAGACGCAAGTACAGATTTGACTTTTCTGTTTAATCCAGGCTGAAACTTGGTTACGCTTTCCATTTATCCACCAGAAGTGTTTCTTCAGCCCAGAGAAATTTTCTTTCTTTTATTTACTTAATTGTTGCCTCTCCTTCATGTGGTATCTTTTCTCCTTTTGAATATCTATATTTCACCTACTAATTTTCAAGATCTACCCTTCAAGTTTTTTTCTTTTCTTTCAATATTTTTATTAAATTTCTGCACTGTGCTTTGAGATAATCCTTGCACTTAAATTTCCAGTCTACTTATTAGGTGTCAATATTGATCATCTTATTTTCAAAAAATTTACCTATTCTTTTTAGTTTGAAAGTCATGACTTTGAGCTCGAGAGAGAGAGAGAGAGAGAGAGAGTGTGTGTGTGTGTGTGTGTGTCTGGGTGTGTGTGTCTGGGGTGTGGTACTAGAATTTACTTTTATGCTCAAACAATTTTTGTGTAGGTATTTTCCTTTTCTAGCCCTTCTCTTTCACAAGATGTGTTCTGATTATTCACTTTTATTTTGCTCTTTCAAATGTTGGGGCCTCTCACACAGTCACTTATTTTTTCTATGATGTCTCATTGGAAATCAGATCTGGTACTTGAACTATCCTGAATAGCAGGAATCCCAGAAGTTAGAATGGGAATAGTACTTAAAGTTTAAGGACCGTCAGCCCTTTAGAGATACCTGAAGGAAGCCTAATGCTCTCTAATCTACCTGAACTCTCCTAGTTTCCAAAGTAGGAAAATACTGTCTTAGGAAAATATACCATATTGAGAAGGCTCAAAGGCAGTCTTACCCTTGGAGTCTCGGATACCCGAAAGCCAATCTATTCCAGTGATCCACAGCTCCCAGTTTCTGCCCATGGTCCTGATCTTGCTGTTCAGTTGGTTAGCCACTCACAGGGCAATTTAGCTGCTTATCAGTTGGCTCTGATGTTCTCTAGTAGAGCTGTAAGCACTGTCTAGCAGCCTGCAGGTTTCAGCAGCTGCTTAATTCTCAAAAGTCAAGCAACTTGGAATTGCACATAGAAGAGAACAAGCCATAGTCAAGTTGTAATGTTTCAGAATACCTTGTATCTTCACTCATTCCAATGCCATTTACATCTTGTTGACTCTTGAACTTATTATCTCTCCAGTCCCAACCATCCCCTTGACTCATGTGTCTTAACAGTTCAACTTGGATACCTAATAGATATCACAAAGGTTACATGTCTAAACTGAACTTATTGCCTTACCTCAGGGCCCTTACACTTACTCATCACTTTGTTGAGACTGCAACTGTTTCAGATTTTCTCATAATTCCCTTTCTCATTCAATTTATGGGTCTTGCTCAAATCTATTCAAATTGCCTTATCATAAAGACTGTTTCTGATAACTCAATAAAATAGATCTTCCCCTACATTCCCTATGATGCCTTTCCCTGTTTTAGTTTTTTTAATAGCTCTTATCACCACTTGAATCATATGCTTGTTTATTGTCTTCTTCCAGTCACCTTCTATGAGAGAAAGACTTTGATTCACTGCTTTAACCCCAACACTTAGAACTATGCTCGGTACATAGTAGACACTCAATAAATAATGTACACTTCAAGTGACATATTTATGAAATGTGGATGGTATTTTAAAATGAAAAAGACATACACATGAATTTTTATGAAAATAAATGATGTTTTTCAAAGTATTGCTTTTTTATTTCTACTTTTTAGGCTTATTTGCAAAAGTAATAAATTTTTTACTTTTGCATATGTTTTAAATTTCAGTTAAATTATTTGTCATTTTATTTTTTCATAAAAATACTTATTAGGTAACCTGACATCATTTTCTTTCTAAGAATGAAATTCTGTTTTACCTATAAACTTATTCCTTGATAATATATTTATTACCAAATTCTTAATTTGTTTTATGTTAAAAGAAATCTTGTAAAATTATATAATTTCAAGACCATCGGGGGGAAAAGGAAAAGAGAAGTAGAAATAGGGACTTGATTCTTTTCAAATTTTATAGCAGTTCAGTATTTTCTTAGATTTCTTGGAAATCCCCTCAGTTAAGAGATTTGTTTTTTTCTCGTTATCATGTACTCACTTTCTCTAAGGGACCCCTCGAGATTCTGACTATACATACCCGTTATAACTTTTTGCTCTTTGCTTTTTTTCTCCTTAGGACCTCAGTTCATGTCCTCTAACTTCAATTTTCAATGGATAGAGTTTACTTCTATAAGCTAATAAGAAAGAGAAAATTTAGCAAAATGATAGGAGAAACAAAAATTCATCTTGAAAATAGGCTTAACATATCTAGTATAGCATATATAATTATATGTTTAACATACTGATATCCGGTTGACATTTATTTTCTTGCACTTTAATGCAGCATTCTTATAATCTCTAGGGAAAACCAACATTAAGGTTTAATGGTAAGGAGGAAAGTCACTGGCACAGTCACTTGCCATTTTGCTCACAGTTTTGAAGGGTCATTGTAACTATCTTCATGGGTAGGCAGTGGGGAACAGCATGTCTGAAGCTCTAACACTCCCACATAGCGAGATGCCCTTGGCAGCTGGAGAGCCTTATAAAAATCAGCACTGGCCCAAGTTCTCGTGCACACTTACAAACACCTCTCTTTAGTTTAGTACTTTACCATTGTAAACTATTTTGTGGCAGCTGCTTAACAGAACTTTTAAAATGGTTGGCTTTGATAATTAAGAAATTAATTTGGTTTTGGTTTTGTTTGTTTTTCAGGTGCATGATAGCTGATGAAGTAAGTGTTTTCATAAGTTTTTTGTCTTTTATTAACTTCCTCGGCCAATTTTTAGTGTCTGTATTTGCCATGTACTCTATGTCTTTCCATATGACTATATTTCTTTATATAGAAAGAAGGAAAAAGGGAGAAGAGAGTAAGGTGGGAGGGGTGTGGAAAGAATAAGAATGAGAACGAGTGTGTGTGTGGGTGTGTGTGTGTGCATGTGTGTGCATGTGTGTGTGTGCATGCAAGGCATGCACTTGGAACATGTTATTATTAATATTAGTAATCTAAAATTTTATATTGTTGGCCTATGAAGCATGAATGTGCTTTGAAGTTCGGCCCCAAATGAAACTGAACTTTTTCTATTTATCATAATAATGCTTGCTTAAAAGCTAAACTTTTAAGATTTCACTCCAAAGATTGTTTATTGTTTCATAAGAATATAAAACGATGTTAAAATGGTATTTTATCACTAAATAATTTGATACATTTAAGTGGCACGTACTTGTATACATATTCATGTTTTCTCACTGAAATGGAAATTCTTGTTATATAAACTGTCATACTCTTTACATATATTCTCAGAATAATGTAAATCAGTAAAGTTCTAAATTAATGTCAGTTTCAGAAATGTGCTGCTGTTTTAATGACACCTTTAAAGGATATAACAGCAAAACATCTCCACTTAAAAATGTATTAGAAATGAATAAAATGGATACTAGATTTTAAAAAAATGTAAGTGGAACCGTAAAAGATTCTGCCAGTTAACTGTCTTTTAGTTTTAGTTATACAACAGACTCATCAATAATTTATCTCTGTAGTCTCTTCTTTAGGAAAAAGTGAATAAGTATAATATGAATATGAATGCTGTGCAAAAGTTATATAGGGTTCTTTGGTTCATACTGATTTATAATTACCTACGTTTTTAGTTTGAACTCTTCACACTATAGGCATTTGTTTAGACTAGATGTTAGAAACAGTCATTGCCTGTGAAAGACTTCAACAGTGTAATTGAAGAGACAGGACCTAGATATTTGAGAAACAATAGATTTTTCTGTTTTGGAACAGAATGAATTCCACAAGGCTCTAAATAAATTAATAAATTTGAGAGTCCAAAATGACTGAAAGGCACACTTTACTCCCTGAATATGTTTACAACAAATAGGAATGTAAATTCATTGTTCAAAATCTCAAGCTATGCATAGCTATTTTATATGTCTATAAAATATATATGTGATATATGTATGGATGTGTGAATAATTATTTTAAGCACACCCATTTTATGTTCACAGAAAATACCTTGTAAAAGGTAACACCATCTTAATCTTCACAAGAAATTCATGGGGAAAGTCTCTGCAGCTATGGCATGTCATTGCTACCATGTTCTTCATTTTGATGTCTTAGAGATTTGAATAAGCTTTAAATCTATGGAATTGTTCATGGATTGAAACCAACATTTGATCAACACTTTAACTCCCCTATTCTCCAACACACTCCTATGTTCTCCTCAATTAACATTAGACTAAGGATTATGGAGAGTTCATGATGAATCCTTAGCTAGCAAGAGTTTTTCATTATATCAGCAATTTTCCTCACCTCCTATTATTTACAATTACGTAACACTTGTCACATATTGAATGATTTATGATCTTCTTTTAAAGCCATTCTTATTTTTCAATTTAACAAATTTAAAAGAACTGTTTACTATTTCCTCAATACTTTAAAACAATTCTCTACTTTTGTGTCCATCATAATTACTTCTCTCTTTTCACCAGCATGTTAAAGACTCTCATTCTTTTACACCAGTGGACTTTGCAGGACTTATTATAGCAAAGGTTAATTAAGGAAAAAATCCTCAATTTACAAATGAGTACAAAAAACAGTCTATAGAAATAAATAGCGCATAACCACTGATATCCTCTGTTAGTGGTAGAGTTAAAATGTCATTTTTATGGAATCTTTACCAAGTTAATATGGATGAAAGTTAATAAATTAAAAGTGTTGAATTGGAAATAACTTGTATATATGTAAATTATATGAACTCTGGTTTGACCTTCATTCTATTTTCTAATACTGTTCTTCTCTTGCTCTTATCACAAAATGGTAGTGAAGTCAGAAAAGGAAATGCAGTTTATAATTTGGAGGTCAAACACCTTTTGATTTTTAAATTAAAAAATATAGTTTTATATGATGACCGTTTGACTCATCAAATAGCTAAAAAGCCTTAGGAGAGCAACTTTACAGCTCTGTTATTGAACCTCCTTTTTTAGACACTTGAATACCCACTTAGAGTATTGCATAATTTCGCTGTCTGCTGTGATCTTTCCTCCCAAGCTTTAGAAACAAATGACTTTCCTAACAGTTATTACTCCCCCTTCTGCTAGTATTTTCCCACTCTTATATATTTCTAATGTATTTAATCTTTGTGAAATTATATAATCTATCTACTGTATATAAAATAATCATTAGCTTTTCATTGGAATGATGATTTTAGTTCTGTTTAATTATCTAATTGTGTGAATATTGTGTATTTCAATTATAAAACTATACTTCAGGTAGCCAACAAAGCTTCAACTTTTAGTAAAATTGACTTTGCAAACCTAGCTGAAGCCATTTTAATTACTTTCTTTTCCCCCTCTTGGTTTAATGCAATTAAATTTTATTTCAAGAACTACGTATTGAATGTGTAGAAACTCTTGTGAATTCGTATTCCATAAATAATGGAATTCAGACCACAGTTTGTAGTCAAGCTGTAGCACTATTATCTTAATTGCTCTTGAACCACTGTGTCCTTGCTGTGTTGCTGCTAATGTTTATTCATAAAATGATTTTAAATGCAAGAAATAATTTCACATTAACACAAACCAGTATATACATGAGGAAAAATATTAAACCTACACACTTGCTACCATATTTTTCAAGTATGTAAAGGCTATTATTCTTTGTAGAAACTTAGTGTTTTGAAAAACTTGCAATGTTGGTTTTTACTTAAGGAAATGAGATTAACATCTTGGATTTACATGAATAACATTGTGTCATAATGGACAAAATTTTGTCAGTACATAGATTCTATTTTGTCTATAGTATATATTATCAAACTCAGAAAATTCCTGCTTTCTTTTATGTAATATTTTTTGTTAGTACTCTGTTTTAGCTCCCCTCACCCCCCCCCCCCCACACACACAGAGTTTTCTTAAGTTTCTTTCCTGTTACTTGAAAAAACATTAAGGGGGTGGAGAGAATGGTATATCAAATAAAATATTGCTTTTCTTCCTATTTTAAAATAAAAGGAAACCTTTTGTCAGAGACCTGCTACTTAGCTTGGTCTATTTTGTGGCTATTTTTTGTGACATATTAATAGGTATTAGAACAGAGGTCCTAAAGTCATCATTATGGATGCTTTTCTTTGGGTTAAAGTGTTGCGCTCGCAGAGGAATTTGGAAGGGAGAGGATGTGGGACTTGTGCAGTGCTGGTGGAAGTTTTTCTGCAGGCTGAAGTCATATTTGAAAAACCTTGTCAATTTCTCTGCAGGCAAAAGTATATAGGTGCCTGTAATAAACACTGAAGGACCGCTTTGGAAGGTTATTTCTGCGCAAAAGATCTTAAAATTAATATTGTGATACAGGCTTTACCAACATTCATTTATAGGTGTGAGGACTAAGAAATTAACTTAGACATGAAGAATTTTAGTTTTCTTTTTATATAAGCCTGCCCTGGTTAGACAAAATAAGCTGAGATGGAAATTTTTATTCCATTTGCTTCTATAAATACTAGTTTTCCTTTACCAGGACCAAGTTAAATTTAACACTTCCTCCTTTGAGCTCTTACTATTTCAAATTCATAACTCTTCTTTGTTGTTGGCACATTTTTGTTGAAGGAATGAACTGAATGAATAGTTAATTAACACATATGTACCAGGTTTTAATTTATCTCTTCCCCACAACAGTTTTCTGGGGTATTATTCTTCTTCTTCTCATTTTACAGATGAGAAAGCTGAGGCACAAAGAGGTTAAATTAAATAAATTGCCCAAGAATACATAACTAGAACATGCTAGGAGCTGATATTTGGCCAAAAGCAATCCAGCTTAAATTTTAATTTGCAATGGTTTTAGATTTATACAATTATTGAAAGGATCATGTAGTTTTCTCATATACTCCATATTCTGTCTCCTATTATTAATGTCTTAGATTAGTATGGTATATGTGTCTCAATTAAAGAAACGATATTCATATATTATTGTTAACTAAAGATCATACTTTATGTAGATTTCATTACTTTTTTCCTGCCTTTTTTCTGTTTCAACATTTCATCTAAGATGCATTACAGTTAGTAATCATATTTGTTTAGGCTTCTCTTTGTTGTGACAGTTTCTCAAACTTTTCTTGTTTTTGAAGATCTTTCCAGTTTTGAGAATTAGTGGTTCAGTATTTTATAGAATATCCCTCCACTAGGATTTGTCTGATGTTTCCTCGTGATCAGACTAGGGTAATGCGTTTTGGGGAGGAAGATCACAGTGATAAAGTTCTGTTTTCATCATGTCACATCAAGTGTACATACTATCAATGACTTATGACTGTATATGTTAACCTTGGTCACCTGGCTTGATGAATTGTTTGTCATGCTGTATTTTTTTTTATTTTAAGCATTTTATTTTGTACATACTATATTTTTTTAAAGAAAGTGACACTATTTGCAGCCCATACTTATGGAATTGGGGAATTACACTAAACTTCCTAAAGGTGGAATAAATACATAAATTATTTGGAATTTATTCATTAATTTATTATGTATTTATGTCAGTATGGACTCTTGGATATTCATTGTATATCTTGGGTTATTATCCAATACTACTGTCTGTCTGTCTATCTATTTATTTCCTTATTTAATATATTTTTTTTTGCTCAAATTGTTTCAGTTTTGGCCATTGGGAGCTCTTTAAATTCACTCTTGTGTCTCTTTATTGTGGGTTGTTTTGATGAGGGTTTAGGGTTTGGAGAGATTTTTGTTTGTTTGATTTTTAGCATTTTCTTAACTTTCTGGAACCACAAGATGCTCCAGGCTCATCTTGTATTCCCTGCATCAGTCCTAGAATCAATCATTTCTATAAGAAATCTTGTTCTTTTTATTGAAAAAATGATATTAGAACTAGGATATAAGTGCTAAGTATGCTCATTTTTACTGGAGTGTCATTTCTTCTAGCTCTTCTCAGCTGACAAAACAAGGAGATAAATGTGTCTGTATAGAACATATTTAAAAATATTTAAAAATATTTAAAAATATTTATATATATAACCATCCGTATCTGTAATTAAGCTGAACATGAGTTCATACTGATGTCGCCAACTCTAATCAATTATAACATGGATTATTCTCATCCCTCCCCCTTGCTTATCTGTAACATCCCACCCTAAAAGTGAGAATTTTGGTTTCTACCATCTGCCATAGATTGATATACTTGTTCAGTTTCAGTATACATGTATGATGGTTTCAGTATTATTAACCTGTACCCCTGTGGGGAAGAAAATTATCAACTAGGGTACAATGCTTATGTACAGTACCTTTTGCCTTTATTCTTACAGATTCCACTCAATTCCAAAATTGTGTAGGTCAGCACCTTATTCCTCTACTCCCTTCGGCGAGGTTGTTTCATACATTTATAATACATTTAAATTCTTTTATCATACTGTATACTCCATTACAAGATCCCCTGACCACTTAAATTATTTCTTAAATATTTATATATGTTAAAATTTAATCTTTATACTGTAAAGTTCTACAGATATACACAAATGATTAATGCCTCAGTTCACTATTACGGTATAATACAGGATAATTTTACTGTGCTTCACTTACTTTTAATTCCCGCCAGGCCAAAACTCCTGACAACCACAGACAGTTTAATGAATCTATCATTTTTCATTTTTCCGAATGCCGTTTAATTGGAAACATACTTTTTCAGACTGACTTTTTTTTCATTTAGCTATATGCATGTAAATTCATTCATGTCTTTTTTTGTGGTTCGATAGCTCTTTTTTTTTTTATCACCGAATAATATTCCATTGTATGGATGTACTTTGTTTTCCATTCACCAAGATGAAAGGACATCCTAATTGCTTCCAGTTTTTCACAATTATGAATAAAACTTCCGTAAACATTCACATGTAGGTTTTTGTGTGGATATGATTAGTCGAATAGATCTAGAAGTACAGTTACTGGACAGTATGTTATATTAGTTTCCTGGACTTACATAAGAAAAGTACCATAAACTCGGTGGCTTAAAACAACAGAAACTTATTCTTTCACAATTCTAGAGACTAGAAATCTGAAATTGAGGTGTAAGGAGGTTTGATTCTTTCTGGGGACTCTAAGAGAAAAGCTAGTTTTAGTGATGACTGGCAATCCTTTGTGTTTCTGGACTTGTAGCTGCCTCACTTCAATCCCTGCCTCATTCGTCATGGGGCATTCTCCCTGTGTGTGTGTGTTCCTTCTCCTCTTATAAAAACATCAGTCAGATTGGATTAAGGGCTCATCTTACTCTAAAATGACATCATCTTAACTAATTACATCTACAACAACCCTACATCCAAATAAGTTCACTTTTTGAAGTACCTGGTTTAGGACTTCAGTGTACCTTCTGGGCAGGGAAACGATTCAACTCATAATATACGGTAAGACTATGCTCACTTTTGTCTAAAACTGTCAGAGTGTATTCCGAAGTGGCTGTACTATTTTTCATTTCCAGTAGAAATGAATGAGAGTTCCTCTTGCCCTGCAACCTCACCAGCAATTGGTATTGTCAGCTAAAAAAAAAAATCACTGTGAAAAAATTTTAACAATTCTACTGATATCTTATTTTTTTAGTTTGCAGTTTTCTCTAATGACATAGGATCTTGAGTATCCTTTCATGTTTTTATTTGCCACCTGTATATCTTCTTTGGTGAGGTCTCTGTTTAGTTTTTTTGCCCATTTTTTAATTGAATTGTTTCTTTTTGTTTAGTTTTAAGAGTTCTTTTTGTATTTAGTTACAAATGCTTTATCAGATGTGTTTTACAAATACTTTCTTCTGGTCTGTGGTTTGTCTTTTCATCTCTTAAAAGTGCACAGAGCAGAAGTTGTTAATTTTAACAAAGTCCAAGTTATCATTTTTTCTTTCATTGATTGTACTTTTGGTCTTGTATCTCCTTGTCAAACCCAAGGTCACCTAGATTTTTTCCTATGTTATCTTCTAGGGGTTTTATATACACTTACATCTGTGATCCCTTTTGGGTTAATATTTGTAAAAGGTATAAAATTTGTGTCTAGATTCTTTTTTTTTTTAATGGATGTTCAGTTATTCCAGTACCATTTGTTGAAAAGACTATTCTTTCTCTACTGAGTTACATTTCCTTCTTTTTTAATGATCAGTTTACTGTTTGTATGGATCTATTTCTGGGGATTCTCTTCTGTTCCAGTGATCCGTGTCTATTTTTTTCACCAGTATCATCCTTTCTTGATTACTATAACCTTATAGTCATTCTTGAAATTGGGTAGAGTCATCCAACTTTATTCTTTTTTTCACTACTGTGTTGACTATTCTAGGTTCTTAGCCTTCCCATACAATTTTTAGAATCATCTTCTCAATCTGTACAAAAGACTGCTGGGATTTTGACTGGGATTACATTGAATTTATAGATCAAATTGGGAAGGCTCTGTAGAGCTATAGATCAAGTTGAGAAGAAACTTAACAATGTGATTTTGGTTCATGTACAAAATATCTCTCCATTTATTTAGAATGTCTAATTTTTTTCATCGGTAATTTTCTTTTTTCTTTTTCTTTACTGAGGTTTAATTGACATATAGCATTATATTAGTTTCAGGTATACAAATGATTAGATATTTGTATATATTGTAGAACAATCATCACATTAAGTTATTTAATATACATCACCATACAGTTACTAAATTTTCATGTGATGAGAACTTTTAAGATTTATTCTCTTAACAACTTGCAAATATGCAGTCCAGTATTATTAACTGTACCCACCATACTGTACATTACATATTTTTAAGTTATTTATTTTATAACTGGAAGTTTGTACCTTTTGACTCATTTCACCCATTTCGCTTACCTGCAACTCTCACCTCTGGCAACCACAGTATGTTCTCTGTATCTCTCAACTCTGTTTTGATTTTATAATTTCATTCCCCATGTATTTTCTCTATCTCACTTATTTCACTTAGCATACTGCCCTCAAGTTCCATCCATGTTGTCACAAATGGCAAAATTACATCCTTTTTTATGACTAAATAATATTGCATTGTGCCATATTTTCTTTATTCATTTATTGATGGACACTTAGGTTGTTTCTGTATCTTGACTATTGTGAATAAGGCTGCAATGAACACAAGGGTGCATATATCTCTTTGAGTTAGTGTTTTTGTTTTCTTTGGATGAATACCCAGAAGTGGCATTGCTGGATCATTTGGTAATTCTATTTTTAATTTTCTACAAAATCCCATACTGTTTACCATAGAGGCTATACCAGTTTACAGTTGCACAGGGTTCCCTTTTCTCCACATCCTCGCCAACATTTGTTATTTTTTGGCTTGTTGATGATAGCCATTCTCACAAGTGTGCAGTGATATCTTACTGTGATTTTGATTTCCATTTCCCTGGCAATTAGTGATATTGAGCATCTTTTCATCTGTATGTCTTTTTTGGAAAAATGTGTATTTAGTTCCATGGCCTATTTTTTAATCAGATTGTTTTGTTTTTGTTTGTTTGTTGCTATTTAGTCATATGAGTTTTTTATATAATTTGGCTATTAACCCCCTTATCAGATATATGATTTGCAAATATTTTCTCCCATTCGATAGGTTGGCTTTTCATTTTGTTGATGGTTTTCTTTGCTGTGTAGAAGATTTTTAGTTTGCTATAAGCCCACTTGTTTATTTTTGCTCTTGTTGCCTTTGCTTTTGGTGTCACATCCGAAAAACCATCACCAAGGAGCTTACTGCCTATGTTTCTAGTTTTATGGTTTCAGGTCTTACATTCAAGTCTTTAAACCATTTTGAGTTAATTTTTATGTATGATATAAGATAGTGGTCTAGTTTCATTCTTTTGCATATGGCTGTCCAGTTTTCCCAGCATCATTTCTCAAAGGACTGTCATTTCCCTATTGTACATTGTTGGCTCCTTTGTCATAAATTAATTGACCTCCATGTGTGTGTTTGTTTCTGGGCTTTCTATTCTATTCTGTTGACCAATGTATCTGTTTTTATGTTGGTGCCATACTGATTACTATAACTTCGTAATATAGTTTGAAATCAGGGAGCATGATGCCTCTACTTTTGTTCTTCTTTCTCAAGATTGCTTCGGCTATTCAGGGTCTTTTGTGGTTCCATACATATTTTAGGAATTTTTGTATTACTATGAAAAATACCATTGGAATTTTGATAGGGATTGCACTGAATCTGTAGATTGCTTTGAATATATGGAATTTTACCAATATTCTTCTAATCATAAGTACATAATATCTTCATTCATTTGAGTCATATTTAATTTCTTTCATTAATGTTTTATATTTTCAGTGTATAGGTTTTTACCTCCTTGGTTAAATTTATTCCTAGGCATTTTATTGTTTTAGATGCAATTATAAATGGGATTGTTCTTTTAATTTCTCTTTCTGATAGTTTTTTTTTTGTGTATAGAAACAATGGATTTTTATATATTGATTTTGTTTCCTGCAACTTTCCTGAATTTTTTTTTAACTCTAATAGTTTTTTGGTGGAGTCTTTTAGGTTTTCTGTATATAATATGTCTACAATCTATATATCTTTTATTTCCTTTTCTTGTAATTGCACTATATAGGTCTTCTAGTACAATGTCAAATAGGAATGGTGAGACAAGACACCCTTAACTTGTTCCCTATCTTCTGGGGAGAGTACACTTTCTCTCCATTAAGTATGATGTTAACTGTAGGGTTGTTTTGTTTTGTTTTGTTTTTTGATGCTCTTTACCAAATTGAGGAAATTCCTCAGTGTTCCTAATTTTCTGAATGCATTTGTCATGAATGGGTGTTGGATTTTTATCAAATGCTTTTTCTAAATCAAGTTGTATGATCTATGATGTTTTCTTCTTTAGTCTGTTGATATTGTGGATTACATTTATTCATATTCAAATGTTGGACCAGTCTTGCATACTTAGGATAAATTCTATGTGTTCATGGCATGTAATTCTTCTTATACAATGTTGGGTATGATTTACTAATATTTGTTGAGAATATTTGCATCTGTGTTCATGAGAGGTATTGATCTGTAGTTTTCCTTTCTTGTAATATCTTTGTCTGTTTTTGGTGTTAGGGTAATACTAGCCTCATAGAATGAATTATGGTGTGTTCCCTTTGTTTTCCAAAGGCCAAAGCCGAATCAAATGAAAACGACCACTGTTTACTGTCATTAGAGTTATAGTCCTAAAACTCTCCATTTCTTCCTGTGCCTATGGAATAAAGCACTTCATAAGCCGGCCACTACTTCTTTCTTTCATTCTCTTCTTTTGCTCTTCTCCAGTATAAATTTTAGTGACATTTCCATCTCTCTACTTATGGTAATATTATTAATAATGTCATATTAGACAGATTAATTCATCTTATCGAGACTCAGTTTCCTTGTAAAGTAGGGAATAATAACATTTTTCTCATGAGATTACTTACATAAGGAATAGGAGAAATATATCTCAGCTTTTCCTTTCTCCTTTTCTTCCGTTTCTAAACATCATAACTTTTATGCTTTGATATCTCTATATAAGCTGTTATTTTTCTGATTAATTTCTTCCCTTCTATATTTAATCCTTTCTCTAAGACCAGCTAACAAAATCATTATTCAAAATCCCCTTCTAATATTACTTTCTCTATATTACCAACCTTGGTTCCTCTTGGTTCCTCTGTGCTCCAGCTTCTACTGTAGTTTGACTTACGTTCTACTGTACTTACCTGGTTTTCTCCATGGATGTTAGTTCTCCTAAAATTCAAGCCATGTCTACATAGCAGTGTCTAGGAGAAAAGATTTCTAGTTAATGCCTTCTGAATGAATGAATAAGAGAAAGAGATAGAACTTATGTTGTTTGATTAATTTTTTGTTGTTCTTGACTTGAGATCATTTAAGCTAATTCATCAAGACCAATCTCTTCATCTGAATAGGAGGGACATCTTGTCTACTAGTCACCAGTACTTTAAATCATGTCTACACCTACTACGACCATCTACCTCCATTTATACTAGATATGAAGGTAATGGAGAAAAGATTCTTTTAAGTGAGTTTTGGGGCTTGGGGATCTTTTAAATAAAACTTTATTAAAATGCCTAGCACAGAGTTGTCTTGCTATTCTTCAAGTCATTCTTCATTCTGGATTTTTTTTATCTTAAACACTAGCAACATACAAAAGCAACTGAGTACATTTTCAACTTTAAAGAAGTGTACCCTGATTTCTTTGGAGGCTAATGTAATTTTGTTTAGTGCTCCCGCTGTTTTGCACAGCTGGGCTATTACAATGTTCTCTCGATAGTTTGGGACAAAATTCAAAATGGAAAGCAGATGGACAGGAATGGTGAGTTAAATCCTACCCAGATAGAGTCAGACACAAAGCATCTTCCTGGAATTAATGTTTACTATTCACATAACCATGTGAAAAGCACAGTGTGCTAATGCCATTATATCACCCTAAATCACTGTTATTACACATTAACAGTTCCAACTACATTGTAAGGAGAATGCTGCAAACATTCCTGCCTCTCTAGTTTTATTAAATGAATTGTTCTTAATGAATAGAAATTATTTAAAATCAGGAGGAGTGGTTAAAATTAAATTATCACCCTGTAATCTGTTTTTCCTTTTTTAGTAATGGGCTTGAGATTCCAAAGGGTCCACAGCTGCACTGGGAATTGGACAACAATTTTGAATAAACATAAAGTTGTCAGACTTTCCATAGAGAGCAGCTAGGGATTGTTATAAGCCCAGGTCTTATTTCTTTACATTAGAACATTTTAAAACCATTTTTTCCTTTAGCCATTAATCTATCTTTTACTCCTATGTTCAACAAATTAATATTATTGAGGGTCTTCTATTTGATAAGTTCTTAGGAATATAGATTAAGAAACATACCCACCCTCTGAGAAGTTTTCATTGAGGAAAGGAAGGTGGGGAGCATATGTCTCTGTGTGGTTCTGTGTAAAAGGTAGGATACTAGAAATGTTAGAAATGAAGGTTACAATATAAAGTCTATGGCACTTTTGTAGAAGGAATCTTTAATTCCAGCTTAAGTCACAAGAATTTGTGGAGGAGGTAAATTTGGCAAAGGCTTTCAGGAAGAAGTAGAAAACCAGCGCTGAAAAAAAAAAAAAAAAAGAAACTTGAGTTTATTGACTGCATAACCTTTCATGGTTAGCAAGATGTATTTCAGAGCTGAGGTTAGACTGAGGGTTTGGGGCTGTGAGGTCCCTGCTTTACTTCAGCCAAAGCTGCCTCACTTTTTTGGCTTTACAGATGTTGGATTTCTTTATAATGTGTTCTTTGAAAAAGGCTTACACTGCTTTTTAAAAGTTTAAGAACTGCTTTTCTAAATTCTTAGAGTTCTCTATTGTATATTACAGTAATGTGAACTGTGTATCTTTCTTAACCTTTATCTAATTTTACTTATAAGTAATCCGAAAATTTTTAGTAGAATGATTCAATTTTTAGCATTTTTCTGCAAGTCTAATCTCATTCTCCTTTCAAGCTCTAAAGTTAATTTAGAAAGTTTAATTTAGAAATTTATTTTTCAATGATGACATTTCCCTGTTTGAAATTTTATATATTTAAGCATATAGGAAATGAGGTATTTCTAGAGAATCGAAATTTTTAGGATAGCCAAGCATCCAAAAATTTTTTTTCATAACAATTTTGAAGGAAGAGTTTTTTAAATGCTTTCTACATATTCCTGGTGCTTTAAACATTATGCACTATGCATAATTTAACCTTTTTTCAGTTACTCAGGATTATCGACTAATAAATTAGACCCTTTTCTTAAATCTCTTAGACTGTTTTAAATTATGTATATGCTTCTTGTTTTTCATTTTTGCTGCTCTAAGATCTTCTTCTTCCCTGTTCTGAGTTGCCACATAAAATGAAATGACTTTTTATTTTTTTATTAATATCAGTCTTGAGGCTATTTATGATAAATAAATACTATCAGCTAAATAGTCTTGTCACTTTTTAGTACTTTTTTTTGTGATTTAGAAAAGATTTACTGAGGTATATTTTAAAAGGAGATGGGCCATGCTAAGGAAGGCTGTGGCTCTGTGGAATTTGGGGAGGTGAAAAGATAAAAGAGATAAAAGACCAGTAAGCCCCAAGGGAGGGGCGGGAGTACATTTTTTAAAAAATCCTTATTGTAGCTTATTTCATAATATACTATTAATTCATTAATTGGTTATCTTTTTAAATTCTACCATTAATTCCTAACATTTATTACTTTTTTATTCCATCCTTTTCATAATATTTTTTATTTTCTTTACCATATTAGTTTATCACAGTGTTAACTATGAATTTAATGAACTATTTTCTCTATCTTTAATGTTACTGATATTTCAGTAAAATAAGATCAAGCCCAGGATTAATCTTAACACATGCATCTTCCTTATATAAATTGAATTTTATTTATTGTTTATAGTTATAGTCATTAATACTTTGCAAGAAACATTTGCTTTTATTCTAAACCCAATTTGAATTTATTTCTTAGAAAGATTTTCATAGTTAACATTTTCATTAAATTTTCTAAAATTGAACTATATCACATTTTCTCTAGTCAACTGGTTCCACAAAACCAGTCATTTTTTAAATTTCAACATGGACAATATTTAATAAATGAGGAATGTTACTAGTGTATAATGCCATTATCATAATTTTGACATATCTTATTTCTTTTATGGGTTAAAATTGAATTCCTCAAGTAATAATTAATGAGCTATGCACTTTCGAGCCTTTTATGTACATAGGTTCGTTTAAGAAATTTGGAGCCATTATTAATTCTAGTAGAAGACAAAAAAATAACAGAAATTATCTAATAACATATTGGGAAAACTAGCGGCATCCCTATCCAATAAAAATGTCAGAAACCAAATATATTTCACCTTGCTCTAATACTTCCCTGGAGTTCTTATAACATTGTGTTACAGGAGAAATTATCTGTAACTACGTCTAATATAGAAGCAGCCTATACAACTTCTACTTTGGAGAAGAAAACTATATAGTTTGGTCCTAGGAAAATCTAACTTGATATAGAGTGGTGGTTTTTTAGACAAAAAAAAAAAAAAGTTATATATATATATACACACATATGCACACACGTGCACACGTATATATCTGCATATATTCTCTAAACACATGAGAATTAATTTTTAAGTAATAAGTACTTGAAAAAAATTGATGGTTTTCTCTTTCTTATTCCTCAGTAGTCCTGCTTTATATATATATACCTGTTAAAAAACAAAATTCAACCGAGTAAATCTGAAGACCTAATTGGCTTTATTAAGTAACTCATGAATCTCTTAGCATCCAATTTAGAAACTAGAAAAATGTTCCAAGGACTTGTAAAAAATGAAAGGTTTTTAAAGGAAGAAGTGTAGGGCAAGGGAGATATTAACAAAAGAAAAGGAAGGATCATTTTGGGGCCAGGACATCTTTTCTTTGGAGGGAAAAGAATGGAAAGGGTTTTTATCATGTAGATTACCTCTTCTTTCCACAGGGGATGGAAAGGACCCATGTGACAGATTATTCCAGACCAGTTAATTAAGATTGTTTCTAGAAGAGGTTGAAACTAAAATTAGATCAGGTATTAAATGTAGGTTTGGTGTCATGGGCATTTAGCATGAGCAATGCTGTTTTAGCCCTGTGGTTTTCTTTTACATATCTAAGAAAATTTAAACAACAATTCTAATTTTTGGTTAACATTCCATTATCTTTTTCTTAGAATTACGAATTGATTTTGCATCTTTGTTTGATTCACATTCTTGCTTCAGTTTCAGCAATAATACACCAGCCTAATCGTAGGCTTTGATGGCCATTCTCTATTTTTTAACCCTTTGAAAACTATATACCCAACTTATTAGGGCTCCTCTTTTAGTTAATAGTGGCATTTTGGCAACTGGTAGTAGATGTGATTAGCATTTGGTTTCTTCGTGCTTGTTTCCTTTTCTTTTTATGTAACCATTTAAGTCAGTTTATTCTTATTTTTCTTTTTAAAAACTTTTCTTATGAGGCTTTCTTTTTGCGTTCTTTGGAATATATATAACACCCATTTTAAAAGTGTCTCAGTTCTGAATCCGAATAGTAAATCTTTGACATTTCTTAATTAACATTTTCAAAAATTACTGGATTGAAATTTCAAGTTTTTTTTCTAATGATTCTAAAGTGATTGCTATATGTCAACACATGAATCGATAGATTATTAATACAAATATTTTTTCAATTGAAAGCATTCTAATAATACCTTGTAAAAATTTTGTCTCCGAAGCTATTAATCAATTTGCTTTTGATTGATTTGCATTTGATCCCTTATTTTGAAAGTAGAAGTAATATTCTTCTTGTTACAAGTAAGTGGTGGCCTTATTTACTACAATTTTTTTACGTGTCATTATATAACTGAAGAAAATATTTTATTATACGGATCTAGATTTTACCATGAGATTCTTTTTCTTAATTCTGATGTTGTCTTCAAATTAATCATGTTCTTGTCACATAAAAAAGGATGTAAAGCACCACACTCTAATTATTTACAATGCTAAGCAAGGGAGTTATTCATCCTATCTTTTGTAAAATCTCTAGCCAAATTGATCTGTGATTGTTAATGGCAGTAATCAGTTTACCAACTGCAGGTGTTCACTGCTCTTTGTTTCTTAGTCCTTGTTTTTATATACTTCAGAAAGACTCCTTTGTTTACATTTGTGATCAGCATATTTACAGTGCTATTATACAACATGGGTAATTTTATATTGTTCTTTCTTTAAGAATGCATTATATTTGATTTCTCTGTGTTCATTACTAGAAATTTTAGTGATGTAAGTTGTTCTTCCAACTGCTAAACAGTTGAATTTTGATCATAGTAGCTAAAATATAGCAATTTCATTGATTACCTGAAATAACAGCAATGTACCAATTAGATTGCCTTTATTGAACTTTTGAAATTAGTCTTTTTCTATTAAATTGCTGGTTCATCTAAATAGATTGTGAAGTTAAAGCCAAATTCTATTTTTGTTAAGGTTATTCTATATACTACATAGCAAAATAGAAAGCAATGTGTTTATACTGCCTTGGAATTGTAATTGAAGGTCAATTAAGGAACGAGATTCTCTAGAAATCAATAAGAAGTTCACCAATAAAATCCTGAAAGTGTTAATTCTAGTTACATCTTTTTTTTTTTCTCCTGAGGAGAAGATGGCCAAAAATTAGCCAAAGCATTCTATGTCCCCCCCGCAAGATTTAATCTTGAGAGTAGTTATTCTCAAATGCAGTCTGAGAGCCATCCACGTAAGAATCACTTTAGAGGTCCTATTTTAAAAGTCCAGTTCTACTGAATCAGTATTTGGAGAGTTGATTCTCTGAAGTCTGAATTTTTAACCAGTATCCAAATGGTTCGTAAATTATAATTTATATATGGTTCATAAATAGGGCTTAAGAACCTAGAGTATAACCAAAAGATTGGACCATTTTCTTCTCCCCTCCCTTTTTTTTCTTTCTTTTTCCCCTCAGCATCAATAATTGTGTTCTTTGTGTTGTACTGCGCTCTCATTTTCAAGAAATTGCCAAGGCACTAATTCTTTATATAGAAAGGGAGAATAAATGGACTATTAATACAGTTTATTCACCTGGTTTTAATTTTATAAAGCAGATTTTAAGAGGTATGAAAATATATGGAAAATTTACTTCTGAACTATTGAGTATTATTAATCTTTATTATTCTGTCATTATCTTTTATTTGTTCACATTTTACCTCAGTGGTATTGTTTGAATGAATCATACATATACATCTGAGTACTTCACATTATAATTAAGTATTTCATTTTTATTTCATTGTGACTCCTTACGGTAAAATATGAATGCAAGGGAGGAAAATAATTTTCACTCTACCCTTTGAGTTCTTGGCTGAGACGAGACTCCCTTTAACAAAAGATAGATGAATAAGAGAAAAACAAACAAGTTTATTAATAATGTATACGTCATGTACACTCAGGAAAAATGAGTAAACTCCCTGAGATGGCCCAGACTACTACCTTAAACACCATCTTCAGGTAAACCTAAGAGAATGATCAGGGATGAGGCAAGGGCAGCTATGGTAATTTATCAGGTAAAGCATGGTAAACAAGGCTTACCTTGTTTACATGCATGCAGTCCAAGGCTTCATTATTTTTTGCTTCTTAATTTGTCCTCCAATGTGGGTTTGACCAGTATTATTATTTTTTTTGAAAAGCTCTTTTTTCATTCTACACTTAAATATATGTGCGTGTGCTTAATTTATGTCTCTCCCTCTCCTCATCCCTCTCTTACTACCTTCTCTCCTCCCCCTCCTGCACACTTTCCTCTCCCATGTCAGAGTGTATCAGAAGACCGTGACTTTATTATAAGGTCAAGTTGATGTCCAGATTTTGGCATTAAACACCAGTTTAATTCTCAGAAATTTGCTGTATCTCAGAAGTCCCTTGGATATTTTTAAAAGAAATTTCTCTGTTCTTTACTGACCCCCTGTAAGTAATATTTATTCAGAGAGAATGTGTACACATGAAAGACTTAATATAAGCTCTAAGTCTATATTTTTTCTCTCCCTATCCCTGCAGACCAGCCCTCCAATGGTAAGGTAACACTATTAACAGTTCCTTCCATTTTCTCTTTCTTTTCCCTCCCTTCTTTCCTTTCTTTCTTCCCTTCTCTCTTCATTTTCCCCTCTTTCTTTCTCCCTCTCAATACTAACTGGATCATATTCGCCATACTATCTTTCTTTTCAATATATTAATTTGCAGCTAGTGATTTATCAATCTTTCCATATCAGCATATAGATATGTTTTTTAAAAAACATGGTTTTGGGTCATAAAAAGTATGGATATTTTTGTATGGATATTGTTGACCTTACAAAAAGTTAGCCAGATGTTTCTCCAGCAAATGGGTTCATTGGGAAACAACAAAGAATTGCAAGCCAAAACAAGGAACCATGGCGGACCATGTGCAAGTCTTCTAAAACAAAGGAGAGGAAACTCTTATAGAAGAGAAAAGGAAGTTGGGAGGGCTATTACCCACAAAAACTTCATCCTAATATGTTTTTAGATCAATGTAGGGCATGAGAGCACTCCCTTCTGGTTTTCTTACTTCATTTTAAATATGGATTCTATTTACTAATTTTTTTCCAACATACTATAATTTCTCTATCTGAGATCTTCTTATTGATTTACTATACCGTGCAGTTATATCTCTGAGTAAATTCAAAGTACCGGATTTCCTGAATAGTCAAATCAGTATTTATTCCTATAGTAGGGTACATGTAACTATTCTCCCAAACCTTCTTCAGCACTGTTATCACATCTTTAGTTTTTGTTTATTTTATTCTATAAGCGAAAAAATAGTATCTCATAGTTTTGATTTGTCCATCTATGAGAGAGATTGAGCATTTTTTCATAGTTGTTGAACTTTGTGAATTGGTTTTTCATTTCTTTTCTCCACTTTTCAATTGAATTGTTTGTCATTTTTTTCCTTTTTGGTATGAGCTTTACATAAATTGAAGAAATTAGCCCTTAGTCACTTGTGTCAAAATTTTTTGTTTCTATTTGTTTTATACTTTTGATGATATATAAATTTTAAATTTTCATTTAATTCTCTTGTATTTTACTTTACGTTTTCTGAATTTGATTTAATGAATAAAAATATACACTTTGAGTTTTTATTTTTACACATTTTTTTCTATCACCTTTTTTCCATTTTTCAATTCATTTATTCATTCATTTATTTATTTATTATGGTGACATTGGTTAACTAAATCTAATCAATTTCAGCTGTACACATTAACAGTAAGGCATATATATATTTACACTGGCGTTCAACTCCCGTAGTTAGATTTCTTTCTGTTACCACATATTTGACCCCCTTTACCCTGTCTACCACCCCTCTTCTTCCCCACCCCTTACCCTCTGATAGCCACTAGTCTATGATCCATGTCCATGACTCTGTTTGTTTGTCCTGTTCATTTGTTGCTTTTAAGTTTATATCTCACATATAAGTAATATCATGTGATTTTCAACTTTTTCTGCCTGGCTTATTTCACTTAGCATGATTATCTTGAGGTCCATCCATGTTGTTGCAAATGGCAGTATTTCATCTCTTCTTATGGCTGAGTAATATTCCATTGTATACATGTACCACAGCTTCTTTAGCCAGTCATCTATCATAGGACACTTTGGTTGTTTCCATGTCCTGGCCACTGTGAATAATGCTGCTATGAACATTGGTGTGCAAAAATCTTTTCGGATATGGGTTTTAAAACTTTTGGGGTAAATACCCAGTAGACGGATTACTAGATCATATGGTAGATCAATTCTTAGTTTTTTGAGGAACCTCCATATTGTTTTCCATAGTGGCTGTACCAATTTGCAGTCCCACCAGCAGTGTATGAGGGTTCTTTTTTCTCCACATCCTCTCCAACATTTGTTATTACCTGTCCTATTGATTATAGCTATTCTGTCAGATATGAGATCATATCTCATTGTGTTTTTGATTTGCATTTCCCTAATAGCTAGTGATGTTGAGCGTCTTTTCAGATATTTATTGGACATTTGTATGTCCTCTAGGGAGAAGTGTCTGTTCAGATTCTCTGCCCAATTTGGATTGGATCTTTTTTTGTTGTTGTTGTTATTGAGTTGTACGAGTTCATTGTATATTTTGGATATTAGGTCCTTATTGGAGGCTTTGCTTGCAAATATATTTCCCATTTGGATGGTTGTCTCTTTACCTTGTTGATGATTTCTTTTGCTGAGCAGAAGCTTTTTAGTTTGATGTAGTCCCATTAATTTATTTTAGCTTTTACTTCCCTTGCCTTTGGGGTCAAATTCATAAACTCCTGTTTAAGTCCAAGGTCCTTGAGTTTAGTTCCTATGTTTTCTTCTATGCATTTTATTGTTTCAGGTCTTATATTCAGGTCCTTAATCCATTTTGAGTAAATTTTGGTGTATGGTGATAGACAACAGTCTAATTTCATTCTTTTGCAGGTGGCCTTTCAGTGTTCCCTACAACATTTATTGAAGAGACTTCTTTTCTCCACTGTGTGTTTTTGATTTTTGTCAAAAATTATTTGCCCATATAAATATGGGTTTACTTCTGGACTCTTGATTCTGTTCCACTGATCCCTGTGTCTGTTTTGCTGCCAACACTATGCCGCTTTGCAGTATAATTTGAAGTCGGGCAGAGTGATGCCTCCAGCGTCGTACTTTTCTCTCAGGATGGCTTTGGCAATTTGGGGTCTTTTGTGCTTCCATACAAATCTGATGATTTTTTTGTTCTATTTCTTTAGAAAATGCCAATGGGATATTGATGGGGATTATGGTCATTTTAACTATGTTGATTCTAACAATCCAAGAACACAGAATATCTTTCTATTTCTTTGTATCTTCTTCGATTTCTTTTAATAGGATCTTGTAGTTTTCACGATATAGGTCCTTCACATGTTTCATTAAATTTATTCCTAGGTATTTTATTCTTTTTGGTGCAATTGCAAAAGGAATTATTTTTCCACTTATTTTTCTAACACTTCATTATTAGAATATAGGAACGCTTGGATTTTTTTAACATTGATTTTGTATCCAGAGACTTTACTATATTTGCTTATTGTTTCTAGAAGTGTTCTTTTGGAGTCTTTAGGGTTTTTTCATATAGGGTTTCCATGTAATCTGCAAATAGTGACAGTTTGACTTCTTCTTTCCTATTTGGATGCCTTTATACCTCTCTCTTGTCTGATTGCACTCGCTAGGACCTCCAATATTGAATAACATTAGTGATAGTAGGCAGCCTTGCCTTGTTCCTGATATTAGAGGGAAGGTTCTTATTTTTTTACTGTTAAATATAATGTTGGCTAAGGGTTTGTCAAATGTGGCCTTTATTATGTTAAGGTACTTTTCTTCGATACCAATTTCGTTAAGTATTTTGATCATAAATGGATGCCGTATCTTGTCAAAGGCTTTTTCTGCATCTATTGATATGATCATATGATTCTTAGTTTTTAATTTGTTTATGTGGTGTATCATATTAATCAATTCGCATATGTTGAAGAATAACTATGCCCCTTGGATGAAGCTCCCTCGATCGTGGTGTATAACCTTTTTAATATGTTGCTGTATTCAGTTCACTAGTACCTTATTTAGGATTTTTGCATCTGTGTTCATGAGAGATATTGGTCTGTAGTTTTCTTTTTTTGTGTTACCTTTACCATGTTTTGGTATCAGGGTGATGATATTGGCATCATCAAATGAGTTGAGAAGTATTGCCTCCTGTTCGATTTTTTGAAAGAGTTTGAGGAGAATAGGTATTAAATCTTCTTTGAATATTTGATAGAATTCACTGGTGAAGCCATCTGGTCCTGGACTTTTACTTTTTGGTAGGTTTTTGATGATTGTTTCAATTTCCATACTGCTGATTGGTCTATTTAGAATTTCCAGTTCTTTTTGATTCATTCTAGAAAGGTTGTATTTTTCTAAGTACTGGTCCATTTCTTCTAGGTTATTAAATTTGGTGTTATATACTTTGTCATAGTGTTCTTGTATGATCCTTTGTATTTCTGTGATGTCAGTCGTAATTTCCCCTCTTTCATCCCTGATTTTGTTTATTTATGTCCTTTCTCTTTTTTCTTTAGTGAGTCTAGCCAGGCATTTGTCAATTTTATTAAACTTTTCAAAGAACCAGCTCATTGTTGCATTTTTTTTATTGTTTTGTTTGTTTGTTTGTTTTCAATTTCATTTATTTCTGCTATAATTTTGATTATTTCTTTTCTTCTGCTGACTTTAGGCTTCATTTGTTTTTTCTTTTTGAGTTTTTAAGATGAAGCATTAGGTTGTTTATTTGGGCTCATTCTTGTTTTTGAAGATAGCCCTGTAATGATTTGAACTTTCCTCTAATGACTTCTTCTGCCATGTTCAAAAAGTTTTGATATGTTGTGCTATTATTATCATTCATTTCTATGTATCTCTTGATCTCTTTCTATTTCTTCTCTGACTCAGTTATTCTTCAATAGCATGTTGTTTAATCTCCATGTATTTTTGGTTCTTCCTGCTTTCTTTCTGCTGTTGATCTCTTGTTTCAAAGCATTATGATCGGAGAATATGGTTTTATGATTTCAACCCTCTTATATTTGTTGAGGTTATCTCTGTGTCCCAGTATGTGGTCGATCCTTGAGAATGTTCCATGTGCACTAGAGAAGAATGTATAAGCGGCTCTTTTTGGATGGAAAGCTCTGTAAATGTTAATTATGTCCACTTGGTCTAATGTGTCATTTAAGGATGTTATTTCCTTATTGATTTTCCGTTTGGATGATCTGTCCACATCTGACAGTGGGATATTTAAGTGCCCTACTATGACGGTGTTTTGGTCTGTTTCTCCCTTTAGTTCTGTTAGTAATTGCTTTACATATTTCGGGGCTCCCTGATTGGGAGCATAGATATTAATAAATGTTATGTCTTCTTAGTGCATGATTCTCTTTATCATTCTAAAGTGCCCTTCATATCTTTCTTTACCTTTTTCATTTTGAAGTCTATTTTGTCTGATATTAGTACCACTACTCCCACTTTTCTCTGAATGCCGTTTGCTTGAAATATCATTTTCCACCCTTTCACTTTGAGTCTATATTTGTTTTTGGAGCTGGAGGCAGCATGTGGTTGGGTTTTGGTTTTTGATCCATTCTGCAACTCTGTACCTTTAACTGGTGAGTTCAATCCATTTACATTTTGGGTGATTATTGAAATATGAGGTCTTCTTATAGCCATTTTATCTTTTGCTTCCTAGTAGCTCAGTGTTTCCTTTGCTTCCTTGTCCTTGTGTTTCTCTTTTCTTTATTTTGGTCAGATTTTGCGTGTTTTCCCTCTGGTTCTTCTTGTATTATGTTATATACTTCACTTCTGAATCTTTGGTGTGTGGTTACCATTATGAATATGTGAAGGATGGTTATGTGAAGTACAGTTGTCCATTTTCTTCTCCCGTGCCTTATCTCTATTCCCCTTTGCTAATTTGAATCTTTGAATCTTCCCCTTTTCAGTCATGTTGTCTCAATTTGTCCCTATGTATATTGAACCTTCATTATTGTCTTGCTATAGCAAATCTCTTATTATTATGTCAGCTTATAATGCCCTGTTTTTCATAAGGGCTGCACTCCTCTGCTTCTATTTGCCTGATATTCTCCTTACTCCTAATTATGGTTTTTTGTTGTTGTTGTTTTGTTTTGTGTTTTGTCATTTTGTTTTAGGTGAGCTGACCCCTTTCAGTATTTTCTGTAGTGCAGGCCTTGTAACGGACAATTCCCTCAATTTTTGTATGTCTAGAAAGGTCTTAATTTCTCCATTTCTAAAGGAGAGTTTAGCTGGATACATTATTCTAGTCCGGTAGATCCTTTCACTTAATAGTCTAAATGTTTGATTCCATTCCTTTTTGGCTTGTAAGGTTTCACTGAGAAGTCTGATGATAATCTAATGGGTTTTCCTTTATAAGTTACTATTTTCTTCTCCCTGGCTGCCCTGAGAATTCTGTCTTTGTCATTGATTTTTGATATTTTTAATGCAATGTGTCTTGATGAAAGCCTTTTTGGGTTGAGATAATTGGGTGTTATGTTGGCTTCTTGAATTCCAAGCCCCAGCTCATTCCATAGATTTGGGAAATTCTTGTCAACTATTTTTCTAAAAATGCTTTCTAGTCCCTTCTCCTTTTCCTGGCCTTGGATAATGTCTTTTATTCTGATGTTTCCTCTCCTGGTGATGTCAGCTAGTTCATGTATTTCTCTTTCATTATTTTTCATTCTTCAGTTTCTCTCTTCCTTCTCCTGATTTATTTCTAGATTTGTGTCTTCGATATCACTAATCCTTTTCTCCATTTGGTCGACTTCATATCCCAAGCTTATTACTTCATTTTTCAACTCTTGCCATGTGTTCTTCATCTTCAGAAGTTCTATTTGGTTCTTTGTGAGGGTTTCAGTCTTCTTGCTCTGCTCATCTAGTTGTCTCTTCAGTTCCTGAAATTGTTGATATGACTCATTTCAGAATTTACTGAGTTTTTCAGAAGTACTGTTGTGAATTCTCTGTTATTTAAGTTTTATATTTCTATATCTGTAAGCTTATTTTCTGGAGATTTTTCTCTTTCTTTCTGAGAGGGCATGTCACCTTGGTTGTTCATGGTGTTTAATGGACTATTTCTCCGCCTGGGCATTAATGGAAATGTATTCTACTGTTTTTCCAGAAAGAAGATTTATTATATAAAGGTCTCTCTTTACCCTGCTGCAAAGGAGGAGCTTTTCTTTTGGTTTCCAGTAGGTGGTGTCTAAACCTCTTGGATCCCTGCTTTATAAAAAGCCTTAATAATGCCTTCTTATTTTCTTGTAGATATTTAATCATACTCACTACCCTCAGTTTCATTCCCTGTCAGTATTAGCAACAGTTCGGGTAGTGTTTGCTCAGATTCCCCTGGAGCTCTGTGGTGTTCAGTCTTGGAGGACATGGGGAGGGGGCCCTCTGAATTGGGGGTTGGGGCTGTGGCTCAGCCTCAGCTTTGCAACTGCAATTGGTAAAAAGTAACTGTCGTTTCTCTGCTCTCTCGCTTCTCTGCTTTCTACCTGGATGAGTGGGCCCTGCTGCCACCTGCATGGAACTCACAACTCTCCCATGCAGGGCTGTTCAGGGAAATTGCCGCACCTTCTCCCCTCTCTCTCTCCCCCTACAGGGCTGGAAGAGGCAGTTTCTTTATTTCTCCCATTCCACCACCGGTCACCCAGGGTTCTGACCTGTGGTAGTTCTTATGCACGGATCCCACCCTCAGACGTGCTGGTATGCAGTTTGGGTGTTTTCTGTTGAGTTTTAGATTTTTAGCTTATTGTTGTTTCAAGGGGAAAGATCTGTGGACATCTCTCACTCTGCATGTTTCTCCAAAACTCCTTTTTAAATCACTTTTGTGTGTTCCTTTTTAATATGATCTATCTGGAAATGGTCTAATAGTGAGGGGTGAAGCAAGGACCAGTTTTATTATGTTTCACATGACTAATGTGAGGGAGGGAAAAGTTTTCTTGACCCTCTTAGGGTCTCTGTCAAGGACAGATTAACAGGAGAAAGCATACAAATTTTATTGAATTTTTATATGTACATATGAACTTTTACAAGAGAAAAAAGACGCAGAGAAGTAAGCAGAGTAGCAAGTTTTTATACTTTATAGACAAAAAATCAATTTGATGAATTGACAAAACATAGGAATTCGGATTGAGAGTAGTAAATGATGAAGAAGTAACTAGGAAAATAAGTGTTAGCTTTAATAAGATTTATTTGCAGATTCCACTGGTACCTCCCTGGACTGATAAGAGTCTATCTCCAGTAAAGGAGAATTTATTTCCTGCCTTTAAGCAGAAAATTGGGGGCCTTTTCTACATTTACAGCTTTGTAATTACTTTCAGCTCAAAATAATTGTTATTTAAGGGAGACATATTTTGGGGTAACATATTCTGGTTTCCTTCATTAGCCAATTTTCCTAACAGCATTGATTGAATAAACCAGTTTTATCGTTGACTTAAAATACCACCTTTATCATATACTCAATTCCCATACATATTTGGCCTGTTCCTGTAATCTCTTCTGTTTCATTGCTCTGTTTCGATGGTTCCTTCCAAAGTATCAAACTTTTTTCATCATGATTTGAAACTAACCACTTACCTAAATTCATTAGGTAATAATACCTAGAAGCTGCTACCATCAGTAGTAATAATTTTTCTGTTGATTCTTTCGGTTTCTAAGTATTTTGTCACATCTTCAACTAATATAGTTATTGCCTGTCCTAATATTTATATATATCATTTCTTTCTCCTATTTCCAATATCATTGGGCATGTTTTTTTCTCCATTAAGCATGACATAGTCTTTTTGGCTGAGATACATACTTTTTCTCATATGAAGCGATTATCCTTTCAATAATAGTTAAGGACAGCTCTTTTCCTCTCTGGCTGCTTGAGGATTGGCTACCATCATGAATGATACAGTAACTATCCAGATCTGAAGTTCGTGACCAAAGGGCTCCTTGAACCAAAACAAATGGTCATTGATGTCTTCACCCTAGGAAGGCAACAATACCTAATACAGAAATTGGGGAAAAACTAGCCACAATCTACAAGACCACAAGGGATGTCATCTTTGTACTTGGACTCAGACCCTATTTGGTTGATGACAAGACAACTGATTTTGGCATGATTTATGATTCCCTGGATTATGCAAAGAAAAAGAAACCTAAACATAGACTTCCAAGACATGGCCTGTATGAGAAGAAAAAGACCTCAAGAAAACAGTGAAAGGAGCAAACAAAAAGAATGAAGAAGAGGGGAGTTGCAATGGCCAATGTCGGTGCTGGCAAAAAGTGAGGTGGAGATTGGACAAAAAGAGTAAAGATTCATTAGTGACTTTATCTGTGGTGATTGAGATTTTTCTTGAGAAGATTAATAAGCTAAGAACTGTTATGTGTCAAGAATTAAAATTGGATATTTTTAGTTGCCTTTTTGGCCTTTAAAGACTATCATTATATTTTCCTTTTTATTCCATTAACATTGTGAATTACGGTAACAATGTTATGTTGAGCAATCTTTTTATTCCTGGATTTGAATTCCTCTTACTCATGTTATTCTTTTAATGCCCTACTGAATTCTGTATTGTAATAGTTTACTTAAAAGCTTTGCACCAGTACTCAAATGTGAGATTGACCTTTGATTGTCTTTCATGCTGCCTTTCATGTTTTAATATCAGTGTTACATTGATTTTTAAAAATAAGTTAGAAGTTTTTCTTCTTTCAGCACTGTCTAGAATGGTTTACTCTTGGCCACTCCTTTTGAAATAGGTCAGCCCTGTTGTCTATCCTCCCAGTATAACTGGTCCTAGGTTGTAAACCTGTAACCTTTTTCTTCCAGCTTTTTATTTGGAAGTTATTTCATCCTTAAAGAAGAGTTGCAAGAATATAAATAGTATAGAGAATATATATTTATGTGTATATATACACATATACATACATACATATATATGTATGTGTGTATATATATATACCCTTTACTCTGATTTATCTGTTGATAACATTTTATCCCATTTGTGAAGCTGTGATTTTAAATAATACTTTCCTAGATACTTGGTAAAAATAAAACTACAGTATTAAAAGCGTAACATTTAACTGCTAATACTAGAAATGGCTATTCTTAAAGTACATTTGATCAGAGCCAGCCTCTCTGTCTACTGGAGAGACTTTTCACTGCCTTACTTTTTGCTGTCCTCCACGTGGGCATCAATAAGCTATACTTGAAGCTCAGGTCTGCTTGAGTTCTGCTACCATCCTCAACTCAACGTCTTGTCTTCAGAAAGAGAAGTTGTCATCTCATCTTGCCCTCTGAGACCAACCTTCTTTTTAGACTTATCTGATCCCAGTGTTTTCCTCTCAGGAGAAAGTTTACTCCTGCCCATGAAGAATAGCCAAACCATCAGGGATGTGTCACAACACATTGCCCAAAGTGTGCCCTCTGTAGCCTTGACTAAAAAGGAAATCAGGCATGTATGTCCACATCCCTATGGTCTATTCCCTGCTCTTTGTCTCCTATGAGACAAGAACACATGAATGAACACACACACACACACACACACACATGCACACACACACACAGAGTAGTCTAAGAACAAACAATTTTCAGACATACCATCTAAACTTCCCTATAGGAAAGAAAATTATAACTAAATCTATAAGAATGAGGAAATAGCTATAATATACACCTCCTTACCAATAATAAATAAAAGAACATAGGATTTCAGTCTGACATTTGCCTATGTGGGTTTCTTTAGTTAATTTAGCTCTTAATTTGGATTTTAAATCTGCATATCTAAAAGGATCTTTCAAAGGAGTCTCTTCTGGAAGAAATAGTCCACCTATTCTAAAGACAAACCCACATCTCTGTTGTATAATGCTTATCAATTTAAAACTGGAAAAGTTTTCCAGTTTCAAAAAATTCAGCAGGCTGCTTCTGTATACAGTTGCTGTATAAAAGCAATCATATATAAAAAATTGAAACGAAATGTTGTGTGTCAATTAGGATCATTGTTATTTAATTGCTCCTAATAATTTTATAGAATAAGATATTAAGAAAACCTAAAATCATCCTTCTAAGTAAAATATTGACTTATTATTTTGAAAACATTGATAAAACATACTCTTGAAGTTGATGTATTCTATTTAATTATTCTTATGTAGTACCCTGACAGTTGTACTATTATGGAGTCAAGACTTTGGTTCTTAATAGGTGATTTAGCCTTAATTGTGATAAAACCCTCAATAGTTCCACTTTAACAAATTCTCTTGTAGTTAGAGCTAAGACCTTTGAACGTACTGAGTGTACTATGTCTGTCTACCTAAATTACTTGAAGTGTGTTATTACTTTTATAATTGAAGGTTATGCCATTTAAAATTCTTTGCAAAACACTACAATCAACGTACATGTTTTAAAAGTTTATTTCTAGGGAAAAAATAGTCCTAAACAGTTATTTTCCTACTTACAAATTTTATCTAGAACTTAGCTATCCTACACTTCATGTTGTTTCTTTTCTTAATGGGAACATGAGATTATATTAATATACTTTTATTTTCTAACTTGGAATTATGTTTTGTTTGAGTTTGTATCATTAGACTTTATCTTCTACTGGATGGTGTCCCAAGGAGGAACAATCAACTTCAAATATCTAAGAAATAAATACCTAAGAAACTTAGCAACTGAATACTTTACTTTGTGTTGATAAATATCTAATTTCCAGAAATCATTGTTAGTCATTTAAAACACAATCTTATAACTAAAGAAATACTAAATAGAAGGTTTGGGGTTATTACAAGAAAGACAACTGGATAAAAACTGATTAGAATCTAATTTTTTAGGTTAATTCTCTAACCAACATAAGGTAAATATCTTCAGGTATGCAGATTCAGAATTTCTTTGTTTTCAATGATTTTAAGTTGATCAGATTCTGGATTTTTCACTCAAGCTGACTGTTTATATAGATCACAATGCCTGGTTATTAATATCTATTGGGAAATGGCTTTCCTTTTGTTTTGGTCATCCTAAAGAGGCAGGATGTACTCTTCCACACAAAATTGGTTCAGATGTCAAGAATGATGATGTCAATAGGATATGAAAAAAGTTTGTTTCTCACATAATAAGGCTTTCTGAAGAGAGCAGGGGAGGCTCCTAAGCAAGTATGAAAAAGGCTTGAGACAACAAGGAAAGGAGACTGGCTTGGTTTTTTATCAGGTTTACAGGGTGGGTCTAGGATGAAGATTCTCAACATTGGGCTGGGCTTGGGTGGTTGAGTATTCCTCTGGTGCCAAAGGAAGTATCTATCACCCATGTTTTCTAATTGCCTTCCCAAAACTTAGGGAAGAAGGGTAAGGTTAACTGATGGGGCTTGAAACCTTTCAGCATTTAAATGTTAAAACAGAGTCAGACTCTACTGCACTCTTTTTTTTTTTTTTTTTTTTGCTTTTCTTTGCTTCCATTGTTTATTCTTATATTAACATATTATCCCCTTCTGTATATTAATTCTTCCATTAGTTCATGGTAAGATAGCTGAAATAGTGAGAAAATGTTTAGAATTTCTCAAACCTAATAAAGTAGTACATTCATAGCTCACAAAATTGACTTTCCATTCTTCCTCAGCTGCCTAGATCTATCACTGAATATTCAATTTCTTCTCTTTTTAATGCCATAAGCCACATAGTTGAAACAGGCTACTTATACCTGTTTCAGTCAAAGACTGCTGTTCTGTCAAGCTCCAAAACTGTGTATTTTGTCATCAGCACATGAAGAGAAAAATCTCAGAGAGGAAGAAACTTGAGAGAAAAACCTGCATGTACATTACCCTCAAGTCCTTGGCCATCTTCTAAACTGCACATGCACAGGAGGAGACTCTAAGCAACCTAGCAGAAATTTGGAGTTGGGAGAATAAAGGACTAAGCAGAGATCTTGGCTCTATTCTGGTTCTAAGAAGACAGAGATTGGAATTGAGCCTTGCTGAGGAGGAAGATTCCTTGGTATATCTTCCTGCCTAGGCTTATAGTGACCTCACCAAAGAAACACCCTTTAATATTAAAGACCATACCTTAGGAATAGGGCAAAACTGCAATGAACCTGCTCTAAAAAAAGCCTAAAACCAAGTCTTAAAAGGAATGAGGTATTTGCTGGTACTCAATCTGCCTGCCAAAAGACTTTTTAGCCTAATTCCCCTTGGAGGAAGATAACATCATCCAAGGAATCTATAATTCTTTTTATCCATGATGCCTAGAATCCAATCGGAAAAAGAAGATACAGGTCAAAAGACTGAATACCATAAGAAAAAGTAAATAATAGAAAGAACCCATAGGTGATAAGATATTGATGTTATCAGAGAAAGACTTTAAAATAATTGATTATTTTATTCAAGCGAGTCAAGGAAGAGATAGACAAAAAGAAAAGAAAAGAAACGAAAATTTCCAATAGAGAATTTAATCCATTGAAAAGAATCTAAAGTAGTTTAAAACAGATGCTGATGAACATTTTAGAAATGAAAAATAACATCTGGAATTAATAACTCATTCAGTGAGTTTAATATAATAGCGAATTAGATATAAGAAGACAGGATTAGGGAACTAGAAAATAAAAATATCCAAACTTCTAATCCAATTAGTTTTCCAGAGCACCAGGAATGTTCTTATTTTTATTCCCTCTCTTATTCTTGTTCCTTCTCTCTTTCCCTATCTTCGATCCAAAGCTTCTCTTTTTTCAACTAGCTTTTTTCCTACCTATTGTTTCAAGCCCCATTTCTATATATCCCTATTGAAGACCTACATCTCTGATCTCAGTTGCAGGCAATGTTAAGAAATTTTGGTAAGTGATTCATCAGTAGGTGCCAGGCAGGCCAACATAGAACACTAGTAGTTACACCATGTAAAATACACAAAAATCTAGGTAGACACATGATTGGCAACCACGTAAATTTGGCAACAAGCAGAAGGTAAGAACCAAGGGATAGAATCTGAGTCCCAGAGAAAGAATTCTATGTCCTGGAAAATTGGGAAGCAAGAGAGACTCCTATTTCCAGAAAAGTTAAAACTAAGAATATGTGTTATTAAAACATGGCAGGAATCAATCAGGGACCCACGGGTCTGGCACAGAGTTAGTGGTCTGGTCCACACACAAAAAGTAGGGCCACAGCTCAGTTCCTAGAACTGCATTCATGGTCATCATTGGGGGAGCAGCAACACTAATGACCCCAGCCAAATAAAAATCTGTCATTGTTAATTTTCTGCTGCTTTGGAACCAGGTGGGTCTCGTCTAGTGATGTTTAATTGATCTTGGCTATGAAGATTGGAGGGCTTTGAAGATAGGGAAACATACCAGGCATTATACCATATATTGGTGCAAAATTGCACTTTGGTTTGGTTTTACAAGGTATTTTAAAATTTTGTCATTTAAAAATTTTCTTTTCGAGCTATGCCTTCTACCATCAGGTAAATCTTAAAATTGGCTATGTGAGCCTAAAGTTTGAGTTGTGTGCTATTCCTTGGAAAGAGATATAGACTATTAAGGTGTTAAATGATTTAATTTTATAATAAAATATGTAAGCTCTGTGTGTGTGCGTGTGTGTCCATTTCTAAGTTACCTTAACCTGTCACCAAGAACTACTTGGCCTAACCTCAATTTTATTCTTAAATACAACGTAGAAAACAATTTTTATCTTCAACTGGGTTTTGTTGAAAAATAAAAGCTTTCGGACTTAGCTTTGTCTCTGCACTTCAGTGTTATGTGCCTCGGAACATCGAAATTATGACTAATGTCACCGCTCTTGGATGGGAAGCTTTCCAGTTATCTCCCTCCCCCTTTTTTAAAACTGCAGACATCTTTTCTGTTTCTGGGTCTTGCCTGCCCCAGAGAATTTAAAGTCCTTGGTCTTTATTTGGTAATGGATTCATGAGTTCAAACAATATCTGAGTACTTACTACATACCAGATGAGAAAAAACATTACTTCCTACATTCCGTTTATCATGTTTCCTTTTGGCAGTCATTATTCCAATCAAAAGAATGTTTTTCTAAGCAAGTCACACTAACTTTCTCTTTTCTTTTTGAGTTTGATTTATATAAATAATTATTTGAATTATTTTAAGATTACTTTTGTTGTTAATAGCAGTAGTAAAAGGAGAAATAGGCAAAACAGGATTTTCTTAATGGAGACTTGCTAAAACCCTACATCTTCTTCACTTTTCTTCTTTAATTTCAGCATTTAAAACTAATTTTAAATTGTTTTAGGTGTCTATATCTTTTTTCTCTTTGAATACACTGGTAAGTAAGGCCTATCTTTTTAAATCTCTCTCACACGGTTCACAATTGTAACAACTTTTCTTTTAAAAATCAGGATTATTGAGGTATAATTTATGCTTTTAGATAAATTCACCCTTTTTTAGTGTACAATTCTATGAGTTCTGACAAATGCGTACAGTCATGTAACTGCCACCATGATCAAGATAATAGAACAGCTCTACCAGCCCCATAAGTTTCCTAATGCTGCTGTCCTTCCTTCACCCCCACCCCAAGGTACTTTCTGTCCCTGTTGTTTTGCCTTTTCCAGAATGACATAAAATTTTGGAATGTTAAAATGCCTAGCTTTTGATTCTGACTTCTTTCACTTAGCAAAATGCATTTGAGAATCATTCATGTTATTATGTATAGCAATAGTCTGTTCCTTTTATTGCTTTTTAGTGTTCTATTGTGTGTATGTAGTGCAGTTTTTATCCATGCCCCATTTGAAGCACATTTGGGTTCTCTCCAGTTTCTGACTATTGTGAACAAAACTTCTATAAACATTCATTTAGTAACTAATTTTTCAACGGGTACAGCTCAGAGATGGGGCAGTATGATATAAGTGTGAAAACAATCAAGTGAAAAGACTCCAGAGAGCTGGACCCTCATATTAGTTTTGCATTCAGTTGAGTGTTAAGTTAAACTAATAATTTAACCACTCTGTGCTTACTTTTTTAGTAATATGCATGATTTAGAGCTTATTCTAGCTCTTAATGTGATTTTGTAGTGTAAAGGTAAGGTGTTTACTCTTGTGTTCTCTAAGAGGAGAAATTATAAATGGTCACATACATCTTTATAAAATTAAGTTGTATGAAATTAGTATAACTAACATTTAACATTAGGGGTCATTTTATCTCTGTGTCCAATCACAAATGGTTTGAAAATAAAGTAATTTGCCTAATGAACCTGAAGGTCATCATAATCTTAATATTTTCATCTAACCGTGTAATCCAATTTTACGTTGGAAAATTATTTCAATAATAATACTCTTAAAATATTTAGTAAATATTTTCTTTCAAAATATTTTGGCCTTTGTTTATCTATTTATCTATTTATTTTTAATTTAGATGGGTCTAGGAAAAACAATCCAGGCAATTGCCATCGCTTACTTCTATAAGGAGGAATGGCCTCTTTTAATAGTGGTCCCTTCATCTCTGAGGTACCCTTGGACGGAAGAAATAGAGAAATGGATCCCAGAGCTAGGTCCAGAAGAAATCAATGTTATTCAGACTAAAACTGATGTTGGGTAAGAGTAACTTTTTAATCTTTAAGAAAAAAATCCAGTCATTGGTATATACTAAATAAGTCTCTGTATTAAGTAGATTTATCCAGGGCTCAAAATGCAGTTGTCATTAAGGGGAAAAAACAAACAAACAAACAAACCATGATTGTTGTGTTGATTCTGTCTATTTAGGAGCTCTGCTTTTTCTGTTAGGGGTTAGAGAACTACAGAAGATTGGCTCAGTCCTCTGTTTTCACTGGTGAGATAGAAAATGTGAAGTGACATGTTTTATTGTTGATAAATTTGTGCAATTATTTAATCTTACAAACGCATTGGGAGCATAGCACTATACATACAAAAATGAATAAGATACATTCCCTGCCCTCACCAATCTTATAGTACGTGAGAAAAATATGTAACTGAATAATTTCTTTACAGTAGAATAATTCCATTATCCAATATCAGAATATTATAGATGTATGAATTATACAGATAGTCCAAAGATCAGAGATCATTTTAGCCCAGTATTTCTCCGCATGAGGTCCTACCCCCTCTTCTTTTCCCCACACTTTATTGCCCCAGGCCAGGGGCACTTTTTGTTGTCAGAGTGACTAACTGTGCTGGCCTTTAATGGAAGGGTCCAGGAATGTGAAATGCCCTACAGGATAATGGACAGCCCTGCAGTACTAAGTATTGTCCTGCTCAAAATCCCAGTAGTGCTTGCCTAAAAAACACTGCTATCCTGTTTGTGGAAATAGTCAACTAATATTTGAATATCCACTTTATACATGATCCTAGTTACATGGAAGAAAATATAATCAGAAAGTAATGTTCTTATCCTAATAAAATATGGCTTGCTGCATGTCAAGATCTTCCAAAGACTATTTAACCAAAATTTTGGATTCAATTAATCGAATTTTAAATGTGGGATTCTGGTTTATTATACTTGAAGATTATAAAATCTTAAGAGAAATTTGGGTTTCAGCAGTGACACCATCTCTTATTTTTCCTCTTCTCTGTATTCTCAAAGAATTGTATTGTTTATGACACATTGGTTACTGAAATATTTTTAAAGTACATGGACTTTCTTTTCTAGGAGAATATCGATCAGCAAAGTGACAGTTCTGGGTTATGGTCTTTTAACGACAGATGCAGAAGCTTTGGTAGATGCACTGAATAATCAGAACTTCAACATAGTGATAGTGGATGAATCACACTACATGAAGTCCAGAAATGCAACTCGCAGCAAGATTTTATTGCCAATAGTACAGAAAGCCAAAAGAGCTATACTTCTTACAGGAACTCCAGCTCTGGGAAGGCCGGAAGAGGTATCAAAATCTTTATATTTTGGGCTTTAAAAAAATAGAAAATTGAATCAATTACCTGTTTTGAAGTTTTAAATTAGTTGCCTCAAATATCAGAAGAGTACTTTGTGAATTTCTAGACAGCTCTTAATGACTAAGTGTATCTTTTACTATGACTTTTTATCTATGTACATGTGAACCTTAGCCATGCTTATAGGTTTATACTATTAAAAAAAATGTTTTACCTTTATTATAAGGTTTTCATATTTAGTACAGATTTGTAACATTCTCCCCATTTGTGTCCTTATGGTTCTTCTATGGCCTTCATCTTCATTTTATCCAGTCTGTTTTACATTATAAGCTCCTTAAGATAGAGTTGAATCAACTTGATATTGTTTATAAAGATATGTCTTTATATCTTTTATACTATGTTATATAACCTCTTTCTAGTCCTCTTTCATTTTAAGTTCCATGTTTGGGAAGGAGGAAACTTATGTGCAGACCAAATAGGTTAACTACTTAGAGTGGAGGAATAAAGCATTTCTTTGATGCCCCTTTTAGCTTTTATTACTTTAAGAGACTGGTGGGATGTGAAGTGATTAAAGAGCTGGAAAGAAGAAATAAAGGATGAAACTCTTATGAGTCTGTAAGTGTCAGTGAAACCAAAGACAGCCCTGTCTATTAATGAAAACTGAGTCAGAGAAAAAAAATGGGCTTGTTGTCTTGTATTGTTGTTGTGAGAATTAAAGGAAATATTATAAAAGTCAGAAAAATGAAAAGATTTCATGATACTATTGATGGGAATATCAAGTGAGACTGTCATTTTACAGTGCAACATGGTAACATCTGTCAGATTAATAGATGTAGATGTAGTACATATGCCTACACCTACGTATATTTATATATGTGCACACATACACACAGACTTACATGAAGTTATTAATTTTTGTAATTGCATAAAAGCTAAAAACAGCCTATATATCCATTAATAGGAGACTGTTTAAGTATTTTATGGTACAGCTAAGAAAATGGGTTGCTATGTAGCCTTTAAACATTGCTGTATTATTGTAATATATTGCTTACATAATTTTTAAAATGAAGTAAAAATATGTATGTACTTTAATGATATCTAAGACATGTTTTGGGGGATAAAATTATAGCCTTGTAAGTATAATATGATCCTATTTATGTGAAATAAAACAATATATGCATATGTGTATGGAGGCATAGAAAATATAAAAATGTATATTTTAAAAAAGGATGGCAGTTATCCCTGAAGAATAGGAAAGCAGGAATGGGTGGAGGGAAGGGGTGGAAGAGCCTTGAGGAAAAAGAGGTAGATTTCCTTTTTTACTTTTTACTGTTTAATTAACTGGATTCATTGTAGTAATAATAATTTACTTGGAAATATTACGATATGTTGAGAACACTTGTATTGTTACAGCTCTTCATGCAAATTGAAGCTCTCTTTCCACAAAAATTTGGAACATGGACTGACTATGCCAAAAGATACTGTAATGCACGTATCAGGTATGACAAACTATTTTCTATAAGCTTTAAGCCTCATATATTTACTGTGAACATTAAACTTTATTAGTCATTTTTTGTTCCGGTGTTTTTCAAATTTGTGGTAACTCTAGAATAATTTCTTTAAGTAACATCTTGTGTGGCCGACCTGTATATTAAATAAATAAAAAGAGTAGATAACGGCACTTTTTCTTTAATTTTTTACCTTAGACTTGTTTTATTTTGAAATGATTTATTTCTATTGACTAGATAAACATGCACATTGTAGAAAAGTGACAGGTAAGTTTCCATTCCACCTGTGTGTCCCAGACAACCATTTCCCTTCTCGGGTAACCAGTGTTGGCAGTTTCTTGTATATCCCTCTGGAAATATTCTGTGCACGAAAAAGCACATATGATTATATAGGTATAATAATATGTCATTTTGTTTCTACATACGTAGTTGTGTAATGTAGACACTGTTCTATGGTTTGGTGTCTTCATCTACTGTGTCTTGGAGATCCTTCCATATCAGTTACTGAAAGAACATTGACATTTTATTTATTTATTCATTCATTCATTCATACATTCATTTATTTTTTTAGGTAAGTCAACCCTTGGTTGACCTCACAGATTGCAAGGACCTTGTCAGCTTACAAGCCGTTATTTTTTATTTTTTACACTTATGGCAGCTGGTCTTCCTAGGTGGTCTCCCATCCAGGTACTAACCAGACCCAACCTTGCTTAGCTTTCGAGATCAGACAGGATTGGGCTTGTTCAAGGTAGCATGGCCATAGACTGGCATTCTTTTTAAATGCTGCATGTGTTCCACTGTTTGGATGTACTATAATTTATTTGTGCAGTCTACTATTAATAGATGTTTGTTTTATATATATAGCTACTGCATACAACTCATCAATGAATATCCTTGCACATGTTGAGAAATAGTGTATTATAGTGACAAACAGCATGAGGGACTAGAGGTACACCACCTATGTGTTATTTTTATATCCAGTACTGACCAATGTTTCATTTTAGGAAGGTAAATTTATCTTCTTATACTTTAGTTTCTTCAGCTCTAAAAACAGGATAATTATTTCTGCCTCAGAGAGGTAGTATGAGACTTACATTAGCTAATATTAATAAAGGACTTAAACAGTGACTGGCACATACTGAGTATTCAATAATTTTTAGATATTTAAAAAATTAGAATTTCTGATTCAGTAGAATTGCTGATTCAAATGGCATGTGCATTTTTATATTTTTAGATTTTTAGAAATCATGCTCCACAAAAGTTATACCAATTGACATTCCCACCAGCAGTTAGATTGTTTCTTTCCTCATACTTTGCCAGAATAAATTATTTTATTTTTACCAATGTGATCTGATAGTTTTAATATATATTTGTCTTATGTTATTAAATGTAGTTAAGCATTTTTCATAAATGAGTCATTTATACATTTTTTCTGTCCATTTTATGTTCTTTGTCCTTTATTCTAAATTTATTGGCTTTTTTTTATCACTACATTGGTAATCTTTTTTTATATTATGGAAATCAGATCTTTATGATATGAGTTTCTTGCATTTTTTTTCCCAATATGTGTACGGTTTTTTTTCTTTTTCCATTCTACAGTTTTCTCAAATAACCCCATGTGGTCATGACGTGCCGATATTTTAGAGGGCTCTAGAGCACTGAAAGAGTCTTTCCAAATTGTTTGTATGAAGACAGTTTAACATTGATACCAAAATCAGATAAAACAGCACCAAAAAAAAAATAAAAAACAACCAAGGACCTTTTCTACTTAAGACTATAAATGTAGAAATCTTCAAGATTAGTGTAATTCAGAAACTCATTAAAAGACCTAATATATTACCCATCTCTAAATGGAATTTATATCAGGAATACAAGCATGGTTTAATATTGGGAAGTATGTTAGTATAATTAGCCACGTTAATTATGACAAGGAAAAACTTCATCATTTCCATTTATGCTGAGAAGTTACTTGATAGGATTCAGCATTTATCCTTGATTACAGTTTTTAATAAATTTAAGGTATACATATATATGTGTGTGAATGTATTTATTTATACCTAATGTACATTCATAATATATATATATATATTTATGTATATGTGTGTGTGTTTAAGCCCAAAGTAATCATCACATGAAAACAAAATCAAAGCAAGGGTATTCACTGCCACCACACTTTACCTTTATTCTGGAGACACTAATCAGTTTAATTACTCAAAAGGAAAATAAGAGGTAAATATAGAAAAGAAAAGACAAAATTATTATTATTTGCAGCTGATATTATTCATTTGGAAAACCTGAAAGGATCAGCTGAAAAATGTTCAAAACAAATGTTCAAAAGAATTTATTAAGGTATCCTAGTACAAAGTTGCTATTAAAAAGACAGTCTTTCTCTACACAAATTATAATTATAGTTTTATGCTAGCATGTCAAATAGACATGATGCTAGATATAATTGGGAAAACTTTAGTCACAATTCCTGCAGAACTGTGCCAAAATTATAAAATTATAAATTATAAGTGCCAAAATTTAACCTATGTAAAATAAACATATTAACTGGATTTACATTTTACGGATTAGGAAAACCTAAGTGGTCCAAAAACAGTTCTTTTTTTGTTACCTGATTAGGACTTGTCATATACCAGCAGAAGAGGATACCTGTCTTTTTCTTGCTCATTAACACAAATGCTGTTTCAAAGAAAAATTTATCTTTATGCAATACTTTATGATTAGGGGCATTGTGTTCTACTTCTGTTCACTAGACAAGCCATTTCAAGATTACTAACATTCTTCTCCAATGGCATATTTCTACCAGATTCCATTTCAAAAGTGTTAATGTTATTTCTTTACTTCTTCAATTTGAGAGCACTATATTACCGTAGACTCTAATTCAGATCAAGGCACTTCTTGGCATTTTAAGTTAATCTGTGGAATGTTAAAATTTTTTCCATAATGTTTGATTCTATCAAGGTGTCATTTATACACTATAAATTTGCAGAAAACAAATTATGGTATTCAGTTCTAGACTTATATTTTATATTTGAAATGTCATGACTATATTCAAATGAAGTTAAGTGAAGCTTGAGCAAAAATATAACTTTATTTTTATAAAGTTTATTAAATACATAAATGATGGCAAACAGAAGCACACTAATGTGAACGCGATTTGGAAATAAGAAGTCTAGGTATAGGTAACCACCTACCTGGTTTGACTTGAGAGGCACAGAGAAAATAGTGCTCAACCAGAACATCCTGTATCCAAAATCTCTTACATCATTCACTCTACTTGGTTATATTTAGAAGAAGATATAATTACAAATATGATTACAGAGAAGGGAGCACATTCAGTTAGCGACTATTAGCACATTATAGCTAGAAAAGACTTTACCGGTCACCCAGTCTCCCTCTGTCATTTTATGGGCACCTGGTAAGGTTAAATGGCTTGCCCTATACCTGGCTTCCCCTTACTTTTTTTTTTTTCTACTTTTCCTGGCAGTAAGAAAGATTTAGGGAATGGCAACTTTAATAGATGTTCTTTTACATAGAAGAAGAGGTCACATACATAATCCAGCCAAGTGTCCTGTTATCAGCAGCCACCTTCAAAAGGCAGGCTCTGGGGAACGTATTTGTCCTCCCTGGTGTCATGCTTAAAGGGTAAGAATGTCTTCATAATTTATCAGATATTCTAAACTTTCTTCGTTCTTGCTGTTTTGTGCCAGTTCCTCCTCCTAGGAGATATAGTTGTCTAAATTTTTGCCCGATACTTTGTCCTCAGTACCGTCACATTTAATGTTCTCATCTATGGCTAAATAGAGGTCAGGTCTATTACATTTGCAAATGGCTCAAATCTTAGAGAAATAGTTAATAAACTATATGGCAAAATAATTAGATAAAATTAATTGGGTAAATTCTGCACTTATGCTTAGAAAGTCTGCTTTGTATGAAAGGAATTTGAGAAATCCTCATCTATTAATCAGTAGTTCAGATCAAAAAGATTTCTGGTTTTGAATAATCCTATGCCAAATGGGGGGTCAACTGTCATAACTGATAAAAATAAATTAATTTTAGGACATATTAATCAAAGTAACATCCAGAGTGAGGGATGGTTTTAGTCTGCTCATTGATTAAAGTACACTTAAAGTATGGTTTAATTTTGAATTAATCTATTTATTCAAATAATATTTATAGGGTACTTGTTATATGTCATGCCACGTATGTGTTAGGGAACAAGACTCACGTGGTCCCAGCCTTCACTGTGTTTCCAAGGAAAATATTAACCAGCAACACCCAGCAGCCTGGGCACAGGCTTGGAAAAGGCTTATGGTTGGAGCCATTAAAGATTTTTCTTTTCACCAGCTTGTGATGTATAGACTCCGAGACAGGGAACTTATGCTATATTGATAACAGCTAATGTATGTACTCAGAAATCAAAGCAAGATGAGGATGGATATGAAGACAGGAAGGATATTGTGTATATAGTGAGGGTGGAGCAGTCAGCTGACTGAAACGTCAGTGATAATAAAGATATAATGGGTGTAAATGAGCAAGTAGGCTGGAATGATGGGGGAAGGAGAGACTGAAATGTCTGAATTTCCCAGGTTGAGCTGTTTTTCAGGACCGGTTATAGCCATGGGAGTGAAATGAATGGTTGGAGTAGATTTCGGAAGGTCATTGGAGACAAGGAATACGAGGAATTGAGAGGGAGCTAATAGTCCTATTTAAGAAGCATGTTAACAAAAGAAAACATATCTGGAAAAGGGTGACTAGAATAATGAGGGGGATTCCTATTCAGCTCTACAACAAAAGCTTACTATTATTGATTGCCTGCCTGCTATATTTGGGACACTGTTTCAGAGCTGCCAGCAATACAAAGATGAGTAAGACATGGTGCTTGATCTTATGAAGGCTGCAGGAATTTGAAAAAGAGAAGACCTAAAGGGAACATCTTTAAGTATTTAAAGCTCTGTCATTTTCAGAGGAATTAGACTTGTCTCTGTAGCCTCAGAGGGCAAAATTGTTATCAAGTAGTGAAACTTAATAGGGAAGTAGATTTTGCCTAAATCTGAGTAAGAATGTGTAAAATATACATACTTACATATGCTTATATGACAATAAAGCAATAAAATATGTAACACTATAACAATAAAAGTAGAAAGGAAAAATACCATAATCCAGTTTACTAACATGTAAACTGTTTTCATCTTTTCTTTATTTCTACCTTGTCCATATATCTATTAATTTTTACATAGTTTTAACATAACCTACATGTAATGCCATATCTGCTAATTTCACTTAGCATGACCTTGTCTCATGCTTTAACATTGCCTTTATAAGATTTTATTTTCTTTATTTTTACTAATTTACAGATAGTTTATTGCTTTTAGAAAAATGATTTATACTTATTATAACAAATCGAAGAGGAAAAGATTTTTAAATAAAGTAAAAAGCAACTGAAATTTCACTGTCCAGAGATAACCATTACTAATGTGTTTTGTATCTTTCCCTCTAGACAGCTTCTTTGCTTAGGTACCTAATGATAGAGAGATGATAGATAGGTGATAGATAGATAGATAGATAGATAGATAGATAGATAGATAGATAGATGGATAGATAGGAAGGATAGGCAGACAATTTTATATAGAGAAGATCCTATTATACATACTTTTCTGTAATATGCTTTTTTGCATAACACTTTTTAGGATATTTTATATCAATAACTAAAATGTATCATTTTCATTGGCTACATGATAATTCATTTTATATATGATAGTATGCCGTGTATTTTAGATGCCTAATCTTTAATTCTTTCAAAAATCCCACAATGTTAAGGATATTATATAGATTTTATAGATTAATAAGTCGAGATTTGAAAAGGTTAAGTAGCTTGTCCAAATCACAAACTAACAAGTAAAAGAGCAATATTTTAAACACCCTTGCCACCACTTTCCTTCCATCCTCTTTCCAATGTTTGAATTATTTGGTGATTCAGTGTTCATGTTTATATGATTGAATAAATAGAATAAATGACTAAATAATATTAATCTCTAATAAATCCATTAGTTGACTCTCAGTCAACCTTTAATCATAATTATTTCCTTTTTTGCCCATCTTTTGGTTTTTTTATATAGCCATCACTGTTTTTTTACTCAAAGATTACAACAGAGCTTTCAACTTCCAAAATGTATTACAAGCACATGAAATAATTTTTTTCTTTCTTTTTCCTGGAGGCCTCCCTCCCACAGCCTTCTGTTCTACTCCAATCTGGACTGGTTTTTCTTCAGGCATGGTGCAGAGCTATTATGCTGAATTTCCTTTTGCCATTCTGTTCTATTGGATTCTCAAATTCCTGGATTCAATGATTTTTGGTTTTTTGTTTATTTTGTTCTTTTCAGTATTTTATTATGGAAAAAAATCAATGTAAACAAAAGTAGACAGAATAGTATAATGAGCAGACCCCCTCATGTAACCTTCTTCATCAGTATCAGCATTTATCAACACATGACCAATCTCGGTTTAGTGATATTCCCGTCTACCTTCACCGCCCCATATTATTTTGAAGCAAAGCCTGAATTTCACATTTTGTCCATGAGATTTTTCAGTTTATATCTCTAAAAAATAAGGATTCTTTACAAGTTTTTTTTTTCCCCACAGTTTGTTTGAATCGGTACCTAAATAAGACTTACATATTACAAATGATAAATATGTCCTAAATCTCTTGTAACCTCTAGGTTTAACCTCTTAATCTCCTCTATTTCTTTGGTTTATTTATTTATTTTAATTTGTTGAAGAAACTAAGTTGTTATTGTAATCTGGATTTTGCTGCTTGCATGGTATTGTTTAACATGTTCCTTTGTCTCCTATATTTCTATAACAGTATTTAGATGTAGAAACTTCATTTTTTTTTGGCAATTTTACTTTTATGGGGATCCTGTATTATTCCATGAGAAAGCCCATGATATCTAAAGCCTCTCTTATTTTTATAGCAACTGTCAAAGTTCAGTACATGATCTCTTAAATCATTAGGCATTGCAGAATGGTGATATTCCAACATTCTTTATTCATTTATTAGTTGACTTATCTCTGTAAAAGGAAGCCTCTTCTTTTCTACTATTTGGGTAGTTAGTGGTTCAGTTTGTTTAAAAAAGGCAGGAAAATGCTAATTTTCTTAAAATACAGGAGTTTTCAAAAAAAGAAGTTGTTTTGCTAGCATTCTCTAATTGTATCCAATGAGGGTTTTTATTTTAGAAATCATTAAGTCTTCCAACATGGTTCTGTTTTCAAGATTGTTTGACTATTGTGTCCCTTGCATTTTCATCTAAATTTTAGGATCACCTTGTCAATTTCTGCAAAGATGTCAGCTAGAATTTGATAGAAATTGTGTTGAATCTGGGAGAGTTTTGCCATTTTAATAATATTAAGTCTTTCTGTTTAATTAATTCTTAGAGTGTTACACAGTTTTCAGTGTATAGTTTTTATATTTATTATTTTTTTCATAGATGCTATTTATCAGGTTAAGGAAGTTACTTTATAATCCCAGTCTGCCATTTGAGAGTTCTTTTTTTTAGGTTGTGTTTTTAAGTTTTATTTTATTTATTGTTGTTATTTCTAGTCAAATCTTTCTACCTTTGACAAATAGGACCATCCTCAAAATGGTCCTTTTGACCCAGTCCTTGATTGCTTCCTTGCTATCTGATATCACATGATGTTCCAGGACGATTTTGTACATTCTTTTCTTGGTTCCTTTTGGCATATTTTCCTGGTTTTCAGGACACATATCCCTTAATAGCTTCTAAGAAAAGAGAATAGAAAGTACAATTTTTGAGTCTTTAGATGTCTGCTTATAGATAATCTCTCCATTGAAAAATTGGCTAGATGTAGATTTTTATGTTGTAAAGAATTTTTCCTCAGGATTTTACAGTCATTTCTCCATTGTCTCTAATAATCAAGATTGCTATTAAGAATCATAATGCCTTTCTGATTTTTGATTCCTTGCATATTTCACGTGTATTTGTTTTCTATTCTGGAAGCTTGCGAGATTGTCCTCCATCCCTGTTATTCTGTAATTTCATAAAAATGTACCTAAGTTTGGATCTCTTATTCATTTTATGGGCACTAACTATCCCTTTCAGTCTTGAAACTTGAGTGCTTATGTCTGGGAATTATTCATTTTTAACTTTTTTCTCTCCTTTTTTTCATTCTTTCTTTTTGGGACTGCTATTATTTATGTATTAGTCCTTAACTTTCTCATTTTAATTTTTTGTTTTACTTTTGGGAAGATTTCCTCCTTCATAACCCGGTTCTTCTGTTGAATTTTCATTGGTTGCTAATGAAAACAGCTATAATATCATAAATTGTTAACCATTCTTTTTTATGTTTTGTATCATTATTTTTTCTATACTCTCATAGCCATAGCCTCCTGTTTTTGGATGCCTGTTGTTGCTGAGGTGTGTTTGTGTGTATTATTTGTTTTATTTTTTGTTTTTAACTTTCTGTTCTCTGTATTATATGTTTACTCTTACTTTTTTTTTTCTATTTGTTTTAGTCTCTGTCTGTTGATCCTTGAACATTTAACTCTGAAACTATAAAAAGCTGATTATAAAAGCTTTTTGACTAGAAAGGATGGGCTTTTCACTGGGGAATCCCTGAATGTCATTATGTGGAGGTCCTCTTTCTATGTTCTTTAACACTTTTAAAGGAAAAAAAGAATCTTCCATTCTCTTGCCATGAGTGTGTGGAGGTTTAAACCTGGCTATCTTCTTTTTGGCTTGAAAAAGGGAAGGAGAATAATGTTCTTAGTGCCCAGCAGGTAGACCTTATCTCAGTCTTAAGTTTCTATCTGTCACGTCCCCCGCACATTCTACCATTCTTGGTTTCCCTAGGTTTGAATTCTGGTTCCATTTCTCTATAGAATAAAACTGCTATCTTGTGGGGAAGAGTTGTAACACAATGGTGTGGGGATGGGGAGAGAATCTGGGCATTTAACCATGTCACACTCACCACCCCCTTTTAAAGTACCTCATGCTTTTAATTCCAGAGACATTTTGGGGTTTCGTGGGTACCCCTCTGTAAGTCTTTGGTATTCAGCTTTCTCAGTGTTGTTAGCTTCTTTTTTTTTTTCTGCTTCTAGAAGTATATTCACATCGTTTGGTATTGTTTCCTTTTCATTCTCTTTGTCCTAGTGGGTTAGTGCATTTCTATTTCTTCGTACTCACTTTCATTGAACATAAATGTTTGTGTTCAGTTCATCATGTTTTATCTTGCACTTTGCCTCTAACTTCCCCTTTTCCAAAAATTGATTGAAATCATCTCCTGTTTTCTTTCATTGCCTTTGTTATTATTTAACAGCTTTTAAACTTTTTTCCTATCATGTTAGAAGGATTTTCATAGAAATAAGTGATACATATGATTAACTTACTATATTTACCATACAACCCACTTTGGGTATTTCGTCAAGATAAATAAAAACACATGTTCACTCGAAAATCTGTATGGAAATGTTTATAGCAGCTTTATTTATAGTCATCTATAACTTGAAGCAATCCAGATGTCCTTCACTTGGTAAATGCACAATCATGATGTATCCTCACAATGGAGTATATTACTCAGCAATAAAAAGGAATGAACTGCTAATACACCCAACAACATAGATGAATTTCATTATGCTAAGTGACATAAATCAGATTTAAAAAGCTGTATTACTATATGATTCTATTTATATTCCATTTTAGAATGGTCAAACTATGAGGAACAGGAAACAGATTAGTGTTTCCCAGGAGCTGGGGTGGGAAAAATGAATTGCTATACAAGGGAACTTAAAAAAAATCACAGGGTAATTTTTGAAATTCAGAGCTAACTTTGTGCATGTGTTTTGTGCATGCATGTGTGTGTGTGTGTGCGTGCGTGTGCATGTTCATAAACACACACAAGGATGCATGTTCTTTGCCATAAACTTCCCCTTTTATCATCATAAACCAATATTAAGTGCATATTGAGAAATGCCTCTTTTCTTCATTATACATTATCACAAAAAAAGATAAAATAAGTTTGTATTTATTCTTGTTTAGAAAAGGAGAAATGAATTTTTACTTTATAAATCTTAACAAGAAAATGCTATAGTAATCTCAAACAAGTTTTCAAGCTTCATGTTTCACAACTTTTTTAGAGACATTTGAAATTTCGTGATTGTTGCTGCTGTTAATTTTAGGTTGTTAGAAATTAAGTTTCCTTTATGGTTAATTCCACCTTAAACCATATTGCTGCTACTTTTTCCAATTCGTAGTGCCCTGTAACCTGGGGTCTCTGAAAATTCTAAGAAGAGTTGATTTTTCACTTTGTTTAGAGTTTTACTTGTTGTTCAGATGGAGTAGCAACTTAAAAGCTCCGTACTTGACATTTCTCCACCAAAGATATACAAATGGTGAACTAGCAAATGAAAAAATGCTTGACATCATTAGTCATCAGGGGAATACAAATCAAAACCTCAATGAGATATCACTTCACACCTACTGGGATGGCTAGGATCAAAAAGTTGGATATCAACAAGTGTTGGCAAAGACATGGAGAATTTGGAACCCTTGAACACTGCTGCTAGGAATGTAAACTAGTCCGGCTGCTTTGACAAACAATCTGGTACTTTCTCAAATGATTAAAGATAGAATTACCTACCAAATGACCTAGCTATTTAATGCTTAGGTATATGCCTAAGAGGGATGAAAATATACATTCACACAAAAACTTATGAATATTCATAGCAGCATCATTCATAAAAGCCAAAAGTTGAAACAACCAAAATGTCTATCAACAGATAAATGAGTAAACAAAATGTGATCTATCCACACAATGTTTTAATAGCTTTCAGTAATTTAATTTATAACAATTATAACTAAACCTATTGAATATTTTCATAATGCCAACATTTAGTTTTCTTTAAACAAATTTCTTATTGACAACTGAATGGTGTCTATCATTTTATCATATAGTAATTACATTCTTTCACTATACTTTTCTGATCAATTCTGCATGCAAGTACATGTTTTTAAGGTTATCTGACTACTCCTGTATGTTTGCTATCCAAATACACAAAAACTAAAAGAAAATTTATGTTAACAAGTTTCAACTTTCTCAAATTGATACCTATTTGTGCTAATATACCACCAAAAATCTCATTAAACTGATAGTTATTTGTTAATATTAGTGATGATAATACAACCTAACAGGAATTTTTCCTTTGTTAATTGACCTCTAACAGGTCACTTTCATTAGTATGGGCCCCTAGCAGATGACTGGGAATTTTGTGGGAAACTGTTTAGGTTGTCACAATGATGGGGGGATGTTGTTCGGCCAGCTGTGCTGATAAGTAAGTTCAGTATATTCACTAAATCTAAAGATTTAGATTTTAGCTCTTAACACCTGCCCACAGTGCTGGTGCTTCCAACTCCTGATGCTCTCAGGTTCTAAAGGATAAGTTCCCTTCTGTAAGCATTTTAAAATGTAGCTTCCTTTCTTTTGCCAAGTCAGTGACCACTTGTCTGTTTGCATTGACTTAGAAACATTTGTTAAAATTGCTTATCCTCTGATGTTTCCTCTCCCATTTTCTCTCTCATTGTGGGTGTGTATCTTTTTTTTTACTTTGCTTTGCTGTCAATGCAAGATAATGTCTCCTAGAGAGTGTGGAAAGTGTTTTAGGTGGCTTGGTTATTGACGGGCTAGTGTACTGGCAGTTAGTGCCTAGTTAGGGCTAAGTCTGCTAAACACAATTCTAGCCTTGCATGAACTCAGCATAAACAGTATGTAAAGACATTAATACTTTCTATAGCTGAGAGTAATGTATAATCTTATTCATTACTATTTCTCAAGCTGAACATTTTGAAACTTAATTTGTGTTTAGAAATAACAGTAAACGCAGTGTCATGGCTGCTTATGAAAAAGAAGAACACACTAGATGAATTGTTTTCTTACTCTAGCATTCAGCTTTGCTACATGGTTTTTCTTCATGTTAACAGATATTTTGGTAAAAGGCCTCAGTGGGATTGTAGAGGGGCGTCAAATCTCAGTGAACTTCATCAGCTATTAAGTGACATAATGATTAGAAGGTTAAAGACTGAAGTTTTAACCCAGCTGCCCCCTAAAATCAGACAGCGTATTCCATTTGATCTTCCATCAGCAGCAGCCAAGGTGAGAACCCTCATTTGATTGAAAGTCTTATTTTAAATCATTTCAAATTATACTATGAAAGATTACATATATTTCATATTTCACAGAAGGAAAGATCTGCTTTCTTAAAATAGGTTTAATTAATAGAGCATATGAATTGGCTTTGTATTTCAAGAAGCGAGCAGGAAGAATATAACTTTAGTCATCAAAGAATGTGAAAAGATTCAGTATCCAAGTGATTAAAAAATGTATTTCTGCTGAATATAGAAAAAAGAATTCCAATTACAAAAAAGATTTGGTATTAAGAATTCTAAGTATCTGTAGGATGTGAAGCAAGGGAAGTTGTGTTTCTTCCTCTAGGATTTTTTTTTTTAAGTATAAATAGCTGTCTTCTAGAATAATTTAGATGCAGCCTTGTTCTTGAAATCTTAAAACTCTGTGATCATGTAAGATGTGAAGTTCAACATATCAGAAAGCCAAGGAGTATTTTACCTAATCCTTTTTCACATTTACTTTTGAGGAGTGCAATGATTATATATTCTCTGAAATTCTTCAAATCTGGACATAATTTTGTTGACAGAGACTATTTATTGCTTTGTTCTATCTTGAAAACTTAGAGTAAGCATTTTGTAAATATTAATGGAAAAATTTAAATGATCCAATTTTTCATCCACTATTTTAACATTAGAATTAAAAATGAGTTAATTCATTATTATATCATATTTTATTTAACTAATATCCCTCAAGTCTTTATACTTGCATAAATAAAATTGTATCATTTTATAAAAATACTTTGCTACTATATACATTTTCACTACCCTGCTTTCTTATGTATTTGAATTTTTATTTTTACTTTACAAAATGTTTCCCCTTAAGAGGAAGCTACAATTGTTTCATTTATGATGTTAGCAAAGGGCTTGGTTTGCACGCATTGTTTGTCATTAGTGTCTGTCATTGACATGAACATGTGACTGACCTACTAACTCCATGTTGATGTTTTTAAATAAACACGTTGACATCTTTGGGAATTTTTTTTATATCATTTTATATAGAAAAGAAAAAAAAATGATTCATTATTGCATCAATTGTTCTGTTCTTATGCTGTGTTAACATTGTTATTTTCTCCTACAAAGGAATTGAATACCAGCTTTGAAGAGTGGGAAAAATTAATGAGAGCTCCAAATCCGGGTGCCACTGAGACTGTTATGGGGTTGATTACTCGCATATTTAAACAAACTGCTATTGCCAAGGTACTCATTGCTGGGCTATCATGTGTTTGTCTCGTTACAAATTATTTAATGTATTTTAATATTTTTACTTAAGCAGCTTGTTTGCATACTATAACATCTTTGCCATTTAATATTTAACTGTTTATATTAAAAAATTTAGAAATAGTCAAAGTAAACAATAGCACATTGAACACCATTATACCTATTCATATAGCGATCCTTTCCAATATATGGATACACTTTGATGGTGTTTTACACATTAAAGAACATACATATATTCATCTTCATTATCAGCTTTTTCCATGGTTTTACTACATAATTGCTACGAATAATTTTTTTTTTTTTTTTGTCAATCATTTTTAATTGGTACTATGTGTTTAGTTCCCTACAGAGACAGATGTGCTCATGTTCTGTTTGTCTAAAAGTGCAAATTGGAGGGTGTTAAGAGTTTTAAATTGCAGTGTGACTATCAAGTAGACTCATCACACATTGTTTGTTGTTGTTTTCACGAGCGTGGTAGAACTTATACATACTAATGAGTGTCATCCCACTCCAGAGATATTTCATAACATAATTTTTTTTAAATGAAGTTTATTGTATATAATTTACATACAGTGAAATTTGTCTTTTTAAAATGTATAGTTTGATGAAGCTTGCCAAATAAGGATCAATATTTTCATTACCCAAAAAAGTTCCCTCAGGCACCTTTGCAGTCATTTTTCTTACACCCAGCCCTCTAGGTCTTGGCAGTCACAGATCTGCTTCTCTCACTATAGTTTTGGATTTTCCAGACTATTACAAAAACAGAATCATATTGTATATAGCCTTATGTCTGGCTTCTTTCACTTAACATGCGGCTTTTGAATATTGATTCACGTTTTTGCATGTTATTAATTTTTTCACTTTTATTGCCAAATAATCCAATGTATGTGTATAACAATTCTTTTATACTTGGGGTATTCTCAATTTAGGCTATTATAAATAAGCCTGTTATAATCATGTGTGTGCAGGTCTTTGTATGGACATATTTTTATTTCCCTTGAGTAAATAACTAGAAATGGGATTATAGGGTCATATGAAAAATGTAGGTTTATCTGTATAAAAAGCTGCCAACTTGTTTTTCAAAGTACAATACCATTTTGCATTCCTGCTGGCAGTGTATGAGAGTTCTAGCTCTAAATCTTTGTCAGCACTTGATATTATCAGCACGTGGTATTATCAGCACTTGGTATTATCAATTTTTAAATTTCAGCCATTCTTCTTCATATGTAATGGTATCTCATTGTTATTTTAATTTCCCTTTACTTAATGGCTAATGATATTGAACATATTTTCATGTACTTTTTAGGCATGTTTTCTTTTGAAAAGTATCTATTCATTCAAGCCCATATTTATACTGGGTTATAAAAGCTCTTTATATATTTTGTAAACGAGTCCTCTAACATATGTGTCATTTCCAAATATTTCTTCCAAGTCTGTGGATCTCATTTTTATTTTCTTAACATTGTTTTTCAAAGAAGAGAAATTTAAAATTCATAAACAGTCCAGTTTATCAATTTTTTTCTTTTCCGTTTTGCGCCTTTTGAGTCTTAATTAATTTTTGCTTAATCTCAGTTTACAATGATTTTCTCCTATGTTTTTTTCTAAAAGTGCTATAGCTTTAGGTTATGTATATAGATCTATACACTATTTTGAATTAATTTTTAATGTGGTACAAAGTAAGGATAGAAGTTCAGTTTGTTTTTTGTTTTATTTTGTTTTGTTTTTTGCATATTGATTTTCAGTTGTTCTAGTACCTTTATTAGAATGACCATTTTTTCCTCACTAAGTTATCTTGGAACCTTCACAAAATCAATTGCTTACATATGTATGGGTCTGTTGCTGAACTTATTGTGTTTCATTGATTATACATCTCACCTTACAGAATACTACAATGGCTTAATTCCTTTATAATGGCTTGAAATTACATAGTGTTCACCTCTACGTTATTCATTTTGAAACTATTTTGTCTATTGTAGGTCCTTTGCTTTCCCTTCTGAATTTCAGAATTAGCTTGTTAAGTATGTACCATTTTGATTGGTATTATTTTTAATCTGTAGATTGATTTGGAAGAATTGACTTCTTTTTTTTAATTGAGGTATAATTGACACACAATATTATGTTAATTTCAGATGTACAATGTAATGATTTGATTTTGAATATATTGCAATATGATCACCACAATAGTCCAGTTAATATTCATCACTATATATAGTTACAAATTTTTCCCTATGGGAATGTGCTCTTTTAGCAACTTTCAAATATGCAGTACAGTATTATTAACTATAGTCACCATGTTCTGTGTTACATCCCCATGACCCATTTACTTTATTAGCGGAATTTTGAACCTTTTGACCCCTTTTACCCATTTCTTTCACATACCCTTACCCCACCTCTGGCAAGCACCAGTTTGTATCTATAAGCTCAGGGGTTTTTTTTCCCCCCTAAGATTCCACATGTAAGTGAGATCATATGGTATTTTTGTCTTTTTTGTCTGACTTATTTCACTTAGCATAATGCCCAGAGGTCTATCCGTGTTGTCACAAATGGCAAGATTTCCTGTTTTATGGTTGAATAATATTCCATTGCATCTACATAAACCACATTTTTTTTTTATCCATTCATCCATCACTGGACATTTGGTTGTTTCCATCAATGGACACTTACTTAGGTTATTTCCTAGGTTGCTATTAATAACAACAGTGCAGGGAACATGAACATGAGGCACATATATTTTTGGAGTTAGTGTTTTCATTGTCTTCAGATAAATATCCCGAAGTAGAATTGCTGAATCATATGGTAGTTCTATCTAGAATTTTTTTGAGAAACCTCCATACTGTTTTACGTAGTAACTACCAATTTTCATTCCCACCAGCAGTCTACAAGGGTTTCCTTCCTGTACATCCTCACCATCACTTGTTATTTCTTATCTTTTCGATAATAGCCATTCTAACATTCTAACCGGTGTGAGTGCTTTTAAGAATTGACTTCTTAATAGAATTGAATCTCTTGATCCATGAAGAGTATCTCTTTAATTTAGGTCTTTAATATCTCTTAGCAATATTTTCTAATCTTCTAGAATACATTTCATTAGATTTATTTCTAGGAATTTAATGTTCTTTTATGTTCTTGTAAATAGTATTTTTTAAATTTAAATTTCTACTTTTTCACTGTTAAATGTAGTATTATTATCCATTATCCTATATTGACCTTTTATCCTGTGACCTTGCTGAACTCAGTTATTAGTTTTCATGCTTTTTTAAAAATTGTTTGGAATTTCCTACATAGAACATCATATTGTCTCTACATAAAGACATTTTTATTTCTTCCTTATAATCTGTAGGTCTTTTATTTGTCTTGCCTATCACACTGAAGGAACACAAGTACAATTTTGAATAGAAGTGAAATGATTGAACAGCCTTGTTTGCTGCCAATCTTGGATAGAATGCATTCAGGCTTTCTCTATTAATTACGATGTTATCTTTAAGTTTTTCTTAGATGCCCTTTCTTAGGTCAAGAAAATGTCCTTCTTTCCTAGTTTGTTTATGATACATATAAAATGTTTTCCTTTGGCAAGTCTGGGTTAGGAAGAAGGTGACTACCATAAAAGTGGATAAGAAGAAAACACCTAAATTTAACGAAACTACAAAGGCTTAATGTGGGTTATCACGACAGTTCAAAATATCAGGGGGTCCTGACGCAAGTAGTTTACCCTCACACACAAGCCTTATTTTCATTTGCCTCTACCTGGTACTGACTAGGAAATCAAAGAGTATCTTCATTAGTGGAGTACAAGCATAATACCCTGCCTATTTCCAGGATCCTTTTCTCATACTAAGCAAAAGCCATAAGTCACTGTGGGAATGGCAAAAGATGCCCTTTCCCAGCCTCCAAAGCCCAGTCCAGGAGCAACTCCTTCTGGGGGCTAAGTAGAAACAAGTGCTGTCTATCCCTAAGAGTTGAGCAGGAATCCCTATTGAAATCAAGACCTTGCACTTATATAAGATAGATTTGTTACTGCCGGAGGAGGAGCAGAAACTTGTCTCCTGTGCAGGACCACTCAGCTACAATACATAGTTTGGTTGCCACAGGACAAAAGGGCAGAAACAGCAAGAAAGTCCCACCCCCAAGACTCAGTTGAAGCAAAGGGCCCTGTCTTCTTATACTGAGTTCCTACCAGGAGACCCAAGAGATTTCCTGCCTTCTACCATGAACTTAACACTAAGAAATCATCAAGGTCAATCTCCTACTGGGGGAGAGAGACACATTTTTATAGTACAGACATGGTACAGACATGCAGGGACTGGTGAAAGCTAAGAATAGAACTGGGACACTTAGAAAAACCTTGGTATACACTATCATAAAGTAGAAGTATCCCACTGTTGGCGGAATTTGAAGTTTGTGGTGCACTGAAGGTAAATATAACCAGAGAACCTAAATACAACTTAATACTGACTAGATTGTCTTAGTCCCTCCCATACTATCACCCTGAAAGAAGAAGAATCATGCCCATTTCTGGATGTAAGTATCATTTAATCTCAGTCAATCCTGTTTTTCTAGACATAATTTCTAGCATCAAATAGAAATTATGAAATAAAAAATAAATTTTTAAAAAAATCTATTAAGAGTGATAAAGCAATCAATAATGCCAAATGGAGAAATGACCCAGATTGTAGAAATATTACACAAGGATTTTAAAAAAGATATAAATAGTATGTTAAAGGACATAGTAGAAAAGATGAACAATATACATAAAAAGATGGGGGATTTCAGAAGAAATTTGGAAACTATAAAGACAGTAAAATGGAAATGATAGAAATAAAAAATCTTTTCTGAGAAAAAGAAAATTCTTTCAATCAGCTTATAAGCCAGTAGTAGAGAAAAAATGTACTCATGAAAAAACTAAATGTCCTAACTATTTATTCTAGAGAAACGAAAACTTAGCTTTATACTTGTAGTACATCAATACAATGGAATACTCAATGAAAAGGAATGAACTATTGGTAAACACAATGAATCGGATGAATCTTACTTAAAAGCATATACTGAATGAAAGAACTCAGTCTCAAAAGTTTATATACATCATGACACCACTTTTATAACATTTTCAAAACACTAGAATTATAGTAGTAGAAAATACTATTATAACATTGTCATTTTCCTGGTGTTGATATTATAATATGATTACCTAGGAAATTATCATTAGGGGAGTCTGGTTTAAGGGTACACAGGAACTCTACATTATTTTTGCATCCTCTGGTGGATCTTTTTATTTCTAAATTTTAAAAATGTATGTATAGTAGATACAATAAAACAACCCAAAGACAAAAAATTTCTAAGTTAATCCAAAAACAAAAAGAACAGAGAACAGCTGGGTCAAATAAAAACAACTAACAAGATGATAGGTTTAAAATAAATCCAGGTATATCAATAATTAAATTAAATGTAAATGATCTAACCTGCCAATTAAAAGGCAGGAATTGTCAGATTGCATAAATCATATAGTATCTACAAAAAGATCTCTAAGTATGAAAGCTAATGGTTAAAAATACATGCATGAAAAAAGATATATCAGGTAAACAGTAATCAAAAGAAAGCTGAAGTAGATATATTGATACCAGATAATGTAGACTTCAAAACAAAGAATATACCCAAATTAGAGAGGAGACTTATATAATGATAAAGGAGTCAATTCATCAATTATATTTAATAGTCCTAAATATATGTATATCTAGTAACTAAAACTCATCACTAAAAATTTTTTAGAAAACAGAAAAAGAACCAATACCTTCCAGATAATTTTATGAATCCAGGATTATCCTGATAACAAGACCAAGGAGATTGAGAAAGCTACAGATCTGTATCCTCCATGAATGTCAAATTCTTAACAAAATATTAGCATATCAAATTTACTAATACGTTAAAAAGTATTTATACCAGCAATACAGAGTTTCTTTAACATTTAGTTAATTAATCACTATAATTCACATTAACCATGTAAAAATGGAAAACCTTGTAATTATCCTAATCACATGACAGAATTCGACATTCATTCTTGATAAAACCTGTTGGCAACGTAGGAATAGAAAGGGACCTTCTTCATCCCAATAAAAGGCATTTATGAAAAACATACAATTAATATCATACTTAATGTTCAAAGACTAAATGCTACTCTTCTGAGATGAGGAGCAAAACAAGAGCTGCTCCCACCACTTCCATTCAACATTGTTTGATTCTTATAACTGTCCAGTAAGGCTAGAAAAAGAAATAATATTTACACAGATAGAAAAAGAATAAATAAAATTGACTATATTCACTGACAATGTCATGGTCCATATAGAAAGTCCAAGAACACTCAAGCTGCTAGAACTAATTCGTCAATTTATCAAGGGCACAGGATTCATGTTCAATACACAAAATTCATGTATAGTTCTAAATGCTACCAATGAAAACTTAGAAATTGAAATTTTGAAAATACAATTTACAATAGCATCAATAAACATGAACTACTTTATTATTCAATATTTGTTATCATTCATTATTTATTATTTAACAAAATATATGCACTGAAAGCTACAAAACACCATTTAGAGAATGTAAAGCAAACTTAAATAAATGATAAGAGAGATTATGTTAATGAATCACAAGATTCAGTATTGTTAAGGTGCCAGTTACCTATAAATTAATTTATATATTTAATGCAGTACTAATCAGAATCTCTGTAGTCTTTTTTATAGAAATTGACAAGCTGAATGTAAAATTTTTGAGGCAACACAAACGACTTACTATAGCCAAAACAACTCTGAACAAAGTTGGAAGTCTCACACTATATGATATAAATACTTACTATAAAGTTACAGTAATCAAAACTTTGTGGTATTGACACAAGGAGAGACATTTATATTAATGAACCAGAAAAGAGAGTCCAGAAATTGACCTTTACATAGACTGTCAGTTGATATTAAGAAAGGGGATGAGATAACTGTCAAGGGAAATGATAGTTTTTTCAACAAATGACAATTGGATATCCTTAAAGAAAAAAAAATGAGCCTTGACCATTATTTCACACCATACATAAAAGTTAACTTGAAATGGGTCAAAGACATAAATATAGGTAACTTATAAAATTTCTTATAGTATACATACATAAAAATATTCCCAACCTTTGGTAGCGACTTTCTTAAGATAGGATACAAAGAGCACATACTTTTTCTTTAATTATTCAAATTTACTGAAATAACAGTGGTTAACAACATTATATAATTTTCATGTGTACAACATTATAACTTGACCTCTGTGAAAGCATATACTCTAAAGGGAAAAAAATGGGACTCAAAACTAAAGCTTATTGTGTTTTAATAAAGTATGATATATGAAAGACCTATAAAAATGCAAATGTAAAATGCAGATTAGAAGGAAATATTTACAATACATTCACCTGCTCCATTTTTCTGTATTATAATTTTTTTTCATAATTTTTGGTTTGGTGTTCATTGTTTACAATGTGACTGTTAACAATTCATAGTTGAGCTATAATTACATTTCTTTGCCAACTGTTGTTTTTCTTAGAGTTAATAGCTATCTTGTTTTTTGTTTGTTTCCTTGCTTGCTTAGCTTTCTTTTTTACTTAATACTGAGTACAGAGTGCTTGGTTAAGAGAAAAGAATGTATTTGAGAACCTTTTAGATAATTTCCTATCTGTGGTAAGAAACTCTTGTTGGAAGTCAGAAGTGATAATAGTCAGTAGGAAGTTGGTACCTAATGCCTTGAAGGGTTAAGAAAAGAGATGAAAAGTCAGTTATCTATAGATTGGAACGTTTCCAAAGATTAATGGCAGCAGAGGACCAGTCCTTGCCTTGCCACCCTAATTCCCTAGTTTTTAGTTATTTTTCATTCTCTCTATATTAGAACCTCTGTTCTCATCCACCTACATAAAATGGAAGTATGTATTTCTATTCCTGGGCTGCAGCCAGAAATAATTAGTTCATGGCATTACTGAATTGGAATTCTTCATACTTTTCCCTCAGAAACATATCGATATCCAGTAGTTAGAGTCTGTAGTAACTGCAAATAATACAGTTTAGCCACATTATAGATGTAATAGACTTTGGGTAAGGTAGCTAGTTATGGACTACATTTAATATTGTTTTTGTGAAAAAATGTTTCACCCAAACCAATTTGTAAATGAACTTTTAAAATACCGTAGATTATAAAATCACTACTATGTTGTATGTAAACTAGTGTTGAATCTTCCTTTCTTTGGTTAAGTGTTTTTTTGACTAATTCAGCAGATATTTATTGAGTGCTTACTGTGTGGCAAGGATCATGCTCGGTGCTAGGCAGGCATGGTGAACAAAATACAGTGTCTACCTCTTACGGAATTCGAATATGTTGGGGAAGACAGAGAAATAAATGTTCAACTACAGTAGAGTATATTTAGTGCTTCAAATTGTGGAAGCACATGAGAGAAGACTCTTGGCCTAGTCTTGAGGGACAGGGCTGGAGTTCAGGAAATATGTCCCAATGGGACATAGATTTAGCCAAATGAAAAGGAGGGGAGTGAAACAGGAAAGGGATGGGGCTGATGGAATATATTTCATACAGATGAATAGTTTTTACAAACTCACAAAGATAACCAGAAATGGCATGTTTAGGGACCAAAAATAGGTCATCATAGCTAAAGCATAGAGCGTCATGGAGGAAACCTGAGGGAGACTGGGCTGGAGATCACAGAGAACAGTAACCATACCATAAGTCACAGTTCCTAGTTTGTAATTTATCCTCAGGGTTCTGAGTAATCTGTATAGTAGAATAGAGTAAAATGATCAGATTCGTGTTTTAGAGAAAGAACAATAGCTATGTGGAATGTTAGAGAACGTACTGAAATAAGCAAGCCATCAGGCAGAAAATCCAGTTGGGTTGCCACACTGGTAATCCAGGCTCACGGCGGGTGATCTGAACCAAAGCAATGGCTGTGCCACATCTTAACTGGAAAGAAAAGAATAATTCAAGACTTATTAAGGTGATAAATCAGTGGACATTGGTGACTGACTGAGTATGGAGGGGAAGGAAAAAGAATCTAGATTTCTTCCTTGGTCAGCTGGGCTGATGTTTGTGACTGGGAAAAACAAACAGGAGATACTTTGTGCACAGTCCACTATTAAGTATGCTCTGTGCCAAACTCAGCAAGGTATAAGATGTTAGATAATAGAACATTTTTTTGTATTCTGCAGCAGCATAGTAGAAATACTTTTCTCTTTATTGAGTCATTTGAACAATTATGTTGAGGAATTTAAAAATGATGATAACTATATTGTTAGTTTATCTAAATCTGAAAATATTGATGAGTAAGAAGATTTTTAAAGAAAATAATATGTTTTCAAGTAAATGCATTTGTGTGAATATATTGTTATTTATAGGATATGCTACTCTAAGGTCATTTACCTTTATTATTTGTGGTATTTAATTTTTTAAAGACTACATAATGAATAAATTAATGCATGAAATGGAAATTTTTTTCTTGTTAGCTCTTCTAAGGAAGCAAATACTTCCTACATTCATTTGTATAAAAAGGTTTTAATACTGTTCATTAGTCATGGTTAGAGAACAATGAGCTAGAAAGGACCTCCGGGGGTCATCTATCCTCTTCCTTTGCTCTTGGCAGAGTTGTGTCAAAAGCCCTCCAGACAAATGTGTCTCCATCTATCCTAGTTTACAGAGCTCCAGGATAGGTTTCTTCCTCTGCTCTAATCTTCTCCATTTTCTCATATCCTACTATGTCTTCTGGGCAGACAGGAATATAGTACCAGTGCTTCAAATTAGGTCATACCGATATTGTAATTTTTAATATATACAGTGGTCCAGTGCTGTACAGTTATGGTATTGACATGTCATCCATGTGCTGTATAAACATTTATGTTTGTCTGCCTTTGAGGTTAAGTACTTGTACTTCTTATGAGGATAGAGGTTATATAAATTTTAAGTATGTTTGTTATTATCTCCTTAGTTTTGTTATTATATTATCAAGGTCTCTTTTTCAGATACTTTTTAAAATCAGACTTGAATTTTATTTTTATTTTTTAAATAATGTTTTTATTTTTTAATTATAGTTAGCATTTGATATTATATTAGTTGCAGATGTACAACATAGTGATTAGACATTTATATAACTTAGGAAGTGATCACCCTGACAAATCTAGTACCCATCTGACACCATACATAGTTATTACAGTATTATTTACTATATGCTTTATCCAATACTTTACATCCCCATAACTATTTTGTAACCACCAATTTGTACTTCTTAATCCCTTTCCTTTTTTCATTCATCCTCCAAACCTTCTTCTTATCTGGCAACCATCATAATGTTCTCTGTGTCTATGAGTTTGTTTCTGTTCTGTTTGTTTGTTTATTCTATTCTTTAGATTCCACATGTAAGTAAAATCATATAGCATTTCTCTTTCTCTGTCTGACTTACTCCACTCAGCACAGTACCCTCTAGGTCCATTTATGTTGTTGCAGATGATGAGATTTTATTCTTTTTACAGCTGAGTAATATTTCACTGTATATATACACCACCTCTTATTTATCCATTCATTCATGCATGGACACCCTCCATATCTTCACTATTGTAAATGATGCTGCATTGAACATATGGGTTCACATGTCCCTTCAAAGTAGCGTTTGGGGTTTCTTTGGATAAATATCGAGAAGTAGGATAACTGGGTCCTTCTTTGTCTCTTGTTGTAGCCTTTGTTTTAAAGTCTAATTTGTCTGGTATAATTAATGGTACCCCAGCTTTTTCTTTCTTTCTTTTTTTGTCATTTACTTTCAGTCCGAGTGCCTTTCAACCTAAGTGAATCTCTTGTAGGCAGAATATGTAAGAGTTTTGTTTTCTTATTCATTCAGCTACCCTGTCTTTTCATTAGAGTATTTAATCCATTTACATTTATGGTAATTGTTGATATGTTGTTATTGCCATTTTATTATTCACATTTTTTATTGCTTTTTCTTTTTTGTTCTTCTTAAAGAAGTCACTCTAACATTTCCTGTAATACTGGTTCGGTGGTGATGAACTCCTTTAATTTTCCTTGTCTAAGAAGCTCTTTATCTGTCCTTTGATTCAAAATGATAATTTTGCTGGGTAGAGTCATCTTGGTTGTGGGTCCTTACTTTTCATCACTTTGAATATTTCCTGCCAATCCCTTCTAGCCTACAAAGCTTCTGTTGAGAAATCAGTTGGCAGTCTTATGGGAGCTCCCTTGTAGGTAACTGCTTTTTTCTTGCCGCTTTTAAGATTCTCTCTTTGTCCTTAAACTTTAACATTTTAATTATGACGTGTCTTGGTGTGGGCCTCTTTGAGTTCATCTTGTTTGGGACTCATGCACTTCCTGGGCTTCTATGTCTGTTTTCTTCTCTAGATTAAGGAAATTTTCCATCACTATTTCTTGAAAAAAGTTTTCAATTCTTTGCTCTTTCTCCTCTTTCTGGTATCCTTATGATGTGGTTATTGATATATTCGATGTCGTCCCAGAGGCCCCTTAAACTATTCTCATGGTTTTTTTTTTATTCTTTTTTCTTTTTGCTGTTCTGATTGGGTGTTTTCTTCTACCTTATATTCCAAATCACTGATTCGATCCTCTGCTTCATCTTATCTACTTTTGATTCTCTCTAATATATTCTTCATTTCAGTTATTGTATTTGTCATTTCTGACTGATTCTTTTTTATGTTTTCTCTCTCTACTTTTATGTTTTCTATTTCTTTGTTAAAGTTCTCACTGAGTTCTTCTACTCTTCCCCTAAATTCATTGAGCATCTTTATAACAAGTGTTTTGAACTCTGTATCTGGTAGATTATTTGTCTCCATTTTATTAGTTCTTTTTCTGGAACTTTGTTCTGTTCTTTCACTTGAGACATGTTTCTATGTCTCTCTATTTTTGTTGCTTCCTTGTATTTGTTTCTATATAGTAGGTAGGGCTGCTGCTTTCTCCCAGTCTAAGTAAAGAGGCCTTACATAGTTGGTGTCCTGTGCAGCCCAGTAGCACGGTCTCCCAGATCACCTGATCCATGTACTCCAAGTGAGTCCCTTTTGTGGGTCATGTATGCCCTCCTGTTGTAGTTGAGCCTTGATTGTTGTTTGCATGGCAATGGAAGTGATTGACCCTTGGGCCAATTGGTTGTAAGGACTACAGTGGAGGAGCTACTGTGCTGAGGCTGGCCCTACAGAGCAGAATTCACTTTAGCAGGATTCCAGTGCATACCCAGTCTGCCCTTTGGGTGTGTCATCCTTATATGTGGCCCCAGGTGGTTGCTCTAGCTCAGACTGAAGCCAGCTATTGGTATGCAAGCTGGAACCTCCTGGGAAAAGCCCCACCCACCACAGGCAAAGTTCAGCTATAGCTTGTGCCCTGCCTGGAGCCACCAGGCATGAGCCACCAAACAATCTGCAGATGGCCATCACCCACACTGAGCTCAGATGTGCCTTGAGAGGACAAGCTGCAAACCACGGCCAGCTGCCACTAATGCCAGGCTTGAGGCTACTCAGCAAAAGGTACAAGAGCACACTAAGGCCAGATGCTTTTCATTTGGGGTTTGCCAACCTCTGAGAGATTTCAGAATCTGCAGCATGAGCCAAGACAGGTCGTTTGTATGTAAAAGTTACAGGAAGCAGCTTGGGTGGGCCCACAAATTGGATGGGGCAGGGTCTCAGGGAATCATCAGGGCAGGACAAACAATGTGACTTAGGTTCATGAAGACTCAGAGATGGTGGCTGCCTCCATGTGCATGCCAGCAATGGGGAAGGCTCAACAAAGGATCCATGGCTTTTGCCAGCACTTCTGTCTGAGAGAAAGCTGCTCCTCCAGCCCTCACCCTGAAGCCAAACAATTCAGTTCCTCTCTTTATATCCCTGGAGTCTTTCAAGTAGCTGCCCCAGTACTGGAGCTTATGCGAGTGAGTCTGTCAGCAAGTAAGTCAGCACGCAGGCCCCTTAAGAGGAGTGCCTGGGACTCCAGCTACCCTCTGTCTCACTCTGCCACAATTTCCGCTGGTTTTCACAGCCAGAAGTTGTGGGGACTTCACTTCCCAGCACAGGAGCCCTGGGCTGGGGAACCCAGTGTGGGGCCAGAATCCCTTGCTCTTCTGGGGGTATCTCCACAGCTGGGATAGTTCTCCCAATTCTCAATCACCACACATAGGTATGGCACCAGCCCATTTTGTGTCTCTGCCTGTCCTACCAGTTTTGAAATGGCCTCTTCTTGTGTCCCTAGTTGTAGGACTTTTGTTCAGCCAGACTTCAGACGACTCCCAATGATGGCTGCTGTAATTTTGATGTGGTTGTGAGAGAAGGCAAACACAGCATTTATCTACTTCATCATCTTGACTGGAATTTCAGATATTTCTTAATGATCAGAAGTTTAATAATGATAATAAGCAGTACATAATTATGATAAACACTAAACAAAGGAAATGAATATCATATAATGTTACTGGTGAAAAGTCAATTAGTAAAGGATCTCAGATAATTAGAATTACTTTTCTTTTATAACATTATTCTTATTGTTTTTAATATTTGTTGAGAATACAGTGGATGCAAATAAACAGATTCTGTAGATTAAGGATCAGCATAATACTCTCCTACAGGAAAAAAAAAAAGAACATAAATAAGGGGTATGTATAGTTAAGCCAACTTTCAGCCATTTTCTGGTACATTACAACATCTCATTTTTAGAGAAAACCGTTTAAGAGAAATGTCAGTTATTTTTCTATGGAAATGATTAAACCAACCCATAATTTAAATTTTCCTGTCATTTTGGGAATGGCAGCATTCTTTGGTGCTTTAGAAGTTTTCCAGGAGGCAGATTGCTTTAAACACAGTTTCATTATGCCCAAAGAGCATTTCGTCTTAGCTGTTTTGCCTCAGCAGCTTAACAACCATAGAATCCTCCTTATAGTCTGTAATGATGTGTAATGAGGCCACTGCAGTAGTCCCTGCTGCGCAGGACTGGGGTATCATGAAACTGAAGAGTGCCTCTTCCTATGCCGTTTTTGTTGTTGTTGTTGTTGTTGTTGTTGCTGTTGTTTAGGAAAGCATCTCCGTCTCTGAACCAGGCACAGTCTGTCTCCTGTTCTTTAGTAAGGAGATGGTCGGTAATAATAAAAATGCAAGTAAAACAGTGGTGTTATCATTTTAGAGGATGAGAGATAGTATGTTAGCTATGTGGCCATGTGGAATGGAAAAGGGCTCTATTAAAGTTGAAGAAATACTTGCTTGAGAAGGAAGAACAGTGTCAGGATTTTGAGGTGGCAGCAGTGGCAAAGTTTGGGATCATAGGTGGAGAGATTTGCCTCAGAGGAGAGAAGACATATCTCTCTTGTTCCACAAGGAGAGGAAATGACAATAAGTAAAAGTAAGGGAAGATAATGGAATTCTCTCATGATGAATTCTGTTTTCTCTGGGCAGTGGGAGGTTCAAGAGCCAAGAGGCATAGGTTCTGATTTTAAAGAAAGTGGTAAAGATCGAAGTTGTTTTTGCAGCTTACTGGGTAAATATAGTAATAAGAACTAACACTTTCATTATGTTTACCATGTGCCAGGCACTATTACAAGCATACTTTATGCACTAACTTGTTTAATTCTCACCACCACTCTATGGGTTATAGGTACTTCCTATCCCCTTTTGTCGGTAGCGAACCTAAAACACAGAGTTTAAGTGACTTGCTCAAGGAGTCTGACATTGTAAATGACGGAGGCAAGATTTGAATCCAGAGAGTCTGGCTCTTGAGTACATGTACTTAGCTATCATTCCTTTAGGACGGAAGAATAAACTTAATAGTTTTTAGTGCCCATGGGTTTAAAGTGGTACCTATTTCCTTATTAGTGATTTTTCAGCATCCCTGCAAAAGCATGGAGAAGATACGGATTTTTAAGTCTGTATTTTCTATGTGTTATAATTTTTATCATCCAAATAATTTTTATTCATGTTTATACTTTAGTAGTGCAAAGTTTATTACCTTATTGACATAAGCAGTGGATGGAATTTGGAAAGAAATTGAGAATGTTTTTGAAAAACAATTCAATTTTAAAAGAAAGAATTAGATTAGGTGTTTTGATCACTGACTTTTATGACCAAACTTCCATGAAATCAACTTTCATGAAAACAATTTTTTAAAAGTATATAATACTATTAGCTTTACTTTCTAACTTTCTCTAGATTTGAGTAAACCCAATGGAGTATGTCAGCCATGGGAATGTTCTCTCTCTCATCCATTTTAGATAGATAGATAGATAGATAGATAGATAGATAGATAGATAGATAGATAATAGATAGAAAAACAGACTGACAGACAAGATTAGATTAGGCAGAATGATTAGATAGAATTGCTTTATAGTCTTGTTCTGAAGGGTTTTATGGAAAGGTTTAAGATCCCAGGTTCTTTTATAAAATTGTGTTGATTAAGATATTAAATTGGGGTTGCTCCCTTTGCACTGTACTGTAACACTTTTGCTTCTCAGTATAAAGTGGGCTGCTTGGGGAACTTGGTCAATGTCAAAAGGTTAGCAGTATTAGAAGTGTCAGATTATTATTTACAACTATATTCATAAACACACCTAAAGATAAGAAAATATCACCTCCAATAATCTAGCCAAACCATCCTTGGAAGTGAAATTGTTGTTTTCTATGGGAAAATTTTGGCATGGGGCTCTGTGAAAATGACATGATAGTATAGAACTACCAATCTTTTTCTGAAGGCTAGCTTATACCAGATTTGAAAATATTTTTTCAAATGATGAAATGTTTTCTCAATTAGGAACCATGCACAAAAAGGAAGGAATATTGGAAAACAAATTCTTAGCCTTTCTTTTGTGATGGTCTGGGCCATGGGGCAAGTCAGGGGTGAACAAGCAATGCATATTCTCTTTGACTTTGGTACTTTCCTTTCTCATTTAAGATAATGTTAAAAGATGAAAGGTAAATCAGCTACCACAAATAAATTAATAAAAAACAGTATAACGTGAACTAGATAAATGAATAAAATCAAGAGGGGCAGAGAGGATATCAGTTGATTAGAGGACAAATAAAAATACAATGGAATATTATCTGGAAATAGAAAAAAAATTAACTACTGATACATGAATTGAAAACAGTATACTGATTAAGAAGCCAGTCACAAAAGACCGATGTATGATTCCATTTACATGAAATGTCCAAAATAGTCCAGTCCACAGAGACAAAGTAGATTAATGTTTGCCTAGAGCTAGGGTAATGTAGGGAACTGGTGTGGGAGGTGATAGCCAAGAGGTGAAGGGTTTCTTTCTTTCTTTTTTTTTTTTTCTTCAATTTCATGTATATTTTTTCTTCCTTCCTTCCTTCCTTCCTTCCTTCCTTCCTTTTCTTTCTCTTCCTTTTTTTTTTTTCTTTTTTTAGGCAAGTCAACCCTTGGTTGACCTCACAGATTGCAAGGATCTTGTCAGTTTACGATACCTTAGTTTTTATTTTTTTATACCTACAGCATCTGGTCTTCCTAAGTGGTCTCCCATCTCTTTCTTTCTTTTAACTTTTATTTTATTATTAGTTTCAAATATACAGTACATTGGTTAGTCATTTATATAGTTTGTAAGACAGTCCCCTTAATTGCTCTTTCTCTCCTCTGGCTCACCACCCATTACATTAATGCTAACTGCATTCTCTATGCTGTGACCATCTATCAATTACTAATTTGTACTTTTTTAACCCTTCACCCTACTCTCACAACATTAAAAAAAAAAAAAAAACGAAACTCTACCATTTGCAATGACATGGATGGACCTAGAGGTTATTATGCTGAGTGAAATAAGTCAAAGATAAATACTATATAAGTGAGTTCACCTATATGCGAACTCTAAGGAACAAAAAGAACAAACTAATCAAAAATAGACTCACAAATATAGAGGACAATCCAGTGACGGCTAGAGGGGAGAGGTGTCGAGGGGGCCGGAAGGGTTTCTTTTTAGGATAATGAAAATATTCTATAATTAATTGTGATGATGGATGCACAACTCAATGAATATACTAAAAGCCAAATTGAATTGTACGTTTTAAGTGGGTAAACTTTGTGGTATGTGAATTTTATCTTCATAAAGTGGTTGGGTTTTTGTTTTTGTTTTTTTAAGTACCCAGGTTCTTCTATCTTTCTTTGTCTGACCTAGTTCATGCTTGTACTTGACAGCTTCCATAAATGCCCCAAGATGATTGATTGCTGCCAACACCTGTAACAAGTGCAGACCATAATGTCTAAAGCAAGGAAAGTCTTTCCTCTTAGTCCCTTTGTCAGTGAGGGTTTGTTTGGGGTTTTTTTGTTTGTTTTTGTTTTTGTTTTTGTTTTTGAAGCCTCCAGCAGACTTTCCACATTTCTTATAAATTACTTGCAGGGGGAATGGAAGTGCTAGGCTTGCTTAGACCAGTCACAGTTTATCTCTTATTGATTGAAAAGGGCTTGAAATGCTTTCCGTTAAAGCACGTGGTGACTAGATATCTAAACAAAATTGCCATTTGGTCTGGGGCCTGAAAACTTAAGTACTTAGAGAAGCCTCTTTGGAGCTCACACTCCTTTAGCTAGAATTTATAGCTGTTAAAGAAAAAATTATTCTGACACTTGTTAAAATGATAAGGAAGACTTTATTCAATATCATTGCAATAGGAACCAACTCTATGGTAATTGAGGAGAGATCACTCAACTCTGAATGTAATAAAGACAGGTGGGGTTTTATAGCAAACCAGCAGGATTCAGGGGGTTGGCGGATGGAAAATTACTAAGAGGAGACATCAAGCATAGGGGATTCTTGTTAAACTGACTAACAGGTTCTTGCTAAAGAAAGGCTAAGGACTTAGACATCAAAAGTAGGGTATGAGAACTTGATAAGATATCAAGGATTGATCAGGTAACAAGGTTGGTGGCATTCTGGATAACCGACTTAATAGAATTCTTGCTAAGACCAGACTATGCAGGCCTGGCAAGGACAGGACAGACTCAGAGGCCAAGGTTAAGGCCTAGTCAAGAAGAGGGCTCAGAGAGGCCTAACTAATGTTTGATCAAGAAGAGGGTCTTTGTCATAGCTCAGGTTTGATGGATTTTTTTTTTCATTTTTTCTTTTCTCATTATTTAATTAAAAGCTGACAATTTAAAATCAGGTAACTTTCAGCAGGTCTTTAATTCAGTATAGGTTTCTCTTTAACAACTTTTACTCCAAAAAGTATGATGTGCACCTATTCACTAACAAAAATTTAAGAAACATTTTACAACGTATTCTCTACATTTCTGCATTTTTTAAATGAGATGTAGTAGATGTACTAACTATTTAAATTAGAACTTTGACTAGCAGACACATTACTAACAGGCAATTTTAGTAAAATAAAATAGAATTGTGAATACACACAATTTCTGCAACTTCTACTAAATCTGAACCAGCATAATCTGATCATTAGTAAGACCTACCATTCCATATAATATGCATTTAAGACAGTTTGAAGACAAATGTCTGCGCAGATAACTTAAAATATGACAATGCAGTGACAGTTTTAATTAGGATAAAATCAGGATAACTAAAATGCATGTATGGTATGTTTTAGAATGCAAATCTATGCAATCCCCAATCTAAGAACATAAGAGAAATCTAAAATATGTATGTTACATAGTCAGTTTGGTTCTCCTAACACATTTTCTCCTAGGAAGCAATATCACGATGGTGGTTAAGGAACTAAACTAGTCCCAAGAGACTGTTTAGCACATTTTATAATCAAACTTTTGAATATTAATGGTAAGCATAAGCCATTTTGAACCAGTGATTGGAAGGAGTCAGGACAGGGACCTTGAGCTTCATCATCAGCATTTTCTGGTTGTAATGAAGAGGGAGCAATATCAGTGGAGGGGATTCTGGTAGAAGTAAACGGCTTGCTTATGAAGAGGCAGGAGTGCATCTGAGACTGAGGGTACAGTGATTATATAGTCTGCAATGGATGGTAAATGAATGTACCTTAAAAATACTCTAACTTGACATGTACTTTTTGAAAGATTTATCACAGTAAATATAGCTCTTTAGGCAAACATGCAGTTTATTAAAGTGGTTCAGTTCCCATGGCAACATATCCAGAATTTATAGCTCCTTATTTTAAGAGGGCTTCATTTCCACTTTCTGAGACACTGAAATCGAAGGCTAAAGTTCTTAACTGCCTCCGGTCTCATTGTTTGATGAATTTCTATTGTTTAGAAAATTCAGACATACAAAATGTAGCTTGCAGAATCAGTCGTGTGACTTTATAGTCATGTGCATGAATTTCAAATAGGCAATTTTAAATTTTTAAATACCCCTATTTAAAATTTTTTATTATTACCAAAACTATGTATGGTCACAGTTTAATGAGGAGATATAGCCATTTCAAAAAAAATAACAGTCTCCTAAAGGTACTCCCCAGAAGCAACCACTTTATTCTTTCAGTATTTACCTCAAATCCCTCAGCAATGTGTTTATCTTACTTCTTGGTTTGTATTACTGTTTACTTTGTAATTTTAGCTGTCATCATTTGGCTTTCCAATACGGAAGATAAAATTTTAGCTCTCACACCCAGATCTTTCCCATACTCCCATTCTCTTAACAAGGTGACAGGTGGATAGGCAGGCAGGCAGGTAGGCAGATAAACTGATGGATGATGAATGGATGGATGGATGGATGGATGGATGGATGGATGGATGGATCAATAGATAGAGAGTTTACTTTTACTAATTTTATAGTAATTTATACTAATTTAAGCTTGATCAGTATTCACCATGGATATTCTTAGAACCATGTTTATAATATTTACAAATAGGTGAAATGTGTAATATAGTATGGATATGTTTTCTTCTACAAATCATTTTCAATTATTCATCTTCAAACTTTTCCCTAGTTATTTAATCTCTTCTCAATATCTTTAAACATTAACATTTTATTAATTGTGTCTTCTCAAATAAATTTCCCCTGTAGTTTTGATCAGCTCCAGTCTGGACTATTGCTTTTGAGTCTGCTGTAGAGCTCTCATCCTGGGCATTGTCTTTATTTCTTCCTTGTGCTGAATTACCTCTCTATTTGATATTATTTTCTTGATTTGTTTACTCCCTCATTTTGCTGTACCACATTCTTCAGTAGTTTTCAGAAAGGATACATTATTTGAATTCCTCCATATTTGTAAATGCCTTTATTCTACTTGCATTTCTGACTAAATTTTTCCTAGAATTTTTAGTGTTGATACTGAGTTATCCAATGCAAGTCAAAATTTTTATTCTATTTTGATCCCTTGAAATCTTTTCTTCCCCTTCCTGGGAGCTCATAGAATCAATTCTTTGTTCATAGTGTTCTAAAGTTTCATGGTGATGGACCTTGCTCTGGGTTCATTTTCATCTGCTGTGAAAGATCTTCAGTGGATCTCTTCCATATTCCGTTTTGGAAACTTATATCTTTAAGTTCTGTAAAGCAGCCTTTATTTCTTCGATTATATCCTTTTGTCTGTTTTCTCTGTATTGTTTTCTAGAACTTTTATTATTCATACATTGCCCTCATGGCCTGCTCCTCAAATTTTCTTATATTTTAACTATTTTTTTTTAAATGATTTGCCATCTACTCTTTGAAAGACTTTCTCAGCTTAATAGCTAGTGAATTTTTTTTTATTTCTGCTATTATCTTTTTAATTTTCAAGAATACTTGTCTTCCTTGTTTGTAGCATACTATTCTTGTTTTATAAATGTTAATCTCTTCTAGTTTTCTTCTCTGTGTACAGTTGATTTGTTCATATATGTTGCTTTCTACAAACACCTGGTGATCCTTGGTTGTTTGCTTATATTTATAAGTAAGACACTAAATAATGAGGAGAAACTCTGTTCATGATTATGGCTTATAAACTGTGGCCTTCAATAAAGGGTGATCTGACCAGGATGTCTTGCTGAGGAACCCCCAATATTAGTATCTTTAGTCTTTTCTCTTTGGGTGGTCAGATTCCCCTACCTAGAGGGTATAAGCCCTTTTGTCTGTTTTGGGCCTGTGGCGGTAAGAAGGGTGAGGAAGAAGAGCAGATCTCAACATTTATCATACAACTTTCATTTAATCTCCACGTTTTTAAGCATAGTCTACCATCAACGTGGGATTCCTCCCTCCAGTTTCTATCTTTTATGCTCTGTAGAAAATCTCTAGTTTTCTGCCAGGTTGGGTTGGGAAGTCACCTATTGTGTGGGATGGGATATGAATCAGTGTTGCACATATCAACAACTTAAACATTTTTTCAGCCAATTTCCCCATGTTAGCCACACTTCCATACTCACTTCCAGAGGTGCCATTTCCTGAGCTTTTTGAGATTACTACATTGTAAACCAGGTGCTTCTCAATTTTTCATACTCCAGTTTAGGAACTATTAGGTTGGCTAATCCCTTACCAGGCATCTGTCTACTTTTTAGCTCCTACAGTTTCATTGCTATTGATCCCTCTTCAATGCTCTTTCTCTCTATACACTTTGCTATCATTTAAACCTAGCTCTGAGAAAAAGTAGAGGTTAAATGTGTAACCTTCTCCATCCTCTGTGACCTTTTCTTTCCCGGAGACAAACTAAATCCCCTCGTTTTCCATTTCTCTTAGCCTATTTACTCCTTAAAATGACCTGTTTGTAAATCTACCTAAATTTTTTAGTTTAAAAGATGAATAAACCAACTTTTTTTTACTCCTAAGCTTTAGTCCTAGATTTATTCTTTTTTTAGTCTTCCCTTTTTAAAAAATGATATTCATCTGATTTTTTTTTTACCTTCTATTTTCCCCTTAAGTCTATTCCACTTAGTCTTCTGTATGCTCTTTTTTTAAAATTACCTTATAAACAAAACCACCAACCTCTTCTGGGCCTTAGTCTACTTGATTACTGACTTTCCATTGAAACTCTTCTCTTGTTTGTTTTTTCCTTCTAAGTCTTGTCTTGTTCTTGTTTTACTTTTGAGGTTTTTTTTTTTCCTGTTTTAGCCCTCTTCTTCCATATACCTTTATATGTGAGCTTCTACTTTCTCTTAGGCTACTTAGAAAACAAAGCAGTTAAAAGTTCATAGAAACTTACTGATTTTTGAGATTTTTTTTCGATTTATTAAAAGAAAACAAAATGATTTGTTAGTAAAAATCGTTATGACATTAATAAGGTTTAACTTTTAATATTTAGGCAGGTGCTGTAAAGGATTATATTAAGATGATGCTTCACAACGATTCACTTAAATTTCTGGTTTTTGCTCACCATTTAAGCATGCTCCAAGCTTGTACAGAAGCAGTCATAGAAAACAAGGTACGTTACCATTTTTCTACATAGTTCTTTTAGGTTGCAGATTTTTAATATAGTAAACATTGTCTTATAATTGAGTTTTTTTGCCTGCTTTACATGATGGTATATAAATTATTATTAGCTGTTTTTCTTGCAAATTATAGCAATATATTACTAATGTGTTGATGATATTTTATTAAAATTTGTCTTTTACACCAGTCTTATAATTTTCCACTGATCAAATGATCTGGATTGATTAAAATATGCTACCTTGATAGGCTATAATGTGAATTTCATTTTTGTTAGGGATATACCATTTGAGACTGACATAGGCAGTTAAAAGTTAAAATTTTTGTTTGCCCACATGTAGCCTTAGAATTTGGGTGATGTTGAAGGAAAAGGAAGAATGAATTAAGCCAATTCTTGTGCCTGGCTACAGTAATACCTTTTAAACTCCAGGTAGCATATTTTATATAGAATATGATTAAGATTTAGTATAGGTGAATTTATAACAAATGATCCAGGTAGTCAGTCAGGTAAGCTCCACCAGACCTGCTGGCCTTACTGCATTATGTTATGTCCGACCTTGCTCCCCACAGCCCCGTCACTGACAGCATCATCCACTTTTTTCTTTCAAAATTTAAACCTGTCACCTCTCTCTATGTTAGAGGGCTTCTAGAGGTGCTCAGAAGCAGGCAGAAGAAATTTCCTGACAAATTATGTGAGCTTAATATATGTGTAGCAGCAGAACCACTTGCCTATGTAGGTAGATTTTTTTTTTAATGGCGGAATAAAGACATTTTTTAACACTTTGTGCAGTATAGATTTTCAAACACCAGCCAATAAGTTTATTAACATTACCAGAGAAGTAATTCTAATATTTCCTTCATTGAAATATTTATGATGATATAATATGATAAAGTGCTATACATTAAAAGGTACTTTCTCATTGATTATCTTATAGTGTCTATAAAACACCTTCTAAGGAAAGAGTTAATTTACCTTAGAAATAATTTTTAAATGATCAGGCAATAATATTAGATTCATAATATTTTTTTATTCTGATTCCATTTTACTTAAAGCTACTGGAATCTATTCCAAGTATTGCAGTCTATCCCCTTTTCCTACTTCTGTTTTACTAATGTGTTTAGAATCCCACTTAGCATCACTAAGAGTTAAAAACGTAGATAGTCATGGTGTTGGGGGTGAATTTCTCTCAAACTCTCCCTAGCCTGACAATGAGTTTTCCTTAGAAAGACCCTCAGAAGATTTTACAATCTCCCTTAATGAGTCACTGGTCAATTTATGTCTATATTGTGAAGACACAGAAAGTTAATAAGGAACATTCTGTTTAATGATTAACTTGACTTTCTTTTTATATAAGTATATAATCCCTATGTCTCAACTATTTAAGACTGTGTTTTCCATAAAAGTGCAAATATGAATGAGATTATTTGAAATTCAGGGCTTATACTTGTTTTACAAAGTTGAGTAATAAATTCTTTTTAGCTGTTCTAACACACACACTGATTATTACCATTTCTCAATTCAAATCATAAGACAGCACTGTTCAGTTTAGTGCTTAATGTTTCTCTGCTTTTTAAAACCGTGGGTGGATATGTTGGTGTCTACCTCAATGGAGATGACCATGACACGTTTTTCTTTTAAGTTTAATAATTTGAAAAAAGAGAATTTAAATGGTACATCTAAAAAGATAATTTCCCACTTAATATTAGGATATTTCATAAATAGACATACTACTCTTTATGAATTCCTAATACATGGGCAGAACCCTCTTTTTACTTTCTCACATGTCTGACTTTACTTTTACTTTGGAATTAGCGATCCTGTAACTTGAAAGTTATTCTGATCCATCATGAAATTTTCACACCAACTTACATAGAATTTTACTGAAGACAACATTTGCTTAATTCAGTAATGATTTATGGAACTCCTGGTATATACAAGGCATTGCGCTTGACAGTGATGCTATGAAGATGAATTAGACATAGATCCTACCCTTAAAAGACTAAAAGATGAAATTGTTATCAGAAACTAATAAGAAATTTGATTAATATTCTTCTTGTATAACATTTAAGAACCTGTCATCTTGCTCAGTTTTTATTTTATTATGAGAACATAAAAATAAGCTGCAACAATATAAAATGAGATGGATGCCTGGAGGCTTGTCCTGATTTTTGCCATGTCCTTTGTTAATCCTAGACTCGTTATGTTAGGATAGATGGAAGTGTTCCATCTTCAGAAAGAATACATCTGGTTAATCAGTTTCAAAAGGATCCTGAGACTCGTGTGGCTATCCTAAGCATTCAGGCTGCTGGGCAGGTAAGAAATTTTGAGTCTTAATTTGATAACAAAATGTCTTTGAGATTATAAACAGACCATTAACCTTAATTATAACTTTATATCTGATATCTGGTATAATAAATATTCATTTAATTTTGGAGAGTGTTAGAAAGTATAATGCAAAAAGACCTCAACACCTCTGACTCAAATCTTCCTAAATTTTCCAGGAAAGAATTTCCTAGAAGAGTATAGTTCATTTGTTTGTAATACTTTTTCATGACCATTTTTCCTTCCTTTGAATTTTCATAGAATTGTCCCATCCCTTTCTTATAGCACTTGTCTTTTCTTGGTTGTTTTAAGCAGAGTCTATGAGGCGAGGTGGCCTAAGGGATAAGAACTCTTCTGCCTGAGAACTTTTTGTGGAGTGGCCCTGGTTTGCCTTAGAATTACATTTGGCTGCAAGTAAATGAAAACCCAAATTAAGAATGACTTAAATACATAAAGTTTTTTATTCGCTCATGTAGACAGTCCAAGGCTACCATGGTGATTCCAGAAAGTCCTTAGGACTTAGGTCCCCTTTGGGTTTCCGCTTCATCACTCCCAGCAGATATCTTACTTCAGAGGGCTGCTAGAGCTCCTCCATCATATCTGCAAACCAGGCAGCTGACTGGAGGGAAGCATGCTACATCTCACTGGCCTGCAGTTAGTCCCATGGCCACAGCTAACTTTAAGAGAAGGTGAGAAAAGTACCCTTTATTCTAGATAGTCATGCTAAATATCAGGTGTTACATTACAAAAGAGCAAGAAAAGAATAGATATTAGGGAAGGCAGTACCAGTGTCTGTCATACTATGTATGAGGGGAACCTGCTGGATTTTTTTTTACTAACATTCTAAAATATTTTTATATAAATTCTAAGCCAGGATGTTTAACGTAGAGAAAAGTAATCGAGCATATCACTGTGCATCCAGCCTGGTGGTATATGCCACATCTGGCATCTTTTCTGGACTCTGGATTCTGAACCAGGGCCAAAGATCTGCTTTTACCCAGCTAATTGATGTGTGTATATAATATTGTATATAGAGAGAAACTCCATGAGGATGAAGAAGTTCTAGAACTCACTAGGAATTCTAATTAAAAGGGTTGTCTCAACACTTCCCTCATGTTGGCTTAAACTTTCAATAATCTGAGTTTTATATATCTGTTAGAATATTCCAGACAAAGAAATTATCATCAAAAAGAGCTTAAAATTAGAAATGGAATACTCAGCGTGGGAGAAGGAAGATAAGAGGAAACCAGGCAGGAGATTTTAGGAGGGGCCTGATAAGAGACTGAAATTCAGATTGCACAGGGCACTCACATGTAATTCAAGTCCGTGTCCTGAAGACCTTATAAAATTCAAAACTCACATATTTGAACACTTGTATCTTCACAGCAATAAAGGAAAGTAGAAATGTCTTTGTTCCTGGAACATGTGAATCTTCCATCTCAGTAGTAACTTAGAGTACCATTTATCTCTGCAGCATATTTTCTCTTTATTCTTATATAGTCATACGATACTTTTCACACACTTAAAGGTGTCCCTCTTTAAATAGGACTTCTTATTTTTCAGCATTATCTTTAGTATTTTGTGGCATTTCCTGTCCTAAATAGCAGCACAGTTTAGATGGTGGTTGTTCAGCTCTCTACATGTTTTTATTACTTCTAACTTCTGTTCTAAAGTGATTGATCTTCAGTGAATTTTTCAGCTTGAGGACTAGTGCCACTGTTTAATGAATGCGAATATGATGCCGTTCTGTGATATAAAAATATATTAAGTTAAAATAACATTTCAGAATAACAGCACAGCAGTCACAAAAGTCACAGAAGTTCCAGTGTGTGTGAACAACCGCAGGGATTAGATGATACTCTCAAAGGATGAGAGGTATTTCTGTCAACCACCTAACATCATTTACTCTGTGTAGCAATTGCATAAGCATGGTTCACATTTCACTCAGCCTACTTTAAAATCATGCATTTTTCAGAGACTCATGGACACGGACAATAGACTAGTGGTTAGTAGACGGGAAGCAGGAGGAGGGACGGAGGCGGCAGACAGGTTAAAGGTGGTCAAATATGTGGTGACAGAAAGAACTCTAATTATGGGAGGTGAACACACAGTGTAAATATATATATATGCCTTACTGTTAAAGTGTACAATTGAAACTTATTGGATTTCGTTAACCAGTGTCACCATAAAAATACATACATATATACATACATATATACATTCATTCATTTTAAAAAATAAAATAAAATCATGCATCTTAGACTCATTTTTAGCTTGAGGAGATTTGCATTTTTATTTTATGGATTGGTTATAAAACAAGAGTTAGTTAATGTTATTAATGTCACATTATTTCAAACTGATGTAAAATGCAATTGCAGGAAGAATGCAATTGTGTTTTATGTATTGAGATACAAGCAAGTAAACTTCAGGGCCTTTGGATATAACATAAGAAATTTCAAAGGAAGAGATCATGACTGGAGACATGATTTGCTTCTTTATAGAACAGCAGGATGAATTAAATGAATAGAGGATATCATTGCTCTTTGCTTAGTTGCTATGGATACCATGTGTTAGACATTATATTCTCATTTGTAATGTATTTTATTAGATTTTCTAGTGGTAATATGAATCTAGCCTTCATCAGAGGATAAAGTTATTTTGTTTATGTATATATATATAAATCCATCAAACTGACTTGAAATATTTAAATACGTTTTAAATGTGTGTTTTGTAGTTTACTTGTCTATCTTGCAAATAAGCAGTCTTCATTTACCTTACATGAATTAAATTTTCTTAATTGGGCTTAAAATGAAAGACTGATTTGTTTTTAAGTCCTTCAGCACCCTCTTGTCCATTTAACATATATGGCTCTATGTTATCTTCTCAGTTTATTTGCATCTCAATTTTTTCACTTTGTTTTGCTTAGGGTTTGACATTTACTGCTGCAACTCATGTTGTATTTGCTGAGTTGTACTGGGACCCTGGGCATATAAAACAAGCAGAAGACCGTGCTCACCGAATTGGACAGTGCAGTTCTGTGAATATTCACTACCTTATTGCAAATGGGACTCTGGATACCATTATGTGGGGAATGTTGAATCGCAAGGTAAAGCTTGATTTTAGACCAGGTTACCAACTCACTCATTATTATTCATAGCCTACATGAGTTAAGAGGCTGAGATTTAGTGTTTTCAGGCAAAGGATATTTACATATACTGAGATATTGATGTTAATAGAGATAAGTTCAGAAAAGGCTTCAGTTGGTAGTATTGTAACACTATCCTCTGTAATAAGAGAGAGATATGAATGCCTATTGTCGTCCAAGCCCTTCTTCTACCATTTTGGAAGCTAGAGGAGAGGGTTAGCTAGCAAGAAAACTTAATGCTTTCAAGTGACAAGTCTTTTTTGAAAGCAAAGAGTAAATCCTTTCTCAGAAGAAGTCTTAAATTCCAAGCTAATTTTGAACAGAGGATTGCCTATACCCAGACTCCAGAAAAGGAAGAAGAGACATTGCCTGCTCTTTCCACTGAGCTGTTTCTTCTCCTAACCTGAGGGATGTTCGTAGAAAGGATTTGATTAAGGGTTAGAGGATAGTTTTCAAGTTTTCAAAATGGCCAGTCATATATAGGTTCAATTTCAAAGTTTATAAATATTAAAATAAAAATGTTTTATAAAAAAACCAAATAGTATAATATCTCTTTTCCTCATAAGAACAGGAATTATTGACTTGATAATTTGGTTGTAATTTTGAATAATTATATTACTAAAGCTTCTGATATGATGAAACAATATGATTTTCTTTGATGGATTGCTTGTGATTTAAATGTAAAATCAAGTTATTGCTTAGCAGATGCCAGCTGTGAGGTAAACTATTATGTAATTCATATGCTTTTCCATCTTACAGGCTCAGGTTACTGGGAGCACATTGAATGGTAGGAAGGAGCAACTTCAGGCTGAGGAAGGTGATAAGGAAAAATGGGATTTCCTGCAGTTTGCTGAGGCTTGGAGTCCAAGAGGAAGTTCCGAAGAGCTCAGGAATGAAATTTTGTTCACTCATGTAAGATTATATGACTTATTCCTTTCTATTCTTTTCTAACTATCCTGAAATTGTAACTTTATTGTGTATTGTTTTAAATAGCGACCTTCAGTTATTCGTGCTATTGAGATGAGCCTCCACATTGATGCCAGGAGGCTGCAGAAGTGGCTTATATCTTCCAACAGTTATATACCAGTTCTCACTGTTAAGCTCCTTAGAAAAATAAGCTAAATAGAATCCAGCCTTCAGAAGAAAACTAGGAGTCTGTCTTTATGACCTGAGGGTGCGGAAAAATGTATTATTTTTGCCACAAAATATAACATTAGGAAGTCACAGATCCAATAAAGATACTTGCATTACAATGTCTAAAGTATATAAAGATTTTAAATTCAATTAGTAAAACACAAAGAAGCCAATAGAAAAATAGGCACAAAATGTGCTCATCAGAGAAGACCTAAGTAGCTAATAAACATGAAAAGAAGCTCTGCCTCACCAAAATAAGGGAAATTGTAAGTGCCATTTTCCCTTTACAGTAGGAAATAATCTGTGGTGTGAGATCATGCGACTGTCCTGTTCCGAAAACCTTTCACCTAGTAATTTTAGCACTCATTGCTGATCTTTGCCTGAATCAGTTCTAAAATAGTGGTATTTCTAATTCGATCATTGCTTCTGTGTTTATTAGCCAGCATTTTTCTGTAAGGAAGAACTTTACTTCTCGTTAAAAACAAATATCACTGAACTTGGGAATTCTGTTACTGTTAGTTAATGTGGTATAATCCTACACTTATTTTTTTTTAAATAGCTGGTTAGTGAAATCTTCTTTATTCTTTTTTCTTTTTTTCTTGTTTTAAATAAGTTTCTACAATTTTCTGAGTGCTTTTTGCTTTCTGTCAAACAATATATTCCATATTCACTTTGTATTTACTTTGCCCCAGATTTGGAACTAGACGTTTCTTTCAGGAGCCATGACTCCCTTTATTGGCAAATGATATTTAGAAATCAGGAAATTTTATTGCTTTGAGATGTCATTGCTTCTGTAACTATTTTCAACGTACAGAGTTATTTACACACACATACATACACACAGATTTGCATAAGGAGGTAAACATATATGTATATATATGTATGTTTGTATATGTGTGTGCATTAAGTCATAAGTTCATATATATATAGTTCAAATCTAGCACCATCGAGTTCTTCTTCATGTTCTCCATATATCTATATGAATATAAATATTTATAGTTCCTTATACAACAGTGAGAACTCTGATTTATAATATTATCAACATATTTTCTCATTTGCTCCATCCTTCCTACATACAAAATATGTTTAAAATTACTATACTAATACCACTACCAAGAGATAAGTAAAATTCAAGATTTCTTAGAAGTTTTATACCTGTCCTACTAAAGGTATGTAGTCATGGTATCCTGTCCAAAAGTTACTTGAATTAATTCTTTTTTCTATGTGGTTGTCTTACCAGTTTGCTAGACATTTAGGTTCATTGATTTCTGTGTGCATTTAATTGTAGGATTTATATTATTTGAATATTTAAAACACTTAAATATTTCAAAATCAAAACTATAAAAAAGTATGTGCAGAGAAGTCTCCATCTCATCCCTATTTCTGTTTCTATTCATCCCCTATAAGTAGCCATTTTTTTAAGTTTCTGGATTCGTTTTTCCTGATTTTCTTTTTTTGCAAAAATGAACATCTGTGTGTGGGGGGGAGTGGGGTGGGGGAAGTGCAGGTGTGTGTGTGTGTGTGCGTGTGTGTGTGTGTGCGTGCAGGTGTGTGTGTGTGCGTGCAGGTGTGTGTGTGTGTGTGTGTGTGTGTAGTTGTTTTGGAAACAACCAAAATGCCCATCAGTAGGAGAATGGATATATAACTTGTCTTAAAATACTATTTAGAGGTTAACATGAATGACCAGATTTTTAAAAACATAATGTTATTTTTAAATATAGATGCACACACAAAAATATTATATTTTTATGAATATATGTAATAAAATACATAAACATAGATTGAAAGAATATACATCAAATTTATGATATTGGTTGCCTCCGAGAGAGGAGGAGAATGAACCTGAGAAGAATAAAAATGTCATAGTAACTTCATTAGAAATATTTTATTTATTTTATTTTCAAAAAGATTTAAAAGTAAATATTACAATATTAGTACTTTTAGATTTTGAATCGTGGGTATATGGATGTTTGTTATAGTATCTATATAGTAACAAGTGCTACTTGGAGGCCATATATAAACTAAATAAGAAATAATATATTAGAGAAGCTTGAAGTCATTCAAACTGCTGTTTCCTAGCCCTTTGGGAGCAATATGGTATGAGAGTTATGGGAAGTTGAATTTTAATTTTTGAAAGACTTGATCAGAAATCATAGGACTAAAATTAAAGTCTGCACATGTTCTTTCATAATGCAAAATTTAAAATTTAATATAAAGTTTAGTTCCATAAAAACATAATGTTATTTATGTGGAATCTTACTAAATTTTTTATAAATCTTATTTACAGTACTAGTACTTTTTTCTAGGATTCTAGAATACCATTGTTAACTGTTGCTAAAGAAATAGAAGGATTACTTCTAAGAACTTATTTAATTAAAAACCTCCTTTTAGTAGGTTTTTTTGGTCTATTAAAAAGTAGATATCCTAGGTAATTAAAAAATATGTAACTAAAACTATAAAAAATATAACTACTTTTGTAGCTGTTATCGTTCTAAATTCCCTATTGTACTAAGTTTAAATTTTCATTTCTAATATAAGTATGAAGATTTTGAAACACATCTTCCCACATATATACATGATTATTGTTTTCAAGTCTTTCTGAAGAAAAATGGACATCTGTGTACAAAGTTAAGACAAAAATCACCCAGTCACCCTGACCAAATCTCACCTTCCTGAGTTAGTACTTATTTTTCATAGTTTAATGTTACCTAGTATAGATTTTCCAGTGCATGGCTTTGGACACACATGGTTTTATCAGTAGTCCCACCTTATCCACAGTTTCGCTTTTCACTCTTTCAGTTCCCCATGGTCAGTAGAAGTCCAGAAAAGATTAAATGGAAAATTCCAAAAATAAACAATTTTGTGATGAAATCTCCTGCTATCCTCCATGCTGACAGGACATGAATCATCCTTATGTCCAGCATCTCTATGCTATATGTGCTCCTCGCCTGTTAATCACTTAGTAGCCATCTCGGTTATTGAAGTCGACTGTCCCTGTATCATACATAGTGCTTGGTTTCTAGTAACCCTTACTTTACTTAATAATGGCACCAAAGCGCAAGGGTAGTTAGTGATCCTGGCAATTCAGTGTTCCAAACAGAAGCTGTAAAGCGCTTTCTTTAAGTGAAAGGGTATGTATTTATTGAAGAAAAACATAGTGTATATAGGGTTTGGTACTATCCAGGATTTCAGACATCCACTGAGGGTCTTGGAACCTATCCCCCGTGGATAAGGGGGGGACTGCTGTAAATTGGAATCTTATTATGTAGAGACCTTTGTTTTGCTTTGTAGTCTGTTTGCTTGCTTCCTTTTTTTGGTGGGGGGGGGGCAGCATGTAAATAAATATGCCTTGAATGACTTTAGGTTAGGTGGGAATGCCATGCACCAATTTCTCTTTACATCCTCCAGCTTTATGCATTTTAACAAATGCTCAATTCGTTGCCATCTTACATCCCCACGTGTGTGCATTTAATCCTAGCTGGTCTGTCCAAGACACCCTAAGTGGCAACGCTAGACCCCCACGGTGGCCCCCTTTTCCTCTCCAACAAGATGAAAGAACCTATCCCGAGCTGGGAAAAATTCAGCAAACTGCAGGCACAAGTGCACATTGGTGGGAAAGTAACTGCTTGCAGAAGGAAGATGGTGGTTCACAGAACAGCTACAGCAGTTAGTAAAAAACTTCAATTCGCCTTAGAGAAGTTAGGGGTGAACAATATCTCTGGTATTGAAGAGGCGGCTATGTCCACAAACCAAGAACAGTGATCTACTTTCACAGCCCTAAAGTTTCGGCATCTCTGGCAGCAAACATTTCACCATCACAAGCCAGCTGAGACAAAGCAGCTGACAGAATTACTTGGTGCAGACAGTCTGACCAGCTTAAGGAGACGGGCTGAAGCTCTTCCCAATCTGTGAATGGAAAAGCACCACTAGGTACAAATGATGATGAAGTTCCAGATCTTACGGAGAATTTCGATGAGACTTCCAAGAATGAAGCAAACTAAATTGAGTCAACTACTGAAGAAGATAAAACTTGAAGAAGTTACTGGTAGCTGCTATTTTATATTATGACTGCTTTGTAAAATTTTGTTCATGGATCTGATAAAATCTCGATCTCTAATATTTTTAAGCCCAAGCCCCTTGGACACTGCAGCTTCTTTCAGTTTTTGCGTATACAGAAATCATTCTTTGCAGCTAGTTAAGCTGAAGAAGCCTGAGACTAAAGGTCGAAACAAAGGTTAATAAAGTCCTTTGCCTGGTGAAAAAGAAGAGAGAGAGAGAGAGAGAGAGAGAGAGAGAGAGAGAGAGAGCGCTCGCAAGAAAGAGAAATACTCTGTTGAAAGATCTTAAAGAAATTTAAGTCTACCAACAAACATATTTTTCTTCTGAATGTTGCCAAATCAGCATTTCCTATGGTAATTTTTATATTTATACTGATTTCTTTCTGATCCCTTTAAAAATCCTTTAATTTTCCCCCCCTACATTTAGCATTTTTAAACTATTTCCTGTTTTGTCAATTAAACTTTGCCAAATTAACCAAATTTGCCAATTGTCATCAAAAACTTGCTTAGCTAAAAAGTTTATAACAGTTCTAATTAGGTGGCTTTTAAGAGCTTGTGAATATTTGTGTAGTACCAGCATTTTAAGGAATGTTCATTTTATCTCTGTCGCAGTGCCCCACTGCTGCAGCTAGAGGTTAAAGCTGGGGCAAAGCAGAGGGACCTTCCACAGCCAGAAGAACAGACCGTGATGTTAGTCAGCACATGACTCAGCCCAGGCCATCTGCTGTAGGGAAGGGGAGACTGAGAAGCTCAAAGAGGCGGAGTCCAAGGAGTAGAGAGTGAGCACAAGGGCAAAGAGGAAATGAACAGTTAGAAGAGAGTCAGGAGGCCCCAGCACCCTGGATGCCTTGCTCCCCATAGTCGTCTTAGCTCTGCCAATCTATCACTTTCAAAATACTGCGAATTCTGTAAGTGATTTTTAGAAAATCAATTTGGTCAATTTGGCAAATTGTTCTTTAGTGAACTTTAGATTTCAGACGAATTGACTTTTAGTATATGTACTTTTGGTAAATTGGTCTTCAATGAATTGACCTAGAGCTTAATATTAGTATGATTGTGGGTCCCAGGGACAAGGAGACCTGTGGTTAAGAAGAAGAAGAGGAGGAAAATGAGAGCAGATTTTTGAGGACAAAATTTTTCTGTTAGTTTTGGTATTTCCTCCCTTCTTTCTCCCCTGGTGTTCGTTGCCCTTCAGATTGGTATTATCTTTATCTCTCTCCTCTCTTAATCAGAATTCTCTTTCTGTCACATAGTTCATCTAACTATTAGGATAAATATAGTATGTGCAACCAGGACTGGTATTCTACCAGTATATACCAGTATAAGTGTACTGGTTATTAAAATATTAAGTATTTTGGTAGCAGTTGGTAAATAACCACTTCCTCAAGGCCTTCTTTGTCCTCCCTCGCCCCACCACTGGGATCTGAGGGACTTCCCCATGATCTGGCACAGTATGAGGCCTCCAGGACTCTGCCTTAACCTAATACCGTGATAGCTGTTGTTGAATAGTTGAATGATCACCTGGAATTAATCCACACAAATATATGAGTCATAGTCCTTTACCTATCCTCAATAAATTTACATGTTTTAAAGAAATTATTTATTAACCCAAATAAAACTCAAATTGAAGACCAACTCAGATGAAGAGCAAACATCCCACCACCACAAGGAAAGGTACCTTCGCACAGCCTGGTTGGCTGTCTTTTAAGTAAGTCCTGCCCGGGAGTCCATCACCAGGGTCACTGCCTCAGATGCAATCCAGTTTCTCGAGCTTCTTCATATCTTCTATGTCTGAATGTGCGTGGCTTCTGAGTACTACTTTGATTTTGAAGTGTTTTGATTTTCCTGCATTAGCTTCCGTTGAATAAAAGTAGGTCATCTGTAGATGGAATTTGAGAACGGTATAGACTCTATCAGTCTGTATTTTAAATTTCAAGTAATTAAAGTCTGTTTCTGAATAAGATAGATTGAGTAGAATATTCAAATGGAAATCCTCTCTCTTTCTGATTTTCATTTTTGCTGCCATCATCTGAAGTGTATTCCTTCCTTTAGCTGTAGCTGTGGGAAACTTGGGCCTTTCCCTTAACCTCTGCCTTTTCCCATCCTTTTTTGGCTCTTAGTGGATAATCAGCAGCATCATTTATCCAGCCATTGAGTCCCTAGATCACTAGGTGGCTTCTGAGGTTCTTTTCATCCATTTTATATATTTAAATATTTAAATATTATAAAGGATCCAAAGAGAAACTTGGCGCATAACTGATTCATAGGTGAGCAAAAGAAAGGACTCTAATTTAGCATGGGTAACAAGTCCAGTTCCTGCTTAGCACAAGTCTTCCTTCTGCTTGATTTCCCTTCTTCAAATCTCAGTAAAGCCAGAGCTGCTTACATTTTGTTACTTCAGATAGTATTTCTCTTTCCATTTTGGAAAAGATCTCCAGATGGCTCCCCAGTTCAGCCATACTGCAGTCTCTGTGTTCCCTTACCGCTTGTGTTCATGTTCTGGCCTCGTGGTTCAATATCTCCTAGTTTTCCTTTCTCTTCATATTCTCTCCCTTATTGTTTAACCTTCCTTATCCTTCCTCGGGACTCATGTTTTTGACCTGGCTCACACTGCTATATATTTTTTTCTTCTCATAACCATACTCAAATCCTAGACTGCTGTCCTCAAGACATTCTAGAACATCCTTCACCCAAAGCAAATTTACATTTCAAATATGAACATTGGCATTAAATATATATAAGATAGGATGGTTGCTGGTCTCCTGCAAAAAAAAAAAAAAAAAATGTGTGTAGTTGAGAAGGAGAGCTCTTCAGCACAGCTATGAAATTTTAAAATATGCCCTCAGAACTCAAAACAAACTTTGCATTTTTTGTTAAATGCCAACATTGTATGAAATGTTTGCTTTATTGTGGGCTAAAAATTGCAAATAAGAAATTGTCATATATAGAGAGACAGGCAAGACAGACTGACAGACAGAGACAGGAACAGAGAAACAGAGACAGAGAATCAGTTTGTTTCCCACATATTATCTAGCTCAAAAAAATGTAATAGCAAAAGGAAAGCTGACCATAGGGGCTGTAACATTCATGAAATCTAAATTTTTCTTATCCAAAACCTCTGGTTTCTAAATATGCTAAGCACTGAATTCTTAAAGCTAACATTAAATTGGACCTTTATTTAATATGTATTTTAGAATTCAAACCACTCTGAAAATATAATGTAATTAGTCGGTGTAACAGCCTAATGATAAAGATAGGAGGGTAGCCTCATTGTTATGGGTAGAGACATACAAATATCTTTGTCACAGCTTATGTCTCATAGTGCTATTATTAGGCATTTATCTTGTTTACCTTTCACTCAGTAATAATAATTAACATGTACCAAGTGGTTATTCCACACAGCCACTGTGCTAAGCCGTTAACACTAATGATCTTATTTAACCTTCGCTGCTACACCATGAGGCAGATACTGTTACCAGGTCCCACTAAAGCTCAGAAAGGTTAAAGTATCTGTTCACAGCCAGTAAATGGCAGAGTTGATATCTGAACCCAGGCCTTTCTGCTCTAAAGTCTGCCTTCATAACCTTGCCAAACTGTACTTGATCTAATAGAGTTAGCATATTGTGGGCCCTTGATTATTTGTGGAATGAATAGAACATTGAAACACTTCAGTTTGGCTTAGCCAGTGTTTATGGGATGTGTACTGCATATAGGGCATTCAAAGATTATTCATTTTATATGTATAAATATTAAGATTATAAAATGTAAATCAAAACCATGATGAGATACCACCTCACACCCAGTAGGATAACTAAAATTTAAAAAACATAAGTATTGAAAAAGATGTAGAGAAATTGGAACACTCATGCATTGTTGGTAGGAATGTAAAATGGTGCAGCCATTTTGAAAAACAGCCTGGCAGTTCCTTAAAATATTAAACCCAGCAATTCCACTTCCAAGGAAATTAAAAACATATGTCCACACAAAATCTTGTACTTGAATGTCTTAGCAGCATGATTCATAATAGCCAAGAAGTTAGAACTGTTTAAATGTCCATCAATTGATGAATGGATAAATAAAATGTGGCATATCCATATGGTGGAATATTGTTCTACCATAAAAAGGAATGAAGTGCTGATACGTGCTACAACTTAGACAAACCCTGAAAACATGCTGAGTGAAAGCAGCCAGACACGAAAGGCCACATATTTTCTGGACCCATTTATATGAATTGGCCAGACAGGCAAATCCATAGAGACATAAAGTAGATTAGTGGTGGCCAGGGGCTTGGGGGAAGGAGAGAAAAAGAGTGACTGCTTAATTGGTAAGAGATTTTTTTTTTTGAGAGTGATGAAAATATTTTCCAATTAAACACTGGTGATAGTTGCATAATTCTGAATATAGTAAAAATCACTGAATTGGGCACTTTAAAGGAATCAATTTTGCTGTTTACAAAAGATTGTGTGCTAGGTGCAAAAGATAAGGAAAACAGCTAACTTTCCTTTAGAGCTTCCTCTAATTGGGAGAGACTATCGTAAGCAAATCATTTTAATTCAGTATGATAAATGCGAACATAGAGATTTGTACACCAGGCTCTAGAGACACAGGACAGAATAACTATTTGGGACATGGGGGAAATTTTCCTTAGGAAATGGATTCTGAAGGACAAGTTCAAAGAGAGTGGGGTTCTAGTTCAAGCAGTGGGAACACCAAAGCATGCCCCGAAGCGTAGTCATGTGAATATATCCAGTGTTCTGGGAATCGGGATTCTACGTGTGAGCAAAGGGCACATGAGAAGTGAGTCAAAGGTGAGGAAACCTGAAACTTTGCACCAGATGGAGTGGAGCCCGCACATGCCATGCAAGAGGTTGGACTTTATGCTGGAAGCAGTGTAGTGTCATCGGGCTTTTACGCAGATGAGTGTCATGATCAGGTTTCTGTTTTCAAAAGGTAATCCTAGTGGCAGTGTAGGCAATGAATGGGAAGGAGACAGAGGTTCTTGAAGACAGTGTGGTATTTAGGGAACAGATTATATTTCTGCTCTCCCTCCCTCTGTCTCTCTACTCCCTCTAAGGGCTTTCTACCCCTACCCCTGGAGGAGGAGTTGTTAATCTGATTTTTCAGAGCCCGAGCACTTGGTTGGGCAGGATTTTTTCCTCCCTCTCTATTACCACCACCAGAGTTAAGAATTCAGGGTGTTTTATGCCCCAAATTCCATCTGGGAGCCCCTGACAAAAGATACTTCTATATAGTGACAGCCTTACTATATAGTTCAAGACTAGTGGGCTACTGTGCTTCGCAGAGGCATGCTTCTGCACGGTCTCCACTGTGAGCAGAGCAAACGCCCCTGCCCTGTCAGGCTCTGTTGTCTTCTTTCTCTACTGCTGGTTTGGGGAAAACATTTAGAAGTCTCATTGTGGCCTTCAGCTGGTTTCTTTAATACACCTTTTACTAAAATTTTACTTTGGTGCTATCAGGCACTTACAAGTCTATTAATAAAGCCAGTTCCTTTTTATTAGTAAGGCTAGCACTATATAGAAGTCTCCTTTGTCAGGGACCCCCAGATGGAATTTTAGGCACAAAACACCCTGAACTCCTAACACTGGTGGCGGTAATAGAAAGGGAAGAAAAAATCAAGACATTTCAGAAATAGAACCAAAATAGGCTTGGGTGGAACCTTGTGTAACAGCAGCACTTTCAGGAAGAGGAGTGGGGATCGAAGCAGGTAATTAAAGGAGATGCCATAGCCAGAGGCATGTAGTAGGTAAGGGGAAGACAAACTGAAGTGCTAGGAAGTGACTGGTTAAGTCTACAACTGGAGGATCCCTAGCAGAGGATTCCAAAGTTAATTTGGTAGAGTCAAGGGTGGAGAGAGATCGAAGGTAGGAGAGGAGATGGCATACAGATAGCGAGACAGTCCACTTGAGTTTGAAGAATCTCTGAAGCACTCAGCTGATGTCCTAGAGGCATTTGGAGGCCAGGCCTGGAGCTTAAGAAAGAGAAGTCTCACTGCGGCCTTTGCTGGTTTCTTAAATATACCTTTTACCAAAATTTTACTTCGGTGCTATCAGGCAGTTACAAGTCTCTTAATAAAGCCAGTTCCTTTTTACGAGTAAGGCTAGCACTATATAGAAGTGTCACTATTTATGGCACTTAGGCACTGATTAACTTATCCCCTCTGAGTCACATTCTAGCAATATGTGCATTACATATTTTGCTATAAATTCTAATTGTCTTTGTTGGAAGAGAGAGTGATTCCCAAAGACATTTGTCTGCAATGCTCTTGATATCATCTTTAAAAATAAGTAATAACATTTTCTTTTTTACCACTTCGGTTTTTTTTTTTTTTAATCAGAGTGTTTTATTTTGTTTTTTGGGGTTTTTTTTTCAATGCCCTTAAAGAAAAACTGTTAAATTTTTATTTAACTGCGTAGGAGTGAACATTTTGCAAAATTTGAAAAATTCAGTCTTTTTTAGAAGAATTTAAATTCTTTTAGTTAGATGATTAAAACCCCACTTTTGTCACTCTATATCCTTTGATTTGTTTACAAATAGTAGTGAAGGTTTTTTAGTTCCTGTCCCAATCATCAATCATCGGCCATTCAGGAGACCAGCAAAATGTCCCAATCACCCATTTGTAGCACAGCGATTTTGTTAATTCTCTTAGGAACAAGAGAAGAATGACATGAGGCAGTAATGGTTTTTACCAGAGCTGTCCTTTGATCAAAGTGAATTAAACTCGACATCAGTGTTTTTGTTGGTGGTGTGTGCTGTGCTGGAATCGCACCAGGCTTTGAAGGGCTTTATGAGTTTTCTAGATTTCCTTTTCCTCTCCTTCAGTTCTGATAACTGACTTTTAATCCTATCATCATGGCCAAGGGATTTGTCTCTAAAGAGCACTAGTTTACCATGCTACAAAACAGCCCAAATATTAAGTTCCTGAACCTTTCAGATAAAAATGCATTTTGCCACCTTAAGCATTTTGCAGTTTTTATTCCCAGCACTTCTCACCAAAAGCAGTTTTTTTCTTTTGTTTTTCAAAAACAATATTGAGCAAAAGACAGTAACACAATAACTGACTGTCCACAGTCTAACCGAAGAGAGGAATGTGTTCTTCCATTTTCCACCTTGCTTATGACATGGGTGTTTTGACTTACCTATATTTTCCCTCAGAGCCTTTTAATAAAAATTACTGTAAGCTTAAATTACTCCTCCTATTTAGAAAAACTTACATTTAAGTTTCTTATTTATCGCACATTAGAAGGGTCACTTAAAACAGTTATTTCTTTACAAGGACAATCATGATGACTTAGTACATTTGTCAGTTATTTGTTACTATAATGTCTCTTCTAAAGGCAAGAATGTAGTTACAAAAGATAAAAGACTTCTTAGCTTTATCTTGCTGTGAAGTAACAAAGCTTTCCTAGGCCACAAAAATATTTTGTCTTTCTGTGTTCCTGCTTATCTTTACCACTGAGAAATGCTGGTAACATTAATAAAGTCAGTTATTTTTCAAATGGATACCTGCCAGAACAGCATGGGTGCTGAAGATTTAACTATCAGTATGGCTGTTATAATTTGAGGATTTTGATCTATTTTGGTGAGATTGTTAAAGCTTGCCCCTGCAGGGAGTCATGTTATTGATAAATCTAATATTTTTCCCAAATGTGTTCATTTGGGGAAGATTTTATTTACGATTATTTCTTACAGCTTTTTTCTCAGATGCTGCAATCAGTGGATCCACATTCACTTTTAAAAAATTAATTTAAAAAAAGATCAAAAGCAAAGTAATTACAAGCATCTACAGATATAGGAATTTTGCATTCTTGTACAGTTTCTGTGTCTCTAAGTCTTGTTAAAGGTCACTTCCTTCTTTTATTAAGCAGACATGTCCCAAACATCTGCTGGAATCTCCCTGAAGAGTTGATAATGATATGTTCCTGTCTCAAAACATCACGGATAGTGTTCTTTATTTTAGGCTTACCTACTTGCCATAACACCTTTGAGTTCTGTCAGCATAGTAATGTCTCCTAGAATTCCCTAGCCATTATAATCCATGCACTTTCTTCTGCTCACCTCATCAATAGTTTCCCTCTTCTTGATTGTATGAGTACTCCCATGTCATTTGCTCTCTTTTGAGAAGCTGTTCATAGTCCAGGTTCAGTGACAGACAAATGAGCTAAGCAAACATGTTTCATGCCTGCAATTACTTGGTTTCGGTATTATTTGTTTGTTGGTTTCTTTGTTTAATTATCATTTGAGAGAAGCTAGAGGGATTCTCATTAAGTGTCTAAAAGATTGTATGTATTTGTTTCCCCCTTAAAAAGAGTTAGTTCACCATTCATGTAAACATTACATACAAGCCCTTAGTTTTTTCTCTTTAACTCTCAAAAATTAAGGAAAGAAATGGAGCTACTCCAACCACATGTGCATCTTGAAATAGTTTATTCTAATCCAATGGCTGTTAACCTCTGTTGGGTCCTGAATCTCTTTGAGACTCTGGAGAGAATAAAGAACTGCTTTCCAAAAATGCACATGTAATACAGACAACATTTTATAGTCTATTTCAGGGGTTTTTCAGTCTCCCTGAAGGCTGTCCAAGACCTTGTGAGAGGCCCATGAATCTCAAGTCAAGAACTTGTATTCAGTAAACCTGTGACTCTTCTCTGTTCCCATCTAACACATATAATTATTGTTAGGATGTGTCAAAGAGATTTTCTCACCTGTTTTTCTATCAGTCATAGTTGCTTAGTGTCAAAGAAACCACATCAACCAACTTCCTGCCTGACTGCTCAGAGACTACACTCAGAAAACAATTGATAATATGGATCAGGTTTCTAATTGTTTATTATCTCAGAGGATGTCTTTATTCCTGTTAATGCCTCACAGCTTCTGGCAGCCTCATGGCCAGGGCACTAACTTGTAAAGTTTCACTACCTGTAACCACACCCATCATTGTCCAGGTTAGCCATCATAAGATTAGCTAACATCATTGCTACTGATTAATCTTGTCCTCTCCTCTTTCTGAAATTGTGCTCCAAGTATATCCATTGGTTCCTGAAATGATATAAAATGATTCCCTTTCCACCTACCAACTCCTTTTCTGGATTTTACATGCTTCAGTCTCAATTTTTTATTACCCAAGCAGCTGTGGTTTCAAAATAGCACCTACACTGATTACTCCCAGGCACTGTAAGTCAACCCTCATAATGGCAGAGGTACACATCAATCTCTGATTACTGTCAGCCATTGGTAACCTTTACTTTCAACCTGCCTCTGGCACTTATTAAGAATTTCTCAAGTGATAATTTTCAAAATTAGCCATTATTTAAATAGTAAAAGAAGTTCTTTTTAAAATAGCTTAATTAAAGAAGTCAACTGTAAAAGCTGATATTTAAGGTCCTGAGGATTTTTTATGAAAGATTCCTTAGATTTTTGTTTGTATTATTGGGGGGAGTGCTTTCTTATAAATAAATCGGAAACAGTTTTCTTTTGCTTTATTTTTGGTGAGGAGATGTAGAGATTAAAATGTTTTTAAAGAAACATTATTTAAAATGTAGAATTGGACAAAAATTACTGATATTATTTAAACATTATTTACTGCAGTGACAATGGTCCGTTATTGTATATTTTATTTTTTGTATTTTATATTTTTTATGTTTTATTTATTTATTTAGCTGTTTTATTTACTCTTTAAAAACGTCTTTAAAAGTGTATCTGGGCAACCACCACATTGTTGTCCGTATCTATGAGTTTGTCTTTTGGTTTGTTTGTTTATTTGTTGCTTTCTGTTTTATATCCTACATATGAGTGAAATCATATGGTTCTTGTCTTTTTCCATCTGACTTATTTCACATAGCATAATCTTAAGATCCATTCATGTTGTTGCAAATGGCCGTATTTTATCCTTTTATGGCTGAGTAGTATTCCATTATATATATGACATCTTCTTTATCCAATCATACATCGAAGGACAGGTGGTTATCAGAGGTAAAGGGTCGGGCTGGGGGAATGATGGAGAAGTTTAGTAAAGGGGATCAAATATATGGTGACAAAAGGAAAGCAGACGTTGGGTGGTGAGCACACAACACAATGTACTGATGATGTGTTACAGAATTGTACGCCTGAAACTTTTATAGTGTTGTTAATCAATATTACCCCAACGAATTTAATATTTTAAAAGTGTATCTAGGATGAGAGCTAGTTGAGGGAGCAGTAAATTCTAATCAAGCATATTAAGTGAAATACTTGTTAATTAATAGTGAAATTGTTAACATCCTTCTCCTGAGCAGGTCCCAAGTGGTAGCCAGCATTGTATCCTCTAGGCAGGAGATTGGAAAACCCCGTTCTGGAAAAACTGATTAGACCACGAAAAGATGATGGAGACTGAAAGGGATCCCCTGACAAATTGACGACTTTCAGTGAAGTTCCCCACATGGAACTTCCAATAGCGTTTTAGTGTCTTATTCTTAAATATGAATAGAAAGGAAAAGCCGCCAGACATGGAGGAAAGCCTATCACATGAAAAGCAGAAACCAAAGCAAGCATGTAAGCCAAGAAAGGGACACAAAAGACATGGAGACAATGTAATGAGCTGAAGAAAACGTTAAAAAATATATACTACCTTTAATATCCATGGAGAAATCAAGAAAATATTGTACCTGTGAAACAAGGACAGGGAAAAAGCAGCAAATGAGGAAAAGCCCTTAGAAATTGAACCTGTATATCAGAAAATAATAATTCAACAAGGACGGAAAGGAAAATAATGACATCACACAGAAAATAGAACAAATAGACATGAAAAAATATGAGAAAAGTGAAGAAAATCAACTGATTCATTCAGAAGCTTTTTGCCTAATAAGAGTGTCATACATTAGGAAGACAGAAAAAAAAAAAACAGAGGAAGAAAAAATAATATAAGAAAACTTCCCAGAAATGAAGGACATGAGTTTTTCTAGTTTTTTCTGATGGAAAGTACCCACCTAATATAATGAGTGGTAAACCAAAATACATACACACTAAAGCCACTGCTCTCCTGATTTTTCTGCCTTCTTTACTGTTCCTTTTGTGTTTCCTTCCTGAGTATCTTTTTCCATTTCCACCCTTAATATTATTACTCTGCTTTCTACACCTGACTTTCACCTTTTCTCACTTCCCCTCCCTCCATGTAACATGATACTCAGTCCTGTGACTTTAACCACTTCTATACATCAGTAGTTCCAGGTGGGTAAATCCAGTTGTCGCTTCCTCTTGAACTCCAGACCTACCTGCTTCCTATAACTAACCCTTCCTTGCTAGTACCCAGCAGTCCTCACACATGTCTAAAAGTGAATTTACTTCCCTAACTCATCTTTTTTTGCCTTCTAATGAGCCCATCTATCTTCCTGTATTTCCTATTACATTAACTGAAAATATCTTCCCTACAATGTTATAAGTTATCAGTTTAGGAGTCTGAGGGTCTCTCTGGGCCCTGTCGTCTTCCTCATACCTCACATTTAATCAGTGTGTCCTCGCAAGCCCCAGGAGTCCTGAGATCCCAGGTAACCCTCCTCTTCCTTATTCTTATATATAAGGAACAACCAAGGTCATTGGGCATTTGAGGAGGAAATCTGTAGCATAAAAAAGGTGAACAAAAATAGTACAAAAATTTATTCTAAGAATAACTTTTTTAAAAACTCGAAATAGTAGCCTCAGATTTGAGATGATATTGCAAATATAAATAAAATCAGAATACTAGGAAAAAGGAACAGGGAACATAAGGAACTTTTAGATGTTAAAAACATGACTGGCAAAATAAAATAACTCTACAGAAGGGTTGAAAGATAAAATAGAGGTAAACTCCAAGAGTTTAGAGAGTAAAAAGATCAAAAGGAGGAAAATATGAGAATAAAAGATGTAAATGTCTAGGTCCTACATTCTGCTATCAGGAATTCCAGAAAAAGAGGGAAGAGAAAAGGAAGAGAAATAGGAAGACGCTATCAAAGAATAATAGAAATGTCCAAGAACTCAATATAATGCTATTCAAAATTAGGGCATCCTGGGTGATGAGCAGAAGGCACATAGATATAGATGATACCAATATAGATATTTAAATATAGATCATTATGAAATTTTAGAATACCAGGGATAGAAAAATTTTCAGGTCCGGAAAGCCTCTAAAACAAGTTTGCAGCCTATGAATGAACATCCTCAGCATCATCAAATGTTGGAAGAAATAAGGCAGTACCTTTAATGATCTGAGAATTATATGTCCAATGAAAATACTGACTAAGGGTTAGGATAAAATCAGCTAATTTTCAGATGTGCAAGAACTCAGAGAGCTGACCTCTATTTTAAAAATCGTCATCATGTAACTAGAAATAGCTGAAAGACATTATTCATGTTTGCTGAACATTTGCTAAACATTTTTCAAAATCCTGCAAGCCCTCTTTGCAGTCCTAGTATATGGAATAGAACATTTTCTTTAAATGTTTAACTGCCTTTGTTTCTTTGTTACCTTTTTTAATGTCAGACTCTGTTAAAGTCTAATAATCTCTCTGCTTTTCTCTACCCTTTTCTTAGAATTTCTTTTGTGCATTGTTTTAAAAACCTTATCTGTGGTTAATGATTTCATTCTTTGTATTTTTATCTTAATTTTGTGACTTTCACAACTAATTAAATAACTTTATAGTATGTAAGAATATATAAATACCCATATAAAACAAAAGTTTTACATTATTGGGGGTGGTTTTTTTTCTATAAATAAAATTTTAATTTTGCTAATATGGAAACAGCCTAAATCTTTCTTCTTCCCTCACTTCCTTCTTTCCATTGTTTTTTTTGGCAGGGGGAAGGATTAAAAATTTATGAATATACATATAATCAGAAAATTTGCCATTTTAACCATTTTAAAGTATAGATTTCAGAGGTAATGCCACTTAATATTATATTAACAATTTTGTGTAACCATCACTATTATTTTCAGAAATTTTCATTACCCCCCCAAAAATCTGTACCATTTAGCAATAACTAATTTCCCTTTCTAACCACCCCTCAATCGCCAATCCTTCTGTCTCTATGAATTTGCTAAATCTTTCTTTCTTATGCAGCACTGAGAAGTGCAGATTAGATTGATTATGTAAAATATCTCTTTACAATATATGATAATTTGCTATCATTATTTGGAGTTTCTGTCCTTGTTATCTATTGTAGCATAACAAATTATCCCCAAATTTAGTATCTTCAAATAACAACAGTTATGTATTATTCCTTATGGCTTCTGTGGGTGAGTAATTCAGCCAGGGTATTATGGACATTGCACGTCTTTGCTCCATGATGACTGGAGCCTTTGCTAGAAGACCCCAAGGCTGGGATCTGGAAACATCTGAAAGCTCATTCACTCATCTGTCTGGCATTTGATGGTGGCTGTAACCTGGGAGCCTACTGGGGTTGTCAGCTCGAACATCCACACATGGTTTCTCCATGTGGCCTGGGCTTTTCCACATTTTGATGGCGAGACTTCAAAGGAAAGTATCCCAAGACAGAGAAAGAGAGAGAGAGAGTGCAAACAGCCAGTATTATTACCTTCAACGACCTAGCCCCAGAAGCCACATAGCATCACTCTCCCTGCATTCTGTTAATTGAGACAGTTACAAAGGTCCACCCAGTTTCAACTGAGAGGAACACAGACCACGCCTCTACATGTAGGTGTGTCATTGTCACACTGTAAGAAGAACATGTGGAATGGGATAAACATCGATGCGGCCATTTTTGGAAATGCAGTCTGCTGCGGTGTGTGTTCCCCAAGGTATCCAATTCAGGCCCTAGCAGGACTTTTCTAAAATCAACTCCTTTAACTTCCCTTAACTGCTAGCTAATCAGCTGTAGAGATAGGTATCCTGCTTTCTCTAATTAAGAGGTTGAGATTTAGACATTGAAAAGAACGTTAAAAAAAAAATGAGATAATTATGTAGCTGTTGTTAGAAAAGAAAAACATATTTTTTAAAAACAAGATAATCATCATCATGTGTCCATTAAAGAAGTTGTTCTAATTAATGGCTTTAGTGCTATTTGAAAAATGCTCCCTAGTCAAAAACAAAAAACAAAAAACATTTTAATGTAAGAAACTTACTGTTTATGAACATTGTGTTTATATATAGTTCGGGCGTGAAAACATTTTTCTAAGTTCTTGATTGACCTGAAATATTTAAACACAGTTGCCTCCTTTCCCTAATGTACATCTAGAGCAGATAGTTTATCGAGTCTGTTCTAGAGCCAAGTTAACTCACCCCTCTAAAGCTTTAGTGTCCTTATCTGAAATACAGGAAGAATAATAGTACCTGCCTCACAGAGCTGGTATGAGGATTAAATGACTTAATATATGTAAAGTGCTTGGCACATCGCGAGCGCTAAAAAAAAGGCAGGCACAGGAAGTACATGGATGTGTTAATGGTGTTCTGCATCTGCCTATATATGAGGTGTTACAGCCCATTTATTTCCCAACAAGGTATTCAAAAGATAAAAGATAGGGTTAATGAAAACAGTTTGTTAAGCTTTTTCATTTAGGAAGAACATGTTAGATTGCTTCTTAATAACTCTTTGTTTTTCCTAGTTTGAAAAAGAAAAACAGCATGATATTCGATCATTCTTTTTACCAAAACCTAAGAAAAGTCAATTGGTGACCTCCTGTGATGAATCAAGGACATTCCAGGAGAAAAATACTGTGGCACCAGCAGACCCTGGGAAAATATCTACAAGAGGTATCACTGATTATGAAAACAGTTTTGAACCTGAGGCTAAAAGATTGAAGTCAGTCACCACCGATGACCACTGCAGTCTCCTACAAGAGAAACCATCCGGGCCCAGGCAAACCCAAGCTCTAGTCCCAGCAACCACCCCACCCCTTCCTGGAAAGGGTTGGCAGTGTGGCTTCTGCACCTATATCAATAACTCCATGTTACCTTATTGTGAAATATGTGAGAATCCTCAAGGCAGTGCTGGTGAGTACACAGAGGGGGCTGGCAGTGGTGTCTTCAGGTAACCTGTGCTTTTAGAGACAACTGCTATTATCAGAGGTTAATGTGACTCATCACTGACTTTAGCTTTTAAGCTAGAGTAAGCTCTTCACACAGTGAAGTGAATTTATCCCCTTGTGGAATGTGAAAGGCTCCCAGTTCTGTCAAGAATGTATATCCCCCAGCGTCTGTGACATGGTGTTAATTTGGCACAAATGGACATTTCTGATTAATGCCAGCAGGATGTGAATTCAGTGGGCAGGAATAGAAGCTCCGTTGCTATGGCAGCAAATATGCCTTATAGCCATAGACCTGCTGTTTTCTTTACTCGGTAGATAATACTTATTTTTAAAGAAATTATAGATTATTTTTGTTCAAATAATCAAATAATCCAGTGTAGCTTCTTTGCTTAGTAAAATATACACTGCGCCATGTCTCTTGCATGACAAATCATAAAAATTCCTTTATAGATCTTTTAAGGACCAATTTGGTATCTGTTTTATGAGTTTATTCTTTTCCAAAACATGCTATTTTTAAAGTAGAACTCATAAACATACTTCAGAGTAATTTTTACAGCTTAAGATGCCATTTTCTGATGGTTTTTTTGAAACAATTTTTAATACCTGTGGTCATCTTAAGAAAAAGATTATTCTTTCTCTTTCCAATTCTCCGGTTTTAGAGACCATTTTTATAGCAACTCAAAATGCCAAGTTGACAGTTTTGCAAACTGGAAGAAGTCGTGCTATTTTATCAGTTGTAATAATTATACATATCTACTTTTCCATCGTATATGAATTCTTTGGAGCATTGACATTAACAAAGACTCAGCTAAGATCTAAGCTCTGATTCTTCAGTTCCTGCCTGCCTGCCCTGCTTCCCTCTGCCTTGGTTTTGATGTGAAAGAAAATGTAATCCATAGCTGAGTCTTTCCTCTTTCACTTCTGGGTGTTCCTACCAAAACTGACAAGTCTGCCATCTGGGTGGTTATATTTGTAACATGGACACCTGTTGTCTCTCTGAACTAAACGGGAACCACAAGTTTATTTCATATACTCTCTCACACAATTTGCATTATCTCATTCAATTTCCAACTGCTATATGCAATAAAAATAATCTCATGACTATGAAATTATGTCAGTTCACATTAAGTATATAAGTTGAGCAATTTAGCAACAGAAATTATAATTTAATAGGGTTTTAAAGTTCTGATTTTCTTTGTGATACCAAGAACTGCAAAGAAATTTTCAAGCAACCTAAAGAAAATACTTTTTGTGAATATGAAACAGTCAGATAAAAGAGAAATATATATTCTAAGTAACAGTGATAGTATTATAAAGTTGTAATTATTAAATTAATATTACTGCAGTTTGGCATAGTGATTTCCAACCTTAATTTGGATGTACCCCAAAAGTTGAAAAGCAGAATGAATTCTAATTCATCTAAATTTTTAATCCAGTGCCTGCCATATAATACTTTGAGGAAACGGTAGAACCAAGAAAATTAAGGGAACAATATTAGGAAATTACAGTCCTATAAAGGAGGACTGCTAAAGGAGGCTCCAGTACATTAGATAAAATTTGGTCCAGTATACCTTGAACACTAATATTCATCAATATGTATCACTTCTCTTGTGCTTTTTTCTTACATCTATAGTTTATTCTTGACATTACACAGTTCATATGCCCAGACTTATATCTCTCACTTGAATTCAGACTGCATATTGTCTAATGGGTACCTCAAGCTTAACTCATCCAAGATAGAATTCTTGATTCACCACCAATACCTAGATCTTCTCTTTTTCTATGTTCTCGACATCGTGCTAAAAACTTAGGCATCCTTGATTCCTTTCTCTTCTCCCACACTTGATCCGTCATGTTCTACTGGTGTAATCTCCAAAATATATCTTGATTTTCGCCACTTTATCTTTATTGCTACTACCCCACGAGAAACCACCATTTTCTCTCTCCCAGACCTAAGTAGCCTCCCTCCTATTCTCCCCTGCGGCTCTTCTCTGTACAGCAGCCAACGTGATTCTTCAAAAACTTAGGTGAGTGTGTTCCTTTGCCTGAAACCATCTAATAGCTTCTAGTTACATTTAGAATCTAATCCAAGAATACAGGTCCTGGGGCCAGGCTTCCTAGATTCATGAACAACTCTCAGCTCAAATGGGACTCTTCCAAGAGCTTGGTCCTGTCCCATCCCCCTTACTCATAAAACCCTCTTTTATTCTCTTTATTTAAAAGACCTTATTTGTTTGTTTGTTCACCTCTTTATTGTCTAGATCTGCCACTTAGAATAGAATCTCCAGGAAGCAGAGACTTAGCTGTCTTGTTCCTTGCTTCTCCTCCAGCACCTAGGGTAGTTCTTGGTGTTCAGTAAGTCCCAATAAATGTTTCCAAAGAATGAGCAGACGTTGTTGAATTTTTTTCTTTTTATAAGACCTAGCTATAACTTTTTTTTAACTTTCCTTTTTAAGCTGGGCTTACAGTAAGTATAACTTATATCTAAATTTATGTGTAAATTGTTTGTTTGATTTTTATAATTCTACAAATAGATAGCCTCAACTATATCCAGGATAAAAACAAAAATGAAAAAGATGATTCTCAGAAAGACATCTCCAAAAAATTTTGGACTAGTTCTGATTGTGAAAAACAAGTCGTTGCACATTCAGAACCTGAACTGTTGGCTGAGAGTAAGGAAAAAGTATCAGAAGTCAAGAGGGAAGATGGACTCACACCCCAGCCAGGCGATGGTAAGTCTTGCTCCCATTTCCAGCAACCAAATAATAATCATATGCTTAGCACATAATACTCTTAGTGGATCTGTGATTACGATCTGGTGCTGGGTTCCCTATATTTCCATTTATTCTTAAAAAAATAACAATCATTTCTAACCACATACTTACACATCAGGTAGCTGGAAGGGGAAAGCTGTCGGCATTCAGACATCACACTCAGAGCAGAAGCAATGCGTAGCTATATGTGCTGCCCCAGGCCTTTGCCCAGCCTCATCTAAGCCGGGCCCATTCACACAGTGAAGGGATGGCTTGGACTATTTGGAAGGTTCTTTTGGACCAAATAGTGAGATTGACAGTTTATTAACAGCCACTTAGCAGATCATTAATCCTTCACACAAGTATTTCTTTAAAATATCTACAATTAATTGACATATTTTAAATTTAGGGTTTGGGGGTTTTTTTAAGAAAATGATTTTAAGAAATATAATTTCAAGACTATATGAATTAAGCAATCACTTTGTTAAGTATATAAATGTTGAATAACTATGTTGCACACCTGAGATTAGTGTAATTTTTTATATTAACTACATTTTAATTTTAAAGAAAGACTATATGAATCATGATTGCATGTGGAGCCAACCATGTAGTATTTTGGATTTATTTACCTTTTGGTTGACTCGATTCGTTGTTTAGCACTGTGATGGTTGGCAGATACCAGTCTATGCGCTGTATATCACTATCTTTATGGGCCAGCTGGCAAGAGAGTGTGAGTAATTTGGGGTTATTTTCTTTGTTACTCATTTAGTGACCATGGTAACCCACGGATTGATGTTCTTATTATAACAACCTAAAAATTGCTGGAATGGACTGTTGACGTTTTTCTCCCAAATTAGTTGCTTTTAAACAGAGAGAGAGTTTGGAGTCAGACTCAAAGCTTTAAAATAAAATGTTCATTTAAGAATTCCTGAGCTCAGGACATCCTCCTTTCTTCTTCCCTCAGCCTTCCATTTCCTTTAGTTCCTCAAGGTCTTCCCAAAGAATATCTTGGAATGGAACCTGTTTAGGTCTGTTTCTCTTAACGGCCTTTAAGGAGACAGTTTAGACTCAGGTGGAGCATACCATTTATGTCTCTAGTTTCCTGGTTCCCACTGTGACAATCCCCAAGAGCTGGTGAGGCTCTTGTCCAACAGCATATGGCTCAGTGCACTAAGCAACACACTTGGAATCAACAGCTGGCAGTTGTCATCAGCTGGGCCATGAGCCTCTTCATCTGCGACAAGGAAATACTGGCTTGTTTGTTGTAAATTGGTCCCTTGATCAAGACGTATATTAGCTTTACTTACAAATACGTTTCAAAACTCACTAGACTTTTAGAAATTCTGTTCTGCCGGGGAAATTTGCCTCATCCATTCCAGACGATGCCAGCATTTAGCCATGCACCTGTGTATCCCCTCTTCCTTTTTTTGACTTCTCAGATCTCTGAACTAAAAACTCCATACAAGCAATATGCTTCCCTTCTCACCACTAACATGGCTTTCCATACAAAACAAACAGAATGAAGACAGAGGAGGCACATTAATGTTAAAATGTTTATTCTACCAACCTATGCTTTTTTAGAATTAGAGTTGTATGTACTATACTGGAACTGTATTTTTGGAATTCTGGGGTTCCGGAAGAGTGGCTATATCTTCAAAAGACATCATCTGTACTCTAGAAACTTTAAATTATCATTCATAGAAACAATGTAAAGAGAAATGTGTTCCCCAGTATAGCCAGTAGCTACCAAGAACACCTATCAGCTAATTTGGAATTGTTCCTATAATGCTTTTTATTGAAGAATAACTTCTGATCTTTATGCATTAGTGCATCAACCGTAGTTCTTCAAAACCGAAGACACAGTGATTATGAGATGCACTTATTTTATGTACATTGAGATAGAAAAAACTCTGTCAATTAAAATATGACACAATATCTTAATGATAGCCCAGACCATGTCATACCGCCCTCTGTTGCTTTGATATTTCTTTCATTTGTTCTGAGGAATTTGGCATTTTCTCCTGCCTGCAGTTGCTTTGTTTGGCATGAAATAGGCAACCCTTTTGCACATCTCAGTATCCAAATGTTAGACAGCTTCCTCTACTTGCAGGAATCTCCTTTTCTTAGGTCCCATGAAGCATTTGGTTATTCACTTGTAAGAATATAAAAAATTTTGATTATTCCTCCATTGATACATAGTTGCTTCTTTAATGCCAATATGCTCTCCTGCTCTGTATCCAACTTTGTTTTTGTATTTTTTTTTTGTAGATGTGATTAACATTTCAATATCAAATCATACTGAAACATTTTGAAGCTATTTTAAAGGTAATTAAACTCAACACATGCAGTAACAATATTGCATGGACCTCTAGTGTAGTGTTGAAGTAACAACAGTGTTCTTGTATGACAGCTCGTGCGTGGTCACTCAGTGACAACTGTTTCACAACCACCACCTGGCCAACAATGACTGTAAAATGCCACAGTTATTGACTGTGAGACATTCCAGTTTCAGAGATGTTAATGTGTGGGGAAAAGGTACATTTTTGAACTTGTGAAATATGGGAATAATTCACAAACCAAGTTTGTAAAGCAACCAGTGTCTTGGTTAGAAAAATAAAAATACTCTGACATTGCCAAATAGAATGGCAAACGAATCATAGACTTCTAGATTTGGGAAAATACTTTAAAAGATCACTTAGGAATGATGGCAGAGGTGATGAGCACGGGCTCTAGATTACTGGGCTTAGGTCTTCTTACTAATGGTGTGGCCTCAGGCAAGTTAACGTGCCTCAGTTTCCTCCTCTGTATAACGCAGTACTTATTTCTGAAAGGTGTTAACATGTGTACTTAGACCAGTGCCTGGCACATTGTAAGTACTTGGTAAGTGTTAATTATAATTATTATTTAGACCTGTGTTGATAAAGTTATCATTCCTACAGAATATATTGGTCAGTGGAACTGAGAAGGGAATAAATGAAAAAGAGGTTATCAGAGAAGAAGCTCACCAGCTCGCTTCCTTTTGTGATTGGGAGGCACCTGCATAGCCCTTGACATAGCTGTGTTGCTGCTGTTATTCAAAACGGTGCTCATTCTGTCTCAACTTTACTCTAGCAAAAGTCTAGATTCTAGACTCCTTATTCTTGGTGGCAGGAGATTGTCCCTTATCCCTAACTTGTATCTTCTCAGCTAATTCAAATTTGTTTCTTTCTTTTTGAGTCATTAGCAAAAGTGCAAAGCAACCGGTACCTATATGAACCAACATGTCCTTGGACGGCCTACCGTGAAAGTCTTATTTCAAACCCAGACATGTGTTCTTCATCACATATGTCGATATATTTGATATAGCTATTTCATCATTCTTATCTGCATAAGATAAAAAATAAGCTATTTTAGACAGAGGCTCTCTTTTACTGTCTTTATTAGAACAGTTGAAGAGTTCAGACACTCTGCCAGTGTATGATACCTTAACATTTTGTGCAAGTAAGAATACTGACCGGATTCACCTCTATACTAAGGTAAGCATCATGTAAATTCTGTAGATTGAAACCTACAAAAGACTTCCTTTATTTATATTTCGATGGAGATAGACATTGGCATCTAGTTTCTTTTCTCCTTGAACCTACCTAATTCTCAAATTCCTATGTTGAACCAAAGAGGCAAAACAACCAAGTGGCTAAGAGCAGTGACTTTGTGGCCAGAGGGCCTCAGCTCAGATCTGTTACTAACTGTGGAATCTTGGACACATTGCTTAACTGCCTGGTGCCTCGATTTCTCAGCTGTAGAATGTAGAGAGGAGTTGTATAGGTAAAATGAGCTAATTCCTATAAACCACTTAGCATAGTCCCCAGCCATAATGAACTCTCATTAAATGTTAGCTCTCGCACTGATCACATAACAACCCAGACGTAGCATCTTTATAGAAGCCTCAGCCTGCCCATCATGTTCATCAAACTCTATAAAGATTTAATTATATTGCTCAGATTCCTACCATAACCTAGGTTAGTGGTGCTCAAACTTTTTCGACTCAGGACCTCTTCGCACTCCTAAAACTTGTTGAGGACCCCGACAAACTTTTTTTATGTGGGTCTATTCATATTTACTGTATTTGAAATTAAAATGGAAAATATTCATTAAATTATTTAAGAGTAGCCATAATGTAAATCTACAACATATTTGTATCAATAGCATATGTTAATGAACAATTATATTTTTGAAAATGAAAATAATAGTAAAAATTTACATTTTTAGCGATTAAGACTTTTATAAAATCTTAATAGAAGACATTGGGATTCTTCTATCTGCCTCTTCATGTCACTGTACAGTCAAGAATAAAAAAAGACAAATAATGTTTTACTATTATTACAGAAATACTTTTGACTTTGTGGATCCCCTAAAAGGATCTCCGGGACTATGTAAGAATCTTTAGCCTATGTAAACTAGTGTGAATATTTAAGGAAAAATTTGCTGAGATTACAAATACATTTGTTTGAGCTACAGTTTCAAAAATTTTTTGAAAAATATTTTTTATTGAATTGATTGGGGTGACATTGGTTAATAATATCAAATAAGTTTCAAGCGTACAACACTTTAACCCAAAGTTAAATTTACTTCTGCATCAAATATTTGACTGTTTTTTATCCTATCTACCTCCTATCTCCCCCTCTACAGTTTCAAATTTTTAATCTTCATAAGTATAATAAAATGATATTTGCAACTTTTTGAACTCATGGGACATCCTATTGAGAGAATGTCTTTTTTAAAACAACTTATGTTGGAGCTGCCCAAACTCAGTTACATGTTTTCTACTACACCAAGTATAGATATAGATAGTGTACCCTGTAATGATTTTCAGTTCTAACTGAAAACTAGAAGAGATTGTTAGAAGATTAGGAGGTGGCTAGGATCATGAATACAGAATCCCCAAGCAGCCTCCATAATACGTTCACAGCCTCTATCATGGGACCATAGGCAAGAGAAGGACACACCAGGAGGGAAGCCAGGCAGCCAGCAGCACTCCCCTTCAAGGCTTGGACCCCGCCCACCGTGTGGAGCCTCTACAACTGGGAGGAGCACCAAGGACCACTCTGCTCAGCTAGAGGCAGATCTATGTGTCTGAGCCACCCTCATCCCCATGGGGAAAGAGCTCCAGGCTATGCTTCTCAGACTATCACAAGAGAGCAATAGGAAACTGGTCCCCAGATGAGCTTGAACGTCAAGAAGCCAAAGTCAGACACCAGGCAGAGCACAACACAAGGATTCAGAAGCCTTTAAACACTTTAAACTTTTTACTCTGTACAGTGAAAGGTTTGTATCCTAAATTATATGATTAGTGTATATCCCCCATTAGGTGGAGATGAGAGAGAAACTGAAAACTCCCGGTAGAGGACAGAGTGTGCCCACTGCCAGGCCAATTTAGTGACAGCCTCTGTCTCTGCCATCCAGCCTGTGTAGCATGGGCCACCTCACATTCCTGACATCAGTTTCAAGTGCATTTTTATGACTGTTCTAAATACTTACATGTGCCTTTACCACAAAACATTATTCAGTTAATTTTCTCAGCCTGAGACATAAGCAGATGAAATGTTAACAGGTCTTTTTATAGCTACAGTAGAGGTGAAATCTTTCCTTTTTACCTTAGAGGAGCTGAAGTAAAATTTAGAAATAGAAATCTGAATAAAAACCCAGTTCATTGCCTGAAAGAACACCCCTTTAAAGGAAGAGCAGTTATAAATGTTTTAGCATTCTGTGTTGTATTAACAATATAACTCTAAAGAACTATTCATTTCAGTCAGAAGCCCAGGTCTAATTCGGAGTTTAGGATAACAAGTTTATATCTAAACTTTTAATCTACATGTAATTACTTTTTGTGTGTTTTTTGCCAAAGTGCCTGTAGGAGCTGTTGCGTTTTTGTTGTTGTTGTTGTTGTTGTTTGCTGAGAGAATTAGAATGTGGGTTCAGCTAGGGATGCTGCAATAGATTTTTATATGCAGAGATTCTTCTTCCCCTTTATAAAACAAATACTTCATTTTAAACCTCGTGTTTTATCTGACTACACCCCTCTGCGTGATATTTTTACCCCTAGGAGTGAATGCAGGGGAGGCATTCACGGGGCAGGGGAGAGCCTGGCCCCCCTCCTCCACTCAGCGTCCTTTCAAGGGAGATGTTGGGGTGCAGTCTTGTCTAGAATGTGCCACCTCAGTTTATCTTTGAAGAGACTGGGGATGTTATGCCATATGTAATGCTTTACTTTTAAAATAATTATGAGTGCCTACAGACAAAATGGATTAATAATGTCTTCCTAATCTATAATCAGGATGGAAACCGGATGAACTGTAATTTCATTCCTTTGGATATAAAATTAGACCTGTGGGAGGATTTACCAGCAAGCTTTCAGCTGAAACAAAATCGTTCCCTGGTAAGAAGAGTCCTGTGAATTTTTTTTCGATTGAAATGTTTTGACTAATTTTAATGACCATTTTGAGTTTAATAAAAGTAGAGTACTTTGTGGCCTGTTGCAGAATCCAGTCACTGGTCACAGTACCTATGAATTACCCCGGTGCTGAGAATGCGTGAAACCCATTTCCTTGGTGAACAATTGCACCTAGAGCTGCTGTTTCTGTGGATAGAATCATCTGCACATCATTTAACTTCTCATTCACAGGATTAGAACTGTGATAGTTGTATCTGATAGCATCACATTTTATCTCTGAAGGTTAAGTTCTAACAAAGACAAATCCTGAGAGCAGGGATAAGACCGTGCTGGGCAACTCTCACCTCACCTTCAGAAACACCAGCATGCGGCTGCAGGCCAAGTACCTGCCAGGGAGGCCTCAGTTCTGACTGAGGCCAATTTACCTTCACTGCTAAGAGGGGTCAACATGTATGGAGACTGACCCAGCATGCAGTGTACCACTTTTTACAAGAAAATAGTGATCATTTATTTTGCCCTTTGAGTGGAAATCTAACATTGCCCATGGGCCAGCTGTACCTGTCTTGAAGGAAAAGGTAGCCGTGAGTTATTTTCTTTGGCATCAGGTAATCCTGTTCTCAGGTTCCCAGAAAATAGCCAGTTACGTATAATTGACTAATAAGTAAGATCAATGGCACTCTGGTGAAAAATGTCCCGGATTTATTGATGGCCGTTTTCCTGTGATAAGTAGTTGGGTACAAAGCGATTCTTGGATGTTACACTGTCACTGTCTCGGTCTCTGTCACTGCTGCAACGCCTGCTGTCTCCAAGACCAGTTTTGCCTCAGCCACGACTTCCAACAGCCAGGCCTCCTTTGTTCTCAGTGAGCACCTTATTGCCGTTGGTCCCTATGTGTGTCGAGCACTTGTCCTGGCTGTCCTGACACGTCCGTGCTTTTAGAGCCTCTAGGTTGAAAGAGAATTCTGCAAAACTAGCCATAGATAGTTCACAGTAAAGATATGAAAGCTGCATCAAATTGAAGAAAACCTTCTATTGTGAAACTCAAAAGCTTATTTTGGAGATAGAGTAAAACATCAGTTTTCCGATGTTTTAAGTAGCCTCACTTTCAAAGGAAGATTTTCTCATTTTCTGCCAGATTTTGAGGTTTGTTCGAGAGTGGAACAGTCTAACTGCAATGAAGCAAAGAATAATCAGGAAAAGCGGGCAGTTGTTCTGCAGCCCAGTTCTTGCTTTGGAAGAGATCACAAAGCAACAAACCAAACAAAATAGTACAAAAAGGTATGAGTTGTCTTTCTCTTTTTATTTTGTATTTTATTACTTGACATGATTATTTCTATGGGAAGGGGGGTCTGAGACATTTTATGGAACAACTAATGAAATCTTGATGATTTAAGAGAAAATTATACATAAAATTACAGCTTATTTTATAACAACATAATTAGATATTTTGTGAATTTGATCAAATATGCTGGAAACGGTTAGGTTATCTGAATCTTGCTCACCATGCAACTTACCCACGAGGGGAGAGTGTAGAGTCACAGGGTAGTGTGATCTATGACCTCTCAAGCCTGGGACACTTAATAACAACAGGAAAACATTTTGCTGTTGGAACAGAACACACCCCTGGGCCCAGTCTGCCCTGTGCTCCTGGGGCATGAATCTTTGGTGTCATGCAGCAGGGTGCTGGTTCTGTTTGATACAAGTGGTGGGAGGTAAGTATTATCATGTCCCTGGTTGGAAACAAAATAAAAGGAAAAGTTAAGTGTCTCGTGTTTGTAACTTTTTTGCCTTTATCATTACAAGTCTCTTTCTAATCTCTGTATACTCACTTTCCTTTCTCGGCATCATAACATCATAACCATCATAAACCTGCGTGATCTCAGATCCCCATTCTCTGTAGACTCTTTCGTCAGCATGAAGTAGAAATTCTCAGGAAAGGTAGTCAGCTGCCCGTCTCTTACTTTGGAAGAGATCACAAAGCACCAACAGACGCATTGGCAGGAAAAGCCCTTGTAGCTTTTGATGTCTCCATGTGCCTGTAATCTCTCTTCATCCTCATGTTTCATCATTTTATGATCTCTGGCCTCTTCCATGCACAAAGGTGAAAAAAAATACATCAATGGTATGTAAAGGGATGTGGTTGATTAAATAAATTATGTTCCTATACAGTGAAAAATCTCTTTAGCTATTTCAAAATATGGCATCTGGTATATTCATGAGAGAACAAGAATCCTTGTGATAACTTATTAAAGGTAAAAATAAGTATGAAAAAGTATGGAGATACAAACATATGTAATTTCTGTTATTGACATAGAAAGTATCTAAAAGGATACCTTAGAAACTCTTACCAGAGGTTTCTCTAGGCCAACGGTTCTCAGCTGGGGATGGATTTACCCCCCAGGGTGGCAAAGTTAGGAGATATTTTAGTTTTTCATAATTAGAGGATACAGCTGGGGAATATCTAGTGGCTAGAGGCTTAGGATCCTGCTAAAACTCCTACAGTAGACAGGAGTCCACTCCTAGGCAAAGAATTACATTTTAAAATGTCAGTAGGGTCACTATTGAGAACTCTTGCTCTGGACCATAAGATTGAGGAATTTGTGGAGGTGTCATGGACTTTATACTTTATGCCAGGATGACATATTCATAAGGTGAAAAAACAAAGGAGGAACCAGAAATGAACAAATGATGTCAGGTATAAAACTAGGAAAAGATAGAGTAAGAGGTGAAAATGGCAAATTGGAAAGTGCATAACCCATCTAACGTGCTTCAAATTCAGATTTAAAAATAAAATACTGTATCAGTCAAATAAAGCCCTTTGATTAGTTGGATTTTTTCATGAGCTGCCAGTTTTTGGCTCTTGCCTAATCTCTTCTGTATTGATTGAATTTTTCTCATGAGCATGTATTACTTTACATAAAAAAATGCATTAAAAATGTGTGTATGTTTATACATACACACATACTGACACATACATAAGTGCACATACAGATAAGAAAAAGCATGATGCCTATTTTATTTTTCTCAATACTTCTTCCAGTTCTCTCCATTTTCTCATTTTTATAACAAAAGGTTTAGTGGAAGTATTGGTCATCTCTATACATGATCATAATTCCCTTCTTTACTGAATTTATTGCCACTCCAGCCATTTCTAGTCATGTCATATTGTTATTCTCCATCAGACATGGATGACCACTTAAAGAACCACCTGAGAATGATGGGTAAATCAGGTGTAAAAGCAGAAGCCATAAAATTATACAAGCCAAAGTTAGATGCCCAGTGTTTTTTATAAAATTATATGTAGATGATATGTTACAGATAAAACTTGTGTTGCTAAGCAGCGGAGCAAATAACCAGGTGTCTATTTTTAAAAGCATACTCTGGCAGCAGTTGGGAGACTAGATTGAAAGGGCGAGACTCAAAGTGGGGAGACAAGTTGCATTAGTTTTCTGTTGCCGCTGTAACAAATTATCACAAACTTAGCAGCTGAAAACAACAGAAATTTATTATCTCATGGTTTTATAAGTCAGAAATCTCAGTTGGCTCTACTGGTTTCTCTGTTCTGGGTTTTATAAGGTTGAAATCAAGATGTTGGCCAGCTGGGCTATTACTGACAGTCTGGGAAGAATTCATTTCTGCTCTCATTCAGGTTGTACACAGAATTCCATTCCTTGTGGTTGTAGGACTTGGGTGTCCTTGCGGGCTCTAGAAGCTGGGAGTCACCCTTAGCTTCTAAAGGCTTCTTTTTATTTCTAACACATGGGCCCCTACACCTCAGGCCCAGCAATCATGTGTCAAATCTTTCTCAGACTTGGACTCACTCCCCATCTTAAGGTCAGCTGATCAGTAACCTTAATTACATCTGCAAAGTCCTTTTACAGCCTTACGTAGATGAATGATTGATTGACTACCAGTGACAAGAATCTTATAGGGAAATATCTTTAAAATTCTGCAACCACACAAGGTAAAAGGATATTGTAGTAGATCTAGATGGTGGGGTGGAGGGGGTTGGATTGAGGACTTATATTAAGGCATTAGCAACGTGAATGGAGGAAAGAGCATGAAGAGAGGTGTTAAGGAGGTAGATCTAGAGGCTTGGTCATTGAGTAGAGAAAGGTAGAGAGAGGGCAAGCTCCAGGAAATTGACTTAGCAGATCAAGAAAATGAACCTGGTGTACCTGCAGAAGGGCAGTACTTTGAGGAAGCATGCTGATTCTCACCACAGAACCCCACTAGATCTCACGCAATTGGAGTAGCTATGTCTCTGATAACTGGAGTGGAGGACGGGACTGCATAGGGGCACTGATTAGAAGTCTGTATGGGGAGAGTTAGACACGGGATGCCTTTCCCACCCTCTGTCCTACCAGTTTGCTTTCTAGAGAAACTGAACCAGAGGCACCACTCTCAGTGGAGATAAAGGGAGAGTCATTACACTGGAAACTGACACTCCCAGACCCCTTTATTCACTCGGCTTCCAGAATACCAGCAGCCACAGTTGACTTCCTAGGCAGAGGATTAGAAGATTCATCTGTGAAAAAAATAGAATGGCCTCAGAATAAAGACACATAGATACTGATTTTTAGGAATTTTCCCCAAAAGCAATGGCTAAATCTCTCACCAGATTATCCTCCAATGACATCCATCAATTTTCAGGCCCCATCCAAGCTCACAGCTCGCAGTCAGCTTTTGAGTAGCTCATTTTTAAATGTGAATGGAAGGTGAGAGCACCAGCCATGGTTTCAGTTCCTAAGTTCAGTTGTCAGAGGCAGGTCAGATTCACATGGAGCCCTGCCGGGTTTAAGATGTCAACTATTTATCCTTCAGCCACAGCCGATCTTCAGAGCAGGCCAGCAACCTACAGTCCAGGGGTGTTCATTTTGGGGGGCGTGGGCCACTTTCCAAAACACAGTCCTCTCTTTCTGCAAAACTTGCCATCCTGTCCTCCCATCCCCATCCAGAAATTACTTAGTAGACAACATTCTCCTGTCCCTATTTGTCAAAACTGGGATTTACCATAATCCTTTTGAGTTGGTGTACTTAAATGCACTTCCTAGCAAACCTCAATGGAAAATTAAATATTGGAACTCATAACTGTTTTAAAAAGTTGTCGGACCCCCTATTTGGAGTTGATTGATCTGTTTCTTATGGTTTCCAAAATTCTGTGCTTAAACCTCTTGTAGGAAAGGTTATTTTTAGCTCTTAAATCTCTTGAGTAGATTTCTCAGCATCTTTTAAAGTTACTGAATTCACTTTCTAAGCCCTTAGACATTGAATAATACCTAAGGCAAGGATTAATATTCCCTTACCCCTCACAGCTAGGAAGCTTTTGAGTTCATTTAGAGTCTACTGAAATACTTCAGTGAAGTGCTTTTGTCAGGGGAGTAAAATGGGTGAAGAAATGGGGAATGGAAGAGTTTGCACATTAAAAGAGCAAGTAAAAATGATTATTGCTTTAAGGAAGACGCACAGTAGACATGCAAACATATGAAAAGACAATCACCCTTTTAACAGAAGAAATGCAAATTTAAAGCTATAATGAGATAATTATCACCATTAGCAGAGAAATTTTTACTGACCTACCATTTGCTAGTGAAAGTGCGAAGACACAGGCACTCTCGTTCATTGCTGGTTGGCCTGTGTGTTGGTACAAACTCAGAGGAGGGCAATGTGTCAAAATTTATCCAAATTTAAAGCACCCAAGACTTCTGGAAATATATATTACATCTACGTCATGTGTAGAAAATATCAAATGTAGGGATGTTTGTGACAGCATTATTTATGATAGCAGAGACTAGAACAACCAAAATGCCCATTAATCCAAGACTGGTTAGATCTATGGTTTATCCAAATAATAGAATAACATGCAACCATTAAAAATGTAGGGAAACGCTATGTGTAATACTATGTATGGAAAGATCTCTGAGATGTATATTTGGGTAAAAAGAGCAAGATGAAAATTAGTGTGTATATTATACTTCCATTCGTTTTTAAAAGTAAAAACTATAATGGGGAGTGACGAAAAAGTCCTGAAAGTCAGTTGTGGTGGTGGCTGTACAACCTTGTGAATGTACTAAAATGTGCTGAATTGTAAATTTTAAAGTGGTAAACTTAATGTTATGAGTTATATGTCAATAAAAATGCAAAGATAAAACATATAACCTATATACAGAAAAAATCAACTATTGCTAAAAAGATATATTAAAACTGGAAACGGAGGTAGCTTCAGGGGAGGTAAAAAGGATGGGAATGGATGAAAATTTATTCTTTCATCCATACTATTGCGTTACATACCTTTTGAATTTTGAATGTGCATGTATCACCTAATCAAAAAATTGATAGTTTATAAAAAGAAAGAAATCTTTCTTTTAATTATTAAATCTTTAACAACTTTAACAACGAAAAAAGCAAATTTCTTAAATTTTACCTACAATTGCACAATCCCATTGTGATTTAATTTTAATTTTATTGTCAAGCTACCAAATGAAGTACTCAAAAATAGGAAGAAATTCGTGTTTAAACTAATTTTTTAAAAACTACAGTAGGTGTAAACTATCAGAGAAACTGGGCCATGCTAATTAGAAGGAATTAATTGGATAGTTGTGTTTCACCTACTTAAATTCCCCTGTCACCTTTAATTGGAATAACTTTCCTCTTTACTTCCAGTCCCTAAACCATTGTATAGTATTGATAGTGTTGTGTAATAAGGTTCTGAATCCCACATCAAGAATGGCTTTACATTTGTAGAAGATTCCGTAAACCTCATATGGGCTGATAATAATGGAAACAACCTTGAAATTATAGAAGATGCGATTGAACCTGTTTAACTAAAAAGAGAATCACTTTACCCAAAAGGCTGATACAATAATTAAGGTGATTTGAGGAACCTTGAAGAGAAGGCCAAGAGGGAGGTAAAATGCAGTTAGACATTTTCTACTCTGCTTGGCAGGCTGTTTACTTACAGCTGTCAGTTGTGCATGTATTTATCGTTTCTTGTTTCTACACCCACTCCTTTTTTCTCCTAAGTGAAAATTGATCCAAAGGATATTGAATGACTCCTGATTTCTTAGAAAAATAAATCTTGAGAAAACTAATGTGGGAGAGATGTGTTTGCACACCTGGAGGCCAGTGTACAGAGAGAAAATTTCATTCCCTAACTTTAGTATTAGCTCAATGAATAGACTTATGCCTTGCTTTTTCTTCTCCCACTTTTGCAAGGAGCATTGTGAATGTGAAATAGAGAAACTCTTACAGGAGACAGAAGAAATCCACTTAACCATGTGATTTTTTTAGATACATAACCAAAGAAGATGTTGCTATAGCCTCGATGGACAAGGTAAAGAACGATGGGGGCCATGTCCGTCTGGTCACCAAGGAGGCCAGGCCACAGGACGTTTCTACAAAGTAAGGTGTTTTACTTACTAATAGAGCATAGTAGTACTAAGACTATTCCTTTAAATTTATGTGTTCATTTTCGTAATATGTTCATTTTTGTAATAATACTTTACCTGTGAGTGGCCACTTTATAGATTATAAGGAGCTTTCACAATATTAGTAGCTCTTCAGTCCCCCTAGTAACCCTCTGAGGCATATGATGTTCTCACTTTAGAAATTAGAGACAAGGAATGGTCCTGAGAACAGGTGGACCCAGTGACATGCCCCAGGCCACTAAGATGCTCGGAGACCTGAGGTCAAATACGAGCTCTGCCCCCCAATCTTGAGCTCTTTCTACCATGAGTTTTTCTTTTAACAAACACTTCTAATAAGCAGCCATAGAAGATGAGCCAAAGCAGTTGTGATTCCCATGCAGGATTTTTCAACGTGCTTGCGTTGTATACCTTTTCCTTTTATTCTAACAAGTTGAGCACATGTCCTATGGTGTTTAATTTCTAATTTTAATTTACTCAAAATCTGAGTTTACCTGTAGGAGACACATATTTAGCAAGTTTCTGTTCTCATTCTACCAACACTGTTAGCTACTTGGCTCTGTCACTTTATGGGTATGGCTTTATTTCCTGTAGGCCAGCAGAGCCTGGAAGATAGTGTTCATGAAAGCCTTAGAAACAGCCTCCCTGTCCTAACAAGCTGTGTGACACAACATTCAGGGACATTACTTGGGGTTTCACATTAACCTGTTCTTTCCCAGCTTTTACAAGAAGTTAGAAGAAGCATTTTCTAACTTCTCCAGATGTTCCAGAGTCCGATCGTTTAACCCGAAGATATCTAAGTGCCCAAGAGAGGCAGCATATTTATATTCAAAATAATTTTTGTAAACACCATTCTTTCTTATATTTGGCATGGAATATAGAGTGCTGACTATAGCTATTTCATTTCCACATTGAATCGTAGAATCCGTGGGTCCTATGTTTAGTGTTTATCAAAAAAGAAATTTTGAAGACCTTTATATGAAGTAATGACTCTTTAGACCAGTGTGAGTGTTCATTAGTTACCTTTTCAATGTTCTGTTCAATTCCAGAAAGTTTTTTGAAGATGGAGCCTGTGTCCCATTTCTAAATCCCTGCATAGCTCAAGCTGATCTCACTGTGAAGCCCTCTGCATCCAAAGGCTATTTGCAAGCCGTGGATAATGAAGGAAATCCACTTTGCCTTCACTGTCAGCAACCCACTTGCCAAACTAAGCAAGAGTGTAAAGCGAACGCTTGGGATTCACGGTTTTGCTCTCTAAAATGTCAGGAGGAGTTTTGGATTCGTTCTAATAACAGTTACGTGCGAGCCAAAGTATTTGAAATTGAACGTGGTGTGTGTCAGCTATGCAGTATGAATGCTCAAGAACTCTTTTTACGTCTGAGAGATGCTCCTAAAAGTCAGCGGAAGAATCTTCTGGATGTTACCTGGACTTCAAAGCTCCCTTTAGAACAGGTAAATTATAATCGTGTGACAGATAGAAGGCAGCATTGTACTGAGTGATTACATTGATTCACTTTCCTTTTTTAACTTTTTAAAGTGGGAATTGTTGATTATATATACAAAAGTGAGAGAATAGTGAACCTGTATACTCGTCAACCAACTTTAAGTTATTAACATTTTGACTTCATTTTCAATTCTTTCTTTGCTCTTGGAATTATTTTAAAGCAAATTCCAAACAGCGTTTCATTTCTTCCTTGAGTTCTTTCATTATGTATCTCACAGTCACCCCACCCTCTTTCTTTCTATCTCTGAAATTATAATCACATACCCCTATACCCAATATCACATCCAACACAATTATAATTTCTTAATTATAATAAGTCCATGTTTGGTTTCCCAGACTGTCTCAAAAATATCTTGGAGTTACTTTGTTCAAAGTAGGATTAAAATATGACCGACATACTACATCTAGTTATTATGTCTCTTATGCTCTCTTTAATCTGTATCACTCTATCCCTTTTTTTATACCATTGATTGTTGAAGAAACTAGATAATTTGCCTGTAGGATTACTCACTTTCTGGATTTGTCTGACTGTATCCTCATGGTGTTATCTGACATGTTTCTCTATACCCCTGATTTCTACAGTAATGGTGATAAAATATAGAGACTTAAATTAGATTCTGATTAAATTATTTGGAGAAGAGATCTTAACAGATAACACATGCATCTAGAAGTACCTGTGGTCTGGTTGCTCCACTTTTCATGATGTTAATATTGAATGACCAGGGACAAGCAGACAACTAACCCCCAAAATAGAGTTCATTAGAATGAGAAGGAAACATATATATTCATTAGCATAGCAGCTTGATAGAATGTTATTCCCAGGACACTGTCATCATTATTCACTTTGATTTCCAAAACTCAGCTGGATTTTTAATGTTGTGATCTAATCAGTTTTAAATTTTTAAACTAGAGCAAAATATGTAATTGTATAGTGTGCTTAATTTTTAAAAATCACTCCTGAGCCACTACCTGCCCACTAAAATATCGATAAATTGCTCCCAGTTAGCGAAATTATATATTTTAATTTACCTAGTATTGCTGAATTATGACAGAATTAATTAACAAGCATTTCTGCAAAGATGAAATAGCATGACTTTGAGAACTAGGGAAATATACTATTTCCTTAATGATATCCAGAGTTCCTGAAGTATCTTTTGGTCTAATTGGTGAGGGACATATTGTACCCATCCCAGGAGTATCAGCCAGACTCCATTTATTGTCCACTGCCTCACTGCAGAGGCTTCCAGAAGACACACAATGAAGGGATTCAAGGGCCTCTTGAAAGCAGCCTGTCCAGGAATGCAGAAGTAACACAGTATAGACCTAAAACAAAAGTGCTCAGAGGATAAGGAGCAGCACAGAGCTCAGGTTTGGGAGGACCAGTCAGAGAGGGAGTTACCCTTTCAAGAGATGAATTTAGGATAATAAAGACTTGCCCCTGGTAATTTGTCAGAGAGTCACTAAGAAGAATAAAAAACACCTTCCGGATCATAGAGCCTCTCAGGCAGAGTCTGACTATTCGAGCAAGAGAATTGGTTACAAAAAGCAGAACCAAAATGGTTTTTTTTCCTTAGGATACACAAGACTTGATGCACAAGACTCCCATTGTAGTTGCTTCTAGCAGTGTCAGTCACAGCTAGACAAAGTCTTCTGTTCCAGCTTGCTGCCACCTGGGGCTCCTCTCAGGCCGGGCACCGTTGACCAGGTCCCTTCACAGGTCTGACAGGTTTCCTTGAAACTGCATTAGAAGAACCATGGCACAGCCTCCCAAGGCTGGCAGCTGTGGAGTTGATTATAATTTCTTCCTTGTCTGAGACCAAGGAAATAAAAACAGCCTTCATACTCACCTTTGTGATATTAAAACAACTGCACTGCTGTGCTGTGAGCTGCTTTTACCACCTTAGGTAAAATGTTAAAATACAACCTGTTTTAATATAGGTCATCATTGGTTAAATATTAAGTGTATATGTATATATATAGACTGGCCTAAATCATGCCTGCTTTAAATGGACATGTTTATTCAAAATTTTGCAAGTTGTAGAGATTTGTTTTAGAAATTTTATACCAGTCCATGTAACTTGGGAGGTTTCCAGAGGAATGGCATGAAAGTTCCAGGTGATAGCTATTTATATTAAACTGTCATTGGTACAGTAACAAATGCATTGAGGTTAACAATTAAAGGTTGTTCAAGTCAGTAATATCCAGAAGTTTAAAACTTCTAATCTATTATTATTCTCTCAGTTTTGTTTCAGTGACTATATAAACTAGCTCAAAAGTGCAGAAGCAACTGATTTTTCCCAATCTGTCAGGAGTCTTGGTTATTTTATTCTTGCTTGTAATTTTTTCAAAATGGGTTAGGTAAGGGAAGCAAAACTTTTTCAGAAACACATTTTATTGCTTTCAAATTGCTAACCTGGAGGCTTTCTTCTATTCATAAAAAAAGCTATAAAAAGCCATCCTAATGTATTTTTCCCTAAGATTTTGCTGTATGAACATGACTGCACAATGCAAAACCAACTGTTCCTACGGTGTATGTTTAGAAGTGCTGATCTTGTGTTCTTGTTGCAGCTTAATGAGATGATAAGAAACCCGGGGGAAGGGCAATTCTGGCAGGTGGACCACATCAAGCCAGTGTTCAGCGGAGGAGGGCAGTGCTCCCTGGACAACCTGCAGACACTCTGCACAGTCTGTCACAGAGAGGTCAGTGAAGCTCTCAGACACATTTGACTCCATCCTGGGACATCGATTGCAAATTGCGCATACACGTGTGGAAGATTTTGCGGGTGAATCTGCATCCCTGGTCTGGGATCCGAAATGCATTTTTTTCCTTTCATCACCTAACACTTGAGTTTCCTCTTGAGGCCTGTGTAAGTTCTCAGTCACAGATGGAAGAGGAGCTGCTTCTCTTCTAATTCATTCTAGGACCAGGTCATTGTCATCACTACCTAAAAGGAGATGACTACAGCATACAATTTGCATAGTTTTGAAGAGACCCATACCACCAAACTAGAAGTTTGGTGAATTGAGGCAGTGACATATGTTTGTATTTGCAGCTAAGGATGTCCTGAAATATCTTAAGAATATTATGAAATTATTTCTAGGATCAACTCAGTTCAACATGCAAACGTTGCACTCCTGACCAAAGTATGAAACCTATTAACCTGGGCACGTTTTTGAGCAATTACCTGTTGCTTAAAATGAGAGGGAAAAAATGGCATAGTATTGTTTATCGACTATGATGAATTTTAAATAGGCAGTCCAGCAAAAAGTAGTAGGATCTACCAATTGAGATAATCTTAGAAAGAAGCATATATTCTATATGCAACTTTTTTTTCACTTATGGCACAATTTAAGCACTTCTACATTCGCATGATAAGCATTCACAATGTCAGTAAATCTCTCCTGTAGTTATCTAGCCATTCTCATCCTGATGAATGTTGAACTTGTTTACTTTTTTTTTGTTCTCATACATTATGTCACCAAGCACATAATTTTGTATACAAACTGTTTTTTGTTTTAAGTTTGTTCCTTCAGAGAGATTCTCAGATGTAAAATATCACCGAGTCAGCTGAGCCTGTACAAATTTATCTCCAAGCTGTTTTCCAAAGGACTATACTCCATTATGCTCTTCCAACTCCGCCCATAACCGAGAGAGCGCCCCCTTAACCTCACTTAGTAGGGCTGATGCGGTGGGAGAACAGCCCCCCCTCCCATGATTTTACTAATGACCCTGATGTTTTTAAAAATGCTAATCAATTATATTTACACTTTGAGATCTGTTGAGATCCTTTGCCAGTGTTTATAGTGTATGAGCATGTTTTTAGCCTTCTATTGTTATTTTAGATTCCTCAATTTCTTCACAAATGTAATTTTTACATAAATGGGATTACGTCATACAGACAGGATTTGTTGTTTTCAGTTTTAACTCTCTTTGCTTTCCCCACCCCTCCACCTGGATTACTTCAAACATACATGGACTCCAACTGGCAAAAAAGTCATCTGATTTCTCAGCTATGTAAATTAGCACATTCAAGACTTATAATAGAATTAAGATATAGCAAAAGAAAATGCTGCCCCTTCTGTAATCACTTTTTCAGATTCTCATGAAAAAATTTATTTTGGGGAATAGCAGAAGAATCCAATTCTGTTCTCCTTCATTTTGTTTTTCTGCATTGGTTTGGCTGTTGAGTTTGGAATGGCCTGTGAGCCCAGAGAATAAGCAGTGGGTGGGCCTTGCATGCACTGCAGTGTCGGAAATCCTAAGATGCCTTACAAGTTCTCACTTGGGTGAGAAGAATCATAGTCCCCAAATGAGGGATTCATGAATCTCAGTAGCAAGCCAACCCCCCAAAGCCGTGTTTTCTCCTCAGCATCTGCTCCTAAGTGAACCTAGGACCTCAGGACACTTAGCAGAGCTACTTGGGTCCTCTGCTTGTAGTTTGGTAACTCCCCTAATGGCTGAGCACTGGTCCATGCATGCAGTAATAATATAGATTTTTTCCAGACTAACTGACTATAAAGAGTTTTTCACTTCCTGTAGCCAGTACTTTTTTCCTAACGTGTGTACATATGCATATTTTTTTCAACTTTTAGAGAACTGCCAGACAAGCCAAGGAAAGAAGCCAGATGAGAAGACAATCTCTAGCATCAAAGCATGGATCTGACATCACACGATTTTTGGTAAAGAAATGAAATATAAAACATTTTGAATGGATGACAAAGGGCTTACATGTGGAAGAATTTAACACAGATTTTTTTCACATTTAATATTTTGAGTAAAAAATTTTAGAACAAAAAATCACAAATTCAACTTTTTAATAGTAAATGCTTTTAGTGTTCAGTGCCTTAAAGAACTTAATAGAAACAGATACGGTACTAAATATTTCTGTGATCTTGATTTCATGCAGACTCTCAATTATGTTTCAGTGAAGTTTTGTTAAGCTTTCATTTCCCCCTACTATACCTTAATCATGGTATTATACATAGATTATATTTGAAAAATATATTCTCAATTACCTGAAAAATGCTGCTGGATTAGAATTGGTTGGGGACTACTGTGTGTATAAATGGAACCTTGCAAAACCAACCATAAGGGAAATTTCAGAAGCAAATCATCATTATTCAAGGATACAGGGCCAAGTGTGACCAGCCTGCCTAGTATCCAAGAGGGACTTTTGTTCACTAAATGCCTCCAAAATGGACTTGGGCTACACATTTTGAGTGTTCTCTGTTTTATTTCTTAGCCAGTTGTCTTTATTGAAATGATGTTTTGAAAATCAGCTAATTGGAACTATGGTGTTTGTAGACAATTCAGGTGGTTTGGGTAAAGTAACTTTAAAATATTTAAAAATTAAAGGCATAAAATATAAAATTCCACTTAGACTTTTATTTTTAGTTTGTTTTCATGCATAAAACTAGACATACTGTCAAAGCACCCTTTGTCTACTGGTTATCATTTTCTGTTTTTAAAATCCTGTCTTAGTCCTAGTACCTCTTATAAAAGGAGTGATGATGATAAAACACTTTATATTAAAGCATGAACAGATGGAGATATATGTTAAAAAATCAAAATGTAATTGATATAAAAAAGTAAAAAAGGTGATGATCAAACAAAACCAGAGCATAATCCTATGGTATGTGAGAATCATGAAAGCGAAGAATCAGGACTGCACAAAATACAGGTCAAGGAAGGATTACATTCACAAAAGACCTATGTGTAAATACTGTATGGATGTAAACCTCATTAGTCTAAGCACTTTACACTGTTAATTAGTAGCCAATGTTTTATAACATAGAGGACTTGTTTTTAGAAAGATTAAATACTCATGAACGTTTCTTCCAGAGTTTTTATTAAATTTACATCTATTTCATTGTATGAGATCAAATAGTGTTATTTGTTTTACAAATTAGGTTGAGCTTTCTTTGGCCTTTTATCTGCTTTGCTGGTCAGGCTCTTTGCAGTTTTCTGCCTCATTGCCAGGGTAACCTAGGATTCCTCACGGTTGAGAGCTGAGAAGCCTGCACACTGCTTTTCCTCCAGCATGGAGTGTTTGCAAGTGAGACTTTGGTCTAAGTAGGTCAGGTTTGAGTGGCACTTTCTCTTTAGATCAAATTAAGGTGGTAATTCTAGAGAGAATCTTCTCAGATATAAGAACTGTATGATGATTTGAGGTGAAATGACCCATGAAGGTGGTCTCTCTTTGCCAGATTTCGAAATTCCTATCAGTTAAAAACACTGTACAAGCATACAAAAGAATAAAACACTTATAAATAAATTTAACCAAGGATGTGAAAGATCTGTACACTGAAACAAGACTTTAATGAAAGAAATTGAAGAAGACACAAATGAATAAAAAGATATTTTGTGTTCATGGATCTGAAGAATTAATATTGTTAAAATATCCATACTATCCAAGAAAATCTACAGATTTAATACAATCCTTATCAAAATTCCAATGGCATTTTTCATTGAAATAGACAAAAAAAATCTTAAAATTTCTGTGGAACCACAAAAGACCCCCAAAGAGCCAAAGCAATCTTAATAAAGAACAACAAACCTGGAGAATTCATCCTCCCTGATTTCAAAGTGTATTACAGAGCTATAGTAATCAGAACATTACGGTACCAGCATAAAAACTGACACGTAGATCAATGGAACAGAATAGCAAACCCAGAAGTAAACCCAGGCATATATATACAACTAACTTTCAACAAAGGAGCCAAGAATACACAATGGGGAAAGGATAATCTCTTCAATAAACTTGGTACTGGGAAAACTAGATAACCACATGCAAAAGAATGAACCTGGACCCCTTTTTATACCATGTACACAAATCAACTCACAACGAATTAAAGACTTGTATGTAAGACCTGAAAACATAAAACTGCTAGAAGAAAACATAGGAATAAAGCTCCTTGATGTGGGACTTGGCTATGATTTTTTTGGATCTTACACCAAAAGGAAAGGTAACAAAGGCAAAAATAAACAAGTGGGACTATATCAAAGTGAAAAGCTGCTGCACAGCAAAGGAAACCATCACCAAAATGAAAAGACAATCTACGCAATGGGGGAAGGTATTTGTAAACCACATATCCAGTGAGAGGTTAATATCAATACAGATAAGGAACTCCTACAACTCGATAGCAAAAAGGAAAAAAAAAAAAAACATTTAAAAAACGACCAAAGGACCTGAATAGACATTTTTCCAAAGAAGACATACAAATGGCTACATCACTAATCTTCAGGGAAATGCAAATCAAAACCACAATGAGACATCACTTCATACCTTTTATAGTGACTATTATCAAAAAGATGAGATAGCAAATGCTGGTGAGGATGTGGAGAAAAGGGAACTTTTATGCGCTGTTGTTGGGAATGTAAATTGGTGCAGCCAGTATGGAAAATAGTATGGTGGTTCCTCAAGAAATTAAAAATAGAACCGTGTGATCCAGCAATCCCACTTCTGGGTATATATCCAAAGGAAAACAAAGCCATTATCTCAGAGAGGTACTGTACTCCCATGCTCATTACAACATTATTCACAATACTCAAGGTATGGAAACAACCTAAGTGTCCATCGACAGGTGAATGGATAAAGAAAATGTAGTAGATGTTTACAGTGTAATGTTATTCGGCTTTATAAAAAAAGGACATTGTCATTTGTAACAACATGAACCTGAGGAGCATTATGCTAAGTGAAATAAGCCGGACAAAGAAAGATAAATTCACTTAAATATAAAATCTTTGTTTTAATGTTGAACTTACAACAACAAAGTAGAAAAGTAGTTACCAACGACTGTGAGGTAGGGGAATAAGAAGAATTCAATAGGAAGGGCACACAAACTTTCAGTTACAAGATGAATAATATCTGAGAATCTAATGTACAACATGGTGACTATAGTTGATAACGCTGTATTGTATAATTGAAATTCATTAAGAGAGTAGAAGTACATGTTCTCACCCGCCCGCCCCACCCCCACCAAAAGAAGATATACATGTGAGGTGATGAATGTGTCGATTGACTAGATGGTGGTCATTCTTTCAGTGTATCAAATCATCACATTGTACTCTTAACATTTCTTAAAATTTTGTCATTTATACCTCAGTATAACTGGGGTTGGGGGGCGGGTTGGCACTGTAAGGAACAAGCACTTGCCGCACAGGACCTTGACTGACCCAACCCTATCCCTTCCCGCCTCGTCCTGGCACTTTGTGTCCTGCTTTCCCCTGATTTTATCTACTTTACTTGTAGGGCACACTGAGGTAAAGCATTCTAGGACTGAAAATAAAAGTAGAGATCGATCTAATGGCAAAGACCTCAGAAAGTAAATACTGCAGGGACATTTAAGGGAGGCTGTTTCATCCTCACAGTCTGAGCAAGAAGCTGCCCTCTATGGGTTGCAAATGGAAAGTTCAGCAGAGGGCACATAAAGTGTCAGGGCAAGCAGCGAACTCTATGCACAGAAAGAAGTGCAGAGTGCCCCTCAGGGGAACAAACAAGAGATGGAGATAAAGTGAAAAACCAAGGGGCCCAGGCCGGTATGAAAGAGGGCCCAGTTCTGCGAAGGCTGAGAGAAGTTACAAGATGCAGTTTAGGCTTAGAAAAGAAAAGGCTCTGATCTAGGAAACAATAACTGGAAATTGATGTCTGTGGAATGAACCAGTGTCTAATTTGAGAGCTGTGGAAATATGCCTGAGCAGAGGAATGGGGTTAAGCCCGTCAGTGAGGCTGTGCCCTCACTCCAACTTGGGGAGTTCAGCTGGCTTGAGTGCTGCCTGCTGCGGGTGGTCAGTCTGGAGCAGGATGGCTCACGCACCCAAACCCTGCTGGTGTCGGGCTGTCCTTCCTTCCTGTTCACCATCGCTGAGTGACATTGATCTCCAGACACTCCAGTAACTGATAAAGTTGCTTTTAGTAGCCCCCAGAGCTTTGGAGAGCTCATCTGGAATTTCTAAAGAAACCCACTCTCAGCATTAATCACAGCCTCAGGTACATTTCTTGGGGAGTTTTCCTGTGACAAATCGATATCTTTTTATATTTTCTGAACTGTTGATGGGGAAAACAGTCTCTGCCCACATGCCTTACTAATAAATATACAGTTCCTTGAGTGAAACATTTAAAATATAGTTTCTTTGGAAATGAAACCATGAACTACTTTAAATTATATGTCTAAGAAGTCAACATTCTTGAGCTCTTCAGAGTAAAACAGAAAAGTTGTGTTTACTTAAGGGATACAGAACCATGGATGTCAAACATCAAAAATCTTGTGAAAATAATGTCTCATTTTCTTTTGCATATTATTAACCTGTCTCTCATTCCACCTTTTATTCTTTAAAACTGGAAAACTATGAGCTCCTATTCAATGACAGATTTATTTGAATATCCAATCCCCAGAAAAATGGCCCATCTTTTCCTGTCAGTTGCTCTATATTGGTAAGAGTGTTTTGCCACTCTCACTGTTTGTATTTATTACTGAGAAATGCCACTAGTATTGAAATGTGTCCTGAATTCTGACTACTGCCTCTCTACTTCAATGGCTTCTTTACTAGCTCTCTGAAATTACTCCATCTTATTAGTAGATACTAGCTTTTTTTTTTTTAAACTGGCCTATGGAACACCTTAAAAATATTGTTAATTATTCTGCACTTCCTAAAATGTTCATATTTAACAATTTCTTCGTTCTAATGCATCTGCTTTCCCTACAGAGTTCATCATTATATTACAGAAACCCCAGACATCTGTATCAGTGTGATAGCTAAGGTCTTTTTAAGAAAGATTCCGACATAGTTTTGACTTAACCTATAAAAAGAACTTTAAAAAAAAACAAAACACGCTCACAGTACCTGACTCTAACAAGTTCTCAGCACATAAAATTTACATACACAGTTTAGGTAGCTGCATACACACAACCCAATCTTGGTTGTAATGCCAGATTGCTACACTTCACCTTTAGAGCCACCTGTACAGTCCTGCAAAATGTTTTATACACTTTCCACACAATATCCCTCTTCAGAAGTATGTCTTATGCCTCAGTTTTCATCAACTGAATATTTAAAAAGACATACATGAAACGTTGCTATGCCGTTGGTCTATTGCTGTTATTTTGAAAGCTACAATAAGGAAGTTTCAGGAGGCTATTATTATTCTTTCTGCCAGCTTTGGGTTTAGTTTGTTCTTTTCTAGCTCCTTAAGGTGTTAAGTTGTTGTTGATTGATAAATTTCTTCTTTTAAAAACTTTTTAAATTTATTTTTCAATCAGACTTGACATACAATATTATATTAGTTTCAGGTATACAACATAGTGACTAGACAGTTAAATACCTTACAAGGTGATCACCGTAATAAGTCTAGTGCCCATTTGACACCATACGGTTATTACAATACCATTGACCGTATCCCCTCTGCTGTACCTTACATCTCAGTGACTATTTTTATAACTGGCAATTTGTACTCAATCCCTTTCACCTTTTTCACCCATCCACCAACCCATCCACTAAGTAGCCATTAGTTTGTTTTCTATATTTTTTAGTTTATTTGGTTTGTTCATTTACTTTGTTTCAGATTCATAGTGGCTGCACCAATTTAAAATCCCAACAAGAGTGCACGAGGGTTCCCTTTTCTCCACATCCTTGCCAACACTTCTTGTTTGTTGATTTTGGTAATAGCCATTCTGACAGGTGTAAGGTGATACCTCATTGTGGTTTTGATTTGCATTTCCCTAATGATTAGTGCCTTTGACCAACTTTTCATGTGTCTGTTGACCATCTGTATGTCCTCTTTGGAGAAATGTTTATTCAGGTCCTCTGCCCATTTTTTAATCAGATTGATTGGGCTTTTTTCGTGTTGAGCTGTGTGAGTTCTTCATATATTTTGAATATTAATCCTTTATCAGATATTTCATTTGCAAATATCATCTCCCATTCAGTTGGTTGCCTTTTTGTTTTGTCGATGGTTTCCTTTGTGGCGCAAAAGCTTTTTAGTTCAATGTAGTCCTATTTATTTTTGCTTTTGTTGTCTTTGCCCTAGGAGACATATCCAAAAAAATATTGCTAAGATCAATGTCAAATCGTTTATTGCCTATGTTTTCTTCTAGGTGTTTTATGATATAGGATCTTACATTTAAGTCTTTAATCCATTTTGAGTTTATTTTTGTATGTGGCTTAATGAAGTGGTCCAGTTTTCCCAACACCACTTATTGAAGAGACTGTCACTTCTCCACTATATATTTTTGCCTCCTTTGTAGATTAATTTACCATATCAGCGTGAGTTTATTCTGTCTTATTAATCTATGTGTCCCTTTTAGTGCCAGTACTATACTATCTTTACTATTATAGCTTTGTAGTAAAGTTTGAAATCAGGGAGCATGATACCTCCAACTTTGTTATTTCTCAAGATTGCTTTGGCTATTTGGAGTTTTTTGTGGTTCCATATAAATTTTAGGATTATTTTGGTTCCGAGAACAATGCCAATTAGTATTTTGATTGGGATTGCACTGAATCTGTAGATTGTTTTGGGTAGTGTCAAATATTTTAATGAAATTAATCCTTCCAACCATGAACACAGTATATCATTCCATTTATTTGTGTCCTTTTTAATTTCTTTCTTATAGTTTTCTGAGTACAGGTCTTTTACATTCTTAGTTAAATATTTTCCAAAGTATCTCATTCTCTTGATGCAATTGTAAAGGGAATTGTTTTCTTAATTTCTTTCTGATCATTTGTTATTACTGTATAGACTTGCAACAGATATCTTTATATTAATTTTGTATTCCGTAAATTTGCTGAATGCATTTATTCTAATAGGTTTTTTTTGGTGGAGTCTCCAAGTTTTATATGTATATTATTCTGTCATTTGCAAATAATGACAACTTTACATCTTCCTTTCCCATTTGGATGACTTTTCTTTTTTTGTCTGATTACTGTGACTAGGACTTCCAATACTATGTTTAATAAAAGTGCTAAGAGCAGCATTCATGTCTTGTTCGTGATCTTAGAGAAAAGCTTTCAGCTTTTCACCATTGAGTATGTTGTTGGCTATGGGTTTTTCATATATAGCCTTCCTTATGGTGAGGTATGTTCCCTCAATACCTTCTTTGTTAACATCCTTTTAATTATAAAAGGATATAGAATTTTGTCAAATGCTTTTTTTGTATCTATGGAGATGATCACATGATTTTTATCCTTGGTTTTGTTCACATGATATATCACAGTGATTGATTTGCAGATATTAAACCATCCTTGCATCCCTGGAATAAACCTCACTTGATCATGATGAATAATCTTTTTTTTTTTTTCCTAATATATTCTTGAGACTCTCTGAATCTATGTCCATTGTGGATATTGGCCTATAATTTTCCTTTTTCTTATAATGTCTTTGTCTTGTTTTGATATCAGGATAATGCTGGCTTCATAGAATGAGTTTGGAAGCATTCCTTCCTCTCCAATTTTTTTAGAATAGTTTGAGAAGGATAGGTATTCTTTTTTAAATATTCAGTAAAATTCACCTGTGAGGCCATCTGGTCCTTGCTTTAGTTTATTTGGAGTTTTTTGATTACTGCTTCAATTTCATTGCTAGTAATTGGTCTATTCAGATTTTCTGTTTCTTTTTGGTTCAGTCTTGGAAGGTTGTATGTTTCTAGAAATCCATCCTTTTCTTCCAGGTTGGCCAGTTTGTGGGCATATAATTGTTCATAGTATTCTTTAATAATCCTTTTTCAGTTGTAACTTCTCTTTCATTTCTGAATTTATTTGGGCTCTCTTTGTTCATGATGAGTTTGGCTAAAGTCTTGTCAATTTTGTTTATCTTTTCAAAGAACCATCTCTTAGTTTCATTGGTCTTTTCTCTTTATATATTTTTTAGTCTCCATTTATTTCTACTTTGATGTTTATTATTTCCTTCCTTCTATTTACTTTGGGTTATTTGTTCTTTTTCTAGTTTTGTTAGGTGTAAATATTATTTATGTGGGATTTTTTCTTGTTTCTTGAGGGAGGCCTGTATAGCTATTAACTTCCCTCTTAGACGTGCTTTTTCTACATTTCATAGATTTTTGAAATTTGTGTTTCTATTTCTGTCTCAAGGTAGTTTTTGATTTCCTGTTTGATTTCCTTTTTGATCTCTTGGTTGTTCAGTAGCATGTTGTTAAGCCTTCATGCGTTTGTGTTTTTTCTAGTTTTTTTTCTTGTAGTTAATTTCTAGTTTTGTACTATTGTGATCAGAAAAAGCTACTCGACATTTCAGTCTTTTTGAATTTATTGAGACTTCTGTTGTGGCCTAATATGTGGTCTGTCCAAACTGAGATATCCACATATCCACATTGAAAATGTTCTATGTGCACTTGAAAAAAAATGTGTATTCTGAAGTTTTCGGATAAAATGTTTCGTAAATATCTATTAAGTATATCTTATCTAATATGACATTTCAGGTCATTGTTTCCTTATTAATTTTGTTTGGATGACCTATCCATTAATATGATATCCATTAAGGTCCCCCACTCATCTTATAGCACCGTTAACTTCTCTCCCTTTATGTCTGTTAATATTTGCTTTATATATTTAGGTGCTCCTGCGTTGGATGCATAGATATTATATTTATGTCCTTTTCTTGGATTGACCCCTTTATTATTATATAATTCCCTTTGTTGTCTCTTTTCATAGTGTTTGTTTTAAAGTCTGTTTTGTTTGATATGAGCATTGCAAGCCCAGGTTTGTTTTCATTTCCGTTTGCATTGAATGTCTTTTTCCATTTCTTCACTTTCAGCCTGTGTGTCTTTCAGTCAGAAGTGATCCTCTTGTAGACAGCATATACATGGGTCTTGTTTTTTAATCCATTCAGACATCCCTGGGTCTTTTGATTGGAGCAGTTCGTCCATTCGCATTTAAAGTAATTAGTACTTACTGCCATTTTGTTAATTGTTTTTTTGTTGTTTTTGTATTGCTCTGTTCCTTTCACTTTTCTTGGTCTCTTCCGTGATGGTTGGTTTTCTTTAGTGTTTAGTTTGGGTTCCTCTTTATTTTTTATGTATCTTTTGTAGGTTTTTGGTTTGTGGTTACCATGAGGTTTATATATATCAACCTATATCTATAGCAGTCTATTTCAGGCTGATAGGCATTTTAGTTCAAATGCATCCTAAAAGCATGCTTTGTTTTTGACATTATGCTTTATGTCTTTTCGTTTGGTGTATCCCCTACCTACTTATTGTGATTATGGTTATGTTTGCTTTTTTCTTTTGACCTTCATACTTGTTTTGAAATGGCTCATATACTGTGTTAATTAAATATTTTTTTACCTGTAAGATTTTTATTTTTTGTATATGTTCTTATTTCTGGTTATGATCTTTTCCTTTCTGCTTAAAAAAGACCCTTTAACATTTCTTGTAAAGCTGGTTTAGTGGTGATGAACTCTTTTGTAGATGATAACCTTGCCAGGTAGAATATTCCTGGTTGTAGGTTTCTCTCTTTCAGCAATTTAAATAAATTCTGCCACTTCTCCTTTTGGCTTGTTTCTTTTCTGCTGAAAAATTAGCTGATAGCCTTGTGGGGTTTCCCTTATATGATACTTGTTTTCCTCTTGCTGCCTTCAAGATTATCATCTTTAACTTTTGCTATTTTAATTATGATATGTTTGTTGTGGGTCTCTTTGGGTTCATCTTGTGTGAAACTCTGTATGCTTCCTGGACTCTGATGTCTACTTCCACAGGTTAGGAAAGTTTTTATCTATTATTTCTTCAAATAAACTTTCTGCCCCTTTCTCCCTTCTTCTTCTGGGATTTCTATAATGTAAATGTTGGTGCACTGTATATTGTTCCAGAGGTCCCTTAGACTATCCTAGTTAAATTTTTTTTCTTCTTTTTGCTCTTTTGATTGGATGGGTTCCACTACTCTGTCTTCCAAGTCGTTAATCCATTCTTCTGTATTATCTATTCTACTATTGCTTCCTTCTAGAGTATTTTTCAATTATTGTATTCTTCAGGACTGGTTCTTTAATATAATTGCTAACTCTTTGTTGACATTTTCCCTGAGTTCCTCTGTACTACTCTGAAGTTTGATGAGCACCCTTATGACCACTTATTAAGCAAGTTACTTATCTCTGTTTGATTAGGGTCTTTTTGATGTTTTTTTTTTCTTGTTCCTTCATTTGGAATGTATTCCTGTCTTCTGATTTTGTTTGACTGTTTATATGAATTAGACAAAATAGCTATCTCTCCCAATCTTGAAAAAATGGCTTTGTGTATAAATGACCTGTGTGTAGACTGTGTGCGCCCGGTGGACTTCATAGGCCAGTTTGACGCAGGGCAGACATGTGTAGCATCTTGGGCACTGGCGGGGCAGGCTGGAGCAGGCTCTGGGCAGGGTGGCCAGGTGAACATGCAAAGACAGCAGCACCCTGTTGATTCCTCTGTCCAAGGATGGAGTGAGCTTCAGGAAGGGCAGCCTGGTGCACGTCCAAACGTGGAGGCACCCTGTTGATCCACTGTCCTGGGCCACGGCAGGCTCCAAAAGGGGGTGGCCCAGTGCACACTGTGGTGACTTGCAGGTGGGCCAGTGCACCTGGATAAAGCTCTTGCCCATCCTATCGGGGGGGGGGGGGGGCGGGGGCGGGGAATGTGAACAATGGCACTCCCCAGCACATTAGATCCTGGAGCTCTCCTGCAGATCCCAGAGAAGTCTTGCGGTTCCCCAGCCTCATCAGTACAAAGAGCTATCCAGGATATAGAGGATAAGGAACTCTTATCCAGAACTAGTGGCAGTAAATTTGTTCAACTGCTTTGGGAAATAATTTGCCATTATCCCATTAAGTTGAAGGCACAGATCCCTCACCAAGAATATGCACTGGAAAAACTGGATGAGGAATCACTCCTAGGATGTTCACAGGGCACTATAGTGAAATGTCTGGACAGCCCAAATGTTCTCAACAGAAAAACAGTTAAACTAGCTACAGCCCACCATAAAAAAACTACACAGCTGTGAAATTAATACATTTAGATTATTTATGTCAATGTGAATGATATCACAAAGTATAATCCAAGCAAGTCAGGAAGACTACATACACTGTGATTTCACTTATATGAAGGTCAAAGACATCCAAAACTTGATATTATATTCTTTAGGAACATTTTCTTATATGGTAAAAGTGTAAAGAAAAGCAAGGCACTGGTTAATGGAAAACTCAGAGTGGTTACACTTTTGCAGGGTAGAAGGGGAGTATGATCAAGGAAGGGGCTGTTGGGGCCTGTAAAAGTTTGGTAATGTCCTCTTTCTAAAACTAATTTGCAAGTCAGAGGTAATTGTTAGCATTCATTGTACTGTCTAACATACACATATTTGGAAATCTGAAATATTTTATAATGAAAATGGCATATAGTTTAGGTAAAAGAAGTTTTAGTAAATGTACTTTTGTATCAACTCTTGTTCACTTGTTCATATATAGTTACAGGGTTCAGTGGATTAAAGAAAGATGTAATGGTGCTTGCCCTTCAGGATTGTATGGTCCAGCAGATTTGAAGAGAGGTCTTACTAGCCTTAAGTAATAATTCATTAGATTAAGTAGCACAAAGGCTGTGAAGGATTGAGTAAAGGTATTAGGGGGTGTATATGGAGTGGGCATGACCAGTTGGTAAATTGGATGACTATTTTAGGAGAGGCAGGTAGGATTCCCAAACAGCAGGAATTCAAATGTATACTTTACCTATTACTCAAAATCAGCCCTGAATCTTAGGAATTCTATGGCAAATCAAAGGCAGACATCATCTCCTCGTCATGCCACTGGAACTCATACATTTCCTGCTTACCTTGTTCAGAACTACTGGTGGCGTAGAAGTTCACCAAAGCGGCATGGTGAGTGTACACGTCACTGTTCTTGTCAAGTGTCCTGGTGTTTAAGGAGCAGAACAGACTAATCCTTGGGGAAAGCTGTCTTCCCGGCTTGCTGAGGGCATCATTTTGGAGCCACGCTTATTTTATTGATTACTTTTTACTACAGCATCTTACTTTCTGCCTCCCCAAACCATCACTGATTCTGAGCAGCTGTGGGCCAGGCCCTTGCACCTAACAGGTGCGTCTCGATAGATATATTGCTAAAGAGGCTCAGAAGTTCAAGCACCTTAAAAATAAGCTATCAGGAAGCTGAAGAACAAAATACCAATTCCAATACTCAGCAAATGCAATTTATAAAATGCCTACTAAGATCTCTAATAGCTAAACAGTTCCATAGATCTGAACTGACAGGAACCAAATGAATCATCACAGTTAATGGATGTGATTTGTCTTCCCTTATTATTTTTTTGAGGTCCCAATGAGTTTTTATTTATTTTTTATTCTTTAAAATTTAATTATTTTAATTAGTTTCAAGTATACAGTACCTTGGTTGGTTATCTATATAGTTTATAAAACGATCCCCCCAATTGCTCTCTCTCCCCTTGACCCTCCACCTACCCAATGTATTATTGTTAACTGCATTCCCTATGCCGTGCTCCCCATCCCCGTGACCATCCATCAGCTACTAATTTGTACTTCTTTAACCCTTCACCCCATTCTCCCAGCCCCCCCCCCCAAACCCCCATCTCTTGTTCATCACCAAATTGTCCATTATATTTGTGAGTGAGTCTATTTTGATTAGTTTGTTCTTTTTGTTCCTTAGGTTCCACATATAAGTGAAATTATATAGTGTTTCTCTTTCTCTGATTTAAACACTTTCTAGGTCCATCAAAGCAAAATATTTTTCCATCCCCTTCCTTTTCATATGTAGGGTCTTGTTTTCTTATCCTTTCAGCCACTCTATCTTTTGGTTGGAGTACTTAATTCTTTTCCATTTAAGGTACTTATTGATAGGAAAGAAGTTGTTACCATTCTTTATTCCTGTTTAGATACATGTTTTTTCTTCTTAAAGTAGTCTCTCCAATATTTCTTATAATACTGGCTTGGTGGTGATCAATTTTTTCAGCTTATTTTTGTCTGGAAAGCTCTTTATCTGTCTCTCAACTCTAAATGATAGCTATGCTGGATGAAGTCTTGGTTGTAGATCCTGGGTCTTCATCTTGTCAAATATTTTCTGTCCTGCATAGTTTCTTTTGATAAATCAGCTGCCAGTCTAAAGGGTGTTCCCTTATACATAACTATCTGTTTTTCTCTTGCTGCTTTCTTTGTATTTATATTCTTTCTTTGTATTTAACCTTTGGCATTTTAATTATGATGTATCTTGGTGTGGGCCTCTTTGGATCCCTGATGTTTGGAATTCTCTGAGTTTCCTTGGGTTTTATGTCCGTTTCCTTCACCAGGTTAGGGAAGTTTTTCATCATTATTTCTTCAAATAGCCCTTCAACATCTTGATTTTCTTCAGTCACACCATTCAGATGAATATTTGGACCCTTAATAGTGTCCCATATTCTCCTTAAATTATTTTTAAAGTCTTGCCGTCTTATCTCTTGCTGTTCTGATTGTGTGTCCTTGGCTTTCCTCTCATCTAGATAAGGCATTTGATCCTCTTCTTTATTCACTTTGTTTATTTAATTTAATATACTTCTCATCTCAGATAATGTGTCCTTCATTCCAGACTGGTTCCCTTTTATAATTTCCATTTTCATTTTTATGTTTTATATCTCTTTATTGAAGTTCTCTACACTTTGCAAAAGTTCATTGAGCATCTTTATAACCAGCGTTTTGCACTCTGCATCTGTTGGATTGCTCGACTCCATTAATCCTGGATCTCTGTTCTGTTCTGTCATATGGTTTCTACTTCTTTGTCTTCCCATTTTGGCTGTCCTTCCTTGTCTGTTTCTATGTACTAAGCAAAGCTCCTAAATCTCCCAGTTATTAGTGTGGATTTGTGAAGTAGGTTTCTTGTGGCACAGTCCTGAGAGGGGCTCAGCTACAGGCCAAATTTAGCCCAAGCCTCTGCCCCTCTAGGGCCACCTGTTAAGATTCAGCAAGCAATCCACAGATGCTCTGCTTATAGTTGCCTCAAAAGGCCACACCAGAAACTGAGGGCAGCTGTCTCCAGTGTGAGTCTAGGCACTGCTCAGTAAGGAACTCCTGACTTGCTGAAGATACACCTGGATGTGGCTTGTGTGGGGCCACGAGTTGGGGGAGGCAGGGTTTCAGGGAATCCTCCGGGCAGAGCGACCTCTGTTATCCAGTTTGATGACATCACGGCTCTGGCAGTGCTGTATCCAGTGCACTGGGACAGGGGAGGGCTCAACAGGGGAACAATGGATAGCAAAAGCACTTCTGTACAGAGAGAATCTCTACTCGGCCCTCACTCGGACGATGTCTCCCTGTCAGTCCCTGGTGCCCCCTGTGTACAGCCTAATCGGCACTGGTGCTCAGAGTGAGCAAGTCCATTACCATGAAAATCCACTTGCAGACATGGCCCCTTTAAGAGGCATCTGCCACTGCCACTGCCACCGCCTCTGTCTCACTCAGCCGCTGGAGACCGAGCAGCCCCACGTCCTTGCCCCATCCTATATTCTGCTGTTGCAGAGTGATTTCTTAGATTTCTTCCTAGTGTATGGCTTGTTCATCTGGATCCCAGGCGATTTTTCCTTGCTGCTGCTCCTTGTTTCCATCACAACTTTGATTTGGTCGCCAGAGGGATGAACAGAGCCTCTACCATCTAAGCCATTTTTTTTCTCCCCTTGTTATTTTTATAAATGTTTTAATTAGAAAGGAGCCTATTCTAATAAACGTAAGATAAATGGTAAATATCTACTTTACAACTCAGGATATTTTCCCAGAGTCTTTCAGTTGTTCCTCTGAGAAATGAGGGAACATTTGACTCCTAGCCACTTGGACCACTCTGCTGTTCTCCACTGTTATTCATCTTAGGATGCTCAGTACTATCTGCCACTGGAATACAGTACCGTCAGAAAAAAAAGAATTCGAATAGCTTAAGAAAATAAGGTTCATTCTGCATTTGGAGAAAGCCAAGAATGGGTCAGGCAACCTTCCTTCACTTCTACTATACCAATTGGAAAGTGATCCTCTGGTTATCATGCAGAGAAAGGGACAGAGGAGGCCTGGGCCCCTCACTGTCCCATTTTCACTCACAGGCCACTGGTTTAAACGGCCTAATTGCCAGGGAAGTTCCGGTGAGCTATAACTCCTTGACTTGCTCACAGAGTGTTTTGCAAACTGTTCTATCTACCCAAGATCAGGACCCCTGATGGCAGAGTAGGACAGTTTACTCCCAGAAAATCTGAGGGAATAGCCAAAGGGGTCCACAACCAGCATCTACTTTGTTAAAAATTCATGCACATTTGTACCCTTTTCCTGCTGCATCCATGTTTGTTTCTATATGGAAGTCTTTTCCAACTACCAGGAACGAACCACCCCACCCACTGGCTCAGAGGAAGACTTACAGTGGTTTTCAGTTTCGGCACACAGGGCTGAACTGTGGAAAGCCAACGGGACACAGCAGGTTCCACATGCCGGCTGTTTCCCTTCTCTGCCTGGAGTCATCCTCTGTTTTGAGAACCCAAACTCAAATAAGTGTGCGGTTACAGACAGCAAGTTTTCTCTCCTCTCACTGATCTATTCCAAAACATTTAGAGACTCTAAATTCACCGAAGAGGGAATAGTATTACATCTGCAGGTTCCTTCTGGCAGGCATTCCTGATAAGTGGATCTTATTGCTAAGAGGTTAAAACTCCTGTCATATGGCTGAATGACCTGCTGATCATCTCTCATTATTTTAGGGAAATATTTGTTTAAAGCATTTTTCCAATGAAGATAGATGACCTTTCTAAATGTCTTGTGTAAATGAGATAAGTCTGTATAAATGTATTTAAAAAAAATAAACTTCAAAAATTATTCTCCACAACCATATACATCTTTATTGTAGAATATATATAAAAAGGTATATATAAGACCTCTCCACATGGCTTTTAGCCATAGTTCTCATCCTATGTGGGAGAAGGGAAGATACATTCAGACTCAACTATTCTAGTTCCATCAAAAAACAAATGAAAAAAAAAAAACATTTGGGATTTTATTTGGAATTGTATAGGTCATCATGGGGAGATTGGGCATCTTTGTGATACCAACTCTATATACAAGAACAATGGCATATGTCAATTTTGTGCCTTTTTTTCTTTCAGTAAAGTTTTACGATTTTCTCTTTTAAAAGTTTGCATATCTTTTGCTAAATTTAGTGCTAATAAATTTTGCTATTGTAAATTACATTTTTTAAAAAAATTAAAATATGCATAGTACACAGTTAAAAAGACATTTAATATTTATCCAGTATTTCAGTTACTATGATATGGTTTTTCAGAGTATCTAGGATGCTACTTTATCTACCCTTAAACTTTATTTTAATTGCATTGATTTTGTCATATGCAATAAAAATATCCATAGATCTCAAGTAATAACTGACAGAGAGGGTTCAAATTTGAAAATATATCTCCTAAAACAGCTCCATACCTGCTCTGACAACTTTCTTGAGAACCAACCCAACATAGCTTTTGTCATTCAAGAGAACATCAGCACACAGGGGGAGGAAAAGCTAAGTGGGTGGAGGGGAGAGAGAGGCATTCATAACTTCTATTTAAACAGATTTATTAAAAACTAGGCCTAGAAAACCAAAATGGGAAAATATAACAGTGAATCTGGATAAAGGATTTACAGGATTTTTTGTACGATTTTTGCAACTTTCTAAGTGAAATAATTTCCAACTTAAAAGTTAAATAGATGTCTTCAGGAATAACTAAAATCATGAACGTGACCATTAATTAGAGTTACTGCTGCACCTTCTAAAGCACTCTTTCCTGTTTGTGACCCTCCCAAGATGGCAATGACCACGTCACATCCCTGAACATTTCTCAGCCACAGGTTAAAAGAAAACCTAAAGAAGTTAATCTGTTGGCTGGCCAGTGGCCCACAAATTAGGCCCAACAGGCTGGATGAGAAGATGAACTGGGTTGATCAGGTGCTTCTCTGTGGAATTAGAAAAGTTAAAAACTGAACTAGTTAGCAACAGAAGCTGGTGTTGAAAGGTGATGTAGAAGGGCCGAGACACTGTCCTGGACCTTGAGCACGCTGAGTGTCCAGAGGAATCAAACTATGAACAAGAAGAGGAAGCTAGCTGGTACTGAGACAAAGTCGCCTGGAGCCAAGTCACATTCATGGTCATACACTAGGGTGAGAAGTCATGAATTTCTGCAGCTATGGTTCTCTAGAACTGACCAAATCCAAAAACCTCGAGTCTAGACTCCATGAAGTCAGGCTCTGTGATGGCTCGTTTTCATTTTGAGGCCCTCACTGCTCCCCATGAATCCTTACTTGTGAGTCTTTATTCCTCACAATCAAAAGAACCCAACTAAATCTTCTGACCAATAGTTTTCCCTGTAGAGCTGAAAACTACGTGGCTTTTCACAATTTTGTAAATACAAGCCTAAACTCATTTATAAAGTTCTGCCACGAAATTCTACATTATAATCATTTTCGAAAACTACATCCCTAACCAACTAAAAATTTGAAAACCACTCTTCCATTTAAAGCAATCCTGTCTTAGTCCACTCAGGCTGCTGTAACAAAATACCATAAACTGGGCGGTTTATCAACAACAGAAATCTATTTCTCATGGTTCTGGAGGCTGGAAGTCTGAAGTCATGGTCAGGTTCTGGTGAGGGCCCTCTTCTGAGTCGCAGACTGCTGACTCCCCCTCGTGTCCTCACGTGGTGGAACAAGCAAGAATGTTCCGTGTGGTCGCTTTTATAAGAACTCTAATACATTCATGAGGGCTTGACCCTCATGACTTAATCACCTCCCACAGGTTTCATCTCCTAATATCATCACATAGAATTTGGAGGGGGGAGGGATGCAAACATTCAGTCATTCTTCTATTAATTTTTTTTCCCTCCTCTCTAGATTTCTTTCTTTACAGGGCCAATTTTTTATACAGAACCTATATGAACACAGAGAGAGGCAAATGCTGGGGGCAGGGGAGGGGAGAAGTGTCACTCACTAGCATTCTTGCCTCCAGACATGATTCAAACCCATGTGTCAGCCAAAAGAGAAGTGACCACATGTCATGGCTTACACGTGCTGCATCCTAAGATACACAAGTGACCTGAACTGCTGACCTTCCCATGCACCTGGCCAGTTATGTGTGCTGCTCTCGCAGCCTAAATTGTGCCTCCACCTTTTCTGGCTCTTCCCATCACTAACCCTGAGAGCACGTCCGATGGTCAGAAACTTGAGTTGTCCTCTCCACAGCAGGTGGGGACTAGGAGCACACCTGCACTCATGGGCCCATGCACATTTCTTTATTGGCAGGGAGCATCTGTGTGGTAAACCTTGGAGTAGATAGATGTGTCCAGTTTTAGCTGGACATGGTTCATTTGTCACAGGATTGTATTAAACAAACTAATGTGCTGTTTCCACCTAGAAATAGCTTTCTACCACATCTGACAGGCTCCATAAGCCTTCTTTCCACCCCAGGGGCTGAGGATGTAGTCTTTAGGGTCTTTGAGTTCTCTGATCCTTTTTAAAGTGTTTTTATTTCAGTGATAATCTTAACAATGACTGTCAGCTCTTTTGGTTCATCTGAAGATTGGAGTAGGCACTTTTACACTTGAGATTACTATCCCAGTGCTAAGTGATCCATAGACAAAGGTCAGGGATTCCTTTAAGAGGCACTACACATTATTCATGTTTGAGAAACTCTGGATTACCTTATTTATCTGTGGGAAAATTATCTGCTCTAAGAGCTTATCTAATTTGGCTATTTGCAAAGGTTTCAAATGAAATCTTCAGTGATGAGGGTCACCTATATTCCAACTCTCTCACAGACCTTCTGGAATTGAATCGCTCCTTTTACGACCTGAGCAGGTCCTTCTTGGTCTTCCAGCAGCACACCGTGCCTAGAGGTGGGTCATGTTTTCCTGCATGTTAGTTGTACACCAGTTTCCAGAGAAATTTTCAACCAAGACACTCAGGGAATCCCACAAACACGCAAAGGAAACATGTCTGGCTCTCCACCCAGATGGCAAGACCCAAAACTCCTGGGCTCCATGGACAGATTTATTTTTATAGGCCTCTGGCTCTGCTGAGACGCATCCTGTTGGGACTGCGCTAACTGCACACTCCTGTTTCAGGGAAGTTGGAGTCTTCTTACACCACATGCAAACAAGCCACACAAGCCTCTGGAGGGCCGCTGGCCGAGGAGCCTTTCAAACTTATGCGAAGCGCTTTTGCTTTCCCTACAGGGGATTCAGCCTGTCACCTGACAGTGCTTAAGAGAGGTCCATTACTTGCAGTGCTCCCCACCCTCCTTCCAAACCCCCCCCCCCACCCGCCATCCTTTGAATATCCCAAACAACAGGAATGAAGCATAGCAATTAAGGAGATTCCCGGGCTCCTGAATCCACTGCTGCAAATGTAAAACCCTGTGCAGAGATGAGCCTCCCACCGCTCGGCCTGGTGGACAGGGAGGAAGGTTCCAGTCCAGCTTCCAAGGGTCATGTTCGGCTTCAGCCAAAGAGGAAAGACGGGGGCCTCTCCCGCTGTCATCCTCCCTCCATGACGTTATGCTCCAGTCCTAGAACGGTTCAGAACGTTTTGGGAAATTCACACTCTAAAAATATTCCTTTTTCATGTAGGCAAGATAACACAAGAGTGATGGTGGGTTACTAAGAATGCAGTTCCTTCATTATATAACACAGTCAAAAATAAAGAGTGTTCTGGGCCAAAAATAGGGCTGAGAAAGAGGAATGTGAATAAATAGCACAGGCAAGTCATTATTTACTCAGATTGTCAAATGGCTAAAGAACTTAAGAAAAGTTTCGATGTGTGTCTCATCGCTCATTGGTCAGGTCTGACTGGCCCCTGGAGGGAGCCAATGTCACTTTCCTGATACATGTTTAACATAAGCAAATATGTATGTAGGAGGTTGCTTAAGAAAAGGTAAGTAGTGGCAGAGCTCCTTTTTCTTATCATTAGCAAACTGATTAAGACTGAAGACTCGTGGATGATTCAAGTCATGGGTGTTTCTTCATGAAACATGAGCCCATCGTCCTGTAACAGGAAGGGTGAGGATCTCACTCGATGGAGCAGTGCTCTTGCTGGGGGGCTGCTATGGCGGCAGGTGGCTGTGCAGGAGCTGATTACGTGCCGTAAATCCCTGGGCAGGCTCCTCGGGGCAACTAGGACTCATGCTGTCTGGCTTCACAGCTTCACCAAGTCCTGCTGATGTCACATACTGAATCTCTCACCCCATTACCGCCAACGTAAGTCAGAGCCATTTCCATCTCTTGAGTTAGTGACTGTGGTTCCTAATGGGTCCATGTCTAGTCTTGCTCCTGTTTCCCTCAATAAAGTCCGAACTCTTCAACAGGAAGGTGAGGCTCTTGAACTGGCCACAGACTCATTTCACTCTCCTCTCACTCTGCTCCAGATACACCGATGCTGAGTCTGGGAGTCTTGCGATGAGCCCCTCAGCCTGGAACGCACTGACTCTGCCCAACTTCCCTCCCCCGTCCTTTGCCTCACCAAAGTCTACCCGACTTTATGTGTAACTTCCTCACTGAAGCCTGTGACTCAAGGAGGAGAAAAAGGATCAAAAGAAAATAGTTCACTTGATGAGATGGGCAATTTTGAAGTCACTCTTGTGACCAGGCAGTCATCTCTACCCACACCGCCTGGGTAGGTGTGTCCTTACCTTACAGTGGAGCCCGTCTCCAACAGCTAATCATTCATTCACTCATCCACAACTGCGCCACTTAATATAGTTAAACAACTTGTCTTTATTATACAACTAAGTGCCCTGTACCATGCCTTTCAGATATTAACTTTTGTAACCTGTTGGATACTTAACTTTGCCTCCATTTTGGCAAAGAGGTTAGGTACCAGCCCAGTGTCTGGATGGTAAGGAAGGCTGGGCTTTGAAACTGATCTCTCCGGAGCTAGGCCCCTGCTTTTATACATCAAGCTCCATGGCCCAGCACCAACTAGATGGGAATGGTTCGTGAATGACGCTTTTATGGGTTGAATTAATGATCCCTCGCCCACCCCCTTAAAAAGATATGTTGAAGTCCTAACCCCTAGTCCCTCAGAATGTGTTCTTGTTTTGAAATAGGGTCACTGCATATGTAATCAGTCCAGATGAAGTCATCCTGAAGCAGGCTGGCTGGTGTCATAAGAGACAGACACTCAGGGAACATAGTGTATAATGACAGAGGCAGAGACCTAAGTCCTGCAGCTGCAAACCAAGGAACAGCAAGGGGTGCCAACCACCATCGGCAGCTAGAAAAAGGCAAGGACACATCTTCCCCTACAGGTTTCAGACAAGAGCAGGCCCTGCCAACACCCTGATTTCCAACTTGCAGCCTCCAGAACTGTGAGACAATAAATTTCTGTTTTAAATCCCTTTGTTGTGACACTTTGTTACAAGCAGTCTTAAGAAAATAATACAGTAGCTAATTCTTTTTTTCTCTCTCCTGGGAATTACTTTTTATCCCAGGCCTGAGTACTGCAGTCAACTCACCAGCACTGAAGCAAACTAGAGCTCTTCCAGCACAAGCCAGCCCAGCCTGCACACATCTCCCTCACAAGCCATTCACTCGCCTTGTTGTAGAACAAAGATGAAGACGGACCTGCAAACTTAAATAAAAAATATATATATATATATTCTCTCTTTCATGGTTTTACATGGAAACAAAATCGAGCGTTTTTCAACCTGATAGGGAATAAATATAACTTTCTTACAGAGGCTCATACAGCGGGAAAGCAGCAAGGGGCAGGGCGCCTCTGAGCTGGCACTGCGATCTCTGCCAGCAGCTGCCCGAGGCCCCAGGCTGCCGAGTGTGGCCTCATGGAGCAGAAAGAGGATCATGTCCCCAGAGACCTAGTCAGAGACTGGGCCGTATTCCTGTCCTCTCTGAGCAGGGGCCAAGGGCCTTCATTGGTTGATAAGCTTACCCAAGAGTACTCCCTACAGTAGGTGAGGCTGTTCATTTAGGGGGTTGGGCAGGAGAGTGGGGGAAGGAGGTGGCAGATGTATCCATGACCACTTGTCAAGACATCACAAGCTGCCAGGAGAAAAACTACTGGCAAAAAAGTCATGCTACTATAAATTAGCTTTATTTTGTTATTTCAAGAATTAGCCAAGCTCCACTTCTCACAGCTAAAGAAACGCTGGCAGCAGTCCTCTGGCTTTCAGAAGCTAATATTCTGAAATGTTCTGGTTTCATGGTACCCAATGGCCAAAAATAAGAGTCCAGAACATTCAAACACAGCAGTGGGGCCCCTTTTGCCATAAGAGGCACTCATTCACTCATTCATTCATTCGTTCATTCGTTCATTGAGTGCCAAGCCCTATCCATTGCCCTGTGTGCCCAGAAAAGAGGACCAGGCAGCAGCTAAGGGCAGGGACTACGGTTACAGTTGGCTTGAATCCCACTAGACAGTGGCTTCACGCTCTTGCCCTCTTCTGTATCCCACCCACATCCCCTGCCCTCCAGTTCCTGGCAAGGAACAGCTTGCAGCAACTGAACCCTACCTGGCTTGGGGCAGAAGTGTTAAGTGCACCAACCAGTGCTGGGGGTGCCAATCTTCCCTCCAGGCAGTCACTTCTCTCTTCCTTCCCAGTATGAATTTTATTACTTCTCTAAATGCATTTACTACTCTGCATACACAGCTTTGCAACAGTCACTTCTCAGTCCTCATCTTACTTGACATCTCAATGGCATTTGACACAGTTGATCAGCTCCCACCTTCTTCAACTACTTTTTTTCTTGGTTCTAAAATAGCACAGTTCTGGTTTTCCTTAGTGGCTCCTCTGGCAGTCCTCCTCCTCTTCCTGATCTCTGGCTCCATTCCAAGATATTCTCTTCACATTGTATTCATCCCTCGGGGATCTCAAACTGTCTTATGTCTTAAGCACTATCTACATCTAAATTTCCCAATTTATAGCGCAAGTCCTAACCTTTTCCTTAAACTCCAAACTTACAGAATCACTTGGGTATTTCATAGTTATCTATTACTATGTAACATTGCCCCCAAATTTAGCAGCTTAAAATAACATCATCTCACACTTTCTGAGAGTCAGCAATCTAGGAGCAGCTTCACCGGGTAGCTAATTCTGGCTCAAGGTCCCTGAGGAGGCTGCGGTCTTCTGTGGCTCAGGAGATTCCACTTCCAAGCTGGCTCACACGGCTGTTGGCAGGAGCCCTCGATTCCTCACCATGTGGGCCTCTGAATTATCATAGTGGTATAGAAATACAAAGGTGTGGGAGGGCCCCAGAGCAAGGACATTTCATGTTGGTTCTACAAGCATCAGGCTCTTTGCAGCACATTACAAAGCACAAAGGAGAAAAAAAAAATACTGACGATATAATTGCTACTTTCCAATTAAGTACAAGTCTAGGACATGTATATAGTTTCCTAGCCTCTCCAATTCATTTGTCCTGCTATATACTTTGATCTAAAACTCACCATGTTACTCCCTTGCTTAAAACTTCAACTCACCACAGCCCTGAAGGTAAAGCCCAGACTTCTTGCTGTAGCTCATGCAGAACTTGATCTCACCTGAGTTTATGTCACCATCTTCATTTCTTGCCTCTCCTCTGGGTAACACACTCCAGCCAAATTGAAACGCTAGCTATTCTCCAAAGATACATTTTCTTTTGTTTCCGAGTTTTTGCCTACTCTGTTCTATCTGTAACACTTTTCATATCCCCTCCTGTATCAGTTAATTTTTTCCTTCATAACAAATCTCCCAAGCTTCAGCAGGTTCTTTGCACATCTCAAGGTTCTAGCAGCAAGAGAAGGCAAGACCCGATGTGCCGAGTACTTTTCAAGTCTCTGCCTATGTCATGCTTGCTACTGACTCCACTGATCAAAGACATGGCTAAGTCCACACTGAAGGGGTGGAAAAATAAATTCTACTTCATGGGAGCAGCAGTACAATTACAATAAATTAGGGGCAAACATACAGGAATGGAGAAAATTATTATAGTTTTGCTTTACGAGTAATTTACCACACTTCCCCCACCTCTTTGTCAGCTCCTACTCATCTTCTAGTCTCAATCTAGAAATCACCTCCTCTGGAAAGATTTTCCCAATCCCTAAAGCCTGAGTGAAAAACTTCTCCCGTGAAACCTTGTATTCACTATTACTGCATCTATTACTTCCTATGGCCAATGAATGGATGAATCAATGAATTTATATGATAAATGTTGGACCTCCAATTCATACAGTTGACTGTACTCTCCATTTTATGGCAATGTAATATCAGCTTTCCCTATCTGATAGGAAGGACACTGAAAAGAGGGAGTGTGTTTTGGTTTCTGTTTTATCTTCATCCCCTAGTACAGAAGCTGATTTGAAGTAGGTTTTACTTCAAAATAAAAGTAAAATGGGGTAATTTCCATTAATAAAAAAAGGTACAAGAGGGTTCTTGAGACCCCTGCAAGACCCAGCGGGCTGCAACTATTTAGGAGTATCTGAGACAACACAAAACTAACTGAAATAATTACAAAACTCTCAACAGAGGGGAGAAAAAAAGAGAAAATTAGCCAGAGAAAGCAACATTTTCCTTTTTATTAGATTCATGTCTTTTTAAAGTCCAACCTCTCTTTGTAAAATGTTTCTTTGTTATTAACTTCCTCATTAGAAAGCAGGCAAACTCTGTCCTTGAAAATGTTTTCTACTTGGTCCATCACTCAGTGCTCAGGCCTGCATTTGTGTGGTGCACCAGCAATCAAGTCCATCATCTCAGAGAAAAACACCATGAAGGCCAGGAGGTAATCAACCAGGGCCTCCCCTCCTTCTCGTACACACACACACGCACACATGTATGTGCATATATATACTTTCATATGTACACATACACACTTTTTTATATAAAAATAATATAACAGGTTTACACAGCTCTACTAATTCTTTAAAATTTCACAGCAAAGTCTATGCTCAGTATAACTATTTTTTACTTTGGATTAAAGTGGGAATTTTAGGCTTAAAAATAGATTTAAGATTACTGAACAGAAGCCGTATAACACAGATTTAATCAATTCTGATCAACAGATAACTAGAAATATGTAGTTGTTATCCTTATGCTCGGTGCTACTACACATCCCAATTACTTTCATTTTAACTAAAATACAAAAGTAAAATAGTTCACTAAAATAATTTTCTATTCATTATGTTAGCACATATACCAAATTTACTAACTGCATGATAATCTCTATGTACCCAGGCTATCTTTTTTAGCATGTGTTATCTCTACTTCATTAAATACAGTACCAAAACAGCAACCACAGAAAAAGGAATGCATGCTATACAACAAAAATAAGAGCACGACAATTTGCAGGTTGATATCTGACTTACATGGCACCTAAAACAAGAGAAACAAACCTTACAAGATAGATATCAAACTAATTTGCAGCAACATTTAATATATATTTTTATCAGAAAGAATACATTTAGGTCACAGTTACATGGAAAAACACATAAACTGTGAAATTCTAGGCTTTCTCCTAGAATATTCGAAATGCTCATTGAAAGTACAATAAAGATGGCCATCAGGTGACTGAACAAACAGCATGTCATTTAGTATTTTAAAAACACAGATTCTGGGAATAGGAGCTACCACCAAAATATCCAGAAATCTGAGTTAACAGATACTCTATTCTGGTTACTTGATACTAATAAATATAAGGAGCATTTACACACTATGAATGCAAGGCAATAGCCTAAGGGATAGTCACAGAAAAGAATAAGCGAGCATAATCTCGCCAGAGTGAGTAGAGAGAGTTCCTGCCATTTTTTGGTCCCCAACCCCACCCCGAACAAGGGCCACCTCTTTGGGGAAGAAATCTTTCAGTAACTCCAGCCCATTCCCTCTGCTCCCACCAAGACACAACACAGCTCAAGCTTGGCGTCAGCGTCTTTCAGATGCTGGTATGATGCTTGATCATTCAACTGGATAGGCCCTGCTCATGGCCTCTAGGGCTCAACCTCCCTCCCACCGAAGGGGTCAACACTGTCTCTGACGTCATAAGTGAGGTAACTCTAGAAGAATTAGAAGAAGGAGGTATCTGATGAAAAGGCACCGGCCAATCTGAAATCCTCTTTGGTGAGAACACTGTACATGCGCTGAGGCAGCGCTCGGGAGTACGGGGCGGGGCGGGGTACCGTGGTGCGCAAAATGAGTTCCCGGCCAGCAGGAGCGGGGAAGTCTGACACCGAGTTCTGCCGTCTCTCTTCTGGGGAGCCCATTCTCTTCAGTTCCTCCTCCGGTGGAGCCATGGCTGCAGCCTTGAATAGAATCAAATGCTAAATTCAAGACTGAGTCAAATGCTAAACTCAGATCATTTTGAAGGACAGATAAATAAACATGATAAACACATAGAAATGTTCTACATTATTCAGTAATGCAGTCAACTATGTTGTGATTACTCAAAAAATAAATCACAACAGAAAGTACAAGAAGCTTGAAACACTGCATGAGCAGCCAGAGATAACAAATAAATTGGTGACAGAGACAGAAGGGATAATGACTGCCAGGCAATCTGCTATGCAAAGTGAGGGCCATATTCAGACATCTGATGAAGAGGGAAAATATACTGTTTTCTATTGGTTTCTTCCAGCAATGACACAAGACCAAGTCTGATGTCTTCAGTCCAGTAAGGCGCTGCTTCTCTCCAGAGTCTAAAAAGATGGTTTCTATCCCAATTTTTGATTCTTTTTAAGGTTCATTTGCCAAATTAAAATGGGAGGATACTGTTTTTGTTTGGTGGGTGGCTAATGTGCTGCAATAGTGATAGAAACTCATTATGTAGCAATAGCCAAAAAAGAGAAGTTCACAATATTAAAGGTATCTATTTTTTCATTAAAACTGCATAAAATACATATTCAGTTAGAGCCCTCATTTTAACTGATCACTATATTTCTTTCAGAATACCACTGATTTGGGGAAAAATTGTTTTGGCAATGGAAATATGAAATTATGCTAAACATTAAGAAAAATATGCCAAATCCAGACTGCTAAAGAATGGTTAGTCTTAATGACCTTATGAAGTTAGAAGGATGGGAAGAACAAGGAACTGAGTGACAAAGGCTATTTTGTTACCTCATCAGAAGATTCAGTCAGCTTGAGGAAGGGTGAGAAAAGAAACAATGATGAAAAGTAAACAAGCAAGATGGTTTTTAAAAAGAGCTAAACAAGAGATTTCAAGATTATTTCAGAAAGCATGCACTACATTAAGGAACATGATCCTATCAAGGTATCAAGACAAACATGCACCACATACAACACACCTAGCTATCAAATTGTGCAGACATACCCACTACTCATGCATCGGATGGTTCAACAGGTGATGTAGTGTCATTTAATGGTGAAATGATTTAACAAAAAGCTAGCTCTTTTATTAGAGAATTCAGATGCTAAAAAAAAGTGCTCGTAGCTTGAAAAATAATCCAATAAATTTAAGAATAGGTGTCTCAGAGCTATTCAATTTAGCAAGACTGAAGCAAAATTCAGTGAGTGGTTTATTTGCTGAGTTCCATTTAAGTGTGTGTGTGTGTGTGCGCGCGCGTGTGTGTGCACGCGCGTGTGTGTGTCTGTGTGTGTGTGAGACTATGAAACATAATCATAATGAAGTTTATTAAATGTATAATTTTAAGAAAGTTTTAAATATGTAAAATTACTATATGCTATAAAAATTCTCAGTGAAATTTCATACTTTTAAAAGTTAAAATCTTAATTTGTAAAACTGATATACAGTGTCAGTTAATTAAGAAAAGTTACATGAATAAACTTAAATGGTTTACATTAGCCAGACATTTAAGGGCTGAGTTTAAAAATGTACCAATCAGGCACTTGTTATATGATTATAGTCTGCCAAGTCCCTAAAAACATTCACCACAAGGTTTGAAAGTTTTAAAATTACATAATGTGGGATGAATGTACAACTTCGGATTAGCTATGCAACCAATGAGGCCACTGAAAAAATGATGCACTTCTATATTTACTGATGTAGTAAGATGATTATATTAAGTGGAAAATAAGAATAAAAGTAAATTACATAATACAATCCTATTTTGTAAAATATACATATATTTGTATACACTAGATGTCAAATATCGACAGTGATCATCAGTGGATAGTGAGATTAATGTGATTGGTTTTTTAATATGATTCTTTTCTTTACAATGAGCCTTTTCTTACAGTCTGGAGGGAAAAGGCTATTTCCAATTTGGGGGAAATAATTTTGACTTATCAAAACAAGTAACATTCAGCATTAAAAATATAAATACTTTAAGATTTTAAATCCTCTTAACACACAGTATTAAAAATTGAGGAAAGAGTTTTTGCAACATGAGGAAAATTCATATTGATAACAAGGAAATGTGCTTATAAGCTTCTGGCAAGTAAGCTGGGAAAGATATTATAGGGTGTAAAAACAAACTCAGTTCTTGGTGTCATGCCAGAGACAAAAACAAAGTAAATCAAAGCAATTATCTATTGCTTTCTAGAACTCTAATTTATAACGAAGTAAAATACTTAGTTTTTAACTTGAAATGTTTAACTTTAAGGAACCATAAATAATTGCAGGTTTTAGTTCTTCCTATAAATTCACATCAATATATTTGGCTATGATTTTGAATACATTAACTAGATGTACTTCAGACTGACTTAAAAGAGATTATCAAGTTTTTATTCCATGTGAAAACCCATGAAAATTCTTCTCCTTATTTGATTCTGAGAATTACACCTTCAAAACTGGGTCATTTTAGTATCCTCACAGTGTTGGATAAGGGGCAACATGTATATTTTTATCAGAATCTTTAATATTAATGAGCCCTGACATGAGGGCATCTATGGGATGCCAGCACCTCTTAACCAGTACACAAGATCTGTATAGAAAACATCAGCACAAAGTATAAGTGGTATCATCTTCATAAAAATCCAAACTTGAATAGCTTTAGAAATGTCAAGAGGTACTATATAATTTTTAAATCTTTGCTTTCATTAATAGAGGTAATGACAAAGACAATTTTTCAAACTAGGCTTTCTTTCTGTGCTGAAGCCTAAGTTTCCACAGTCCCAAAAATCTGAAATCTTATTCTTCATTCTTATGAAATCTCTGAAGTTAGACCCCTTCACCATTATAAAAATAGTTAGATTTACTAACTTTACAAGCTAAGTTGTGAAACCATTTGCAGTACATGGAGTTTAAAATTGGTAAAACTCGATTCGAAAAGTAAACAGGTTTTGTTTTTTTTTTTTTATAGCACAGTACTGGACATGTCTAAACAAGTCCTTATAGATTCTATAACAATGGATTTCAGACCCTTCTAATTTCTGAAATTTAAGTCCTAAAATATACTTATCATTTTACTTCAACATGCAAAGTAGCAAAAGGATTTCAAAAAACTCAAAAGTCACTGTTGAGAGTCATTGTTTCTTCAGTGTTCGAACCCAATGCCCAGACTTACACTCAGCTAGAAGCTTTATAGTCGGCCATCTGTGGTAATCAAAACAACATCCTACTGAGCAGAGGTCTAGAGGAGATCATGATACAGTTAATAGGGAGTCTCACATACCCTCTGTGCATTCACAAACAGCTTGTGAATAATTCTGCCAGCATGTCCTCTTCCCGCACCGATGACTAACACTTCAGGCTGCTCTAAAAGGCAACTCACAAACCTACGAGAGGGAGGTAATGAAAGCATAGAAAGCGAGTAGTTCGGTTCACATTATGTCAATCCTTGCAGATTAATTTTGTGGACAAACCCTAAAATTGATACTGCCTAAACCTACCAAGGCTGGAGCAGAAATTTCAGAACAGGATAAATTGACAACTGGAATTAAAATCTACTCAAATGACAATCTCACTGCCTTTCAACTGTTTTTATAAAATTGGTTAAAAGCCCATCTCTATCTAAGTATAAAAAGAAACATTCAGTACAAGATCAAAAAAAATTGGGGGAAAACAAAACAAAGTGTCATTTATTCAGCAAAGCAATGATTCATATTTCTTGTTTTTGTAAACTGCCATTTTTGTGCTGGAAACACTGTACTTCCAAGTATATCACAGATAATGTGTGTGGTGGAGCTAACAGAGAGAAGGACACAGAGTCACCAAGCCTGCACCACCTGCTCACTAATTCATACTGCTATTTTAGAAATGATTAGAGCTTATTCTTCTCATTTAAAAGAAGGAATTTTCAAAAGCAAAGACGGCTGGGAGAAAATGTCACTCAACAAAAGATATAAAATTCAAACAAGAACTTGTTAAAAGCTATAGCAAATGCCTCGTCATATAATATTAATTATTTAGCATCAATAATGATATTCCTGTGGAAAGGATAATAAAAATGTTAACATTATAACAAATTCAAGCTGATGAAGTAGCTAATTTGGAAATGCTACCACTGACAAAAACATGGGCTCACACTAATAGGCTCCCCTGGTTATGGTGCTGAGTCTCAGAGGGAGAAAAAGACTGACCCAGTCATTCACCTCATCCTGGAGAGAGCATCTGGTCACTTTTGAAACATATTCACGAAGTGAGCCTTTGTTATCATAAATCTTTTCAAAAATTAAATGAATATTGAGCAGAAATCCAGTTGCAGAACACCTCAGACTGTGGTGAAGGTACAGTGAGAGCTGAAAGCAAAGCTCTGGGGCACTTCAAGTAACAAAGAGGAAACAGCTCCCCCACAGGAAACTGCAGGCACCACATTTCCCAGAGCAAACAAGGACATTGCTACAAAAAGAGACCTGGTAAAACTTGCTTCTAAAAGTGGGAGGAATGGAGACATCTAGCAAATAATCAAAAAATACAGTAGAGGTCAAATCCTATGATAATTAGGTATTTCTCTGCCTCTAGCCAATGCTTTTTACAATTATAGGAGAACTATAAATTAATCACAATATTCTACTAAATTTTTCTAAATAGAGTGGTGGCTTTCCCTACTGCTGACAAAAATGAGTTAGTCAAATTAGCAATTACCTTTCAAGATCTTCCTTTTCCTCCTCTTGTTCACATTTCTCAGTTCCAAATTTGGCTTTCAGTGAGCGGGCTCTTGCGATTATAGCTTCCACATTAGTAATTTGATGAATGATTTCCTAACAGTGGAAACATTAGAAGATAGCAAAAAAAAAGCAAAGCCATTTTAAAATGTATCTTTCAAGTAATTATTCCCAACTAAGGAGAATGCTTGGCAAGATCCTGACACGGTATCAAACTTACTTCCAATTTCTTGTCTTCTGGATTGGGGAAGTGTAAAACTTTACTGGAATGAGATATTATTTGCTTTATAATCTTCTTAACTGAAGAAATGTTCTCCAGATTTTCTATTTTTAAAAAGATCAAAGCCATCATTAAATAACTTAGGCAAAAAAACCTTTCATGTTTGGAAATAACTGATGACTAATCAAGTAAGACATTTACCTTCTTCTTTTACCTTGAGTAAGGCTGCATGAATTACACAAGGTAACAGATGCCGAGCAAGGTCTGCAGGTTTCTGTATTGCCAGATAGTGCAGCACCTGAAGAACGCACAAAGTCAGATGAATGTTCAATGCAGGTGTCAAAGAATAAAGCAGCCATTTATGCAAGTAAAAAATCCTCTGAACCACTGAACTCACTCTGTAAGAGTAGTGTTCACTAGTTACACCCCAGTGACTTCTCTTAGTACCTATCCCTATTCATCTAAGTAAGTCGTTACTACTCCTAAAGGTAAGGATAATGTTACTAAAAAGAACTAAGTTCTTCAGTTTTTAATAATGTTGAATATGCTCATGAAGTTTTTTTCCTGCTTCCATAGGTAATACATGCAAATTAGGAACAAAGAAAAAAAATAAAAACATCTGTAAATTATACCAAAAATAGAAATAGAAATTGTTAACAATGGAACATTTTCATTCCAAGATTTGTTAAGACATTGAATACACATAATATATTAAGTGAAAGAATATGAAGTATGTAAAATCTGTTTTGTAACCTGCTGAGATTTCTCACTTAACATTTCTAAACATTCCTAGGGACCTCCCCTTAGTTTGTTTGTTTAGTTGTTTTGGTTTATCATTTTTTCCAAAATGAAAATTATTTTATTTTTCTGATTATAGAAATAGAGAAGTAAATGTAACACATGGAGCCAACCTTTAAGCTCCTTATTCAACGGCAGTAAAAATAAAAGAAATATAATCTCATAAGGTGAGCCTGACTGATAATGCTCATGGATTTCAAAAATTAAAAAAGTAAATAATACATACATACATACATACATAGAGATGTGTAATGCAAAAGTTCTCTAGAAATCCTACTTCTGAAGGAACACATTACTGTGTTTATCTTCTCAGACTTATTTCTATGCCCATTTAAACACACGGCTATAGATGCATATTCAATTTCGTAACAAAAATTCATAATATACATACTGTTTTACAAATTTGTTCATTTAATGACTTATGCTTTTTATTTTTTGGCTTGGTTTTGGATGGTCTGAAGCTTTTTTTTTAATTATGAGATAACATACCACAGTATTTATACTTAAAAACACACACACACACACACACACACACACACACACAAATACTTATTTACACACCAAGAGCTTAAGAAACAGAATATCACCAGTACTTTCCACATCCCCTTGTAAGCCCCCCTGACCAAGTCTCCGTAAGTGCCCTGACCCACCCCGCAAGCATAACTACTAATCATTCTTTTGTTTTCTATACAATTTTTTTACACATATACACGTAGCCCTAAACAATGCGTTGTTTGGTCTGGTTTTAATCTTTATATAAATGTAAGTCTCTAGTTACACCCCAGTGACTTCAGCACTGTTTTTGAGATGCATGTATGTTAATAGATGCTATAGTTTATTCATTTCCACTGCTGTTAAAATGTTCCGCCATTGATGGACTCCCCAAGATATTTTGGCTATTACAAATAATACTCCTATTATATTATTGCATATGTTTCCTAGTGCATATGTAGAGGAATTTCTCAAGGGTATATACCTAAAAATAGACTATACACAAAAGAATGCTAATTTTTAATATTGAAGTCATATTCCTAGCAATTTTACAAAGTGTTTCAACAGATTTATATTCTTATCTAGAATAGTAAAGAGTTCCCATTGTCATACATCCTTGTTAACTTACTCCAAATTTTATTTTCCTTAACCTACAGGAAAATTCATAAGAACACAAAATATGTATATACAATTGTAACCATGTAAAAACTTCACTTCTTTAAAATTATTTTTCTTTTCTTTTACCTTGATTCAAATTGGCCTTGTCTAGTCTAACAGCACCATGACCCACTTGTTTCTTTTCTTTCCTTATCTTTCTACCTTTCGCATATTGCACATCCACACAGTCATTACGCCTTTAGGTCAAACAGTTTTAGGAACAAAGCCTCAGGTCTGTTGAGGACAGAAACAGTTAAGGTCAAACTACAGATAACACCTTGACCTCAGTTGTGTTTCAGCTGCACATCCATCAAGATGGAATAACCTTACTGGCCACATCCCCTTGAAACCAAAAAGAATGAGACCATGACTGACATCAGGATCTGATGCGATAATCAACTGCCTCCTACCCCAGCCTCGACCAATCAGTAGAGCCCACAACCCCAACTCCTTAGCTACCATGACTAATGATCTTTCCCCTCTATAACCTATCCCCTACAGGCCATTGAGGAGCCAGGTATTTTGAGTACTCCCAGGTTTTTGAGCACTCTCTGGGCTTGGTGTCATTTCCTTAAATAAAACTTTCTTTGCTGCAAACTCCTGCTTATGTCTCAATTGGCTTTGATATGCACAGGCAGATGAACTTCTATTTTGGTAACACCCTTTGCCTAGATTCATTTATTGTTAACCTTTTTAACTCATCTGTTTTATCACAAGCCTCTCCTCCTCTGTATGTGCATACTATCTGTTAAAAAATAAAATTCAACCAATAAATTTGAAGATCTTATTTGCTTTAAGCTACTCGTAATTCTGGCAGCATTCCACCTAGCAACTAGAAAAATCACTCTGAAGGGCTGTACAAATGGAAAGTTTTTATAGGAAAAAGGGTGGGGCAAGGGAGCAATTAACAAAAGAAAAGATTACTTGAGGGCTCGGATATCTTTCCCTGGGGGTGGAGGATAGAAGGGCTTTTTATCTTGCAGATTGTCTCTTCTTTCTGTGGGGGGATGTAGAGGACTCAGCTGACTGATTACCTTACTGGTAGTTGGCTAAAAATTCCAGACTGGTTAAGGTTATGTTTCTCAGAGAAGTTGAAACTACAATTAGCAGGCATTAAATCTAAATTTGGCTTTTAGCATGAGTGACGCCATTTTGGGCCTGTGGTTTTTTTTAACACATACACACATCCATTTTTTTTGTTAAATAATTTGAGAGCGAGTTACATACATTATCATGTCTCTTTATCTTCAAATACCTCAGTGTGTATTTCCTAAAATTAATAATGTTTTCTCATGTAATCAAAACTATTTTGATTATTTAAATTAAACTGATCAAATACTTTTCATCTAATCTACTATCCATATCACGATTTTGTCAAATGACCGAACGTCTTTTATATCTTTTTCCTTCACCATACAGCACCCAGTTAAAGATCATGCATTGCCTTTAGCTGTCATACTTCTTTAATGAAATTGAAATCATTTTCCAAGTCTCTTTCATAACACTGACATTTGGAGTACTGTCCTCCCAGCTTTCTGATTAACTCAATTCCATACTTTGCTGATATTGCTTTAGTTTTTAAAAATTGAGAAATACTTTAAATACCATAAAATCTGCCACTTTAAAATGGTTTACAGTGGTTTTTAGCATATTTACAAGGTTCTGCAACCATCACCATGGTCTAATTCCAGAACATTTTCATTACTCCAGAAAGAAATCCAGTACCCAAGAGAAGCCATTCCCCAGTTTCTCCCAATTCCTGATCCCTCCCGGCAACTACTAAATGAACTCTCTGTTTCCATGGCTTTGCTTATTCTGGATATTTTATATAAATGGAATTTTACAATATGTGGTCTTCTGTTTCTGGCTTCTTTCACTTAGTATGTTTTCGAGGTACACCCATGTTGTAGCCTGTATCAGAACTTCATTCATTTTTATGGCCGAATAATATTCCATTGTATGTATATACCCATGGTTTGTTTATCCATTCATTAGCTGACATACATTTGGGTTAGTTCCCCTTTTTAGCTATTATGAATAATTCCGTCAATATTTGTGTAATCAATTTCCTGTTTTACCTAATGTCCTTTTCCTATTCCAGAATCCCATTCAGGATATCACATTACATTTAGCAGTTATGTTTCTAGACTATCCTTAATGTGAGTTTCTCAAAATTTCCTTGCTTTTATTGACCTTGACAGTTTTCAGGAATTCTAGTTAGGCATTTTGTTAAAAGTCCCTCAATTAAAATTTATTTGATGCTTTCCTCACAATTAAACTGGTGTTATATTTTGGGGAAGAAGACCAGAGAGGTAAAGCACTATTTTCATCACATCGCATCAAGAGTACATACTATCAATGTGACTTATCCCTGTTTTTAAGCTTGCTCACCTGGGCAATGTAGTGTTTGTCAGGTTTTTGCACGATAAAGTTAGTCCTTTTCCTCACTTTGCACATCATACACTTTAGTAGGAAGTCAAAATGCACAGCTCACAGTTATGGCATCGGGAGTTATGCTCTACTTTCTTGGAGGCAAAGTAGATCTGGAGTTCTTCTGCATGGGAGATTTGTCTCCTCTCCAGTTTATTCAATCATTTGTATATCACTACAGACTCAAAGATGTTAATTTTATACTTTGAGTTATAATCCAATACTACTTTGTCACTCAAATTATTCCAGTGTTAGCCATCTGGAAATCTTTCAGTTGGTTCCTGAGTCCTTTTAACATACTCCAACAACTTTTTTTTTTAAGCTCTTTTTAAAATAGAATATTTCTCATTTGGGGTTTATCTAATGTTTCCTCATAATTATATGCAGGTTATGCACTTTGACCAAATAATACGTAAGTGATTTTGGATCCTTCAGAGTACCACATCTTAATGTAGACAATCTCCTTCTGCCCCTTATTGATGATATTTTAATTTTGATCATCCTATTTCTCCACTGTATTGTTATTATTTATATCCTTGCAATTCAGAAGTAATCTGTAGAGACACCTTAAGCCATCCAAAATGATGTTCTTCACCCACATTTCTACCTAGACGTGATATCTACAATATTCTTGCCTGACTCAACCTCAACTATGAATATAATTATAAAATGAAGAGTTTCCAACTCCAATATAGCCTCCATATTTATTAGTCACCTTTATGTTGAAATGCCCTCCTTTCTCCTCCATTTTTTAAAATTTATTTAAATTAGTTTCAAGTATATAGTAGATTGGTTAGACACCTATATAATTCATAAAATGATCCCTCTAACTGCTCCCTCCCTCCCCTGGCCTTCCACCTAGCTATCATATTAATACCAACTGCATTCCTCTGCCATGCTTCCCATCCCCATGACCAACTATCAACTACTAATTTGTACCTCTTTAACCATTCACCCCATTCTCATATCCCCCCAACTCCCTCCCCTCCATCCATCACTAAATTGCCCACTATATTTGTGTTTTTGATTAGTTTGTTCTTTTTGTTCCTTAGAGTCCACAAATAAGTGAAATCATATGGTATTTATCTTTCTCCAACTTATCTCACTCAGCATAACCTCTAGGTCCATCCATGCAAATGATAGGATTTCATATTTTTAATGACTAATATTCCATATTATATATGAACCATAATTTATCAAACCATCTGTTGATGGGCATTTAGGTTGTTTCCATATCTTGACTATTGTAAACTGTGCTGCCATGAATACTGGAGTGCATAGATCTTTACGAATTATTGTTTTGGTATTCTTTGGATAAATACCCAGAACTGCAATTGCTGGGTCAATCCCCCATTTCTTTATCTACAAATTATCAATGGAGACCTAAGGATTCTGATTTTTTCCTAATGGTTTATAATTCATCACCTTCCTTAATTATTTGGTACTCAAATTGTCCAGATTCGGCCACTAAGAGTCCCCTCATGCTAGCTCCTTATGAAATGCCCCTTTTTTAAAAAAAAAAAAAACACTTCCTTATTTTCTGGTAACACATGATGTTCCACACTCATCTTATACCTTCCCTCTTGCAATCCTGAAATCGGCCATTTCTCTGAGGAAAGCATGGTTCCTTTTAGTAAGAAATATTCTAAAAATCAAGATACACATTGTGCTCATTGCTACTGGGGTGTCACTGCTTCTAGATCCCTTCAGAAGAGAACAAGGAAATATATCCCTGTATATATGCATACGTACATACCCACATACCTATTCACATTTTCAAAACCTATGAGTGCACATTCCAATCCACTGCTATCGAGTCTTCCTTGCCCACCTCAATTCCATGTTTGCATCTCACTTCCACAGTGAGAATTCTGGCTTCCAACTAACACCAACACATTTAAGTACTCTTTTGCTCGAGCAATAATCCATTTAAAAGTTCCAGAACTGCTTACCCATATCACTACACAAAACAAACCTGGAAAATAAAGTTTAGGATTTATTTGCACTGTTTTCCCACCTCCCAACACACACAGTCAAAAATATCTTATATGCCCATAAATTACTTGGATTAGATTTTCCCTCCCCTCCCCAATCTGAGTATCAACTACCTCCCCTCCACTGAATATCAAGCTTTTTGAATTGTTGCCAATCTGATGTTGTGAGAAATGGTTCTCTCGGTAATTTCCAATTTTCATTTCTCTTATTATGAATGAAGTTGAAGATCTTTTGATAGGTTTAAAGGTAATTATCCTTTTTTTAGTGAGTTGTCTACTCATATTCTTGCTCATTTTTCTATAGCAATTTGACTCTTTATCTGTAATACATATATTTCCCCCAGGTTACAAATATTTCTCCCAGCTTATCATTTGTCTTTTGACTTTTTCTTTTGCCATATAAAAGTTTTCATCTTTTTTGCCTGGAGGTCCTGAGAATTTTATTTTAAAAAATATTTAAAGTCTAGTAGTTCTACAGTCATGTATTTTGAAGTTCATTATTCCTGGTCAATTTTCCTATCTTCCATTTCTACCACTTTCTCTCGAACCCCTTTTACTCTTTTATCCCATTTTCATTCTCTTGGCTATTTTGCTGCTTTTCCTTGATGCCTGTTATTAAATTTACAATGAATCTATTTCCCTTTGGGTCCCTTGTAATTTAGTCTTTATTTTTGATAAAGTTATCTTTTTCTTCTACTTCTATCCTGAGTTAAACCAGCTGTGGTTTCGTTGTCCTTGTGTGGTTTTTGGGTCAATTTTTGCTATTGGTTTTAGTATTTGTGATTAAACATAATTTTTCCTATCTCCCATGCTTAATTTAGAATATCTGATTCAGATGGAATGTTATGTTAATCTTCTTCTGCTTCATGGTTGATTTTCTGTGAAATGTTTTTCTTATCTGAACTGATTCAGTTGCATTTTCTGTTTTTTATAGTAGTTTTGTATGGATATGGTCTGCATTTTAGTATTCCTAATCATGTCACAGTTTGAAATATCCTCTTCTGCACAGTTTCTTTAATGTACAGCAGAAGATGAGGGAAGTTAATAAGTCTTGTTTCTCTTTCATTTCTGCAGGATTTTTAATTTTCTCCTTATTTCCTTCTTTCCCATCACTGCTTTAAAAGGGGCATTAGTCCTTCTCTATAGATCCAGTTCCTCCCAAGCAGTGTCTGAGTGTCCACTTTTAGTCCTGCTTACGTTTAAGTCCGTACCCTGTAGCCTGTGCTGTGAACTACCATGTCTACTTGTGTTGAGTATTTTCACACATGATGCTGTGCTCCATCTAAGTCTTCTGCATCTCTCAGCTCTTCTTGAAACACTCTGTCCCCATTCTCTACATCCACAGGCATTTAGCAATAGGAATTCCACTGGAATTTAGCTTATTTCTCTACTTACAGTTAATTTGAAGGTCACTGCAATCTCTAGCCTTTCGTAATGCTGAAGGCATGATTTACTTATTAATTTCATGGGGCGTTTTGCAGGGGGGGAGGCAATTTGATATCAGGTAGCTGCCTATAGAACTCCAAATATTTTTTAATAATTACAAAACAGTCCACTAAATGATCATATCATAACTTATTGAACCAAGCCTTATTTTTGGTAATTTCAGTTTGTACCTACTTTTTCACTAAAAAACTTTGTTAAACATCATTCTTGTATGTTAATCTTTATGTATTTCTCATTATTTCTTTAATAAAGAAATAATGGTAGTAGAACTTGGTAGTAGAACTCTTAGGTCAAAGGACATGACAATTTTTAAGGACATGACAATTTTTAAGGCTTTGACACATGCTGTGAAACAGAACTATGGTAAGCATGTGACATAAAATACACGTCTTATTTTTTTGGCCTATTCACAACCAGTTCTAATCTTAAATGTGAATAGTAGATATATAAATGGCTCATTATATGCTTTGCTTCTCAAGTGTGTCCAAAGCTCTCATGTCTATGATAGTGACTTTTTTAGATGCTAGAACAATTATTAGCACTTTTATATTAGATACCCAAACTTCAGTTACCTTTTCTGCTTCCCGGGTATCATCGAAGAGTCTCCTCTGCCTTCGCGCAGGAATTGGTTTGGCTGTTTCCCAGGCTTCTACCCACATGTTGCTTGGAATCTTCATTCGGGCACTCAGTTCTCCTTTCAGAACCACATTGCCCTTTTCATCAATCACTTCCTCTTCAATATAATCCCGAGGTGAATACCACCGCACAAAGTCTTCCAGAAAACAGCCTGGATTAGCTGCCTAAAACAAGGCAAAAAATTCAGCAGAATCAAATAAAAGTCAACAGTTACTGATAAACCTACATGAAAAATCGCTTTCCCTTTCACAAAAACCCTATCTACTCTTTATATAATCTAATACGTGACATGAGTTTGGGTTGCCTTTAAAATAAATCAGGTGTTAAGTACCCAAAGCATTTTCTTTTTGCTGTCTCCATTTTACAAAAAAAGAAAATATTTTTATTTGATGAATTTGGAAAATTAATTCTCTTAAACAGATTGTTACATATAGTAAGTTTAAAATTATAGTATAACTACTCAATACTTAAAAAGGTATCAAGTCAGTGAAAGTCAAGTAAATTAATAATACACATCATGACCAGAATAATAATACAACAATGGAAAAGTTCTGCTCTTTTCTCCCTCAATAAATCAATACTGGGACTGCAATAAACATCTGCTAACCTCAAAAATGTTCTATTTAGCCATCAAATTCTTGTGCTTTATGTAACAAATTACCATCACATAAATTGTTTTTGTGCTGTTAAGAAACTGGAATTCAAACTATTGTTTTTCAAGCTTCTGAAACCTAACTAATTAAAGTTTTATTTAGTAGATAATTCTATAGAATTAACAATGGTGCAGGCCAAAAACCTTTAAGTAATTCTACATTCAAGCCTGGAAAAAAATAGAGGCTTTGCAGTGTTAGTGGTAAGGCACAGAGTTCTTTTTTGCAAGTGTCTAGTAATAATACATCAGTGGAGTATTAAGAATGACCATGTATATTATCTCCTTAATACTCAAAGGATATGTGTACATACATTAAACACATGCCTTTTGGGTTATATTCTCTACCATAATGTATTCTTCCTGCTATGAGTATTATATTTAATTGCCTACAATAGTAAGCGATGTAAGCATTAACAAAGAAATGCTAAGCAGAAGGTAATTTTCTTTATTTTTAAATTAAATTAACTTCAGACTTAAATGAAAATCAACATGATGAGAATGGTTAGACTTAAATGTGAAAAGGAAAACTGCCAATACTTCCTGGTAGCAAAAGTGGCTACCAGATTAACTATCCCCATCAATTTTAAAAAAACCCTGAGGGGATGAGGAATTAGAGGGGGGCCCTTAACCGATAGTCAGCAACAGAAACTTCCAGGAGCTATTGGCATCGTTGCAACAAAAAACTGTTGTGAACTACAAAGGGTCAACATTATGCATGACTCAGGACTCATGCACAAAGATCTGGATATTAACCAGGCAGCACCACACACACATGAGAACATCTTAGCAAACCAGAGTGAAAGGCCTTGAATGAAGAGAGAGAACTTAAAGAAAATAGTACTGAACTCTTGTACTACAGAACGTATTAAAGACAGACATTTCGCACCAGAATTCTTCCTTCTGGATGTCCTCACAGCACCAAGCTAACCATACAACTACCAGGAGAGGGTCGAGATTCACTTCAGCTATGGCTTATCTTTGTTCTACTAGAGATTAGACCCCGTCCTTCTGGAATTATAAAGTGTAGGTGCCTCAGGTACATATCAGCATTTGTCCAAAGCTCCCTAAACCAAGTCATCCTATACAAAAAAGAGAAAGGCAACCATATCTATTTTAAAGTGACTACCTACCTATGTCCTTGAATATATTATCTGATTCCTACAGATGGGCAGATGTGTAAGATGGCTTCTTGAAATATAGTCTATTTTCTGATTAAAGCAATGTTATAAGACATTTATAGGTGTCTAGCTTAGTCTAATATAGTCTAATGAACCATAGTTTTGCTGTCACACAGTGTTAAAGAAATTACATAGAACCTTATCATCAGGAGCCAATATGTTTCTATGGGGAAAAGCTTTTACAGTTCCAAGTTGGAATTTCTTTCTGTACATGTCTTTGCAAGGACACTGTAGTAGGACAGGGACAGGTGAATATGAAGGCAGCTAGAGGTCAGGTTAAAAACAGTGGCTGCAGAGGCCGGTATTTCTTACCATGTACACATACCCTAAGCCAATTCTCTACCTTTTTAACACATGACCTCAGAGCCAACTGGCTTCTCTTTATCCACTGTACCAACTTTTGTTTTAAAACAGCACATCCCTCTTTCTTGTTTCACAGCAGAACAGAACTCACAGATTTTATGTATCTTTTTAGTCTCTAAGAAAACATGCAGCTCTTAAGAGGTTTACTAAAGATTTTTTTTCTTCTAGCAAAGATGGGGGAATAAGCAGGGGAAAAAAGGCTCCCTTTTATTGTCACAAATCTAACAGGGAAGATGAAAGTGGAATAGGTTTTCATGGAGTATTTATGTTGAAAAAATCAAACGCAGACTGGCCTACATAGCACAAAAGCAGGACTGAATAGGGGCTATGGAACAGGGAGATGGGGGCCATCATAGGCCATCACACTGAGGAGGAAAAGCCTGGGCCTGGGAGACCGTCCAGAGTATCAGCAGTAGGAAAGGGAAGTCCTGTGGCCTGCAAGACTACCCACTTGATTTTTTAGGAATAGATATACATAGACTTGCCTCTACTTTCAAGAATAAGTAATTATTTAAAACAAACAAAGAAACCTTTCTTCATCCCTAAGTTAGTAAGCTAATAAGCCAAATGCCACCATTCTTTGAATCCTCTATGTCCTAGGCCCATATTAAGCCTAAAACAGTCTTCTCTAAGTATCAAATGTCTACTCATCCTATATGGTGACTCATCTGAGAAACTTTCCATGACCCACTCAGTAGAGTCGGTCATCTTTTTTGATCTTGCCTTCATAAGATAACTCATCATATAATAATTATTTACCTATCTCCTCCCACAACCTCAATAGACTATAACTGAGGATAAATATTCTATTTCTTACTTGCCTAATCTCACTGCAAGTCACAAAGCAGGAAATCACTGAATGAAGGAAACTATGTTAAATCCTAAGGGTTTCCTAAAAGTCTTGCATTAAATTGGTTAAACATACACAAAGGAAGAAAACATCCCAAAGCCAATGCATATATAAAAACTATTCAATTCTCAACTTTCAACTATTGTTCAAAGATTGTTCTTTCTTTCTTTTTTTAAATTTAAGAAGCAACTTTGACTATAACCTTTAGGGGATGGATGTGGGGTGCTATAACTAATGAAATAAAAACATCTAATAAAAAAGACATTCAGGTCTTCATACTGCCTTATTGAGTGACTTTCACAGCTTCATCCTAGAGTAGCTCAAAATAGAATCCCGAGCTCTGATAGTGTGACCCACCTTAAAAGACTCCATATCTGAGAGTAGACAGGCACTCTGCATGCGTGCTCTGAGGTGAGCCCCTTCTGCTGATGTACCTAATTTAGCTAGAACCTCTGACTGCTCTTCTAGCAGATCTTCTGTCATAGGTGCTGGCTCCTGTGAAGTACAAAAGGACAAAGCTCATCAACAGCCTTTTTTTACACAAAGCAGAACTATAAAAATAGAATAAAGACAATTATTTCAGCACCAGCGGTCACAAGATATGTACTTGGAAGAATTCAGAAAAATTCACGAGCCTTTTGTAAGCTACATTAAAAAGTAACAGGTTAATAAGAATAAATATGACTATCAGCACCCAACGCAGAACAGTAAGCTTATCGTGTTTCCCTTGATGAAGCTTGATAGCTAAAAGACAGGAATATGGGTACACTGAACATTTTCCTGTCTATTAATGATACAGAAATAGAATCCTAATGATATTTTATGAATGTTACCACTAGTTGCAATTAGATTTTTTTAAACTAATAGGAGAAAATTGATGTATATTAAAATAAAATTAAAGGCAAATGAAGTGAACCCCAACTAAATGCTCTCAAGTAACTAAGTTTAATGTCAGAGAAGTTGCTTTCAGTTTAGGTTCAAAAGACATTCTAATTACTAATTCCTACAAAAAGTTGTTGGTTTTTTGGGGAATCAGAGACATTATACATTTCAGTGGTAACCCTAAATTAAAAAGTAGCTAAGGCATCTACGGCCATGCCACCCTGAATGTGCCCAATCTCGTCTGATCTTGGAAGCTAAGCAGGGTCTGACTTGGTTAGTACTTGGATGGGAGACCACCTAGGAATATCAGGTGCTGTAGGCGCTAAAGATAGCTAGATAGATAGCTAGATAGCTAGATAGCTAGATAGCTAGATAGCTAGATAGCTAGATAGCTAGATAGATTAGATAGATAGATAGATAGATAGATAGATAGATAGTAGCTAAGGCCAATCTAAAGGAAGATACAACTGTAGAATCAGTAAGAGTGACAAAAAAAATTTGGAAACGTTCAAAGAGATTTAAGAAAGTTCTCCAAGAACTGATTCCATTAGATTTTATATTTGAAATATGAAGAGCTTAACAATCCAGTGACTAATCAAAACAAAGCAAAGCTTGCCCGCTTTGTGGTTAAAGGCAGAGAAACTTTAACTTTTCTAATCCTAGATAATAGAATTAGACCTAGAAGAAGTAAGTGTTTAGAGTATCTTGTCAATAAATATTGATTTCAGGAGCTTACTATAAAGCAGGATTTCTTAGCCTCAGTACTACTGACATTTTTAGACTAGATAATTCTTTTTCATGGGGCCTTGTCCTATGCATTGTAGGGTGTTTGGCATTATCTCCGGCCTCTACCTACTAGATGCCAGTAGTACCACTCCACCTCATGACAATCAAAACTGGTTCCAGACATTGCTAAATAGCCCTGGGGGACAAAATCGCTCCCCAGCTGAGAACTACCACCTTAAAGATAAATAATTTTCACAACTGACTGTAAGAAATAAAGAAGAAACATGGTAAAGCTATGGCATTCAAAACACAGCAACAAGCAAAAGAAAACTTTTTCTTTGTATCACCTTAATTTTTTAAACGAATAAACCTAATGTACTTTCAAACATTGAAGAGAATATAGTATATAAGCCTTCATGGACAACAATCTGACAATCAATACATGGCACGCATTTATGATTATGCTTTCTGACCCAAAAAGTCTACTTCTAGAAAAATTACTGCAGCATTTTTAATAACTGTGAAAATTTGGAAAGAATTTGAATGTAATAACAGGGGAATGTTTGATACAGGAAAAATGGGAGGGAACTGCACTAAGTGATTATCTCTTAATTACAGAATTATGAGTTTTCATTTTCTTTTCTCTATGATGAACATGCATCATTTTTAAAGTCTCGCATTGATCCTCGGGGTTGAAAAATAATTGGTAAGGCAATATGACAGTATGGTTAAGAATCTGAGCTCTAGAATCAACATAACTGTGTCTGAATCTCAGCTCTATGACTTTGGACAATCACTCAAGCACTCTGTGATTCACTGTAAAGAATAAATCCTGGCACATGCTCAATAAATGCTATCAATAAAAGACAAAATATTTAGGTTGTTATAAGCTATATACTCTACTTTCTCTATCATATCAAAATGCCTCAGTCAAATTCAAAAATTATATGAGTCTCTGATGAAGCAGTACACTCAAGAGCAGAGGCCTTCATTCTTTCTATTCAGGAAGAACTAGTTTTCATTGTCCTATACGCCTGAAATCACAGCATGGGAAAGAAGGAAGATGTTAAAAGGATACTGACTACTTCTCCCACCTAGAAATTTCAGGACAACTTTGTGTGAAGAACATGATCGAGAGAAATATAAGCAACAAGTAGTATGAGGACCATACATTTTCATGTATACGACTTCCGAATATGCCCAAATCTTTCTCATAAACATGACCTCATGTGATCACTGAGAGGTGGTCAGGGCACTTTACAAGTGCTGAAATTGAGGTGTGGTTAGTGTCTTGCCCAAGATCATGAAGTGGCAAAATTACCAGTGGCACACTTAAGAGAGAAATCAGGACACCAGTCTGAAGCTGACTTTGAAAATTACTAGTTTTGTTCTAATCCACTAGCTAAGGACTTCTAACAAATTCTTCACAGGTATCTCTCCTCGCCCTGGAACTAAACTATTAGGTAAAATCTTTAAGCTTGAAATTACATTGGTCTTAACTGGGATAATTCTGAATACCATTTTATAAGCACATATATACTTATAATTCAAATAAGATTAACTTTAAAGAAAGTAAAATTTTCCCTGATTTACCTAAAGGTAAGATACAAAAATTTCATAATATAGGATGCATGTTGAGAGAAAAACAACTTTAAATTATTTTAGATTTACATTATAAATTCAAATGTGGAAACTGAAGCATCTGAAATAAATGAGGAGGGCATAGCCCTTTGAAGAAAAATAAAGTTTGAGCTTCCGGAATAACTTTCTTGAACTCTTCATTAATCCAATCAAATCAAGACAATCTGCAACTAAATCCTTAAAAATTAGGGAGTAGTTAGTAATATGATGTGATTCAATCCTAAACAACTAAGAGTACTACGAACCATTACTGGCTTTACTAAACAAATACTGGTTTACTAAACAAATAGGTAAGGTTTTAAAACTAGAGATATAACAAGATAGAAATACTTTCATTTTATTCTTCATGTCAATCATTCATGACAATTTAACTTTTTTTTAACAGCTTTTTTGAACTATAATCAACACACAAAAATTTAAAGAGTACATGTGCTAAGTACGCACCCATGGAACAATCACCACAATCAGGGTGCTGAATATATCCATCGCCCCAACAGTTTCCTTATGCCCATTTTTGGAACATTCATCAAAAAGTGAATTGAAAAATGATCTGTGATATATCCAGGCAACAGAACATTATTAAGCAGTAAAACTGAATGAACTATTATTGTAACATACAACAATGCATGAATCTCAAAATAATTATGCTGAAAAAATTACCACACCAAAAAAAACATACTGTAGTTATATAAAATTTACATGAATTCTAGAAAATGCAAACTAACCTTTTTTTAGAGAGAAAGAAAAAAAGAAGGCTCAAGAAACATAGCTTTTATTGGCAATACTGTTAATAAGCGGTGGTGCTAGGATATAAATCTAGTTCTACCAGATCCCAAAACCCAGGTGTATACCACGAGACCTCAACACCAACTGCATGCTTCACAATAAAAAACCAAAAAAACAAACAAAAAAACATACACTTGGTTTTTAGTATTGCAATATTCTGTCCTAATACTAAAATTTAGTGATGAAATACCTAAACTATAATTTGCTTTTTAAAGAATATAATGAAGCAAAAAGCATAAAGCCTGTCAAATAAAAAAACAAAACAAAACAAAACAAAAAAAAACCTAATGTCATAAATGATAGCCAGCTGGCAAAGAAAGAATATAAGCATGGATAATAAAATTAACAGAATTCAGGTTTAAAATTACCAAGCAAACATCTCAACACCCCACTGTATAATCATTACAATTCCTCAACCCATTTCAGAACATAGAAAACCATTAAAGAAACATTTAAGTAAATCCTTGCATCTTGAGAAGCAATACTAGTCACTTATGTCTTATATAAGATAAAGTCCTCAGAGAAATAATAGCTAAAAAACTGAGTGCTTATTTTGCACTAGACACTGTGTTACTTATAACGTCCGATTTCATTTAAAACTCATAATTATTTTATGAGTACATCAATATGCAAGAAAAGCATTTGATAAAATACCTGTTCATAATATAAACTCTCAGACTAGAAATAGAATTTCTTTAATATGATAAATGATGTCTATGCCAGACACCTTCTGAGATTCGGAACATGAGAAGGATGTCCACTAATCAACACTGTATTGGCAATCTCAGCCAGTGCAATAAAGCATGAAAAAGAATTAAAAAGTAAAAATGTTTGAAAATCAAAATTCAAATTGTCTACACTAACAGATTAACACGATATGTACACAGAAAAACCCAAATAATCTCAAACTACTAGAATAAGTGAATGTAGTAAGATTGCTTGATCCAAGGTCAATATATAAAAAGTGACTGTGTCTACATAGCAGAGAAAAACTTTTTAAATTTAAAAATATCATAATATTTACAAAATTACAAAGACTTTTAAAAATCTAATGAAAAATATACAAAACCTCTACATTAAAAAGTATAAAACAAAGATGAGGGAAAGTAAAAGAAACCTTAAATAAAATGAAAGGTACTTCATGGTCATGGGACTCAATATTGTTAAGATTTCAATTCTGTCTAAATTGATTTATAAATTCAATGCAATATGAATTAAAATCCCAAGATTATTCTCTATGTGGAAACAGACAAGATGATTTTCAAATTTACATAAAAATGCAAAGGATAGCCAAGATAATCTTAAAGAAGAATATAAGATTTACACTTATTAACAGATAAAGACTTATGTTAAAGCTATAGTAATTAAGTATAGTGCATTATTGGCACAAGGCTAGACAAAGCGACTGACAGAATAAACAGTCCAGAAACAGACCAAAACACACGTCATATGATTCATAACAAAGACATCACTGCCACTCTGTGAAAAAAGGCAGGCCTTTTGAATAATGGTGCTGAATGGCAATTGCGTATCCTTACAGAAAAATGAGAATCTTAACCTCTTCCTTGTACAAAACACATCCAATGTGAGGTGGATTATAAATATAAATAAGATGGTTAAAACAATAAAGCTTCCATAAAAAAATTTAAGAGATTATCTCTAGGACATCAGGGTAGTTAAAATTTTATTAAATGGGAGACAAAAGTACTAACCACAGAAGAAAAACATCATTAGATAGGACTTTATTAAAATTAAGCATATCTGTTTGACCAAAGACATTATTAGGAAAGTGAATAAGCAAGCAGAGAATAGGAGAAATTATTCTGTAATACATATATGACTAAGGACTCATATCCAGAATCCAGAAGAATTCCTATCAAGCAATAAGAAAAAAAGACAACTAACTTTTTTAAAATAGGCAAAGATCTTGAACAGGCACTTCACCAAGAAGATATCTACATGGGCAATAAATACATGAAAATCTGTTTGGTATCATTATTCATCAGAGAAATGTAAGGACATGAATTACTACTATATACCCAAAAGAAAAACAAAAATTTTAATGAATGAAATAATCACATGTGCAGAGAAGAGTTAACAGAGCCAACCTCAGACTACCTTCAGAAGACCTGTTTGCAAAGCTGGCCCTTGGCCCGCATCTGGGAACCTGAATTTTGGCAGGGTCCCCAACCTACTCAGAACTGATTAAAATGGCTCACTGTACCTAAACTATTTGTGCAAATGATATAGTTTATACTGAAGACCTGCTCTCCTTTTGGGAGTCTGGAATTTTGGTACGTGCTAGACAGAAGACGTCGATGTGACTGCCCCCCCCCCCCTAAAACCCTGAGCACTAGGTAGACATTTTACGAGTTGTCACAATTAGTTGTTGAAGGAATTAAATACATCCTGTGTGACTGATCTACACTGGGAGGAGACTCTTGGAAGCTTGTGCTTTAACATCCTTTGAACTCTGTCCCATGTGCCATTTCCTTTTGCTGATTTTGCTTTGTATCCTTTTGTTGTAATAAATTATAGCCATGGGCCAAGTCTTGTGAGTCCTCCTAGCAAATCAAACCTAAGAGTGGTGTTGGGGTTCCCTTACACACCAAATGTCAGAGATTATGTTGAATAAACTAAAACGATTATACATTGTTGAAAGGAATGTAAATTAGCTCAAATACTCGGGGAGACTGTTTAGCAATATCTACTAAAGGTAAAACATATTTCTACCATGTAATCCAATAATTCCACTCTTACAAATATATCCAAAAGAAAATAAGTGCTTACATTCACCTAAAAACACTTTTAAAATGTTTGTGGGTTTTTTTTTTTTTAATACTGTGTTTTTATTATTGACTAGTTTGTTTTTATTATGGGTTAGAATTAAGTAAAACTAGGCTTTTTAAAAAATAATTCAATGAGCTTTTTTCAATTATAGTTGGCATACAGTAACATATTAAGTTTCAGTTGTACAGCATAGTGATTAGAGATCTATATAATTCACAAGGTAATCACCCCACTAAACCTAGTACCCACTCAGCTCGGGACCAGGAAGCCTCACATCCTCGACCCCTCCTACCTTCTACCGTTACAGGATGATTTCTTATTTCTCTCCCTAGTTGTAGGACTTCTGTTCATCTAGATCTCAGGCAATTCTGCTTGTTGTTTGCTCTGTGTTTTTGTCACAACTTTGATGTAGTCACAAGAGGAGATGAACAAATGAACAAAGGCTCAATAATCTACACCATTTTTAGGTGCCTCTAAATGTTCACTTTTAATAATAGCTCAAACTATACACAACTCAAATTCCACCAACATGTGACTATATAAGCAAATTGTAATGTATTTATATAATACAATACTACAAAGTAATAAAACATGCATATAAACTAATACATGTGACAACATGGATGAATCTCACAGATGGTAGTTAAATTTTAAAGAGCTCAACACAGGAGTATACAATTGATAATTCCATTTATATGCAAAAGAGTGATATGCAAAGTATATTTATGAGGTTCAAAAACTAACGAAATTAACCTATAGTGATAAAAGTTAGAAAAAGAACTTTCTAGAGGGGGATACTAGGCTATGCTTCCTAATACATCTATTAAAACTCAAATAAAATTAAAAAATAATTCAGTTCCATAGGTGCATTGGCCACATTTCAAGCAATCAGTAGCCACATATGGATAATGGCTATAGTACTGAACAGCAAAGAGAAAATGTGTGCTTTCATCTTCACAGAAAATTCTACTGATCGGTAGGACAGTTCTAGAATGATGGGAATTTTCTATATCTTGATCTGGGTGATAGTTACAAGGGTTAAATTTAAAAAAGTTCACCAAGCTGTACCCTTAAGAGTTATACACTTTGTATATTGATTTATAACTCAGTAAGTTAATAAGTACATATCTGTTAAATGGCTAGGAGAAAACATACAATATATGTAACAGAGGATTTACATGTAACTCATAAATAAGAAAAGGACAGCAACCTAAAAGAAAAATGGCAGGCAATTCATAGGAAAGGATGGCCAATAAATATATTCAAAGATGGTTAGGTTTATTACAAAATCAGGAAAATACAACCTAAAATGGTGAGATACTTCTTTTGCCCATCGTACTGGCAAAAATTTATGTGACTGGAAATGTCATTTATAAAAATTAAATTAAATATTAATATTAAGTACCGTAAGTACAAGAACCTTACCATCTAGTTTGCTACTAAATTGCCAAGGCCTAGAACAGTGGTTGGCATACATTAGGCTTTCAATGTAATTTCATGAAAGGAAGGGAGTGAGAAAGAAACGCTGGGGAGGAAATAGTATTCCCTTACTCTTTATTCACCATCAACAAGAGTATAAAATAGATGAAGCCTTTTCGAAGATGAATTTCATAGCTTATCATTTATCTAACAATCATCCCAAAGCAATCATCTATTAGAATAGTTATATAAATAATAAACTTTTTAAATTAAAACTTAAAAGTGCCAGTCCATGTCCTACCTGGGTTACTGGAATGTAGAGAGGTTCTCCATTATGCAGCAGTGTAAGTTTTCCATGCTGACGAAGTCGTCCTTCTGGCTTTAAATTTGCCATTTCCTTAAGTCCTCCTTTCTTGCCACTCTCTTGTCCATTTGCTTTAAGTTCTTCAGTATCACTCAGACATTCAAAAAATTCTTCTTCACTATCACTCCAAGAATCCCAAGATTTTCCTACTTCTCCCTTTTCCTTATCCGTATCTTTTAATTTATCTGGCCCCAGTTGGTCTCCGGCTTTTCCAGCATCCCATGAATATGTATTAGTCACGTTATCTGAAGAACTTGTCTTTCTCCCCTCATCACGTGCCTTCTTTCTTTCGATACAACAATTTAACATCTCAAGAAAACAGAAATAACATTTATATTTGAATTACAGTAAAATAAAAATCTATCCACTGTCTGCATATTTTTCATTCTCTCTCCTCTTTCCTAGACCTTGTTGTGAATGACAGTGATGACTACAGCGGCACAAGAATAGCCTATAATCCATACTTAAATTTAGTATCAGAATAAGCTCCAAAGGAATGAAGACCATATTTATATACTCTCATTGGAAAATCTTTACCTGTAGTTTCTGATGTAGTAAACAGCATCTTAGGTCTGGGGGTCCACTTGTTAATCTAGCCAATGAAGTAGTAAGAAAAGAAAGATAAGTTTTAGTAAAGCTGCTTCGGGTACGCATATTTTTATATTACCATAAATTTTTGCCATATCAAAACTAGATTTATATAGGTAATTAGATGTAGCAAATAAAAGACCAAAATTTATTTTATCCTCCTAATTCACAAATCACCAATAGCAAATATAATAGTATTTCAAAATATTTTAGTAAACTAGTGATAACTCCCAAACTAACAGAAACTTAAAGTGAAAAAAAGTCTTTAAATCTACCCAGGAAGTAACTAGCATACAGTACTTCACACCATATACTAAATAGATTAGACTATGCATCCAGTTCTCAATTATTATAGTGGATTCTTAATATAAAAACCATCACTCTCCACCTCTCTTTTGCCAAGGGGAGCTCAGACTGCCATTAATTCTAAACCATTAAGTTCCTCGGAATCACCAAAGAGAGGATCAAGCTATGTAGAGACTGGCAAATGACATAAGAGTACACACTTCTGGATTGGTCACAATTTTATATTATTCATTATTCTCCTCCCTTAGCAAGAGTAAATGACAGTAACCTATGCATTATCGACATTTATGCTAACTAAAACTCTCCAATTTCATTAAGTGAAATGTCAATATAAACTATACCAAAAAATTATAGGTAAAGTATTATTTATTACCTGAAATTATGAACGCTGAAGATGTTTTCCCTTCAACTATAAAAATATATATTCACTACAGAAGATTTAGGAAATTCAAACATATAAAGAACAAAATAAAAATGTAACTGCACACCTGGAAAAACTACTGTTAACATTTGGCTCTATTTCTTTCTGATTATTTTTCTATACATATATATCAGCATAATTTAAAACATTCAGTATATGCGATACTATACTCTACAAATATATCATTTTCAATGTTATAAGAGATTCTTGGGAAAGAAAACTTGTAATGAATCCACAATTTTCCCTTGCAGAGATATGTCATGATTTATCTAACCATTCTTTTATATTTGATACTTGGGTTATGTCACCTTTTTTCCCCTATTAAAAATTTGCTGCAATAAACATCTCTGAACATAAATCATGCCCAAAGTTTCTTACAATTTTCTTAGGAAGAAAAGAAGAATAAATGAGTCAAAAGACAAATTCTGCCAACAAACAATAATCCCATCTGTACATCTGGAAATTGAAATTATTACCCTGGAATCAGAAAGTTGTTTTCCCATCTGAAACGCATTTCAAGAACAAATTCCTGCCAGAGGTGTGCCACTCCCTTCAATCCTCCATGGTAGAAATTGATCATACAAAGACACAAAGCCAATTTGTATGTTAAACTGTCAGATGGTGCAGATTTGAACTGATTGTAGAGATTCTAAATTTAACAAAACAGAAACGATGCAAAACTTATTAATAGCATATTTACATGAATAATCAAGAACTGTATGGGTGGAGATTTTAAAACTAAAATTAATCTATCCTACCAAAACTAGCTTTCATCAGATGTCTAATACATTATGCCTTAATTGTTCTTAGGCAGTTCCATGTCTTCGAGAGTTCTACAAGGGTCAAAAAGTGAGGCTATACTCTGGTGAGGCTAAAGTTACCGCTTTGAATGTCTTCTATGGAATCATCAAGATGTATTCCAAATTTCATGTGCTGTTTTTAAAAATCTTTTAATTACAAATATTATACACTTGTTGTCGAAACCAAAAACAAACTCAGAATTATACAAACTGAAAATGTAAAGCCTTTGCTTTTCCTCCTCACTTCATAAAATCTACCTCCTAACAATAACTACTATAACAATTTGATATAGCCCTACACCTGTCATTTAAACTCTCATTTCTCAATTTATCAAAGATCTGGATTAGAAAATATAAAAATTTTACTTCATTTTAACTCACTCCCTATAGTTTGAAATACAGAGAAGAATCTTTTGCAAAATATAAATTTTATGTTTTCACGAAAAGACTAAAGTGAAAGAAATCCTACAACCATGCACAGTATATGTGTTATTTTTTTCATTGTTATCAGAAAACTTCTTGCTACCCAAAATACGTTTCTATGCCAATGTTCTATGCAGGTTATTATCTGAGTGGAGGCCATGATCTCCACTCAAGTTTTCCTAAGATGATTTTAAAATAAAAAGATTCTTATGTTACTAAACTAGAAATACAGCAAATCTCTAGGAAGTGAATGCATTTTAAGTACTGAACTCTAAATCAACTAAGTGGACTTACATATTCTTCACTCTCTGATGGAGGATTATTGTTGTCTGTCAAAGAAGTTCCATCTAATGGTTTTTCAGAAGCAGCATCAGGGAATAAGAACTTATGGATAAGAAAGAAAATAACCACAATTTTGATCAAATTTCCTATTTTGTTGATTTTTTTAAACTCACATAGGCATTATTTGACTTTTTAATGGTTTTCTGTGAAAACAACAGAAATGTTATTGTACTGGCCAGTTGGTTCTACAGTATCTCAAACATTTTAATATTTTTCTTTGAAAATAGTTTTAGTGACTAGCCAATTTTAGAAATCAGAGGCTTTTCTTAATTGTAACCACCTGGTTCTGTGAACTAAACAATACAAAACAAACCAAAATTTCTTCACTATGATTTCAGACTCATCCAAGATCTTAAAGTCTTAACATTATTAAAAAGACTTAATATTATTAAAGAGACAAAGCTACAAGATTTTTTTAAATACCCACATATTCACATGAGGTTAAGTAGAGTTATAGTAGCCACATGTTTTCACATATGAAAAACTAAAAGTATGATATTTAAGATGTGTAATTAAGATGTGTATTTAAGACACCACTAGAAAGTGAGAAGACGTCTAAACCTGTAATGACCAATGTTTCTTTTCCACATGGTCCCTGTGTGGGTGTCTGTGTGTTAAGTGGTAAAAAAAAAAAAAAAAAAAAAAAAAATCCGTGTATATGACAACCGAGCTATATAACTGGAATAAAAGCTCTAAGGATACATTCTTAAGAAGGGCTCTCCTCCAAAGAAATTTATTTTCAGTCCTTTTATCACTGTTTTTTCCAAGTGCTCTGTGGTACTGCTGACTTGTGATTTCTTTTGTTGTACATACTATGCCACATATTACAGACCATGCTCAACAGATTTTTAGAAATAGAGGAATTACTACGTGCCAGCTCCCACTATGAGACACATTTACAAACAATATCATATTCTCAAATCACTGTGTGAGCTAAGTATCACTGCCCATTTCTCAGATATACAAGCTGAAAATTAATCAGAGTTATGATTAATGGCAGGAATAAGATTAACATCAAGTTTCCAAGTTTGGTAATCTTTTCACTGCATTACTCTTGAAGGTTTTTCCCCAAGACTGCCTTAATGCACAAATTGCCAAAAGTATGATTAAAACAATAATTACAATAAGAATAGCTAACTGTCACTTATCAAAGGCCTATATATGTCAGTGTAACAGGTCTTTTAATTCTCATAAAAATCTCACAAGGTTTTGTCAGCCTCATTTATAGATGAGGAAACTGGCTTGTTCGAAGTTACACAGTAAGTCAGGATTAAACCCTGGTGTATATAGTTCCCAGCCTGGGTCTGTCCCACCACACTACACCTAGGAGATACTCTGGCCCCTTCTAGTATTCATTAAAATACATAACGCTTTCTCTGGACTGTTGTGAAAGTTTTTAAAACTACAATACTGATCATGTTGACCTTCTGCATAAAATGGTATTAAATTGCATGACCAAGTCCAGTGTTTCAGCATGGGAGATTACCTACCTCTACAGCCTCTTCCCTGGCCACTCCCTGGGAACCACCATACAATCTACCAAGCTATTCAACATGCTCTCTCAGGCCTCTACTATTCCTATACTTCTAAAGCCTTCGTCTCTTCAAGATGTGGCACAGGTGTCTCTCTTTATGAAGCCTCCCCTGATTTCCTCCACCCATACAGAAACAGATGCACCCTCTGCTGTGTTCTCACAGCCCCTTTGCCAGATTTCTTACACGCAACACGGTACTGTAACTGTTTACTTTCCTTCTTCCCATACATAGCAGGGACTGAATATATAATGAATAAATGAGTATGCAAAGAGACATATAAAGCCATTACACTTGGTTACCAAGAGTATAGTATTGAGGACTTCATTATTCAGCGGTGACTCTTCCACACCTCTGTGTTTTCGTATTTTCTTCTTTGCAGTATGTACCATATTTGAAACTGATAATTTATGAATTGGAACCGGTGCTGGTTCTGTCAACTTTGACAAAGCATGAGTTATATCAGCAATTTCTATAAAAAGAACAGAAATTAATACAAATTATATCACCAACCTTCACTAGTTAAAGTGACAAGTAAATTGGTAACTGCATGGAATATTTTAGTCACTCCTTTCACTAGTATATGTTTTCAGAATTACAAAATTTTAATACGCATGTTCAGCTTTATATGCATGCATGATTGACAAAGGTGTAACACAAATTATTTCTCCTCAGGGGGCTTCAAAAATAAACTTCTAAAACCCTGCTTTTCAAGTATCTTACATTTTTGGTAGAAAAAGCTTACTAAATGCACTTAATGTGATAAGTCAGGGTATAACCTGGAAAGAAATGGTAGCTATCTAGTCCATTAACACTTGCTTCTCCAACTGGAGTCAAATAAGAAAACAGATGAATAGTTGCTGGAAAATGTACCAAAGAAAAACAGTTAGACATCTGAAAGTAACTTTAAAAATAAAAAAGTAGGTCACCTCTTCCTTCTTCCTCAAATGTGGATCGTCCAAGAATCTCATCAGTTGACTCCTTTCGACGGCAGATTTTAAAAAATTCAGTAACAAAATCACCTACAGAGAAAAAATGTTACTTTTGACACCTCACTGACACAAATCTATTCTTTAAATTAAAGTATGTGTCTTCTTACAAAAGCTATTAACTAAGATATGGTAGGGAAAAAACAATTTGGTTTTTCTCTCCAAGACAAAAATTATTCCTATTTCAAAAGCAGCCTTGCTCTTCATTTCTCTCCAAGTCCAGGGATATTATTATTTTTTTCTTAGAATTCCTTCTAGAATTAAAGGAAAAATAATTGTACCAAATACAATTAAGCACTTACTAAGTGCCTAAATACAACAAACAGTATCTATTCTAATTAAGTTGTGTAAGTAACAAGAATATTACTCTTTCTTCCCTGCCACCCTGCTAGAATTCTGAGTCCATTAGAAAAATAAAAATTAAAAAGAAATCCTAAAGATATGTTTCTAGAGGATTAAGGAATCACACAGGATGAAACTATGTCAGCTTTAGCTGCATTTTAATGGTATGTTTTGTGTCAAAAGAGAGGAGAAAGTTTTCATATCTTCGAAAGAGCTGCAATGAGATGTTTACACAAAGAAATTAAAGCTTAACAAAAACAATCAGTCCAAAATTATTAGACAGTACAATATACTGAGTGCATCTAAGTTTCAGAATTCACTAATTCTAAAAAAACCTAGAACACTTTCTGGACTTCTTCAGAAAAATCGGGAAATCCTCAAAATCTAGTCATATAAACTATATGACTATAGTTTATTATGTATGACTATATAATCCTTTAATGTAGTCATATAAACATATAAAGTCAAAGAGAATGGGTATGATCATGGAACAATAACGAGTATACTTTTAATTCCAAGTCTTTTGCAATTATCACAGATGTCTGTGGATAAGGAATAATAAGGAACTAGAAAACAATTTAGTAAATTTAAACAAGAGAAAATATATTTTGAACATTTACTATAAGATAGGAAATGTGTGAAATGTGATACACATATACACACACATTCAATCTTATTTGATCCTCTCAATAATCCCATGAAGTATATACTATTACTGTCTCTATTTTATTGAGACTTGAAGAAATTAAACAACTTGCTCAAACTAGTGGATCTAGGATTTGAAACAGGTGTAACTCTAAAATTCTTGATATCAGAACTCTACTTTCTTCCAACACCCCAAGACAAATCCACCAATGTCAGCATTTGATGAATAGCATATAACGAATGATAGGGCCCAAGAAAATAATGCTTTAAAGAAATGCATCTTACTGTCATCAATATTCAGTAACTCCCTCCATCAGATGAATGGTAATATATTAGGTTAAATGGAATGAAGGTGGCATAGAAGAACACAGAAATAGAGAAAATATTTTCAGGTGTACCAAATATAGAAGAGAAAAACATGGAAAGGCACATTGAGGAGATAGGTTCAGAAGACTTCATTAAAAAGATATATTTATAATAATGAGGAGTGAAAGATAATTCCAGATACAGGATACAATAACATTATCTGAATAGTAACGGAAATTTTGCAAAGTATTTCTGTTTATGTTATTTCACTTGACTCTTCAAATAACCCTATGAGGTGTACAAGATTACACAGACCTCTTTTCCTCTAACGGAAAATAGGTTTACATATGCAATTAAACACAACAGAAGGGCTCTAATAGATTATAAAAATCAGTGTTCTTCCCATCACATACCACAGGCCCAAAGGGATAGCAAAAAGCAAAAGGGGCACCAATAATGAGAATGGAAGATGCAGATTATGACACAGAAGAATCAAAGGTAAAATAAAGCTCAGATCAAAGAATTACGAGGAGCAGATGATTAAAACTAAAAGATAAGAGAGAAATTGTTTTACTGCTAGTGCTATTCAAGAGTAACTAGAAAAATTCACTGCTACCAGTAAAGATATTTTTTAATGGTATTAACTGAGGAGGTCACAAATGTAAAACAATTAAAAAATACTACAGCTGAAACTTATTGGATTTCATTAACCCATGTTACCATAAAAAATAAATTTATTTTTAAAATAAATAAATAAATAAAATAAAAATTACTTTTTTGATAGATGAAATAAAGTATAAAGAATGCATTCAGTGTTTCTGATCTGGAAAACAGGCAAATTGGTGGTATTTCAGGAAAGTAAAATAATATCTTACCTAGCAAACACTGAGGATTATCAGTTTTTCGAACTCTAACAGACCAATGGGGAGCCTGAATAGGATCCAAATCACTAAAATGCAAAACAATAAACATAACATGCTAATTATGATAATCTGTAAGACTTTATGAAAATGCAGTCCAATGAAAATGTTATATAGTAGGACAAGCAATCCATTTTGCTTCCCTTACATTTATTTAGATGCATAGTGACATTTGGGTAAGTTTTTAGATATATTAAAATATTAAGAAATCAAAATTCTTGGACAAAAAGGGAAAAACAAAAACAAAACATTCAAAGTATCATGTCTAAAAATGACTAAATAGGAAATATACACTGATAATCTAATGAGAGAATTCCATTTTAAGAATAAAAAAGGAACAAGAAATAACCAAGTATGCATAATCACTTGAAATAATTTTTTTACAGCAATATTAATAAAAAAAAACTACAAAAGTTTGCACTCGCTGAAAAGTGCCCCATTTTTTTAATTAAATAGATGATCATGCATCCACTTAATGAATACTATGCAGCAATTTAAAAAATGACAAATGGATCTACATTTACTGGCACAAAAAATGTAAAATATTAAATGAATAAAGCAAATTAATATATAAATTTAAATTTTAAAAATATCTAATCTATTATAGACCTGAAACTAATGATGTTATATGTCAATTATAAATCAGTTTTTTTAAAAAGGCTACACCACAAAATACTAGCTGGCTATTTTTAAAGTAATGGGATTGTAGGTAGTCTTTACTTTCTTCTCTATACCTACCTAAATTACCTTATTAAGAAAGCTCATTTTACTTTTGCCATCAGCAAATACATTTTAATTATGAAAAGAAAAGTGTCCTATTTCTCATTGTTCTGCATCAAGCATGAGATGGTACTAAAATTACGTTCCTCTTTTTCCACATTCTTCCTAGATGATGCTTGCTGTAATTTTCAAGTTGTTTCCACTGCATAGGCCTATATGACATAGATGTTTTGTTAGTTATGACATTTAATGATCAAATATGATTCCCATATTCTGATGACGATCATCTCTTCAAAACACTTCATGAAATACTTCTGACCAGCTAAGAAAGGTTCAAAAGAATAATGCACTCAGTCCCAAACTGCTTAGAGACATCTTTGTTACAACCAAGTAAGATTCAGATTATTCATTATCCTTGAGCTAAGGATCACATCCCCAAAGTTAGCACCTTAAAACACATTTATAATACATATTAATCAGTCTAAAAAGTGATCTTTAAAAACAGAAAAATCAACCAACCTTATCAGAAGCTGAAGAAAAAGGAAAACTGCCAACCACTTAATTTATTCTACTGAAATATTTGAATCTCAATGTACTGCTCTTAATATACTTACGAATAAACATCATTATCCACAATGATACCTTCAGTCAGGTGAGGCCATGTAGCTGCTAAATGGAGTTCACTAAAATAACAAAACATAAAATACATTCAAAAGCTTTAAAACTATATATATGTATATATACATATATAAATACTCTCTGACTCAGCCATTCTACTTCTAGAAATGTATCCTAAGTAAATAACCAGAAATATACACACCAAGTATGTTTTTAAAAGGTGTTCTTTATAATACAATAAAAATGGAAACAACTAATTTAGCAAATGGTAGCTCAGCCATATGAATTTAAATGTCTTGCATATATGAAAAAACCATGCTATACATAATAGACCCAAAGTGTAAATAACCCAAATATCTATCATCTGATAAATGGGTAAATAAAATGTGGTATTATCCATACATATTATACAGCCATAAAAGCAATGAAGTATTGATTCGTGCTACAATATGGATAAACTTTAAAAATGTTATGCTAAGTGAAAGAAGCCAGAAGCATAAGGCAACATACTGTATAATGCAGTTTATATGAAATATCCCAAACAGGCAAGTCCATAGAGACAAAAAGTAGAGTAGTATTTGCCTGGAGTGAGAGAGCCCAGGAAGATTGGGAAAAATGATAGCTAAGAGGTGAGGAATTTCTTTTTGGGATGATGCAAGTTTTCCGGAATTAGATGGTAATGACAGTTATATAACTCTGTAAATACTAGAAACCACTGAATTGTACACTTTCAAATGGTGAATTTTATGGTACTTGAATTACATGTCAATTTTGAAAAAACTTTTTCTAAAAAAGACCAGAGAGTATATTTTAGGTTTTTGTGAGCAATGTTGTCTCTCTAATATTCTTATCTTTTTCTTTTAAAATGCTTAACGATGTAAAACACAATCTTAGTTCATTGGCCACACAAAAACAGGCTACTGGCCAGATCTGGTCCACAGGTCGCAGTTCGCTGACTTCTCAATATAAATGGATAATAAGTTTCAAAAAGTTTTCATGTAAAATTATAAAGAAATAAAACCATGAAAAATGTAGAGGGTGACAACATACTGTGCAAAAAGAAAAAAAAAGTTAACATAGCAGGCCTAATATTTAGGAGGGATACTTGCAAGGTTGGCCCTCTGCTTGGCATCTGGGAATCTGGATTCCAGAAGAGTTCATACCATTCCCTGATTACAGTGGCTTACTGTGCCTAACCTATCTGTACAAATGATATGGTTTATGCTGAATATCTGCTTCTGATACATCCTAAGCAGAGCATGTCTCCGTGACCAGCCCGATAAACCCCAAGCACTAAACTTTTAATGAGCTTCCCAGGCAGATAGCCAGTCACACGTTATCACAATTCATTGCTGGGAGAATTAAGTGTGTCCTCTGTGATTTTATTGGGAAAGGAAGATTGTTCTTAGTTTGCTCTGGACTTCAGACTATATGCCTTTTTCCTTTGCTGGCTGTTGCATTATATCTTTTTGATGTAATAAATCATAACCATGAGCACAACTGCTGAGTTCCATGAGTCCTTCTAGCAAATCACTGAAACTGAAGGTGGTCTTGTAGACCCTGTACACATACATACCATAAACATGGTACATGTATACACCAAATTCATGCATAGGAAAAAAATGTCTGGGAGCACATATATCAAGCTGTAATCAGTGATCACCTATGAGTATGCGATTATGAATTTAGTAAATTTTTTTTCCGGTCTAGATTCCAAATCCACTTCTTATGTTTGGAGAGTATAGAAGCCAAAGAGCCCATTACTTTATTTCTCTGATCTTTGGTGGTATTCAACTAACTGGCAACTCCAGTCCGAGACTCTGAACCCCCAAATTCAGTTTATAATTCACTGTGATAGCGGTACCAGCACTCCAGAAAAATGCAGTGTAACCTCGGTTATGAACTAGACAATTAGCCACCTTTGGCTCAAGAATATTTTCCAAGTAAGGTCTTACAATAGTCCCAATTAAACCTTTGAGTTACCAGATACCTTTCCAATAAATTGATTTTTTGTGTGAATTAGTCTGAATTGACTACTACGGTTTACAACTAAAAAGCATGACTAATAACTATATGATTTTTGCTTTATACATGATTTCTAAATTTTTTCTGCTAATCATGAATTATTAAATCCATGCAACTAATTTTTAAAGTAAAAAAATTATCATAAACAATGTTATTAGAGGACAAAGATGATTAGAGGTTTAAAATGGTAAGTTCCTGAACAATTTTAGGCATTAACCTCAGATTCACTTTCTAAGCTTTTACAATAATGTTCTCTCCTCTCCATCTAATTATAGAACGATTTCTTTGACAAGGAGAAAGGACACTAAAAAACCCTCCTCTTCATTTTGTCTTCCACTGCCAAGCATTCCTTTTCAAAAGCATAGTGCCCACAATTGCTAATCACCAAAAGATGTAAATGGTCTACCATATGCACCATTTTACCCCAATTTATTTTGCATTCTTCTTCAATCACTTATTTCTGTTGACAAATCATATTTAAAATTAGGAAGAAATACTTAAGAACTAATTCCTTCAAATTTCTACTCTAGGTCAATTTTATTCTCTCCTCCTAAAATTTCCTCTAAGCAAAATTCAAATGAATAAATCAGTAGGAGGGCCATAAATCTACCTATAAGTTACCCTATACCGTTTTCCCCTTGCTCACTATAATCTAGCCACACTTGCTGCCTTCTATTTCCTTCAATAAACTAGCCAAACTCCTGCATCAAGGCCCTTTGCACAGGCTCTTCCTTCCACATGGAATGGTGGATCTCTAACTCTTTACCTGAGTAAGTCCTCCCCTAATTGAGACTCAGGTTAATATTACTTCCTTTCAGAACACTTCCCCGATAGCATCTCAATCTAAACTAGTTCTTCATTTTACTGTCATTATATCCTGTACTTTTCCTTCAAATTTTCCCACAACTTATATGATTATTTAGATGATAATTTTAAGCCTATTACCTCTGAGTAGACAATAAATGCCAAGAAGGCAGAAACTATCTGATTTATTTACTTCTGTTACCTTCCTCATTTAGCATACTGCCTGTCACATGTAATAAATATCAAATACAAAAGATGCTCACTTTATCTTCTCTCTTGAGTAATTTTAAATTAAAAGTATTATTATTTCTACCTTATGTGAGAGTATTAAGAATGCATGTATGCATCTGTATACATTTTTTAATTAACCAAATAATTTAACTCAACAAATAAGATAGTTTTCAAGTCAGTACTGTTTATACTTTCCAAATATTTTGCTATTGGTGATTAAATTTTCCAAGCCCTACATTTTCTTGTGAAACAACTTCTTCCTAAAGTTCAGTAGCTCTTCTAGAAAAGCAAGTGGATAACCTAAGAGGTCACCCCTATATCTCTTACTTAAGCCTTAATTTGTACATTTAAAAAAGTGGTTAGGAAAAATGTAAATACATGTTAATTCTGGGTGATGGATACATGAAAGTTTGTCATATATAACATTTTCTGTGTTTTCAACATTTGAAATGTTTCTGAAAAAGTAGACCAAGAATCACTTCTATAAGGAATAATCAATAAATGATATTATATATATTTTTTGTATTATTTTAAAGCCTCTTTTATTTAAGTTACAGAAGGAAAAAAAGATTGCCATATTGTTAGTTATAGGTCTGTTTCCAGTACTAGATTCATTTCAAGAAGCTACAGTATTATAAAGCACAGTAAAATCAATATCGATATAATTTTAAAAGTCCCATAATTCAAATGATAGGGTTGAAATCCTCACCTAATAGGATCTTCACAGGCACCAAATGGTAACTTGCCGAACTCCAGGCCTCCAACTTCTCCTCCTACAAGGGCATCTATATCTAAACAAAAGAAATATTTTTCCATTATTTAGCAAAAAACATAGCAATAAGAATTAGTTAGGTTGGCCCTCTGGGAGATTATAGATTTAAAAGTGCCTACATCAAGAATACAAATAGCAAGTTGGAGAGTAAGAAGTCAGGTTTTAAAGACATCCCCCAAGAAAGTTATAGTGAAAGGACACGATTCCTATTTATCTAGTGTTTCATTCAAGCCATACATTCCAACTTTAACTTTCTTAAAATATTCCTTAAATATTACTGAAGAGAACAATTTTTCTGTAAAATTCTTTTGCATTTTCTAAAAATGTGATTAACATCATCTAAAAGATTACCTAAATATTAAACAATTTAAATGACCAACCTACATTCATCAGTTTTGCTGTCGATTTCTGAATAGAAAATGTCATTATTAATAAAATTATATTTCAGTTGATAGTACACAGAAATCTTTACAGTCCACCATAGAATTTCCTTTCCATTATGAACGCTATCTGAGATTAGAGGAGAATTTAAAGGGTTGAAAAAGTAATAAACACTACTAAAAGATATCAAAAAGAATTTATTTCTCTTTGAAATAATACAGATGGTTATTTTTAATTATTAATACTATACTAGAAACTCCTAAATTAAAGTCTATTGTTGAGTTATGAACACTTCTCAGACTTGCTAAAATCATGTTTGACAATTATCTACACCCTAAATTATTAAAAGTAGCAAATAAACATGGCTCAACTACTTGATCCAGTAAATTTTCTCAAGTCAATTCATTCCATTTTTCCAACTAAAGAATGCTTACAATAATAAATATCACAACTAGTTTTATTACAAGATGTCAATTTTTAAGAGCTTCAAAATTTATAATAAGCACATTTTGGAAATAAAAAATTATTACTAGACTATAAGTATACAAAAGGTTTAACTGAATTAAAAGTTGAGAAGTAACACTGTGAAATGAAAGGATCACAGGATTTAAGAGTCTGACCAGATTTGAATGTGAGCTTTATCACTTGGTGACCACATGACCTTGGTCCAGTCATTTATGTTCTTTAAGATATTTATGTTCCCTATTAAGATAATAATACCTTTCTCATAGTTAAATGAGAATTACATGAAATAATAAGAAAATACAAAGCACAGTGTCTGGCCCATATTACATGTTCAATTCTTCCTCTCCCTTTAAGAGAAAATATTAAAAATTTATATGGTCTTTGATTCGCTAATATTTTTTATTCTCATTAAAAAAAATTGGCAATAAAACATTAACAAAGGTCTTACTAGCAATCAGAATTATAATGCTAAGATTATGGTTCTTGGGCTTGTTCTCAGATCATCAACAGACTGCATATTCTTGGTAATCTTTAAAATTGACTAATAATAGAGCAGCCTTTGAAAAAAGGAAAAGAAGGGTAGGAATTTAAACTTTTAACTAGAAGCCAACTACAAATTTTCTAGTGGGGATTGCTCTCTGGGAACTAAAATTACCAAAACAAATATTTGAGTCTTTCTTCTAATATAAATGTCAGCTTAGCTTTTACTTCTCTGTGCTGTAGTTTATTTGCAGTTTTTACTATACATTAGCTTCATATTATCCAGTGGTACATAAAATAGAACGGTAGTAGAATATATAACCACCAAAAGCTAAGGATGTATTACATTAATTTTAATATCATACCAAGACTACTGATTATTTTGAATCCTATAAATAACCAACTGATTGGAATAAAAATAAACAGTAAAGAATATTATTTTATTCTTATTTATTTCTTTTTGAAGGAGGTAGACTGAAGATTTTTTCAGGCTAGGAAAATCCTTGTAATTATTTATATAAGTTTGTAGTAAATATCTTATTAGATACTTAAACATAAGTACACTTAATGTGTAAGAGAAACAACCAGGAACTAAAACTTTAATTAGGCTACATGTCCATCAGGCTGAGCTTTTCTATAATTTACATAACATCTTGTTCATATTTGTGTCCCTGGCATAGTCTGGCCTATTATAGGCTAATAATTAATGATTGTTGAATGAATTACTATATCAATGGCTAAACAAATAAACTGATTTTAATTACATTTTTATCAAATGCAAGCTAAATATATTATAGCTCTTTCCGTGATAAATATATGTACGAATACACATTTTTTTCTTTTCTGCTTTCCTTATTTAGCACTCTTCTTCAAACTCTAAAAGGTTCTCTGCATGTTTATCCTAAGCTTATGAGGGTGGCTTCTCTATATTCTAAAACAGCCATTTCAATCATTCATTACATACTAATTTGCAGCACATGATGTTCCACAGCAGAGATCAGATGCTTTGTACGTAATATTAGCTTTCAAAGACAGATTGTCAAATATTGAGTAATACTGTTTCTATTACAACCTACAGAACTTTTTTAAGAGAAAAAAAATGATAAAGGCAATGAAATCAGCAACTTTACATTTACGATGAATTATAAATATTTTAAATTTAACACACCTGAAACACACAGTTAATTTTACTTTCTGAGTATATATTTTTTCTATTTATTGTTTTAAATATAGTTTTAAATTATATCACCTGGTGGTTGCTGAGGCCAAAAGTACTGCTGCCAATCCTGAAGTACATAGGTAAATCGAATAGCAATACTAACTGGAGGCAATGGAGTTAAAGGACATCCCTAGGAAATAAATGCAAAGTGTCTTTAAAAACAATGCCAGAGAGCAAATTACATTACAATAAAGCTGTTTAAGCTACCACCTGGAAATAAGATATTAAATTCTATTAAGCAAAATACTCTTTCAAAATAGCCTATGTGATTTTAACTACACAAATATAATTTCTTACTATTCACTCATGATGAATGTGAAAAAAATGTGATCCACTTTTAAATAAAACAATTATGAAGTGTAAGACTAGGTTTGAGAAAATGCTGTCTTTCTTTTAAATAAAAACAAATTCAAATTAAAGCCAGTCTTGAATACTGAACCAAAATTTTAGACTAAAACAAATGATCACTCATGCAAAATAGTTTCTATTAATGAATCAAATTAGTTAAAAGAATAGATTTATTTTTATATTCATTAAAAATCATAAAAAATTGAATTGAATCATCCAAACATCCTATGCTCTCAGCTTACCTTAATAATGGTTAATCTATATTAATGTGTAATAGAACTTAAATGGGTATAGGAATAACCTAGGGAGCTTGTGAAAATGACGATTCAATACTGTTCTGCACATCTAGCCAGTTTCTAAGTGTTGCATATACTGCAGGTCAGGAGGAATAAGAGACATTCGGCTTGGCAGCAGTATCTATAAATGTCGCCAGTAACTTTAACTGAACACAGACTCAATCTAAATTCACCATATAAGGTGGCTGCCAAAAAAAGATGATTCAGTTTTGGGCTTTTGTATCCTAGAGAAGCAAGGTAAGATTCTGGCTAGTCAGGAATAATCGACTTTTTAGCTAGGTCTAGATATCAAATGAACATTCACCCATTATAAGGCACATAATAGAAACCATAACAAGGTTGCTTTGACACATAACCTCTGCTTCAGTTGCCTAGCAATGTAGATAAATATAGAAAAGAGGGAAAAAAAACAAAAACAAAAAGAAACAGCTAGGATCAAATATGACAATAAATATCTCTATGGTCCCTAGAAAAGGTAAATCTGGTTCAAGACATATGCCTGCTGAGTTTCAGGTACAGAAGAAGGCAGCTGACAGACTAGTACTGCAGACTGCACTAAATGGACCCAAAAGTACTTCACCCAGAGTAAGGGTATGTCAAGACTCTCTCTCTGTTTAAGACAGTCACTGGGGCAGGGCACTCCTGCTTGGTACAGTGGCTTTGTTGGAAGCTATAAGACTAGGGAGAGTTATTGTGTGAGGAGGAAAAACAAAAAAACAAAACCTAGTCTTATGACCAGAGAGAACAAGCTAATAATTCCAAGACTGAATATACTATTATCCCAAATATCACCAAAAAACACAAGGCTCCAAACACAATTTTAAGATGAGGTTCTAAAATATTCTGCCAGTAGAGAGCAACCACAAAACTACAAAACCACTAGAAATGATGGGAGAGAAAATTTTAAATGTTAAACATTCAAAATGAGCCTACAAACAAAATCTCATTGAAAATAGTCCGGCAAATAAAATTTCTCCAAAACATGAAGAAATGTAGTTCTAAAAGAGAGAAATATTCAAATCAACAATCAGAATATAAAATCATGGTATACATTCTTCCAAACTCATATGCATACGCATATTTTTTTAAACATAAATGGGATGTTATGTATGTACATTATGTATATTTGGTAACTAGTTATTTTCTGCTTAATTATGAATCTCTTTTCCTATTAATTAATACCTACAACTGTAACTACATAATAGTCCTCTGATGGATATACATTAAATCCTTCACTAATATAAGTAACAACGCACCCCACCACACGCACACATGGAAAAAAAAAAAAAAAGTCAAAGTCCCAAACAAGGAGCTATCTAAAGCCCACTTATCTGAGGAGGCTGGCAATACAGTAAGTCCTCACTTAACATCATGGGTAGGTTCTTGAAAACTGAAACTTTAAACAAAACGACATATAACAAAATCAATTTTACCATGGGCTACTTGATATCAACAAGAGTAAAGTTCCTACAGCATATTTTGGGTCACAAAAATGTCACCAAACTTCTAAATAAAGACCCCAAAATATTAAACACTGAAATAAATGGGAGCTATGCATACATTTAAGAAACATTAATAAAAACAAGAGAATTATTTTCCAACCTGCTTTTTCCATTTAATGGTCACAGGTAGCCACAGCCTATCCTGGCAGCTCAGGGCAAAAAGTGGGAACCAACCCCAGACAAGACACCCTTGTATCCCAGGGCACATCTATACATACCCACATTCACTCACACTGGGACAACGTGCACATCTTTGGGATGTGGGAGGAAACTGGAGGCCTCAGAGAAAACCCATAGACATGGGTAGAAGGCGCAAACTCCACACACAGTGGCCCCAACTGGGAACTGATTTTTTTTCTCAACATTATAAGGAAACAATGAAACAATGTTGAACAAAAAAACATTATTTGAAGACCTGCTGTATTACTATTACAGAAGAAAGAGATAACAGTAGATAAATGTTAACAAACTGAACAAACAAAATTAGTTTAATTATTCTTTAACATTAGTTCACTAAAAACCTAACTGATGACTATTTAAATGACAGTAATTTTATAGTCAATTACATCTTTTTCTAAATAATTACATTATTGATATAGAGAAATATTTCTACATACTCAAATTACCAAATTGCTACTTGATCCCAGATAACACTGACAATATCAATGCCAACTCACGATCTTTGATTTGAAGATATCCAGCAGACCTGATAAATGAGTGTACTGATTTGGCACTTTTCGAAGATGAACCATTTCAAAATCAGTTCGGACACCAGGACCTTGACATTCTCCCACATACATTCTTCGCCATTTGTGATGAATTTGCACGAAGAGTGGCACCTGGCTATAGGAACAGGAACAGACTTTAAGTGTATTAAACACTGAAAACCTCCTAAATCTCGAAATTTTCCAGTTACATTACACTGATCTCAAATATTTAAAAGCACTAAACAAGAAAGACTCCATAGACTGGTAACAAAGACACATTTAATCCCTTTTCTCCTTACACTAGTAAACTGAAGAAACTATCACCTAATGGCACTTGTAGTCAGGGAATTGTTTTAAAATGGCTGAATAAGGAAAAAAGAATAAAAATTTTCTTCAATAAAAACAATCATATCATAGTAGCCTTTCCAAAGTCATGATAAAACTTGATTCACAGGTATTACATAATACGAATTAAACCAACACTTATGGTGAAATATTTTTTACTTTATCATTTGAAGATACAGTTGACCCTCATTATTCACCAATTTCCATGTTCAAATCAGCCTACTCACCAAATTTTATTTGTAACCCCAAAATCAATAGTGCAGTACTTTCACAGTCATTTGCAGACATGTGCAGAGAATCAAAAAATTTGAGCCATCTGATGAGCGTGTTCCCAGCTGAGATCTAACAAGGCAATGCTGTCTTCAAGTTTTAAAATTAGATTTTGTAACAAAATTTAAATAAACTAAACAGATGTAAGAAAAGCACCAAAAAAAGTACAATTCACTCTCCATTTCAAATATTCATTGAGTATTCAGTAAGTTTCCCTTCACAAACCTTTCTCCCTAAAGATTTTTTTGTTTGTCTCAACATTATAAAAACGTACAAGTACTAATCGTAATTATAATTTAAAAAAAAAACCTATCATTTAGTAACAATTTTCCTTCATAAAATATAATTTAAAAGTTTTTAATTCATAGTCTAAGTTTTTCAAAATGTCCCCCTACCAGCCAGTGTTTCCCAAAGCAATAGACACAGAACTCAGAAGAAGATTGCACTTAGATTCACTGAGAACAGCATCACTGTTTGCAGCAGGGGCGATCACCACGAATTCTCGCAATCCATACCTTTAAAAAAAGAGTCACTACAATTAAACATGGGAAAACTTCAGAATACAAAAAAATATTTTAAAAATAACATGAAAAAATTTCCCTGAAGGAAATTTAACAAGACAGGTTTAAAATACAGGTGTTTCTTTTTAAGGGCAATTAAACCTACAACTTGAATTTCCTTCATTTAAATGAAATACTTCCATCATTCAACTATGATTTCCCCTCTATTCTTTCCAATTAGAAGCAATTTGCTGAGATCACAAAGAACATGAAATAATAGTTTAGCTTTAAAAGTTTAGTTGTAAAGACAAAAGGTGAAAACCAACACTGAAGTCTTGCTTTAATTAACTGATAACATTCAGTCCACTGACGTGGAAAGAGAAAGTTTGACAGATTCCCTAAATAGCAGGAAAATAATTACCAGCCATGATGTATTTGGGCTGTCTCAAAGTGAGAACATAGTTTACTTAAGTATCATATAAGAAACTCTTTTATTCTTTTTACTCAATAACATATTAGTTAGAAATCACCAAATTATCAGAAAATGGTTTACTCTTGCTATGATATCTTACAATAATGAAAACTTTCCATTTAGTTGTCAAGTCCTTTAAAAACAAGAATTTTGCAGCCAAACTTTATAAACATGTAAGGTTAGGTTGGTGATCTTGCCTACTGAAAACTCCTGTGCTATTCCCTTCTCAATGTATTTTTAATAATTATTTTTAAATACAGAAAATAATTTATGAAAGACATTACTCATTTGCCTAATTTATTTTAACTCTGGATATGTAAAGAGTTGTGAATGCTTATTTTTATGAACATTCTCCTCAAGAAATCCTCCAAAGGGCAGTAAATAAAAATTTCTTTAAAAGTCCAACCCATAATCTGCTTATTGTCTAGATGACAAAAACCTATTTCATCTTCTCGCCTCACTTCCACCCTCCTACCCCTAAAATCAAAACTAGCTAAGTACATGTGCATCAAATACTGGAAGGAACCCAGAGCTTTGAATTTTAAACTCTAAACATCTTTAAAAATAGCTGTTTTTTTTCTTTTTAATGTCCTTGGAAGAAAGAAAACAAGAAAACGTTTTCCATGCCATTCCCCACACTACAGTGAAACCACTGTCAACAGTTTCTTGTTATTCTTCCAGAAATATTCTATCTGTTCATGATGTACCAACACTATCTTCAACTAAGATTATACTATATATTTTTCTACCTTTTTTTTTTAAAGCTAATCCCCCTACTGATTTTTGTACTCCAATGATGATACACAAATGGCAAAATAAGTACTTTGCTTCCAATTCTATACTGCTGCAACGATAGTGTGATTGTCTATTTCTACAAATATGTCTGGGGGATAAATTCCTAGAAGGTGCTGAATAAAAGAACATCTGTATCTTTAACACTGATAGCTGTTGCCAAAATAACTCCTCTCTTTCCAAACACACACAGACTGTGCCAGTGTATACTCCCATTAAAAACAAGCTAAAATAAACTACTTTCCTTTTATCTACCATAAAATTCTATCCTTGAGCCTATAGTCATGCTACCCAGAACAAGGCCGATCTTGTCTGATCTCGGAAGCTAAGCAGGGTCGGGCCTGGTTAGTACTTGGATGGGAGACCACCCAGGAAGACCAGGTGCTGTAGGCATAAAAAACTTTTTTAAAAAAGGGATTGTAAATTGACAAGGTCCTTGCAATCTGTGAGGTCAACCAAGGGTTGCCTCGCCAAAAAAAAAAAAATTAGAAAAAAAAATTTTATCCTGTCTTCTTTTCTCCACCTGAAATGCTTACCTACCCACTCTATTGCCATTACTGAATATCAAAATCCTGATAGATCCCTTTTGAATACCACCTCATCACCCTGTTAAATATGCTCTCTTCTCTGAACTCTAATGTACTTTTCCTATTATTGTCTTTAAAGAACCAATATAAGTCATTGATTTACTTTCTGTACTAGATCTGAGGCCTGAGACCATGCTCTCTTCAAGTGAATAAACATTAAGTGGGGGCTTAAAATATGAGCAAAAATCACCAACAAAAAACAAGCAACCAGATACAAAGTGGACAAAAACCTGAACAGAAATCACTCCAATGATGATATACAAATGGCAAATAAGAAAAAATGTGATCGATATCACTAATAGGGAAATGTAAATCGAAAACCACAGTGAGATACCACTTCACACTTATTAGGATGGCTATTATAAAAAACAAAACAGAAAACAACTGCTGGCAAGGATATGGAGAAATCAGAACCATTGAGCACAACTGGTGCGAATATAACAGCACAAGTGCTATGGAAAACAGTACAGTGGTTCTTAAAAATTTTTAGTCATAGAATGACCTATATAACCAAACAATTAAAAGGGACTCAAAGAAATATCTTAACACTCATGTTCATAGCAGCATTATCTGCAACAGTCAAAAGGGAGAAACAACCCAAATGTCTATTAATAGATGGATAAACAAAATATGCTACATATACACAGAATGAATTACTATTCAGTCTTAAAAAAGAAAAATCTATACATGCTACAATACAGATGGACCTTGAAGATACTATGCTAAGTGAAATAAGCCAATCACAAAAAGATAAATATTGTATGATTCCACTTTTATAAGTTACACAGAGCAGGCAAGCTCACAGAGAAAGAAAGTAGAATGGTGGTTACTAGGGCCTGGGGGAGTAGGGAATGGGGAATTATTGTTCAATGGATACAGAGTTTCAATATGGGATGATGAAAAAGTTCCAGAGATGGAGAGTGGTGATAAAGAGTAAATGCACAAAAATGTCAATGTACTTAAAGCCACTGAATTGTACATTTAAAACTAATTAAAATAGTCAATTTTGTTATGTATGTTTTACCAGAGTAAAAAAAAAAAAAAAAAAAAAAAGAGTAAAACTAATATATATTTTAAAGAATAAGAAATATAAATGGCTAATAATACTATTAAAAGTAGTTCAACCTTACTAGTGATTAGGAAAATAAAAATTAAAACAAGATATCACTGTTAACTTATTAAATTATAAATCTTTATATTTCCTGCAAGTTCTACTAGTCATTTATTTACTAGGAGCTTAAACATATCTACAAAAATAAGAATCCCACTATGGCAATTTTTAATAATATAATTATTTTTTCTAACAGATAAAACAATTTAGTATACTAAATACTAAATTTAAATATAAATGTGCCTTAGCATCACAGCAAGGCTGCATTCATTCTGGAGGCTCCAAGAGAGAATCCATTCTTTGCCTTTCTCTGTTTCTAGAGGCTCCCTTTGTTCCTTGGCTCATGGCCATCTTCTTCCACCTTTCAATCCAGCAACAGCAAGCCAAGTTCTTCTCCATCACATCACTCTGACGCTGAGTCTCTTCTGCCTCTTTCTTCCACTTTTAATACTGGATACACCCAGATAATGTAGGATAAATCTTAAAGTCTATTGATTAGTGACCCTAATTCCATCTTTTCCCTTGATTCCTTCTTGCCACATTATCTGTATTCACAGGTTTTAGGGTATGGACATTTTATGAGGTACAGAGGTTCATTATCCTGCCTTATTAAAATCTCTGCTCAGTAAAGATCTCATGAATTTATATTTGGGCATAAATGTCTTCTAATGCTAATTTGTGTCATTTCCAGGCCTATTTATTTTAAGGAATAACAATTTATGAAGGGGATATATATCCCTCGTGATGGTTTCAGGAATCAACCATTAGAAGATATTTAAAGGACTGATATATCAAAAGGTGGAGAGAAGCATTCAACTAATCACATCATTAAGATCAATTATCTTGCCAAGACCATAAAAATTGATCATGTCCAGATACCTTTTAAAGACTAGTTTTATAAAATACCCTTAAAACAGTTAAATAGGCTTAAGAGTTAATTTGACAGGTGTTTGATAAACTGAAATTATAAGATATCAAAATAGATTTATATTAATAAACTTGAACTATCACACATATGTCAAAATTCTACTTTCTAAAGTTTGATTTGAAAATATAAGTTAATCATATAAGCATTTTAACTCATTCGGACAGGGTCAACCTATACTAATTGCATATAAATGGTATAAATGAATATTTTGCATAACAGTTTCAAATATCCAATGTCACTGCTTCATTATTGTTTAAATTTTTGTAAAGTATTTATAGGTGAAAACTTCTGTGTATGCTATTCTTCAGTTACTAAGAAGCATGGCAAATAATTTATAATCTTACAAATTATAAGAATTTTAATTTTTAATAATTATAATTTTAAAATTCTATAAAAAAATAGAAGGATGAGTACATTATGAAATCTTCTTAAGATGCCTCATCCACATTAGGCCCAAAATATACCGATCCTTTCTCATCTTCTGCTATTTTCAATCTTCTGCTACTATACTCCAGGCTTACTAAAAACTATTTGCAGGTTTCAAATTCTTAATTTAAGCACCATCACTTCTAATCAATCTTCTTCCTTAAATATCTTTTTAACTAACTTCCCCTTGCTTATTCTCTTATCTTTCGGGATTCAGGTGAGGTAATGCCTCTTCTGGAAACACTTTCCTAACAATCTGTCTGAAAAGGGAGTACTTTCTTCAGTATGCATCAAGCTCTGTGCTGTACTCTATGAGAGCATCTATCGATAATAGTGTTGCCATTTGTTGCTTTATCTGTCTCCCTACTAATCCCAAAGCTTACTGAAACAGGGATCATATTTTACCCATGTTATTCCAGTATCTGGCTCATAGTAAATGTTTTCAAAACAATGTTTGTCTTAAAAAAAGAAAACACATGTACTTTTAATATGCCTAATTTTCAAATTCTCAAAAGTCAGAGTGTTGACCTTTTAATCTTTAAGAAAGATCAAATGAAAAAAATGAAAGCAATAGGGCTGACTGACATGACAAAGACTCCTCCACTGCCCCAAACACACCGAAATACCTGATAATTGAAGGAATGAAAAGATTACTGGAGTACAGAAAGAGAGAACTGAAAGGCAACAGCAAGCATGCAAGATGACTCTGAAGAAACCCAGGGAATTATCTACTCTGAATATTGGCCCTAACAGCTAGCTAGGAATTAGGAATTGGGATGTTACAAGATAAGCTGTTTTGTCACTAAAAGCTATTAGTATGACTCACAGACATTTCTGCAAAATTAACCATGCTTTAATAGACTACAGAGCCTAAGAATGACATAGGAAAAGTCTGTTAATGTCTGAGAATACCACGTGGTTTAGCCTAGCACTAATAATGTGAATTATTTAACTCTGAGATCGAGGTAGTCTGTGGCATATCTCCAGACTAGGTTATGTCCAAGAATACCCCAGCCCCTAATAAATATAAATAAGGTGATGAGTTTTGGAAAATATGCTTCCAAAAGCATATTATCACTCGGATATTATCATCCACAACCAGGCCCTTGCTTATGAGGCACTGGGAGTAGTAAGTTGTATATGTTTTCAATGATGTCACCAATCTCTTTACAAAGTAACCTAAACTTTCTTCTGTATCTTCCAGATTTATTGAAGCATTGTCTATGTGTGGACTTTCCATCAATCCAAATCAGTACAGAGGTTGTAACATTTTGAATGGCTTCCAAGGGATATGGGTGTACACGAGGCAAGGAACTAGACCCGAGACTTTTGCTTAAAGCCTGGACCCTAGAAGGGACCACCACCTGAATAGAGTTAAAACTTCAGGGTCTGATGGTTTCAATGGCAAATTCTACTAAACATTTAAAGGTAAATTCAATTTTACACAATATCTTCCAAAAATTAGAATAGAACAAAATACTTCCCAACTCACAACAAGAGGCCAGCAATTTTCTAATATCAAAAACGAGTATAAAAAAACTATATTCCTCACAAACACCCAGTCCTCAACAAAAATATTAGCACATCAAATCCCGTAATATGTATTTAAGCAGAAATACAAATTACACTACAAACAATGGAGCTTATCTTGGGAATGCAGAGCTAATAAGATATCTAAAATTCAACTGATATAATTACCGTATTAAAAATGTAAAGAAGAAATAAAAGATCATATCCATTTAAGCAGAAAAGGCATTTGACAAAATTCAACACTCATTCATGATGAAAACTCGCAGAAAACTAGGAACGGAAAAAAAATTTCTCAACCTGATAAAGAGCAGCTATGAAAAAAACTATAGCTAACATCATGCCTAATGGAAAAAGACTAAATGTTTCTCTCTGAGATCAGAACAAGGCAAAGATTTCCATTCGCACTATTCTTATTCAATATTTTTCTGGAATCCCTAGCCAGTTTAAAAAGGTAAGGGGGGAAAAAAAGACATACAGATTGTTAAGTAAGAAATCAAACTAACTCTATTCACAGACATGATTGTTTACATGAAAAACCCTAAAGACACTACAAAATTCCTGCTAGAACTAATAACTGAACATAGTAACATCATAGAATATAAGGTCAATGAACAAAAATCAGTCATATTCTGACATACTAGCAACACATAGCTGGAAATAAAATTTAAAAAAATAATACCATTATTTTAAAAAGAGAAAATAATTCAGGATAAATCTAACAAAACATATACGGGCTCTGTATGCTGAAACTTTAAGACACTGATGAAAGAAACTAAAGAAAAGCTAAAAATGTGGAGAGACCAACCATGTTCATAAAATGGAAGACGCAAAATAGTAAAGATATCAATTCTCTCCAAATCAATCTAGAGATTTAAAGCAATTCCATCAAACTTACACCAAGACTTTTTGTATGTACAGACAAACAATTCTAAAATTCTAAATGGAAAAGCAAAGGACCTAAAATAGCCAAAACATTTAAAAGAATAAAGCTGGAGAAATCACAGTACCTACTTTAAAGACTTATTATAAAACTACAGAAACTAAGAGCATCCAGACATAAACCCACACAAATATGGCCAAATGATTTTTGACAAAGATGAAAAAGTCAATGGAGAAAGGAAACTCTTTTCAACAAATGGTGCTGGAACAACTGAACACCCATAATGCAAAAAAGAACCTAAATCTCATCCTTTACACAAAAATTAACTTGAAATAGATAACAGATCTAAATATGAAATGTAAAACTTTTAGAATAAAACACAGAATTGATTGTGTGATCAAAGTCAACATCTCTAGGGAGTAAGTCATACTGATAACATGACCTTCTCATATATGCTGAAAAAGGCATTTCACCTTTATGATATTCTTTCCAAAAGCCCATAACCCAAGTATAATCATAAGAAAAAGACACACTCCCAAATTGAAGATCGCACAAAATACCTCAAAATTATCAGATGATGAAAAATAAGGAAAGACTGAGAAACTTTTACAAACCAAAGACTAAAAAAATTAAAGAGACCTGATGATTAAATGCAATGTGGTATCCTGATTTAAATTCTGGAACAGAAAAAAAAATTAGTGGAAAAACTACTTAACATTTAGCTAATAATAATGTATCAATGTTGGTTTCTCAGCTTTGACACATGTTCCATGATAATGTAAGCTGTTAACAGTAAGGAAAACTGGGTGAAGTGTATACTGAAACAGTCTGTATTATCTTTGCAACTTTTCTATAAATCTAAACTAAACCAAGAATTTTTTTTTTTTTTTTTTTAAATAGGAGAAAGTTCTGTGACCTGGTGCAAGGATTCTTAGACGTGGCACAAAAATCAAGATCCATAAAGTAAAAACTTGACAAACTGAATTTCATCAAATTTAAAAATTTATTCTGGAAAAGGAAATGCTAAGAATACAAGATAGGCTACTGTCTGGAAGAAAATATTTGTATTCGGAACATACCATGAATTCTCAAAACTCAACAGTGGAAAACAACCCAATTAAAAAGATCTGAAGACACTTTACCACCAAGTATATATGACAGCAAATAAACACACGAAAGATGTTAAAAATTCAAATTAAAACTAAGTAAGAGACTACAACACACCTATTAGAATGTCTTAATTAAAAAATACTGACACTAAGTACTGGTGTGGTTGTCATATATTGTTGTTGCAAATGCAAAATAGCAGTCACTCTGGAAATCAGTTTGGCCATTTCTTATAAAGTTAAATGTACACCTACCATGTGACTTAGCATTCTCATCCCAGATATTCACCCAAGTGAACTGAAAAACATATTTTCACACAAAAATCTGTACATCTACTTATAGTAGCTCTATACTTAAAAGCCCAAACCTAGAAATAATCCTATCCTTTAACAAGTGATTGAGTAAACAAACCGTGGTATAGCCTTACAATAGCTTACTACTCAGCGATAAAAATGAAAAAATTACTGATACAGAATTACTTCCAAGGATCTCAAAAGCATTAAGCTGAGTGAAAGAAGCCAGTCTCAAAGGTTATTATATGATTCCATCTCTATGGCATTCTTGAAAGGACAAAACAATAGTGACTAAGAACATATCAGTGATTGCCAGAGACTTTAACAAACAAGAGGAGTTTTTTGGGAGGTTATAGAACTGTTGTATATCCTTACTGTAGTAGTTTAAAAACACCTATATATGTGTTAAAAGTTCAGTGAACTGTTAATCCAAAAAAAAGTCAATTTTATTGTATGTTAATTTTAAAAATAATTTTTTAAAGTAAATGGAAAGGTTAATAAAAGCTAACAAGTGATATTCATTAATACACTGAAATCACTAACAAGTGATTCATTAATACATAAAAAGGTTTCATTTATTCATTCAACAAATACTTTTAAACTATGGACTATGTGCCAAACACAGAGTTTGGAAATATATACTAAAAGTTAAACAGAAATTATATAGCAGCATTCAGATTTTGACAAACATACTATATGCAATTACCTTATTAAATCCTCACAATTACTCTTAAATGTGCATGTTATTTATTATTCTGACTACCAATCTAGAAACCAACTCAGAGAACTTAAGCAACTTGCCCAAAGTTGTGGAGATAATAAATACTTGAACCATAAATTAAACATAAGTTTGTCTAATTCAGTGTCTGGGCAAACTAGAGATATTCGATTAATGTTGAATAAATGAATGCATGCATGAAAGTGATACTCTATGATAACATGCTGCTTATTGATATATTTTGTCATGTTAAATGTATACATTTGCATTTTAAAAGATCAGGAGAATCTGGATGGACTAAATTAAAAGAGCAATTTACTAAATTCCTTTTATGGTTGTTTAAATTGTTTAAGTTCAGTTTTTAAAAGTTCACACTAAAATACCAGGAGAATTTATCAAATAATACCACTTTATTTGTACTTGCAATAATTTTCTTTTTTCGGTGTGCTGAATATTCTGCTTGTTATGGTAATCGAAATGAAATGAAGAAAAGGAACAGAGATATTATTTTCCTCTTTCTTAGAAATTCTTTAAAGCTCAAAAGACCAACTCACGCCAACAGAATAATTTAAAACTCGTATATAAATTCCCTTAAACTAGGTCTCTTTTCTTAACCATATACTTGTATTTGGGCCATTCTGATGTAACTATTTGAGGTCAACATTTTATTTCAATTCAATTTCCAACAGTACATTAAGTTTTCTATGATATTTAAGAGTTCTATGCTAATCACAAAATTAGGTTAGATAGGACCCTAGATTATGGCACATACTGTGCAGAAAAGGGTTAACAGCACAGGCCTATGACTACTATCCTCAGAACAATCTGCTTGTAAGGCTGACCTTTGGCTGGCACCTGGGAACTTGGATTTGGGAAGGGTTCCTACTACTGCCCTAAATGATAAAGAGTTGCTGTACCTAAACTGTACAGTGTGGTTTATCCTGAACACTTGCTTTCCTTCTGGGAGTCTGAAATTTTGTCATGTACCAGTCAGAGGGTAACAGCCCCCAAATAAAAACCCGGAGAGCAAAGCCTCTAATAAGCTTCCCTGGTAAACATTTCATATGTGTTGTCGTAACTTATTGGTAAGGGAATTAAGTATGACTTTACGAATTCATTAGGAAAGGACTCTTAAACACTTGCACTTTCTTCAAACTTTGCCTCAGACACATTTCCCTTTGCTGATTTGCATGCTGTCATTATTATAAATCATATCAGTGAGATTATATGCTAAATCCTGTGGGTCCTCCTAGCAAGTTATCAAACCTGGAGGTAGTCTTGGGCCTCCCTGAAACACACACTGAAAGTTATCTGAGTAAAATGTATACCTACCATCTTACCAGGCAATGTGCTCTTGGAGGAAAGTCATTATTCATACACAGCAAATCTTGCATAGATTGTGGAATAACATCTACAAAAACATTAGATAATGAAAAAAGTTAATATATTTGCTCCAGAGCAGAACTTTCTAATATGATTTAAAGAAATAATACTATATAAAATCTCTTGCTAGTCCATGTAGTTTTGCAATTGCTTAAAGATTTACATAGAGAGCTAGTACTAAAATTGGGGGAAGAGGAATGTCTTTCTCAAAAAAGTCAGCCTATGAAAATACATATATGTATACACATATATACCATGTTTATATTATTTTTCTTCCTTCTAAGTAATGACTTAAACAATTCCTCACCCTTATTAGAAAGCCTTGTTTTATTTATTCTCCTTGGTCTGCCCTTGTCTCTACTTTTCTTCAAAATTCTACTTAGAAGTCTGTCAACTGCATATCATCTTCCATGGCTAGCTTCTGCTGGACCCTGGCCATCTTAAGTGTTTGTGTAAAACCACTAAACAGCTTCTCACTTAAAACCATATATCTTTAAGCCCTTACATTGCTATCCATAAGATACTAATATCAATGATCATTACTTATTCATAAATGCATAATAAATTCAAAGCATAAAATTTTGTAAAAATGTTTGTAAAAATATTTCCTTTTGCTATATAGCTCTAATTACTTAGCAAACTTCTATTATTTGCAAAAATAAAAATGAGAACACTAATGACTTGATACTCAACTACAGCAATAAGCAACTCCAAAGAAATAAAAGATTAGTGCTCAAATCTTCTGGTATCTGATAATATAGTTTTAAATGTGTATCTAAAAATTAACTGAGTTGATGCTTTACTTTTTCTAATTTCTATCACTAGTTTCAATCACCAAATTAAAACTGCACATATCTGCACAGATACCACAATTACACCTTAACTAATACACTTATCTTCTCTAATATCACAGTCCCCTTCATCTGTTCACCACAAAAACACTGATTCTAACTTTCCTTAACACAACAGCTTTTCCTTCATGTATGATCTTTCCTCAAATTAATAGTACTTAAGATATTGCTACCTTGAACAATTCCTTTCATTAGTCAAGAGAATGTTGGACCCAGAAATCTCTGGGCCATTCTAAGTCTTCCCACCAGTCACATATATTTTCTCCCTCTCCATACTCCTGAAGCACACATACTCATATTCTAGTTTATTTTATTTTACTGTATAATTGTCTTACATATGTGTATACATGATCAATGTTATCTGTCCTAGTTTATGAATCAAAATACAGATGCTATCCAATTGTTTTGTTTAAAAGAATATATATAATAGAAAAGGTAACATAATTTTATTTCTATGCAAGAAAAGGGACAAATATCTCAGGCCTATGCTTACTAACGATTATCTGTTTTAACAAGAAAAACTTTATTTTTTTACTGACATATAATTGACACATTATATATGCAATAACAATTTGATAACTGTATACATTGTGAAATGATCAGCACAGTAAGTCTTATAGTTAACATCTGTCACCACATAATTACAAAATATTTTTTGTGTGACCTTTAAGATTTACTCTTTTTGCAACTTTCAAATATATATAACGGTATTATTATAGTCAGCAAGCTGTACATTACACCTCCATGACTTATTTATTATATAACTAGAAAACTATACCTTTTGACCCCTTACACCCATTTTGCCTACCCTCCATCACCTGCCTCTGGCAATTATCCATCTGTTCTCTATTATAAGCTTGCTTGTGGTTTTTGTCTGTTTTTTTTTTAGATTCCACATGTAAGGGAGATCATACAGTATGTCTTTCTCTGTTTGACTTACTTCACTTAGCAAAATGTCTTCAATGACCAAGAAAACGTCAACATGCATTCTGCATATTTATTTTCTGAGAGAATAAAGAAGGGTATTTGACTGACAGCTCCAAAATATATATGTCCTTAATACCTTGCTCATTTACTGTTATACATGAATATATCTAAGGACAAAGATTTTGGATGAGTTGACCTATAAACAACTACAGGCACCATTAACCAAGTACCTAGCATGGGCCAGGTACTGAGATAGGTACTTACATACAGTATCTCATTAAATCTTCCCCTTAACCCTCCAAAGGAGTTATTACTTCATTTGAAAAATAATTCAAGTTTAGAAAGGTCAAGTAACTACTAATAGAAAAATCAGAGTTTAATACACTTGATCCGACTCTAAAATCTTGGATATATCCAAAGCACTACACTGATTAATTAATAACTTTTTTTTTTGTCCTTCAAAATCCAGCTTAGTTGCTTAATTCTCCATAACAGCTTCTCTGGTCTTTCACCATTAAAAGTGATCTCTTCTCCTCTGAACTTTGGAATTTTACCTGTGCTTCAAGATGGTACTAATCACCTTCTATCTCCTATTACTGTTACTTATAGACTTTATCTCCCCTACTGGAATGTAAATTTAAGTTTAGGTTCAATTGGGCTTAGCGAAATATCTAGAGCACATGTTAGGCACTCAATAAATATTTGCTGATTTAACTAGCTTTAAAATAAATGATGCTGTGATTCTTCCACTGAAAAGGTCATATTTTACTTCAGATATGGTGAAACAACTTGGCATATATAAAATATCTCCAGGGGATAGTACAGAATTAAGAGAATTCATAATTCAAAATTATAACCACTCTTACAAGTTTAAAATATGTGTAAAAACTTACCTTCTAATAATTCATCCTTTCCTTCTTTATCACTGGATTCTTGTACAAGATAATGATGAGTAATTGAGAACTTGAAGTCAGCAAAAGAAACTTCATCTGATTTCTCTTCCCATATGCCAGATGTAAATATACCCTATATTTAACAATAATATGGAAAAAAATCTTAAAGTATTCGATATCTAGCATTACGTTTATTAAACACGGAAATTTCTTTCCCTTTTTTCTTCCTATTAATCTAAAATTTCTCCATATAGCTACCCTGTACATAATTTTAAAAAAGGGAAAACATGTAAGTGAATAAATGAAGAGGAAATTATTTTATAAATGATTTATCAGTATTCTTTTAAAAACTCCCCTAGAATCTTAATTATCAAGTGACTTACAAAATTCTAATTTTCAAATAACTTCATGAAAATCCAGTAAATCCCATGCCTGTTCATATACAAAAAGAACAAGCCTCTCTACCAATAGCAGAATCTCTAGGAGTTACTTTTAACTGCTAAAAACGATGAAATTTTATAAATTTTGTTAAAACTTAGAAAAATACATGGCAAAATATACTTTTATAAAATCTCAAATCAAATAACATTATGTAGCACACAACATTACTGAACATTAGAAACTGTTTCATAAAAAAAGGAGTTTGTAACATCAATTTAAGTGATATGACATCTGTAATACTATCAGGTTTTGACAAGCTTATCAAGCTTTAGCATTCAAATATGTTCATTTAAATAGAAACTGCTTGATTGGAAAACATTTTAATTAAAGTTTCTAAGAGTCCTTTTACTTAACAACATAACCATAAAAAATAATTTTACCCATGAGGCCTATAACCTCCCATAGCTGTTCTTTCCACTGGAGAGGTATATTGTTATTGCAGGATAGCCCCACTATGAGGCAAAAAATATCAATCCTGCAACTTTCCAAGCAGATAGTCCTGACTATACTCAACATATAATACCCAAATGTTTTGTGTGTTCCTGGAAAGGTGTTTATAATTCTGAATTGAGTTAAATCATATTTTAAATGTCCTAAAGGTATCTTATTAAGTAAATAAGTATATCAAATAGCAATCTTGTCATTAGAATAATCACCATGCATGACACATCAAAATACCACAGTTTTGACATGTTGAGTTTCATTAAAGTGGTTTGTTAAGTTAAGACATATATAGCCCACACAAGTCTCAAACTGAAATGAGTAATATAATATACAAAAGAGCTTGGTTTGCTAGGAGAAATGTCTACTACAAAGAGTTAAGGCTAAAACTAAGAAAGGGGAGAAGTCTAGAAAATGAGAGGTAAGTCCCTTTTTCAAACTTGCAGAAAAGTTGCAATATTTTTTCAGTAAAAAATAACATCTGACCCTAGTCCTAAATTTTGGACACTGCTGTCAACCTTACCAACAGCTATCTCAGGAGAATCTGGTTGGATTCAATAAAGCCTTGAAGACAGGTTCTGTCTTCAAATTTTTTAAAAAATAATTTAAAACAATATTCTAACTTCCCTCTTTTAATTCAATGTGACACAATCATTTTACACCAAATTTCAAAAAGTGTATATTTACGATTAGAACCAGAAATGACAACTCCAGTTCAGAATTAGTCTAGTAATTCATGAAAAATAACCTCTGAGGCCCCAGACAATAAAAAGAAATAAGCATATAGACTGGTAAGAAAGAAAACTGTATATACTCACAGATAAGCTGATTATGTAATATAATATCCAAAAGATTCTACAAACTTTGGAAGTTGTGAAATTCAAGGTCTGTATACAAAAGCTGTATTTTTATATACTAGTGGCAAGCATTTGGAAAATGAAATTTTTAAAAAATACAACAAAAATTTAGAAAATAAATAAATAAAAATAAATACCACAACAGCAAAAATAAATAAATTACCTAAGACTAAACTTAAAGAAAGATGACCAAGAACTCTCCCTAATAATACTTGAAAATGCTGCTGAAGGTTATTAAAGAGCTAGAAGATATATCATGTACCTAAGACTAAACTTAAAGAAAGATGACCAAGAACTCTACCTAATAAAAATTGAAAATGCTACTGAAGGTTATTAAAGAGCTAGAAGATATATCATGTACATGGATATTGGAAGACACAACACTGTGAAGATATCAATTCTCCCCAAAGTGATGTATAAACACAATTCTAATCAAAATCCCAACAGGCATTTTGTAGAAACTAACAAGCTGATTCTAAAACTAATAGGAAAATCCAAAGGACCAAGAATAGCTAAAATAATCTGGATAAAAAATACACTACCTGATTTTAAGATTTACTTTGCTACAGTAATTAAAGCAGTATAGTATTGGCATGAAGGCAAATAGATCAATGAAACCTAATAATCCAGAAACACTTTCACATATATACTTCATTTTACAACAGAGGAACGACTGTAATTCAGCAGGGAAAAGATGGTATTTTCAACAAATGGTCCTGAAATAAGATATTTGCATAGGAGAAAACATAGGAGAGTATCTTCACGACACTGAGATTGGCAAAGATTCTTTTGACAGAACACAAAAAGTGCTAATAATAAAAATTTTTAACTTAGAAAATGAACTTCACTAAAATAAACTTCTGCTTTTCAAAAGTCACAGGTAAGAAAATGATTAGGGAAGCCACCGAAGAAAACTCAAAATACATATAACAAAGGACTCAAAACGCCAGGATATATGAGGATAATTTTAAAAACTAAACAATATAATTGTTTTTAAATGAGCAAAAGACTTGCACAGACACTTAGCAGAAGAAACTATAAATGACCAATAAACACAGTTAATTAACTGTGATGAATTACTAGATACTACCCAGTCTCAGCAGTCATTCATGAAATGCAAATTAAACCACTATGAGATACCACTTCACACCCAACAGGATTACTAAAAATGAAAATCTGACAACACCAAGTGTCAATGGAGAAAGGACAATCTCTTCAATAAACGGTGCTAAAAAAAAAAAAAAAAAAAAAAAAAAGGACAGTCACATGCAAAAGAATGAAATTGGACCACAATCTTATACCATACACAAAAATTAACTCCAAATGGATTGCAGTCTTGAATATAAGACCTGAAACCATGAAACTCCTAGAAGAAAACATGGGCAGTAAGCTTGTTGACATAGGTCTTAGCAATAATTTTTTGTATCTGACTCCAAAAGCAAAGAGAACAAAAGCAAAAATTAACAAGTGGGACTATATCAAAATAAAAAGCTTCTGCACAGTATAGGAAATCATCAACAAAATGAAAAGGCAACCCACTGGATGAGAGAAAATATTTGCAAATTGTATATCAGATAAGGGATTACTACCCAGAATAAAGAACTCTTAGAAGTTAACAACAAACAACCTAATTTAAAAACGAGCAAAATGATTTCCAAAGCAAATATACAAATTGCCAATAAGCACAAGAAAAAATGCTCGACATCACCAAACATTAAGGAAACGCAAATCGAAGCCACAAGAGATGACATTTCACATCCATTAAGATGGCTTTTGTAAAAAAACAAAAACAAAGCAAAACAAAAAAACAGAAAATAAGTGTCAGTATGAATGGGGAGAAATTGGAACTCTTGTGCATTGCTGTTGAAAATGTAAAATGGCAGAGCTGCTATGGAAAATATGGCTGTTCCTCAAAAATTTTTAAATTACCATATGATCTAGTAATTCCATGTCTGAAAGCAGAAACACACACAGATACATACACATCCATTTTTGCAATAGCATTATTTTCAAGTGTCCATCGACAAATGAATAAGTTGATTAATATAGTACATACATACAGCATAGTATTTAGACTTAAAAAGGAATGAAATTCTGATACATGCTATAACATGGATGAACCTTGAAGATATTATGCTAAGTGAAACAAGCTAGACACAAAAGGTCAAATTTTGTATGATTTCACTTATATGAAGTTGTTATTGTCTAATGAGTACGGAGTTTCAGATTAGTAGATGGAAAAGTTCTGGATACAGACTGTAGTAATCACTGCACAAAGTAAATGTACTTAATGCCACTAAACTGCACATTCAGCAGTTAAAATGCTAAATTTTTGTATACAATTTTTTTATTATGTATTTTAGTAAAATGAAAAAATATATAAACTTTTTAAGGCAAAAGACACATTCAAATTAAAAGTGATACACTGGGGAAACTATATGTAACATTAGAGTTAACATTCATAAAAACATAAAAGCTCTTCCACAATTCAGTAAGACAGCAGAAAATTGGTCACTGTATACAATAAGCAATCAAAAAGATAATTCTAGTGTATAATAAAAGTGAAGGAAGACTCAATCTTATGAGTGCTCAGGAAAATATAAATAAAAATTAGGCAGTTTTAGTCCCTCATGTTGATAAAAAGTGTTGGAGGAATCAGAAATTAGGTGCTTTCATTTACCATGTGTGGGGAACGAATAAGTACATTCAATTATCTTGGTGGAAAATTAGGCTCTACTTATCAAAAATAAAAATCACATCCCCTTTGGCCTACTAATTCTACTTTTAGAAATTTGTTACAGAAATATTCATACAAGTATGCAAATTTATGTACAACAATGCTTACTACCCCATACTATAACTGCATAAATTGTAAATTAAATCTTTCAGAGGAATATGCATAAACTCATTATGATAGAGTCATACATACAATGGACTACAATGCAAGCATTAAAATAATGAGATATGTCTGTGTTCCATCTTGGAAAAAAGCCAACAAAATATAAAGTTTAAAAAAAGGCAGCTGACCAATTACCTTTTTTTAAAGACTTTTTTAATGGTGTAATGTGCACACATAGAATGTGATGAGAAAAAAAATATCATGTTTTTAATATGTACCTTTGATTTGGTTACATTATTTTTGTAATTAAAGGGTTTTAATTTCAATAAAAAATTTGTGGCTCAAAAGTAGAAAATGAAAAGAACAGGGGGAAAAAATAATTTTGGTGACTTGACTCCATAGGACAAACTTCTAGGCCATCCGACAAATATTTTGTCCAAAAATATTTCTCCATAAATTTTAAAATGTTTATTTTACTTGCTTTTCTTACATTTTTCTGAAATTTCAAAAACATTAAAAAATTTACCAGCCCAAAAGCAGATTGTGAATAACTTTAGTCATCATTAGGATAAGGAACTCTGCTTAGAAGGGTAACAATTTTAATTTCATTTTTATTTTTCCTTTAGTATTTTAATATGAAACCAAAATAATTTTATAAGTGATTATCATCCATTTGAATCTTTTAAAATAAATAAAACAGCTTTCTACTTAACAAAGTGAGATTAGCCTTTTATTTTGAAGATAGGGATAGAAACAGGAAAATATAGGAAAGAGAAAGGTAATTTTGGAGCATTCCATCCACACTGAAGGGAAGGAGTGGCTGGTGTAAAACCTGAGGCTCTGAGTCTCAAGAGCCAGCGTACCAAGAACTGGTAAAAGGCTAAAGAGGTAGAAGAATATTGAAGACAAATTTCACTGATTTAAGAATTATTAATCTTATATGTGAGAGTAAGCTTAGCTTTCCACACAGACACGTTGTCGTCATCATACAAACTGTCTCAAAAGTTTGTGTTCAAGTAAGCCTTTGAATACGTATTCATCAAAACAATATGTATTTTATTACTTTTTAAAATAATAAATGCATACAAAATAAAAATTTAAATAGCTTTTATTTAACCTCTTTTGAGTATCTGATGAAATCTGTGGACAATCTCCCAAGAAAATTATGCATATTTACATTAAAAATTAAGTATGTATGCGAATTAAAGAGACCCAAGACTCTGGGTTAAGGACTCCTACTAAATATGGCAGTGAAGTCTCTTTGTCCACAAAGAATGATTTACCCTTTAAAATGGTCTAATTCTCATAACATGATAAAACCTTTCATAGAGAAAGGAACACAAAGAATACTGATAGCTGAGGGATGTAATAAAAAGTTAGAAGATTTAACAATTAGAAGGTGAGGGATGGACAAGAAAAAGTTGTTCTGATAAGCAGGAAGTAGGAGAACAATTCCTGGTCCAAAGTAGGAACTTGATAAATGTATGAATAAAAGATAAATAAGTGAACAAAAGGAAGTAGTTGCAAAGATGAGACTTTTATATACAGCTTCAAAAATAGAGAGAAAATTAATATGCGTGCCATCTCAAAAATATATTTTAAACATTTCCTCTCTATGGAAAAATCAAGTCGAAATTCTCACCAGCTATTTTTACAAATTATTAGACAATGATTCATCCATTAGACTTGCAATTGCAGTATATAAAAAATTAATTAGGAGAGGAAAAAAATCAAATAACTAAACCAAAATCAAAGGAGGAAAAAAAAGGCAAAAAATTAGTGAGAGAAAAAAACACAGAAAATAAATCAAAATGTAAAGAAAAGGGTTACTTACAAAACTCAACACAGAAATTACATTAGTTACTTTAAAATGTACCAGACCATTCAGAAAAAAGACTTGCTACCTTTAGTAACATGCTTTTAAAAATCCACCATCATATTTTAACAATGACCCAAGCAACTAAATGTGATCTATGGTATGTTCTAACCATCTGCAAAGGAAACACAAGTTCAGGGGATTAATCAAGTATTCTGGGAGTTAATTGGCAAACAATTACTGACAGCATACCAGGCAATGGTTTATGTATATGTGATAAATGAATTAGCAAATTAACTATTACTATTAATGGTACTGGATCACACCTTCTGCCTCTATGCTGGGGGAACAAAAAAGTTAAAAAGAGTTACAGCAATAGGGATATAATTGCAAATTCTCCCATAAATGATTATGGCTTTATTTTTTGCTTAAAAAATATCTTGTTGCATTTGTTTTAACATAATCTACACCAAATCATTTAATGAAATCGAGTATTAATTTATAGATAGCTCACATAGCAGATTTATATTCAAGTGATAGTGTAAAGAGATTTTATTATAATAAATAGTCTAAAATTAGTGAGTAAATGGTTTTGGCTAGATCACTGATTTCTTTAGAAATATTTTTGTATAGTTCTATTTGTTTTAGTGTCATGTATTCTACACAAATTAAAGTTCAAAGTGAAATTCATGATGTATATTGAAAATTTTATTTATGACACTGAAAGACTACTGTGCTCCAACTAAATGGCAAGCAAAAAAAATCTTTAGATATGAAAAACATAAGAACTAGAAATAATAGAACTAAAAATGTCTGAAGAGAGTCTCATCTATCCTGAGCTTTTTCACCAGATTATATTACATAAAACTTTATTTTTCATCAGCTAGATACTAAGTTTTTTTACTTCTAGAAGCTCAAAGGAAACAATGAATCTTTTTATAGCAAAAAAAAAAAAAGGTCTTAATTCTATTTGTGTATATTCCAAATATAAACAAATATCAAATATCATTTTAAAGCCTCTGGTAAACATTTTTAAGAGACAGGCGACAACAGCAGCAGCAGCTAACACTGAGACAGCCAAATGTCACAAAGCGAGTAAACAACAGAACTAGAATTCCAACATAAGCAGAATAATTTTAGAGCTAATACTCTTTATCATTATGCTATGCTGTCTCTCAAAGATATCTCCTGCAATTTCCTATTAAAAGAAAAATCTTAACACAGTACATCCAAAAACTTCCAATTTGAAAGAATAGAAGCTAGGATAAAAATACTGATTTTTTTTTCTTCTGTATAATATCCAAAGCAGTTATAGACACTATGATTACTATTTAAAGGAAAACTAAAAATAAAAGAGGGAAAGGCTATAAAACTTAAATAATCCTATTCCCAAACATGTTATAGGCAGCTCAATGTTGCTTTCATTTTTAGTTCATTTCAGAAACACTGTATTGTCATCACTGATTCTTAACTGTCTAGTTTCCAAAAACTTTAGCTTTAAAAATATCTCCACCCCCTCCTACTCTAATGACCCATAAAACACTTAAATTTTCTGAGAAAGCAAATAGAGGGATATATTATATTATTCCCAAGTTTGGCTTATTGTTATAACTTTAGGAAGTTTCTCATACAAGAGAAATATTTTATATTTGTCATATGAACTACAAGTACTGAAGTATCACTGGCCCTTGAACAACATGTGTTTAAACTTCGCAGGTCTTATATGTAGATTTTTTTTTTTAATACTGTAAATGTATTTTCTCTTCCTTAGGATTTTGTTAGTAATATGTTTTCACTAGTTTATTTTAAGAACACAATATACAATACATATAGGAGTTTTGGGGAAGTCAAAGTTACATGAAAATTTTCAATTGCATGGGAGATCAGTGCCCCATACCCACATATTGTTCAAGGGTCAACTATAATGTTATTCTTATCTATTTAGTGTGTATAAAAAATTTGAACTCATTTTAATATTTATAGTGTTTATTCTTCTATTATTCTAAAGTTAATGATTCTTCTTCCATAAAATTATCAGGGTCCGTCACTGACTAAAAAGGTCTATTACCAGATCATGCCATACCTAACATACTTAACATCTCATAAAATGTACTTATAATTTTTGCTGGCTATGTAGAATTACAAGGCTAAAAAGAATATAATTTCTCTACCTTCAAACTGTATCATACACACACCACCAAGATTTTTATCTATTTTATTAAGTTCAAGACACTAAAATTCCAAAAACTGCCTTAGAAGCCTATTCTAATACTTCTGCTACATAACTTTACATTTACTTAAATCTCTGAAACCAAAAAGGGCAGAATAAAATAGAAACAACATGGATTTTAAAAGCAAGCATGACCTAGGTATAATCCTTCTTACACAAACTATTGGTAGAATGACCCTGAGCAAATTGTTTACAAGCACCCAGAGTGTCACCCTCACCCATAAAATGCGGTAATACTTCATCACTGAAATGTGTCTAAGGATTAAATAAATTCACCACAGTTGCAATTATACTGCATGGTGCTAGAGCTGATGTGCAATAACTGCCATTTCCTCCTCTCTTAACTGCATTTCCCAGCGCACCAGAGTCTTGTATGGTAAAGTAGCTTGGTCAGATGAACCATCCTTCAGATAAATAATTATAAAATCTGGACAAGAACAACACAGTTTTGCAAGGCTCAGAAAAGTAATAAAACGGAGGCAGAAACTGGAGAGTTTATCCATGAAAAAAAAAATTATATCTGATGAGATTTGGATGTTTGTACCTTTTTAAGACAGCAGTTCTTAAACTTCTTTGCCTCAGGACTCCTTTACATTCTTAAAAATTACTGAGGGCTCCATATTAGAAATTAAAAATAAGAAAATTATACATTTTAAAGTTCATTTAAAATAATCAACTTATTACATGTTAAATAAAGTTATACACAATATTTTCCAAAACAAAAATATTAATCAGAAGGATGACACTGTCTTACATTTTGTATATCTCTGCAATGTATAGTTTTAAAGACAATTGGATTCTCTTATCTGCATTTTCATTCAATCTTTTCAACCCATTAGTCCGACTGCAGTATATGAACAAAATTGGCCTCAAATACACTATGTAGTTGGAAAAAGCAAGGTCTTGTCAACCCCTGAAAGGCTCTCAGGGAGCATCAGGGGTCCTCAGACCACACCATGAGAACTGCTGATGTAAAGGCACTCTAATCTGTTCATAACTCAAAGCTGCAGAAGGATTGAGCTTTATTAGATTTAGGCAACAAAGGACAAAGTTCAAAGATGGAAGGGAAGTTCTAAAGTTGAAGTGTAAATTCTGGAAGGGGAGATGCTAATGGGGATAGGCCCCCAAATTTGCATATAAACTCTGCCTCAAATTTTAGGTATCTGCCAAAACATGCATGTGCAGTGGAAACTCCAGGGTACAGTGACAAAGGAGAATGAAAGAAAAGATTTTAGCTGCTATCGCCACTGAAGAGAGAATGGAGGTTTAATCCAATCAAGTGAACTGCTAGAACAAAAAATACTCTTCAGAAGACCACTACAGAATCTAGTCTCTATATTTCACTCAAAATACAACCACAAAATTAAGAAATTACTGGATACCCACACATAAGAAATGACAACAAAAAATAAAAACCCAAGAAAATGTGAGCTATATTCAAGAAAATACAGTAAACAGAAACCAATCCCAAGAAGGCCTAGATGTTGCAGTTGGTTTTACACTAGTTATAAGAAATATGCTCAAAAAATAAAGGAAAATATTTTGAAACAAATTTAGACATGAAGAACTTCAGAGAATTAAAAACTATGAAAAGAACCAAACAAAATTTCTAGACCTAAAAAAGTGCAACTGAATTGGATAACATTAATTATTTCTTCTGCTGTTAGCAAATTGGAAACAGCAGAAGAAATAATTAATGAACTCAAAGATAAATCAAGAGAAGTTATGAGAGGAAAAAAAGACTGAGGACAGCAGAGCCTTAGAGAGCTATGGAACAGCATTAAAATATCAAATATAAGTACAATTTAAGTCACAGAAAAAAGTACAGAGAATGGGGCAGAAAAATAATTGAACAAATAATGGCCAAAATTCCCTAATTTGGGGAAAACCAAAAAGTTTACATATTCAATATTAATGAACCTACACAGGAAAAATACAACTATGCACATCACAGCTTAAATAGAAACATAAAAAAAATCTTGAAAACAGCTAGACAGAAAAACATCAAAACAGAACAAAAATATGAATGACACCTAATTTCTCATCAGAAACTATGTAGAGAAGAAAACAGAACTATATCTTTAAAGAACTAGGAAAAAAATGTCAAGCCTCAGTAAAACTATCCTTCAAAAACAAGGAAAAGAAAAAAGATTTTCAGATAAACAAAAACGGAGTTTGTAGCCACCCAAAGTATGGTAATTATTCAAAAAATTAAAAATAAAGTTATGATATGATCCAACAATTCCATTTCTGGGTATACAGCAAAAAGAATTGAAAGCAGGGACTCCAAGAGATATTTGTACAACGATGTTCACAGCATTATTCACAACAGCCAAAAAGTGAAAACCCAAATGTTCATCAACAGATGATTGGATCAACAGAATATCATATATACATACAATGGAATATTATTCAATCTTGAAAAGGAACAGATTTCTGACACATTCTACAACATGGATAACCTTGAAGACAAGAAATGTAAAACAAGCCAGACACAAATGGACAGATACTGTATGATCCCACTTACATGAGGTACCTACAGTAATCAAATTCAAGGAAATAGAATAGTGGTTATCAGGGGCTTGGAGAAAAGGAGAGAAACTTATTATTTAATGAGGACACAGTTTCAGTTTGGGTTTATGAGAAGTTCAACAATGTGAAAGTATTTAATGCCACTGAATTTCACACTTAGAATGGTTAAAATGGTAATTCTTATTCATGTATTTTATAATAAATTTCTTATATTAACATAATTTCCATATTCGGGGAATTAAAAAAAAACCATATGATTATCTTAGTAGATACAGAATAAGATTTGAATAAATTAAAATCTCATTTGTGGTAAAAAAAAAAAACTCTTAGCAAACTAAGACAATAATTTCCTTTTTCTTTAAAGGACACCTATAAAAAAACTAGCTCTTAATGCTGAAGCACAGAACAATTGCCCCACCACTGCAAAGAAGGCAGGATATCTACAACAGTTCTATTCAACATTTTACTGAAGGTCTGAGTTAGTGCAATAATATGAAATCACAAGTGAAAATATTTAAAAAGAGGTAAAACTGTCCCTATTTATAGGCAATATGATTATGAATGTAGAAAATGCAAAAGAATTAACAAAAAGATTATGAATCTTTACATTTAGCCAGGTCTCAAGATACGAAATCAACACAAAATTTTTATTGTACCTCTATGCACTAGCAATAAACTAGAAAATGAAATTTAAAAACAATTCCACTTACAAATGCATGATGCAACATAAAAAACTTAGCAATAAATTTAACAAAAGATATGCAAGACCTCCACCAAAAACCTTATTTGCTGAGAAAAATTAAAGATGACTTAAATAATTGGAGAGATGTGCCATGTTCATGATTGGAAGCTTTGAGACTGTCAAAATGTCACTTCTTCCCAAAGTAATCTATAAATTCAACACAATCTCAATCATAGCCCCAGCATAATCATAATCCTTTTTATAGAAACTGACTTAGAATAGACAACCCGATCTTGGGACAACAGCAGAAGCTAAAGAATTTATATTAACTAATTTCAAAACCTACTAAAAAGCTATTCAGGGGTTCTCAACTGGGGCAATTTTATCCCTCAGGGGACATTTTACAATGTCTAGACTGGGAGGGTACTACTGGCATCTATTAGATAGAGGCCAGAGATATTACTAATTATCATATACTGCACAACACATCAACCACAACAATCTGACCCAAAATTTCAATAGTGCCAAGGCTGGGAACCCCTATGCTACAATTATGAATGTAGAAAATGCAAAAGAATTAACTTTTGTCAAGACAACATGGTAACATCAGGATAGTCAAATACATTAATGAAACAGAATACAGATTCCAGGTGACCCCCTAGGTCAACTGTCAGCCAAAGGGAACAAAACAATTCAATGGAGAAATAAGTGTTTTCGACAGAAGATTCTAGAATACAGAGAATATCTGTATGTAAAAAATTGAACTTTGATCCCCACCTCACATCCTACACAAGTATTAATTCAAGATGGATCATAGACCTAAACATAAAGTAAAATAGCACTTCTGGAAGAGGGCATAAAAATATCTTCACAACCTCACAAAACTACTCTGATAAAAGACTTAATTTAAAAGCTGAATATATAAAAGGACTAAACGATTCCTACAACTCAAAAACTCAATCCAATTTAAAACATGGATAAAAAACTTGGTTAGTTTACAAAGACACAAATGGCACATGAAAAAAGTGGCCAACACCGGTATTCATCACAGAAATACAAATTAAAACCAGAATTAGAAATACGAATTAATTCCATAAACTACACATCCACTAGGTTGACCAAACTTTACAAGACTTAAAACCAATTGTTGGTAATAATGTGGAGCCACCCAAACTTTCATAAATTGCTGTTGGGAGGGTAAAATGTTACAAAAAGCTTCAGTAGTTTCTTATAAAATAAGCATACACTATCCTATGACCTTATAAATCCACTCCTAGGAATTACCCAAAAGAAAAAAAATATGTCTACAAAAGGCCTCATACCAGAATGTTCTGTTTTAATCCTAAAAGCCCATGTCTGTCAACAAGTGAAACAAGTTGTGGTATATTCATACAAAAAGTTAGATACAACAACCTAGAACATCAAAAATATTGTAAAAAAAAAAAAATAGACACATATATGAAATTCTAGAGGAAGCAAAAGTAATCTATGGAATAAAAGAGCAGCAGAGCGATGGGTGAGGAGCATGAGGATTAACTGGAAAGGGTCACTGGGACCTTTCTGGGGTAACAGAAATGTCTAATATCTTGAGTGAGAATGTTACAGTGACATAAACATTTGTCAAAATAAGCAATTTTGTGCATTACAATATATGTAAATGTTATCCCAAAAGAATCAACTAATAAAAAAAAATCTTATGGGGGTGGAGAGTTGATAGAAGTACTACTGAAACAAGAAATGGCAAGAAATATTGTTGAAACTGGGTGACGGGCACAAATTCTTAATAATTAAATTCTTAATAATTAAAGATTTTTTTAAAATAACTTTTAATTCCCCCTCAAAGGAGGAAGAGAACTGGTAATCACTGTCTTTCACATAAAGTAATCTCTCTCATTAGGGATTCTCTAAACTTTTTCTGTGCTGAATAATTCCTATCCCTTATACTTTTGTTAATTTTATTCATCATAGGTACAGCTCATCTTGAAATCTGTTTTCTGTATCTCATTTATTTACTACTATCTACAGGGAGGAGAGAGTTGGAGAGCTAACACTCCTTTAGCCCCTACTACCTGCTTGTCAGTCTGCTACCTACTTTGAATACATTACCCAACTTATATCCCAAAACTGAATGTATCGTCTAAAAATTTAATCTTATCTATTATTTTTCTCTAAGAATTTGTGTTCAATGGCAACACGGACCTTCTTCACTATTTCTTCAGCTGGCACAGAGCAGATATTCAGTAAATATATATAAATCATAGAACTAAGGAATATATCAGTGCTCACAAATACACAATTCAGCTTTCTTTTTGGTTGTGCAAATCATTTCCCCTTCCAGTTATACAAAGCTAGTTTTGCCTTTAATCTTATTGACAGCTGTATCAATTGTTATATATTTATTTCAAATGGAATAAAATAATCTGTTTGAGAACTTCATTTTCTCTATTTAAAAATGTGATCATAAAAATATCTTTGTAGTAAACCAATTTACTCTATACATTAGCATATCTTTAAATGATGCATGTGATTGCTATATGCAATGTTACTTTTTTTTGCTCTCATCATGTAGTTAAAGAAGAAAATCCTAATGTTTAGATAGTCTCAAATTTCAACATCACAATTAAGCTGAAAAATCCTAGCAAATATGGAAAATTGAGAGTTCCTTACTGAGAGGTAAATTGCAGTTAATAATAGATTTATAATAAAAATGATCAATTTTACTTCAAAAAAATTTATCTAATGAATAAAGAGCATCTATGTAAGCCTAAAACCAAATTGTTAGTTCCCTTAAGCAAAATAAAGAAAACCATATTTATTCCCAGAGTATATTCTTTTATAAACATCTGTGCACAGTTAATAAGTAAAACCGCCAGTACCAGTTCCACCTCAATTTTGAATAACTTTTTCATTCTTAAATGTCCTCAAAACATCTATAAGATTAAAAAAAAAAAAAAAAACTGTGGGAGAACACTTATTAGTGGTATTGTAAAATACAAAAATTGAGTAAAACAGATGTTAATGACAGTAAGTTGATTGTTAGACCAAGATTTTTCCTTATTAAGGAAAATACTCTATCCAAGAAGTTGGTAACTGCAATGTTTTTCTGACCAACTAAAAAACTTTGAAAAGACTTTCTAACATTCTAAGGAAGAAGGCAAGAAAGAAATAAACATCAGGAGAAACAAATAAAATCACTCACAAAGAATGACATTATACATTTAAATTTTATTTAAGAAACAGTTCACAAATGCCTTTACATATATCATTCGCCACAGATCCAAATTCAAGTTCTTCCAAATGTTATTTTATGTTCATAGATTATACATGTTAAAGAAAACATTTAATTCAAATGTACCAAATGCAGCAAAAGGCTTAAAAATATAAGTTTCAAAGTAAATACTCATTAGAGACACTAGCAAATAGATCTGACCTTTTCAAGTGGCTTTCCCAAAGAGTTTCCAATTAGTTTCCAGTCATTCAAGACTTCTTCGACTTTGGAAATAAACCTAGGAAGGAGGAAAAAAACTTTCTAAATATGTAACAGTACATCTTTTACTACTGTTATACAAGACTTTTAAAAAAGTATTTTTCATATTTTAACATTTATATCACAGAAGTCTCCATAAGTTCAATATTTTTAGTCTAATTTATTAACGTGGAATAAAAGTGGAAATAATTTTCTATAGCCCAAGAATTCTTAGATTTTGAATTATGAGTCCACTGCCTTCTATAAAATATAAATTAAGAATAAAGCTCTCTATAGTAAAATGAATATAATAAATCTGGGACAGAAGGAGTAACTGACAGATTTTAAAACTATTCACTACCTAAACTTTTAAATCTAATGATCAAGTAGATCTATTAAAAAAGAATAAATTTTGACTAGTAACATTCAGTATTAGCAAATGAAAACTGTCAAATCTCAGTGGTAGTGTTAAATACATATTAAAAGACTTGTTATTACTCTAAGAAGCTCAATTCTTATATAAGTGTGATGCAATCTAAGAGCAACATTGCTCTTCTAAAACCCCTACAGTATTGCTAGAGTATCAAAGTTAATTCTAGTCAAAATATATTAAAAGGCATCAGGTTTTTTCTTCAGTGATATTATATATTAATGTTTACATTACTGTTGTAAGATAGTAATGAAAAATCATTTTATGATACAACTAACCTATTTAATTCCTCTTGAAAATTAAAGGCATTATTAATTAATACACTAATTCCCTTTGGGGGAGTTCAAAAGGCAATTATCAGTTTTGGAAATGAGTGCTCTAGGAATAATACATTTACAAAAAAAGAGGAATAAAAATTTAAAGTGTATCCAAATGTGAGCAAAAATGTGCATGTGAAATGCATGCTGCATGCATTTATAAAGGTAAAAAACTGAAAGCTCTCAATGTCCAACTGCAGCAAACAGTTGTAAATTAATGGTATATCCATTCAATGGAATAATATGCACTCATTAGAAATCAGGTTTTAAAGACCATTTGAGGAAATAATAAAATGTTCATATATTAAATGAAAAAATAGAAGCTATAGAAATAAGCAGCATATGGTTTGATATAAAAAGTTGACAACACACACAGATTAGAAGGAATTTTCTCAAAATTTAGTAGCAATCTCCTCGTGGTAGGATTACAGGTGATTTTTCTTTTTTAATTCTACCAGGAGATATTATAAGAGAAAAATTGGACTCTATCCTGAAAGTAACTTTATGCCTGAAAGCTCCAGATCTCAGCTGAAGGGTCATTTCCTCTGACTCCTCATTAGGTTCCTTGATTATATGCTTAGAAGACCAAGTTTATTCCCCTTCTCAGTTCTTATTTCCATTGTAATTACAAACTCATTTCCATTATTTGATTCAAGCCTGTCTCTCCCACTAGACTGTACATTCAGTAAGTGCAGGAACTGTGTTTTTATTGACCACCACATATCTAATGTCCTGAACTGTGCTTGTAACATGGGCACGCAATAAATATTTCTTCAATGGACATATGATGTAATTCTGGACACACAGTACCTGCTCAATAAAGCCTTGCCAGTGGGTTATGTCTTACTGACTTTTCTTTTTTAGTTAAGGTACCACAGGTCAAACTATTATCCCAGCAGGGATCTTTTATATTTTCCTATGTAATCTAACAACATGACATCCATAGATTTCCTTTTCCAACCAGAAAGATTATAAAATATTGCAATAAGCTAACTACTGATCTCAAAACCCAGAAAAACTGAAGGGACGTCTCTGTGACACCGAATGGAAAACTTCTTGATCTAAGCTATCACTCCTCCACAAACTAGTCTTTAATTGCAATGATACAACATTTCACTCAGCTGTTCAATGGAGTTTGACAGGCACAGGAAGCCTGGGTATATTACCCACTGAAATGTAACGACTTGAATTAAAGCTTTCCAAAGCCATATGCAAACTATTTTAAAAGGTTATTCTAAAAGACAGGATGGAGATGGTGGGAGTGTGGCAGATGGACGACCACCAGTAAGTACACTGAAGACTTCCTCCTAAAGATAGTATACCAATGTTACACGAGAGGAAAGAAGCAGCTGCAAAGTTTATTGCTTACGATAACAGATGAGTTAAACATAAATGAAAACGGGACAGAAGTGGTAGTCACGGAAACCGTTTCTGCGTGTGAGCAACTCCAGTCTAAGGAAAATAATGTTAAGAGTAAACAAAACTTTTTCTGAGAGCAGGAGCCTTAAGGGTTTAGCTGACGGGGGCGGGCCGGTGTTTGTGACAAGCGAGACGCGGAAGAGGCTGTCAGCGGACCAGAGAAGGGAGAACGCCGAGACCAGGGGACCCCTGGGTCTTATATTTCCCAAACAAGTGGCGTCACGTGTGGTTTGTCTATGCTAGGGAAGCGGCGGAAGGACGCCGGGGCCCACGGTACACGGAACTAATGATACGACTCACTCACCTTTCCCATTCGGAGGCAGTGGTAAAGTCCGTGATCTCAAATACCTCAGACTCGGGCTACGGGAAGGACAAGAAAGAAAGAGATTGAGCCTAGGGGTGCTAAAGCCGAGGAGCGAACTTAGGGATAGAGATAGGTAGGGAGCAAACACCTCACCTCGCTGTCGGCCGCCATCTTGAGGAGCGACAGGGCGGGCGCTAGGACTGCCGGGAAGAAGAGGGGGAGGGCAAGGGGAGGAGGGAAAAAGGGCCGACAGCACGCGGGGGCGGGGCTGGGGCGGGGCTTTTGCGAAGCACTGCCCTTGGAGGCATCCACCCCTGTTAATAAGTCTTGCTTAGAAAAGTCTTCTCAGGATGAAATAGATTTTTAAAACATGATTTGAACTTGAAATTTTTCTGTAATGAATTCAGAAAAGGAACAGAAGTGAAGAGGTAAGACAAGGCCCTAAATTCCCATGGATAAGTTAGTATTAAAAAAACTAAAGCAAAATAATGCAACCCTACCATTTATGACAGCATGGATGACTCTAGAGGGGGTATTATGCTAAGTCAGGCAGAGAAAGATAAAACCTGTATGGTTTCATTTATATGCGGACTCTAGAAACAACAAACAAAAACAGACTCATGGAAACAGAGACCAAAAGAATGGTTACCAGAAGAGATGTGGTGGAGGATGAGTGAAAAGAGGAAGGGGAATATGGTCAATAATGCTGTGATAAGTTTACACAGTGACAGATGGTTACTAGAATTAGTAGCAGGGTGATCACATTGTAAGGTATAAAAATATCAAATCACTATATGTATACCTGAAACTAATATAACCAATGTAAGATTGCATACCAACTATACTTAAATAAAAATAATAATAAAGTAACCTAAATTATATTGAGTTTATTTTCATTCATCTTCTATTTTGATTGCAGGGCACTAAGCTAAGTGCTGTGACATCCACTCTCAACCACCTACCCCCCCTCAAAGAATTGACACCATTTGGTTAAGCCAGGAAAAGAACATCACATGCCAGTTATCTGGTTTCTGGGAAGAGCAACATGCTAGTCAATGAACATTTTTCACTTTCAAAGCCATTGAGGGACAGAAGGGGTTCTGTCTACCAGTTAAAAATTATGTTTCATACATACTGAAGTACTTACAAATATAATAATGCCAGGTTCAGGATTTGCTTGAAATTGGGAGGCAGAAGTAGGTAGGGCTAGGAATAAAACAAGATTAGCTATTAGTAGGTAATTGTTTAAGTTGGTGATAGGTACATGGATATTTATACTCTCTACTTCTGTTAAGTCTGAAGTTTTTCATAATTAAATGTTCTAAAAAATTGAATATAATAGTTTTGCAAGAAGGAATTTGGAGTAGAGAACTAAGAAATTCAGCTTCAGCAATACAAAGTTTAATCTTAAAATAAGAGTTAGAGATAACAAAATTTGGTCCTGTAGATATGGCAGGTGAGGTCAGAAGAATTTTTACAGCAGATAGTTATAGCCAGTGCCAAGCCCTGAACCCCAATTCTAGTTTCTGTCCACTACACTAGTTGAGAGTTGTTACTACTACAGCATTCTTTCCCAAGAGGTCTCATCTTGCACCTTCATTCATTTACAAGTATTTATTAAAAACCTACTACAGTACAAGCCAACCACTATGCTATGCTCTGGGGATATGAAGATGTATTTCAGAAATGGTCCTTGACTTCAAGGAACCCAGGGTTTAGTAGGGAAACTGGAAATTTGCTGCACAAACAGAGGAAGGTGCTACGTGTGTCAGCATCTCTGTTAGCAATGTAGAGTTTAATGGTAAACTTGACAAGAAGAAGCTCGGAGGAGAGCCAAAGGAGAAGATCGGGGCAGCCAGGATGGGAGCGGGGAAGGCTTCCAAGTAGAGGAAATAACAGATGAGGCTCAAAGGTAGAAAAGTCTAATCTGTCTAATGAACCAAAGAGATCTAGAGCACAGTGTTTGTGATGAAATTGGAGAGGTAGGTATGGGTCAGACCATATAGATTCTTCCAGGCCAAGGTTCAACTTTATTTGAAGCACAACAGAAGTCACTAAAATGTTTTAAGCAAGAGAGCAATGTGATCCTATTTACATTTTATAATAGTCTTACTGCTATATGATAGGTGGGTGCGGGGTAAAGGAAGTAGGAGCAGCTGTTGACTATTAAAGCACTCAGTGAGAGATGGTGTGGAGACTTTGACAAGGGTGGTCAGCAGACCAGGTAAACTTATTTGATATGTATTTTGGAGATACAATAGACAGGACTTGATAATGAATTACATGCAGAGATAAGGGAAAGGAAGGAATCGAAGATAATTTTCTGATTTCTGGCCTAAGCAACTGTGTGAGAATGATGACATGTCCTGAGATGAGAAAGACAGGAAGGAGCAAGAAAATTAGTGTTTGTTTTGGCAAGTGTTAAGTCTGACAGGCTTTAAGACATCCCAGGAGAGCTGTCCAGGAGAAAATTGGGTGTGAGACTAGGACTCAGAAGCAAGACCTGGGGTGAAGATATAAATTTGAGAGTATTTTTAATCACAAGAATAGATGAGATAATTTAAGAAGAGAATATAGAAAGAGAAGAAAAAGAACCTTATATAAAAGCCTGAAGAAGTTTTATATTTAGGGTTAGATTAAAAAAAAAAAGTATCCAGTGAAAGAGAGAGGAAAGGAGTGGCTGGAAAATTAGAAAAATAAGGAAAGCTTGATGACACAGAACCCAACAAAGGTGAATGTTTCAAAATGATATTGAAGGCTACTGAAAAATCAAGTGAGAGAAGAATATAGGGTCAAAGGTGATTGTTGTTGTTTCTTGGGGCTTTTGTTTGTCTTTAAGGCAGAGAGTAATAATACAGTTGCCCCTTGAACAACATGATTTGAACTACCCAGGTCCACTTATACGCAGAGTTTTTTCAGTAAAGTCTTTTGTATCCTCAAATTTCACATTCAACTATCTTCAGATAGAAAACATTAGTTTCTTGTTCTTAATCACGAATTCCCAACTGCAGAAGGAAAATACCGTTTTCTATCCCTGTTTGGTTGAATCTGTGGATGTGAAAAGCTGACTATAGAGTCAAAAGTTATACACAAATTTTTGACTGCACAGGAACCAAGTCCTTAACCTCTCATGAGTTCAAGGGCCAATTGTAGATGTGTTTGTATGCTGATCATAATAATCTAGGGGAGAGAGAGATTGATAAAGAGCTGAAGTTTTTGATAATATGAGAGGGGAGGGAATCCACAGAGCTAGTAGTCACACAACTCCAGGGGGCACCATGCACATTGCCTTCTGAACTCTTGCTTCAGGAAGTGCCACCCACAGAGAACACCTTGTGAACAGCACTCCCTGGAGTTGTGCGGCAAGGTGGTACAGCAAGGAATTCAGAGAGTTGTGGTGGGAGGGAATGAAGTGATATGTGAGGAGGTTGGCTTTTTTTTGAGAAGGTAAAAAAGGGAAGAAAAAGATGGATACAATAAACATTGAAAGATTTGTATATATAAAAGTAAAAATGTTACTTGTCCACTTAACTTTTTAAGATTCTCCCCAAGTGAAGTAAGTGTATAGATTTTAAGGTCAGACAAATACAGGTTTAGCCATTTGCTAAGGATTGACTAAATTACTTCTCTCAACCTTGGTTTCTTCATTAGTAAAATCGGGCCTGTAATACTTCTTATTCCATAGGCTTGTGGGAAAGATTAAGTTGTATGTGCAACATGTAAAATGGTTAGCACATGTCCTGGAATATAGTAAGTGATAAATTATGATAGTAGCCTCAAAGAAGTTTCAGTACATACCAAAATCAGAAACTAAAAAAATCACAAAGACTTTGCTGCATGAAGTTAAATTTTGGAAACTGTATGAAAAGGCTTTATCAGGTTGCTAGGTAAAGTTTTCTTCCAAGGTATTTTTGCCTCCTTATCTTCTCCCTGGAGAAACTTTTAAAATAAGTTATTTGTTAAATCGAAGCATGAAGCCAGCATGCTAATGATGTGAAGTACCCGGGGGAGACACACTTTTATTAGATTTTTGCTGGTTCACAAAGTGGAAAATATTTCCTTTCTTCCACATTAGGAGCTATTTTGTTACACGTCCAAAGGCAAGGGCTTTTCCATGCAAGCACATTTCCTTTTGCGCATAATTTTCAGTTATTTCAAGGTGTTACCAATAATGGCGATGGCGAGAATTTCGATGTGCAGGCAATTTAAGAGATTAGAAGCCTGGAAAAATCATCCTTGGCTTAGTCCTTAGAGGAATGTGGTGCGTAACAGTTTAATTAGATCTTCGTGAGAGAATAAACATTGTGAGAGGACCAGCAAGAGTAGGTCTATACCATCCTCATCTACCTTGACGGCCTCTATGCAGAAAGAATCAGGAATTTTCTATGATACTGCCATGAGAACAATTGCAATAGCAGGTACAGCCGTGAGAATGAGAAATACTTTGGAGAGAAATTCTCTAAATAAATCAAAATTATCGGACAGCTTTTATTCATTCGTGCAGTAATATTTATTAAGTATCTACTGTCATGGCACTGTGGTCAATCCTATGGAGGGATTCAAAGAATAATCCTTGCCCTCAAAATGTTCACAGTCTGAGGTAAGACATGAACAACTATAATATGGTTTAGAAAGGATACATGATGGTTATCCAACTTCTTAAAACTCTTTGTAAAATCAGTGGTAGGAAAATATTCAAGTGGCCTTTCAGAATACAAACAGAATATCTTATATTCTAAATAAGTAGTCCACTCTTTCCTGAATGAGAAAAAGATATAGTCAACAAGGCAAGGATACTCCAGAAAATTTCGAGAGAAATAATTCAGTCTTCATACAATCACCATTCATTCAATCATTTCTTCAGTTAATAAACATTTGTTAAAAGCAGCTGCTGTGTGCCTGGCACTGTTCTAGAAACTGGGAAATAAAAATATAGTAAAAAAGTATCTGCTCTCAGGAAGTTTTAGTATAAAGTAATTGAATATATTACCTAGATGATAATAGTAAGTCAAGAGCAGCTAGTTACAATTCTTATGTTTGTAACTTGCTCATAGATTCAGAAAGGACATTGATTGCTGACAGGTTGGTTTAGTTTGCCCAAGTTTACGTGTTTCTGTTTTTTAAAAATATTTTAATGTGTCTCGAACTCAGAATGTAGGAAACAAAAGAATTGAAGAGTCATGAGAGTTGTGTACAATTTTACGGAATAAGCATATTCTAAGCATATGCGTGTTTGTACAATTAATTACTATATTTTCACAGACATATTACTATTTAATCACCGATTTTCCTTGTTTGGGAGAATGAATAGATGATTAATAAATGTAAAATCTTAAACTTAGCCCTGACTTTCTTTTGCATTGTGCTGTTCTAAGTCCCACTAACTAATTTTACATTAATAATATTTCCAAATGCTTGCAGATCTGCTTCTTAGATCCCTTTTAACACTCACTTCAATCAAATTTCTAAATGGGCTAGATAGACTAATTTCCATCTCAACTGCTTCTGCTTTTTTGCTGCAGTTAATCTTCTGTTTTCCATTTATCTCCTTTCTTGCATTTGCTCATTTATTTACTGCAATATACTTCCTGGTAGGAGATCTGTTAACCACTCTTTATCACCAGAGATAGAGCCTGAGAATCATATTTTAAACTGTTCAAGTACTATATAAGTAAGAGGAATTTCTTCTCATGGTAAAAGGTTCAAATCATATGCGTAAAATAAATGGCCTCCTTGACTGTCTTTTCAATTCACATACCCCCAAGATAAAATCTCCAATACCAGTTGAGTGTGAATCCTTTCAGACCCTTTCCTATGTTTTTACATACATATTTCCATATATAAAACATATAGCTTTATTTTTTGTAAATCATTTTTTGGACACATTAGAATGTCTAGTACTTAATATGTGCCAAGCATTCTTCTAAGTGCTTTATTCATATTAACTCATTTAATTCTCACAATTATTCTGTGAGGCAAATATTATTCTTATCATACATCCTTGCATTAAGGATGAGGAAACTAAGGCAGAAAGAGCATAGGTAACTTGCCCAAGTCATACATCCAGTAAGCGGTAGGGCTGGCTCCTGAGTATGTGCTCTGAACCTCCTCATCATACCAGTATCACACTACTGTATATGCATATTAAGCAGCTCACCTTTTTTACTGAACTATATGACTTGAAGCCCATTTAGGACATGATATAAAGCTCTTACCTCCCTTTTAACACTGCTGCATGGCATTTTGGAATTCGAAATATAGATGTACTACTTTTTATTTGTCTCCTATGTAGATGATTTACTATATAAAGCTATTAATAACATATTACATAGATAACAAGTATATAAGGGTTCATTATATTATACTGTTTACTTTGCATATTTGAAATTTTCTGTGATAAAAGTTTTCAAAAAATACTAGAGTTAAATTTATTATTCTGGCATTCTTGTGATCATGTGTAAGAACTGTTTTAGGGTGAATACTAAAAAATGGAAATGCTAGGTCAAATTGTATGTACATTTTAAAATGTACTGTAATAGATAGCACCAGACTGCAATGCTCAAATGAGCATTACTAATTTACATACCAACTAATAGTGTGCAAGAGTATTCATTTTCCCATGCATTTAATATTATCAATCTTTTAAATTTTTGTCAGTGTGCTGAACAAAAATGGTTTGATTTGCATTTCCCTGATCCTTGGTGAAGCTAAACAATTTTACATGTGTTTGTCGGCCATTCGTATTTCTCTCCTATAAAGAGTGACTTCAAATCTTTCACTTGTTTTTCTGTGGGATTGCAAGATTCTGTGTTTTTATAAAATCTCTCTAGATAAAGATGATGTCAACCATATTTGATTGCCAAAGCTGTGTGGGATGTCATTTTTGGCTCCATCTCGTAGAGTTGGAGATGTCCCTGTTCGCATTCTCTTTTTAAGTTGCAAAACACCTTATTTAATAAAATGAGTAATCCTCTCATTCAGAGACACAGAAATCCTGTCTCTATCAAATTTCTCTAGGCTACTATGCCTCTGGGAACTCAATAATCTCTTTTATCTCTTTTCTCTGCCCAATTTACCATTCCTTCCTTTCTTCAGCTCCCACACTCCGTCCACCACCTTCTAGGTGGAAAAGAAGAGATTTGGGGCAAAGTGTTCCTAGGGAGATTGTGTTCCTTAAAAGCAACCAGCCCTGTCATGATCTTCCTGGAAACGCTTCCACCTTTTTCAACAACTCTGCTGCAAAGGACAAACAGATTGAGCTTAACATGCAGAAGACGCAGCTCATATTCAAACCACTACTGCTTCAGCAGAAAAGGTCTTTTCAGACTTTTAAATCCTTTAACCCTGTCCTATTCAATACATTGTAGTTGCCCAGCCATTCCAAAATTATTTAGTGTATTCTGACAGCCAAAATTGGATTCAAAACTTTACTTGTTGTGTCTTTCAAGCTCCTCTACAGCATCTCTTGTGCTATCATTATTTCCTGAAATTTTTTCTTCTCTCTACCTAGCCAGAATGTAATAAAAACATAGCTCTACTGAGAAATTGAGCTTTTTTCATAGTAAACAAAACACCACTACATGAAATTCTCCACTGTTTTTGAGTCTTCCTGGGTATATAGTCAGCTCCAGACATTCATTGAGAATGTTCTATGTGTAAAATGCATAAACACAATAGGGGAAACAAACATAATTAAAACACATACCATGTCCTCCGCAAACTAAAATCTTAGAGAAAGATAAAATAACTCTACAATGAGGCTGACTCTTTAAGTGTCACAAAGGAAATATGAAATGATATGGGAATAGAGTGGTTTGGAGAGGAGTATGTATATTCAGTCAGAGAGGCTAGTGGAGCTTGGGAGGTTCTGAAGCCCTCAAGAATGAGGCTAAGCTTTTGAACATGGTGACCACCAGAGGGAGGACTTGGTCACTGTGTTAGTTCTCATTCCTTAGTTTTTCTTGCAGAACCAAATTACTTTTCTTACTTACTGTTTTGGAATCCGAGGTTTTTAACCCTTTCATTTTATTATTGGGAAAACTAAGCTCAAGTCACATAGCTAGATAACATTGAGGATGAGAACTCAGTAATCTTAACTCCTATTCTAGGGCTCCTTGCACCAAAATATAATGTCTTTGTTTATTCTTTCAACTTCTCTGCCCTTCTGTCTATTGAAATATCAGTCTGACATCAGGGTTCTCAAAGGCATGTTTCAATGATAATTGCATTCAGTAGCTGAACGTGTATGTGTGTATAACAAAGAATTATATTGTCAAATCAAATTCACACAAATCAAAGGTCTTATCCAGTTTCAAACTTTACAAATAATTTCAAAAATATAATTAATCAAAAATATCAAGCAAAGCAGGAAGAAGCTGAGACCCTGAGGGCAGATCCTAGGTCCTTCCTTTTCTTTAAGGACATATGCCCTAAATGTCTATGATAAGACATTTTCATTTCATAGTCATATAGCCAAACAGTTTATGTGACATTTTTCAGGAAGCCATTCTCCTGAAATCCATAGGTTCACCAGAAGCACCCCTAAAGTAGGGATATGATGTCAACTGCAAAGAGCAGTTCATAGGTAAAGACTCTCCACCTAGCAAATAAAAGTATATTTTCCAAGAGGTCCAGTTATCAACATGTTTACAATACTGGATCACCTACCTTCTTTGAGCACATTTTGACCTCCTCACCCCCAGGAATGGGAGAGAAATGGATCACAGGTCAGATGCCTTAACTCCATTCCTAAGATTTATAAATACAATAAAAAATAAATAGGCCTCATATGTATACATCTTCTATATAACACTACCAGATACTCTTCATAGGAAAGGGGTGGGGGGAGTATGATCAGAGTGAGAGGTACATGGCAACGTTAGAATCTTAGTTCTGGAGTATCTTTAGTCATAACTTATAAAACTACCAGCCCAAATCAATTTCTTTGGGCCAAATAAGTAATAGAGTCCTCAGGCAAGCAGTCATTTCCCAAGGCCTTTTATTTCACTCTGCCTTGGTTTCCACAAAAATACTCAGAAGGATATCCTTATGAGATACTCATAGGAGTATGCTTTGTCTATGGCCATGCTACCCTGAACAAGCCCGATCCGGCCTGATCTTGGAAGCTAAGCACGGTCGGGCCTGGTTAGTACTTGGATGGGAGACCACCTAGGAAGACCAGGTGCTGCTATAGGTGTAAAAAATAATAGTAATAATAATAAGGGATTGTAAGCTGACAAGGTCCTTGCAATCTGTGAGGTCAATCAAGGGTTGCCTTGCCAAAAAAGAAAGAGAGAGAAAGAAAGAATATCCTTCAACCAAGAGCATTCTTACATCATTTGTATATTTTGTTGCCTTCAAAGCTTTCACTTATTGATAGGTACTTGTGGCAAGCCATGTATCAATTGCTTTTACATTTACTTTTAACTTTCACGGTTGTGCCCTACTTTTCTCTTTCTTTATAGAACTATTGGTATAATCTTTAAAAAAAAAAATCGATCTTATTACTCCCTTGAGTAAAATGCTTGAATAAAATCAGACTTCTTACCAGGCCCATGAAGACCTTTCAGATCTGGCTCCTGCATACATCTACAACCTCAATTCTAACACCTTCCCCATCCTCCTTCTTTCCATAACTTGAACATGTTATGGAAAGACCTTAGGACTTTTATACCAGGCTGTCTCCACTGCCTAGAACTCTCTGCCTCCAACTCTTTAACAGGCTAGCTGTCTCTTTTCATTCAAGTAACAGATAAAATGTTACCTGTGAGGAAAATCTTACACGAGCATGCAGGCTAATAAAGTTCCCTCATACCCCAAAATGTCAATCTCTGTCACTTTAATTTTCTTCATAGCATTTATAACTATTTGATATTACTTTGGTTATTTATTTGCTTATCTTATCTATCTCATTTATCTGATATTTTTCCAGTGCTTAGAATAATGCTTTGCACAAGAAAGACATTCAAAATACGATGTTAAATAAAAGAATGAGTATGCCCCCTTTTTTCCTTCAGATAGACTTTCAGGTAATCTAAACTTACATCTGTATGTAGATGACTCTCAAATATTTGGGAATTATATAACACACTAATAAGAAGCCCAGAGAGCAAAGACGAAATTGTCAGAGAAATTTGAAAATATTTTAAAGTGAATTACAACAAAAATACAACATATCAAAATTTGTGGAATACAGCAAAAACAGTGTCTAGAAGGAAATGTATATAGCTTTATATTAGAAAAGAATAAGGAGCTAAAACCATTGACCTTCAAAGGTGACCTTACATCGTCTATATGCAGACGACCCTCAAATATTTATCTTCCACCCAATTAGCACCCCTTAAACTACAGACTTCTATCTCCAACTTCCTTTCTTGACACCAAAATTTAAAAGACTAACAGGCATCTCAAACTTAGGTAGGTCCAAAACACAACTAGAGAATTTTTTTGCCTCAAATGTCCTCCCCTACTATCTGCATCTCAGTACATAACACCTTCATTTTTACATTTGCATTAAGTCCCAAATTTAAGTCTCCCTTGAACCTTTCCTACCCCTCACCTCCCAATTTTAATCTTCTCAGTATATCCTCTTAATTCTATTTCTAAAATACATTTTAAATTGTCCAATTTAAAACTGGAACAGAAACAACCACTTGCAAAACAAAGTGTTCCCTGACTCATAGAACAGATAAACTGTATCACACCATGATGTGGAAAACAAACTAAGCCTAATTTAGAGCATTTTTTCCAAAACAAGGATACAGTCATAGTAATATCACACAGATTCGCATGTTCTAAAGGTAAGGCCGCTGACTGTTCTAGCAACCCACCTGGTTTACAAATTCCCTAAACCAACCTATGACTATTGTATCTCAAGTGGAATTTTCTTTTTGTCCTTTTATTTTTGTCAATTTTTGCTTCAAATTTATGACTGTTATGACTTCTTGATGACGGACTCCTTTATTATTATGAAACATTGCTCTTTATCTCTGGTAATATTCTTCGTCTTAAAGTTTATTTTATCTGATATTAATATAGCCACTTGATTTTTTAAAAAATTGGTTTCTGTATGGCATATCTTTTGCTATCTGCTAACTTTCAATTTATCTGTCTTTATATTTAAAACATGTCTGTATACACAGCAGATAGTTTGATTCTTTTTTTAACCCATTTTAACAATATCTACCTTTTAGTTATAATTAATATAATTACCTACATGATTGAATTTTTGTCTACCATCCTGTTATTTGTTTTCTATTTACCCTGTCTATTCTTTGTTTCTTTTTGCCTCTTTATCTTTTGGATTAATAAATTAAAATCATCTCTTGGCTTTTTAGCTATATCTCTACATTTTTAGAGTTTTACTAATTAGAGGTTTTGTAGTGGTAACTAGGAAAATATTCATCCTTAACTTTTCACAGTTTACTTATGGTTAATATATTGTATCACTTCTCGTAGAATATAAGGTTCTTCCGACCATGTAAGTTCATTTACTTTGCCAGGTTCTTTTTTTAAAAAATTGAGGTGCAATTGACATATAGTCACCTTTTTTTTTATATTTACCCACATATTTATTGTTTCTGGTGCTCTTCACTCCTTAATATAAGTGCAAGTTTCTATCTGGTGACATTTTCCTCACACTGAAGAGCTTCCTTTAGTACATTTTGTAGTGTCAGTCCATTGGTGACAAATCCTTTCTGCTTTTATTTATATAAAAATGTCTTCCATTCAATGTCTTTCAGTTAAAAAATTATTAATAGACTTTATTTTTTGAGCAGTTTTAGGTTTAAGAAAAAACAATTGGAAAGTACAGAGTTCTCACATACCTCCCCACCTCAACACACACACACAGTTTCCCCTAGTAGTTACACTTGTATTGGTGCAGTGCATTTGTTACAATTGATGAACCAATATTGATACATTATTACTAATTAAAGTTCATAATTTATGTCAGGATTCACTCTTTGTGGTATGTATTCCATGAGTTGTGACAAATGTATAATGATATGTATCCACCATTACTATAGCATACAAAATAGTTCCACTGCCCTAAAAATTCCATGCTCCATCTATTCATTCTTCCTTCCCACCCCCTGAATCCCTGATAACCACTGATCTCTTACTGTCTCCATAGTTTTAATTAACATAATTACCTACATGATTGAATGTCATCGAGTTGGGATCAGATAGTATAAAATCTTTTCAGATTGACTTATTTCACATAACGATATGCATTTAAACTTCCTCCATGTGCTCGTGGCCTGATAACTCATTTCTTTTTATTACTGAATGATATTTTATGGTCTGGATATACCACAGTATATCTCTATTCACTTATTGAAAGACATCTTGGTTGCATCCAAGTATTAGCAATTATAAATAAGGCTGCTATAAACACCGGTGTGTAAGTTTTGGTATGGACATAAGTTTTTAGCTCATTTGGGTAAATACCAAGGAACACAACTACTGATCATACTTTAAGTATATGTTTAGTTCTGCAAGAAACTGACAAACTCTCCAAAGAGGCTGTACTATTTTAGATTTCCACCAACAATGAATGAGAGTTTTCGTTATTCCACATCCTTGTAGCATTTGTGTTGTCAATGTTTTGGATTTCAGCCATTCTAACAGATGCATAGTAGTATCTCATTATTGTTTTAATTTGACATATGATGTGGAGTATCTTTATATCTTCTTTAAGTCTTTCTGTTCAAAGACTTTTCCCATTTTTAAATTGGATTGTTTGTTTCTTATTCTTGGGTTTTAAGAATTCTTTCTATGTTTTGGATCTTTTATCAGATATGTGTTTTGCAAATTTTTTTTTCCAGTCTATTGTTTGTCTAATGCTCTTAACACTGTCTTTTGCAAAGCAGAAAGATTTAATTTTATTAATTTTAAATAATTTTATTAATTTTAATTTAACTTATTAACTTTTTTCTTCATGGATTATGCTTTTAATACTGTTCTAAAGAGGCATTGCTAAACCCAAAGTCACCTAGATTTTCCCCCATATTACCTTCTATAAGTTTTATAGTTGTGTTTTACATTTAGGTCTATAATTCATTTGAATTAGTTTTTATAAAGGGTGTAAAGTGGATGTCTAAATTCATTTTTGTATGTGTGTGTGTGTGTGTGTGTATGGCTGTCTATTTGTTCCAGCACCATTTATTGAAAAGACAATTCTTTTTTTCCATTAAATTTCTTTTACTCCTTTGTCAAAGATCAGTTGATTATATCTGTGTGGCTCTGTTCCTGAGCTCTCTATTCTGTTCCATTAATTTATTTGTATATTTTTTCACCAATACTACCATCTTGATTACTGTAGCCTTTGAGTAAATCTTGAAGTTGGGTAGTTTTAGAATCTTCTGACTTCGTTCTTCTCCTTCAATAATGTGTTGGCCCTTCTGGATCTTTTGCCTCTCAATAAAAACTTTAGAATCAGACTAGTTTATAAGTGTCCACAATATAACTTGCTGGGATTTTGATTGGGAGTACATTGAATCAAGTTGGGAAGAAATGTTATCTCAACAATATTGAATTTTCCTATGAAAATTTCTTTATACTTACATGGACAATCTCTATTTATGTCTTTTTTTATTTATTTCATCAGAGTTTTATAGTTTTTCTCATATAGATCTTAAACATTTGTTGTTAAAAGATTTGCATATCTAAATATTTCACTTTTTTGGTGCTCATGTAAATGGTATTGTGTTTTTAATTTCAAATTCCAGTTGTTCATTGCTGGCATATAGAAAAGTAATTGACTTATGTGTATTTACTTGTGTCCTGCTACCTTGCTGTAATTATTTGTTCCAGGGTTTTTCATTGTTGTTGATTCTTTGGTATTTTCAATACAGACAATCCTGTTGTGTGAACAAAGACAGTTTTATGTCTTCCTTCTCAATCTGAATACCTCTTATTGTCTTTTTTGTCTTATTGCATTAGTTAAGGCATTCAGTATAGGAGTGGTGAGATGAGGAATCCTTGTTTGTTTCTGATCTTAGCAGGAATGCAATTAGTTTCTTACCATTTAGTAAGATGTTAGCTATAGGTTTTTTGTAGATGTTCTTTATAAAGTTGAGAAGTTCCTTCTTATTTCTACTTTGCTGAGAGTTTTTAATATGAATGACATTGGATTTCGTCAAATGCTTTTCCATATCTATTGATATGATTATATATTTCTTCTTTAACCTATTAATGTAAGGGATTACATAAATTGATTTTTGCATGTTGAAACAGACTTGCATACCTGGAATAAATCCCACTTGGTTATGGTGTATAACTCTTTTTATACATTATTGAATTCAATTTGTTAATATTTTGTTGAGAACTTTTGCTTTTATGCTTATATTATATTAGTCTGTAGTTATCCTTTCTTACAATGACCTTATCTAATTTTGTAGGAGTGTAATGCTGGCCTCATAGAATGAATTATAAAGTATTCCCTGTCCTCTTTTCTAGAAGACATTGTATAATTATTTTCTTAAATGTTTGGTTGAAATCACCAGTGAACACATTTGGGCTTGGTGCTTTCTGCTTTGGAAGGTTATTATTGATTCAATTTCTTTAATAGACATAGGCCTATTCATATGATTTATTTCTCCTTGGAGTCTGTCTGGGTACCTGTAGTTCAGCAGTCGGATGGACTCAGCAGAGTTTATAAACAGACTTTGTGGCCTCCAGCTGTGGCTCCTTCCAACCCCACCACCCCCACCCTTCTCCACACACACTTTCCTTACGCTATTGTTGCTTGAACTCTGTCAGTTATTCTTCAACCAGTATCATTGGTTGGGTTTCTATTTGAGCTTTAAACAATCCAAGCATTACCAACTGGGCCTTCCCTTAGGCTGAATGCTGTAACAAAAAAAAAAAAAGGGCAATTACCCAGTGTTGTTTACCTACACCAGTTGGCAATCCCTCTTCAGTGTCTATCTTATTTTGGTTGCTCTCCAGTACCTTCATATAGTTGTTTTTAATTTTTTTCCAAGAAAAAATTATATATGTATATATAATATATTATACATATATAGCGTAATAGGAACTCCTTCATGATTATTAGAATTGAAACCATCCTTCATTTTCCATACATCAACCAGAATGACCTTCTAAAAAAGAAAATCAGATCATGTCAATTTCCTGTTTAAACCCCATCAATGGTTTTATATTGCCCTTGAAATAAAATTCAAACTCCTCATTGTGGCCTACCTGGTCCAGCACATTCCTGCTACACAAACCTCATATGCTACTGCTTTCTCCCTTGATCAGTGTGTGCTTGAGTAATATCTTCGATTTAGTTCTCTGAATAAAGTTTTTCTACTTCCTTAGCTCATTGCATTGGTGACACCCTCTCTGTGAAATACTCTTCCCCAGGCTCTTGGATAGCCTACTCATTCTCAACTGCCGGACCTCGGCTCCTGTGTCTCTTCTGTAATAATAAGAAAACAAATGAAAGAGTTTTTTCCCTATTTCATAATCAAACATCCACATACCAACCAGGTGAGATAGAAATAGAACATTGCCAGCATTCATGTGCTCCCTACCAATTAGTACTACCCTGACTTTTGCGGTGATTTTCTTGCTAGTCTTTATAATTCTACTATATCTTAATTTTGTCTGTAATAAAATAGTCCTAAGCAATGTAGTTTAGTGTTGCCCGCCTTAAATAGAATCATATTGTATTTGTGTCTTATTCTATTCAACGTTGTGCTTGTGAGATTCATCCATGCTACTATGTATAGTAGTAATTCATTCATTTTATTGCTATATGATACTTCGTTATATGAATATAGCACAATTTACTTATCTCTTAAACTACTAATGGACATTTAGATTGTTTTTGAGTTTTGCTGAATAAAGCTACTATGAATATTCCTGTACTTGTGTCCTGGTATACATTTATGAGGACACTAGAAGTGAATTTTCTAGGTCATGGGATATGAGTGTAACTAACATTACTGGATAATGTTAGTGTTTCCAAGTGGTTTATCAAATTATACTTTCACCAGCAGTTTATAAGAGTCTTCACTGCTCTGTATACACATGGTTAACTGAAGAAGTTCATACTGTAATAAAGAACAAAAGGCATTCATTTGAGCAAAAGAATTGCAACCTGAGTCACAGATTCAGGTAGCAAATCAAACTGAGCTCTGAGGAGAAGAAAGGAATACAGGGTTTATAAAGGCAAAAATCACAAAATGTAATTCTTTCATGCAAATGAAAGATTGCTGGCTAGGTTAACAGGAATTGGTTGGTTCCAATATGCAAACAAGGGCAAAAACTACAAGAAGGAGGTAAAGTCCACATGTGTCCACATAGCAGTGTTTGTTCTAGGATGTTTATGGGTCAAGATGTGTATGGCTGGGCCATGAGCTGACTTTAGCAGCACATTTGCAAATTAATAGCAGCTCTGAGAAATGAGACACAAGATGTGCATAGGCTGTGCAGGCCCCACTTCCTTAATAGGCTCCTGACTCTATTTTAAGTGATTCTCTTAGTAATGCTTATTCCATTTTATTTATTTTTTTATTTTCAGCACCAGAGTATCCTACTGTGATTTCAATTTGCATTTTCTTTTTTAGAATACTTTATTTTTCAATTACAATTGGCATTAAATATTATATTAGTTTCAGGTGTACAACATAGTGGTTAGACATTTATATAACTTATGAAGTGATCCCTGCAATAAGTCTAGTACACACCTGGCACCATATGTAGTTATTACAATATTATTGACTATATTCCCTAAGCTGTACTTTACATCCCCATGGCTATTTTGTAACTGCCAATTTATACTTCTTAATCACTTTATTTTTTCTTGCATCCTCACAACTGCCCTCCCATCTGGCAACTATCATTTTGTTCTCTATATCTATGAGTTTGTTTGCATTTCTTTTTCATTTGTTTGTTGATCATTTAAACAACTTTTTATTTTTGATGTGGAAATTTAATTTTTAAATTATTTTTTGATAAGGATGTCTGTATTTTGTTGATATTTCAAAGTTATTTAAAATTCTTCATATGAGCCTTATATTGTTTATACAGGTAGCAAATATATTCTGCCACTCTGTGACTTGCCTTTTCCCTTTCTTTTGCAAACTAACGCTTTATTTTATTTGTTTATTTATTTATTTATTTATTTATTTTTAAGTTTATTAGGGTAACATGATTAATACAATTATATAATTTTCAGGTGTACATTTTAATTTGACATCTATATATTCTATTGTGTGATTATCACCCAGAGTCCAGTTTCCTTCAGCTACCATATATTTGATCCCCTTTATCCACTTCACCATCCCCCAACCCCCCTATGCAAATTAATGCTTGAAAAAGCAGACACTGAGATGGAGTTTAAAGTATAAAACTTTTCTTGAGGAGAAACACCTGCGGGGAAAAAAAAGGGAGGCAGTAAAATTGGGCAAGAATTGTCATTAGACAGACAACAATCCCAACCTGAAAATGTCTCAGCCAGTGCAACAGGGACAAAATTTTTTGATTATCTGAGTCCTTCATTGGGCAGACATGATGAGCTGCTTATACCAGTACCTTGCTTAATTGATCATTAGCTGGGAACCACCCCAAGAAGAGAGCAATACTTGCTATCACTTCTTGCTCAGTTTGGGGCTGGGGAACTACCTCAAGAATATCACAAATTTGATGCAGCTGAAAGCTGAGACTGTCATCTAACCACACTCCTTGCAGCTGGGCAGCCAGCTATCTCTTGAAGGGAGCTCTGAGTGGCACATCTGTGTCCATCACACTCTTTTTTTTTAAATTCGTTTATTTTAATTAGTTTCAAGCATACAGTACATTGGTTAGACATCTATATAGTTCATAAAACCATCTCCCCAAATGCTCCCTCCCTCCCCTGACCCTCCACCTAGACAACGTATTAATGCGAACTGCATTCTCTATGCTGTGCTCCTCATCCCCGTGCATCACTCACTCTTTTAATGGAATCTTTTTGTAAACAGAAGCTTTTGATTTTAATGTCCAAATTTCAATCATTTACTTTAAGTTACCGTGTTTCGCATCTTGTTTAAAAAATCTTTTCCTATATTTACCCCAAAGACTTGAAAACCCATATCCAAAAAGATATTTGCACACTGATATTTATAGCAGCATTATTCACAGTGGCCAGGACATGGAAGCAACCTAAGTGTCCTACGATAGATGATTAGCTAAAGAAGCTGTGATACATGTATACAATGGAATATTACTCAGCCATAAGAGGAGATGAAATACTGCCATTTGCGACAACATGGATAGAATTTGAGATAATCATGCTAAGTGAAATAAGCCAGACAGAAAAAGTTGAAAATCACATGGTATCACTTATATGTGGGATATAAACCTAAAAGCAACAAATGAGCAGGACAAACAAACAGAGTCTCATGGAGATGGACTATAGGCTAGTTGTTACTAGTGGGGTGGGGGAGAAGGGAGGAGGTTGATGGTGTAAAGGGGGTCAAATATATTGGGTTAGGGAGAGGATGAAGTGGGAAAGGGGATCAAATATATGGTAGCTGAAGGAAACTGGACTCTGGGTGGTAAACATACAATAGAATATACAGGTGTCAAATGATAATGTACACCTGAAAATTATATAATTGTATTAACCGATGTAACCCCAATAAACTTAATTTTAAAAATTAATTTAATTTAATTTAATTTAATTTAATTTAAAAAAGTCTTTTCCTAGACTGACCTTATGAAGATATATTCTCTCATAAAAGCGTTTTAGTATTGCCTTTCACATTTTGGATTTGAAGTCATGAATTCATTTCCACATTTAAGGTAAAGAGAAAATTGTTTTCCCATCTGGATACTCCATTGGCCCCACATTATTGAAAAGACTATCCTACTCCACTGATTTGCAATGCTATCCCTATCACATATCCAGTGTCCATGTATGCATGGTTGTGTTTGTGGGCTCTCTTTGCTGTTCTATTCTAATATGGTAGTCCTCCCATCTGAAGTTTTAGTTACCCCTGGTTAACTGTGGTCTGAAAAATATTAAATGGGAAATTTAAGAAATAAACAATTCATAAGTTTTAAATTGCACATCATTCTGTTAACCATAATGAAATCTCATGCAGACCCATTTCATCCCACTCAGGAAGTAAATCAACCCTTTGTCCAGTACATCCACGCGGTAGACACTACCCGCCCATTAGTCACTTAGCAGCCATCTTGCTTATCAGCTCAACTGTCTCAAGGTATCAGTTATGTGTTCAAGTAACCCTTACTTTACTTAATAATGTCCCCAAAGTAGACATGTTGGCAATTTGGATATGCCAAAGAGAAGCCATGAAGTGCTTCCTTCAAATGAAAAGGTGAAAGTTCTTAAGAGGAGGAAAAATTGTTTGCTGGGGTTGCTAAGATCTATGGTAAGAACAAACCTACTATCCATGAAATTGTGAAAAGGGAAAAGAAATTTGTGCTTCTTTTGCTGTCACTCACACGTCAAACTGAAAAAGTTACAGTTACAATGTATCATAAGTGCTTAGTTAAGATGGAAAAAACATTAAATTTGTGGGTGGGAAATACGAAAAGAAAATGTATTCTTATTGACAGCAACGTGTTGCACCAGAAAGCACTGAGCCTCTACAAAGACTTCAGCTAGGGATCTCCTGAAATGAGTGACACCAAGATGTTTACTGCAAATAAGGGATGGTTACACATATCCAGGAATAAGTTGAACTAAAAGTATAAAAGTTATTGACAAGAGAGGCCACATTTGTATAACTTTTATTGCTGTAAATTCTATTTTATTATTAGTATTGTTAATCTCTTACTGTGCTTAATTTATAAATTAAACTTTATCACAAGTATGTATGTATTGGGTAAACATAGTATATATAGGGTTTGATACTGTCTGTGGTTTCAGACTTCCACTGGGGGCCTTGGAACATATATGCTGTGAATAAGTGGGAACTACTGTAGCAGTATAAGTCCTCTCATCTTATTCTTAAGAGTATCTTTATTATTTTGAGTCCTTTAAATTTTTATGTAAATTTAAAAATTAACTTGTTAATGCCCCCAAAATAACTTCTATGATTTCGATTCTGACACTATACAAGAATTTACATCTTTACAATTTTAAGCCTTCTAATCCATGAACGTAATATATCTCTCTATTTATTCATATCTTCTGAAGGTCTATGAATAAAAATGTTAAAGTTTTCTCCATGAAAGTCTTAGACATATCTCATTAGATTTATTACTAGACATTTTATATTTATAGACAATGTTGTAACAGGTACGGAAATTTTATTTTCTAACTTTTTTCAGCCAACACATTGAAATATACTTGATCTTTATTTTGCATCCAGTTATTTTATTAATTCTTGTAATTATTTTGAATTTCCACATACACATTCATATTTACCATGAATAATGTCAATTTTATTTCTTCCTTTTCAATCTTTAATATTTTATGTCCTTTTTTTAAATTCTCTTTTTCTTTGGTCTTAATGTGCTGACTAAAATCTCCAGCACAATGTTGAAAAGAAGTGATGATAGTAGTTATCCTTAGACAACATGGGTCCTCATTTTCACCTATATTTTGGCCTAGTAATTTTTTATTATCTTGTTAGTTCTTCTTTACTGTTAAGAAAATTTTAAAATATTTTATCCAGCACTTTTATTCATTGTCTGTAGAAGAATTGGTCTAAATAATATACCCTATCATATTCCTGAAAAACCTGAAACATGCTTTGTTTTATTTTAATCTCTTAACTTAGCTTTTCCATTCATCTTTGCTATCATTGATTTAAGTCACCATTATTTTTTTCTGACCTATTATAATAATTTTCTATCTGTCCCTCTCCTTCAATTAATTTTCAATCCTGCTGTTGGAAGACCTTTCTAAAATACAGACTTGATCATGTTTCTCCCTGAATGTTTTCAATATTTCATGCTTTTATCTTTCTCTAGACATTCCTGCAATGCCTTTCCATCTGTGATTTACCTGGTGAACTATTTGTTCTTCAAGTTTCAGCTTAAATAATTATCTCTTTTCTGAAGACTCCCTATAGCCTTCTGTATGAGCTGAACTATGTTTCCCCAAGATTCGTATGTTGAAGCCCTAATCCCTAATTTCTCAGAATGTGACTGTATTTAGAGATAAGACCTTTAAAGAGGAGATAAAGTTAAAATGAGGCCATTAGAGTGGACTGTAATCCAATCTGATTGGAATCCTTATTAGGACACATGGAGAGCCCCCAGGTATGCAAGTACACAGAGAAGAGACCATGTAAGGGACAGTAAAAAGCATCTATTTGAAAGCCAATGAGAGAGGCCTTAGGAAATGCCAAATCTGACAACCCTGATCTCAGACTTCCAGACTCAGAACTGTAACAAATAAATTTGTGTTGTTTAAACAACCCTGTCTGTGGTATTTTGCTATGGAAGCCCTAAAATACTAATATACCTCACTCCTTCCAACCCAGAAAATTAGATACTCCCCTTTCATACTCCGTGGTGGCTTTATCACCTAATATTGTCTTTGTTTTACATGCCTGACTCACCACTGTTTCTGAAAATCTGAGTTTCTTGAAAAAACATGATTTGAATAAATAACTATTTCTCTAAATGAAAGATAAGAGGAGGATTACCCTTTGGGGAACCAAGAGAAGTATTCATAGATTGCAGATCAGCCTGAACCCAAGGGTAACCTGCAGCGATCCTAAATATCAGAAACCACAGTACTTATAACTTTCTCTTGACATACAAACTAAGAGAGTACCATTCCTGCTGGGAAGAGAAACAAGGTAGGATGTAGGAAGTAAAACAGAGAGTTTAAAGGTCTGTATGTGCTTGGATTAGTGTCGGATTGCTTCAGGATGAATTGAGTGATGAAAATTATACATACACTTAGCAATCTATGAGAGGTTTTTACCCTGAAGTCTTCACTCACCAGAAGAGTGTATGTGAGAGTTGTCTGTTAGCACCATAAAAGTGGTGAATATTTCAACATTACAGTCAGACTGATTAGGTTCAATTCCTCAGCTCTACCAATTATCTTAAAATTTATAAGCCCCAGAGTCCTCATCTGTAATTTGGGAACAATGATGGTTATAGTATGTACTCTATAGAGTTGTCGTAAGGGTTAAATGACATCATTCATGTAAAGGACTGACTTAGTAAGCATTTAATAAATATTAGCTATTGTTATGATAAAGTATTTGTTCCTAATTCAGTTGAGTATATAAAATGGAAAGCACGTCTTTAAAAGAGAACCCCCTGCATCCTTCAATAAGTGGGAAGAAAAACACTAGCAGCGCTTGACTGACAGGTGACCTTATGTTTTAGATGGCCCTGCGTCTACTTCCTCATGAGTATGTTTTTGTAGTCCACAATTTAAAGTCTCTTTCAGCTGGGTTTATTACTATTTATGACTCAGACAAAAATGTAGTTTGTTTACTGAAGCTTTTGCTTGGGAATATCAAAAGTCTAGACGAGAAATATGTTCTAGTGTAAGAATTCTCATTCACCGATGCTTTTTCAAGCGTGACTCTAAGAACACAACCACTTTGGAAGTAATCCATTGGGTTCTCACTCTGTAAGATTCAGATTTGGAAAGAAGCCCTTCTGGCACATACAATTATTACAAAGGTATGTCTTTCCCGAAGAAAATCAATGGGTACGTGATAATGGCAATTGTGCCAACCATGAAAGTGCATGGGGATCCAATTCTTTTAAGTGCTTAAATAGCAACTATGAGGAGTGTACAATACTTGTTTTCCTTCCTGGATGACATTGTCCTGCTTTCAATTCTCCAAGCTAAATGCACAGTGGATGGTTGCCTGGGTGACAACCCGTAAACTAAGCAGTAGCTTTGCAACTAAACTAACTGAAGGGTTTGTGCACGCAGAGCTACCTTTAATTATTTTTTTAAGCTGTGCACAGTTCTTTGAGCTGTGCAACAGTGGAAAAAAATCAAAGAAAAGAATTTAAATCTATGCTGCTTTTAACCGGATCCCTTATTGAAGTGTGGGTTGACGGCTGTCCCAGAAATCAGTGCCTCACTGAATTAGGATGATGTTGATTGCTCTTTGGCTTGGTGTTTCTTCAGCTGTGTACCAACTCTCTCGGCAAAACACTCCATAGGTAAGACAAGTCTCTACTTTTAGATAATACCACATGTTGCAATTTTTTTTCACCCTAAAGTGTGTCCCAGAGGAGAAACATCCAGTAAACTGATAGAGAAAACAGTGTCCTAATCTCAAATAATTATATTTTTGAAGTTGTTGTAATAAGCTATTTTTTTTTTACTTTTCTAATATTGAGACAATTCCTTATAATGCTTTATGCAAATGCCTCTAGACTATAGGCTAAACTGGTAAGAAGAACAGCATATAAAATACTTACTTCCATTGAATTATACCCAGAGACAATTTTTTTAATCACTTAAATACATTAACTTTATGTGGTATAAACCCTCTTGTAATCATTCAGTATTTATATGTGCTCCTGGCCATATTTTCTTGACATGAAAGAGGATTCCAATTGCCTGAAGTCTTAATTACATAGGATTCCAAATCAAATGTACAGTATAATAAAAATATTTTGTTTTATTATTAACTATGCATACAATTAAAGATAAGAGATTGGGCTTCAATAGATGCTAAATCAGAAATCCCTGTGGAATGAAAAATTATTGCTTAAACATCATCGATCAAAATAATCCTAAAAGGAAAACTGAGTAAAGTTTTCTTATGAAAAAAATTTTAAATGGACATACACAGATCGAAGATCAGAAAAGGAAATGGAACTCACTAATAAAAAGTCATGTGAGTATGTCCACATTCATTGAAAGAACAAACTTTATATAGGAATACTGCTACATGTCTATATTCATTGTATTCCTCTAGTCACTACTGAGTGTATGAAACAATAGAAGACCAACTAATAACCACATTGCCCAGTATTGTAGTGATTTAAGTTGATACCCTTTGGGTTGCAGTTTGTTCGAATCTGAATTTTTATTTTTTATTTAGATAGTAGATAGTATTTGTAAAATGCTCTCAATTAAAACACAACTCTATAGCATATATGTCATTTCATTGCTGAGGTAATAACCATGGAAAAGAATACCTATGAGGTTTTACTTCCACTTTATGAATAAACTGGCCATATAATATATTTCTTGCCTACTTGTTATTTGAATATCTGATTTTCAGCTTTATTGAAGGGCAAATTTTAATTGTCCTTTGTTTCTGAAAGCATTTTTTTACTTGAAATGATATGCAAATATTATTGCATTTTCAAAAATAAGTATATAAATACAAATTACAAAGTGATTGGATGTGACAGAGCTATAAAATGGTGTTTAAATTTTCTGTGGCCTGATTTTGAGGGTATGATTTGCTCCTTTAGCCCTTAGTAAAGTTTTAAGTACATTGCATATTTAACTGCTAATGATTAGGATAATGATGATGCAATAACAGCAATCAACCAAATATCTGCTTTCCTTAGAACAGCTTAAAGAAAACAGTCAGGCATTACTAGTGGGGTGTAAGTTTATACAGCCATTCTGGAAAACAATCCGGCACTTTTTGGTGAAATTAAATACACTTGGCCCATTTACCTCAGAGAAACTTTTGCACAGTGTATAAGAAAGCCTGAGGCAAGATATTTATCACAGTGTTGTTTGTAGAGTGGAGTTGGAGGCAACTTAGATGTTCATCACGAGGGGAGGGGGTAATAAAATATGATGAATGCATTCAATAGAGCCATTGGAAACAAACAACTAGCCTTATACTTCTGTGTAGAGATAAGGCATATGGTACTGTTATGTGTAGAGATACACAGAAGTATAAGGCTAAAGGTTAAAAACAAAGTGTTAAGTTAAAAAAAAAAAAGTAGTAAGATCTATAGTGCATTTCTGCAAATTTCTGCGAATTTGAAATAGGCATACACACATAACAGTAACATATGCCTTATAAAGATACACACATATCTTTGGATACATCCGGGCCCATTAGATTGGGTTCCTGTGAGGCAGAGAGGAGTGGGAGAGGGAATCAGAACTTAAGGGAGGAAAAATAAATTAAACGAGAAGAAAGCCAACAGGCCGAATACTGCTAATGAGGAGTATGATAAATCTAACCCCCTCTACCTAAGGTCCAAATAAGGAAATGAAATATGCCTATTTTATAAATGTTCCTTTAAATACTAGTTGCATCAAGTCTTTTGGGGCACTAGCATCCACAAATCTCCAGTGTGAGATCCCATTTTGCCAATATCTGTGCCTTGTTTCCCTCACCTGTAAAATATGGATACTAATACTACTGTTCTGATGGTATTGTTTGGGATTAAATTGATAAAATATATGTAAAGCATTTGGAATAGTATATGGCATGTAGTAAGCATTTAATAAATGTGATATAACATCACCTTGAGTAAATGTAGGGAAATACTTGAGGAATTGATTCCCTGTTTCATTTTATTCTCTATTAGAAATTTGGGGGAAATGCTAGTATTTATCCTAGGAAACTAAATCAAAAGGAGTAAGTGGTAATGATAAAGGTCAATTAAAAAATAAAGTGAATTACAAGAAAATCGTGGATTGGGTTTTAATCACTAGGTTAGTATTTCCCAAAGATGTCTAATGATAGGAATCCTTGAATGCTTGAGAAAAAAAAATAGATGGGTCCTAGAGACAGTAAAAAGATCAGTAGTTGCCAGGGGTTAGGGAGCAAGAGGAATCGAATAGGTGGAACACGAACGATTTTCAGGGCAGCGAAACTACTCTGTACGATACAGTAATGGTAGATACAAGTCATTATACATTTGTCCAAACTCGTAGAATGTGCAACACGAAGAGTAAACCCTAATGCAAATTCTAGACATTAAATGATAATCACATGTCAGTGTATGTTCATCAGTTTTAACACACGTACAACTCTGGTGCTGGATGCTGATAGTGGGTGGGGAGACTCATTTGGGAGCGTGGTCAGAGAGCGTATGAGAACTCTCTGCTTTCTACTCAATTTAATTGTGAACCTAAAACTGCTCTAATAAAACGTCTATTTAAAAAGAGTCTTTTTTTTTTTTTAATTAAAACAAGAAGGGAGGAGAATCCTCAGCCTCATCCCAAACCTACTAAATCAAAAGGAATCTGGGAATCTTTATTTATGACAAAGGTATAGCATAACACTTATACTCAGGCAGGTTTAAGAAACTGCACTAAGGTAACGCCACATTTCTTTAAAAACCAAAGGCACAAGGCACTCTATTTACATTTTCTGTGGCCAATCTGTCACAAGTCTTATTAAGCTTTACTTTCAAATTTTTGTTTCTGACTTTCTATTCCCTGTCATAATAACCTTCCTAAAGTGCCAATGTTCCTAAAAGGCACTGCTCGGAACTCCCCATGGCCTTCCCAACCTGTTCAGCAGTAATGAGTAAATTCTCGTCAGGCCCACTTTCACCTCATTGACCCTGGGTATAGACTTTTGTGCATGCCCTTCCCCTAGTCAGAAGTGCCTTTCCTCCTTCACTTGGGGTCTCCAAATATAATTGATGCCTTTTTATTCTCCACAGATGCTCCAGCTCACCTGGCCATCCCATTTCTCTAGCACCTATATGATTCAGTATCTGTTGTTTGCTTTAACACTTAATTACATATTTTCTTTCTTGTATTTTGTCTTAACTATTTTATATTATGTTCCATTGTGATGAGTCAGCGAAAGATCCTGAAGGCCAATAGTATTCTCTGAAATGAATGGATGAATTTGTCAAACGGTACTATTTCTGGGGTGAAGTATATATTCTCTTTGGGAAAAAAAGCTCCATGTATTTTAGCCCATGAATTCTGAAGGCATTTGTGTGTTAAGAACATTGAATACCAGTTCCAGACATTTCCTTGTTTACTTTTCTTAACCTTTCTCCACAAAGTTGTATTAGTAAGTGGACCTTTTGTTCTTTTGCTTTTAACCAAATGCCAGTTCATTGCAAGTAAATTGCCTATTCAATGAAATAACATATGATTCTGATGTCAGAAGCCGAAAATGGAATATAGAGTCTAACAAAGGATTTTGTACTGTTGCCAACAGCAACTGGCTCTATGGAGGAAGTATTTTGGTGACTTCAAAAACTGCAGTTTAAGAGATATTTCAATAATTTGGAAAACTGAAATGGGATATTTAAAATTAGAACTTCTCTTATGGTTCATATATACAATGGAATATTACTCAGGCATTAAAAAAATGAAATCTTACCATTTGTGATGACATGGATGGACCTAGGAGTTATTATGCTGAGTGAAATAAGTCAGACAGAAAAAGATAAATACCATATGATTTCACTTATATGTGGAATCTAAGGAATAAAAAGAACAAACTAATCAAAAACAGACTTATAAATACAGTGGATAATTTGGTGACATAGGGGAGAGGGGTCGGGGGACTGGGAGAATGGGATGAAGGGTTAAAGAAATATAAATTAGTAATTGATAGTTGGTCAGGGGGATGCGGAGCATGGTATAGGGAATGCAGTTAGCATTAATATGATGGCCAGGTGGAAGGCCAGGGGAGGGAGGATACAAAAATGGAAGGCATGGAATGTCCTTGCTAGTGAGTTTACAGTATTGTTGGGAAAATCAGACTTTCATAAAGAAGATAATTATAGGGATTTTGACAAACCACGCTAAAGAAAATAAAATCCTACAAGAATTTTCACCAATAGAATGAGCCAACACTTTGTATATACTATTTCAGATCCTCATCAACCATTTGAAGGGGTAATTATCATTTTCATTTTAGACATAAAAGAAAGAAACGAGTGACACTAAAGATAGAATATGTTACATTTGAATTATCCACTGTTTTTTTTTTTTGGCTCTCATTTAATTAAATTATTTATTTTGTCTTGAAGGCAACTGTACAGGATGAGCAAGATGAATAAAAATAAATTGATTCATGATTTCCTGGAAGTAGTTTCAAGAGGCGATGTGGGACTCATTTGTGATCAGATTACTAAAGTCCATTCCATCCTTGGAAACCTTGACTTTCAGCATCCGAAGACTGGGAATACACCTCTTATTACTGCAGCAGAAGAAAATCTAACAGAGGTAACATGTGCTGTCTGGGGACCCATGGATAGTCTTCTAAACTCAGAATTCCAAGACAAGATGTGTAGGAATAGCACTATCACCCATTTCCATGAAAGAACGTACGAAGCCACAAAGTGGGGAGTGGGGGCTGAGGCTGGGGAATAGGAGGCTACTGGAGGGAGAACTGGGGACCCTAAATTATCTAGACAGTTGCTATCATTATTTATTCCCTCACTTGGTCAACAGATATTCCTGCTGTACCCAAGACAACATACTAGACTTCATGTTGGATATAAAATTGAATCAAACACATATGTCACCCTTGAGGAGTTTATGGTCTAGTGAGATCTCATAAGGGAACCTGAGTTTTTATTTCTTTTCCACTCCCCACCCCCAGCCTCATTAGTACCTTGAAATTTGTTCCCTGCTCTAACACATGCACATAATCCTGAAAATGGGTAGAGAGGAGTAAATAAATAATAGTAAGACATAAAAGGGTAGAAGATTGTCCTCTTTGTTCTAACCATATATCCAGCTAGAGTGCCTAATACATCTAGTTGCTTAATAAATAAATATTTATTAAATGGGTAAACCAATTAATAAATAATCCATTTGGTTCTTATTGATCATTTATACCATTCTGTGCAGGAACTTTTAAGATCCCTTTTAAGAATGCAGATGAAAGTGATAACCATGTGTGCACTTGGAATTTGGGAGGGGTGGCAAGAAGGGGGCAATAATGGGAATTGAAAAGGACTTAGAATGAGGAAACTGGTGTAAAAGACAAATTTCACTCAGCTGCACAGGTCAGTACCTCTGAAAGTTCTTGGGAGTCTAAATGCATGTGGAACCCTTAACCTTGCGTAGCTACCTCAATTAGCCTCTCTCTTGACTAATTCTTACCTTTCCATTTTTTAACACCTTTATATTAACACCTTTTAAACAAACTGTAAAATATTAGTATATATGCAAAAAAGAAAGAAACACATATGTACAACTTGAAGAAAAAATGAGACTAGCATCCATGTATCCACCAACCAAACCAAAAATTAGAACATTGCTGTGCCTCAAAAGCCTTCTATGTGCTCCTCCTGAATTGCATCCCCCACCCTTCATAGTGACTATCTCAAATTTTGGATTAATCATTCCTTAGCTTTGCCACTTCTGAACATATTCTTAAATAATACATTATTTACCTTTCCTGTTTTTGAACTTCATAAAAACAAACTCACCCTGCATGTGTTTCTCGATAACGTGCCTCTTCTGTTATGTTTTTGAGATTCACCCATTCTGACATATGTAGCTGTGGTGTTTCATTTTTATTGCTATGCAGTATTTCATTTATGCCACAACTTATCTGTCTCTTTTCTTTTGATGGAGAGGTGAGTGGTTTCTATATTTATGTTATTGTAAACAATGATACTACATTCCAATAGTATTTAACATACTTAGATATCCCCCTCTGATGACACATAGATAAACACCTTCGTTGACCACACATGCTCGTCCAGACACTTCTGTTCCTCTTTCAAGCCTTTTTACCTACAGACCTCTGTCAAGAATTGTGAAAGATTTGAGATTTTATCCTAGCCGCAAGCTAACCAGGTATCCTATCACAACTTGGACTCTTGGCATAAGAAACAATACTGGGTCAGAAGCAAAAAGCAGTTAATCACTTATAACAATAACATTAGCCAGCACACTACCAGTTTTGTGTCAGTTTTCTAAGCCCTAATTTCCATAGGATGGTAGGAAGGGGACTCCTGCTCAGACAGTGGATTGGATTGCAGGAGAGGAACCCTAAATTTATGAAACCCAAATCTTTAATAATGGCCAGTAAGCAAACCTTTGTTCCAAAAGGAGACACTCTCTCTATTCAAGACTCTTCACTGTACAAACTATATGAACACTATACAAACACGCTTGGAAAGAGAGTCTGGGGCAAAGGCAGTTAGTGCTTCTGCTCATAAGACTTGTAAAAATGTGAGAGACTCAAGGAGACTTGTCTCCTTAAAATATCTATCTTTTATTTCTATATTTTTGTTTTGTTTTGTTTTTGGTGAATTTTTCCATGAGTATACCACTCCATTGGTCACTCTGATTAACCTAACCAACAGAGGCTGGGGGCAAATCTGTCCATTTGTCTCATACAACATCGAATTATAGCCCTTATCAATAGGACTTCAAGCACTGTAGGCTAGCCTTACATGTCATTCAGGGTTCTACGCCACTCCAGCTGAACAAATCCTATAAACCATCAGAGTCTGCCCTAGAAAACTGGGTGGGTTTGTTTTTAAGTTTCTATATTGATTTTCCCACTTGGTCTGAGGCATCAATCCAAGTACAGTAGCATGTACTAGCCATTGCACAGACTTCATCTTGGCCCACAAGGAAGAAGTCTAAGGTAATTCCACATCTACAACAACCCTGGCCAGTAACTTGACTGCTAATCTGAATGTCTTGCAGGAATGAGGTGATGTTATTGATAACTTCAGTTAAGTTAGTGACAAATTTTGTCCTACTTTTTCTAATTGGATGATTCCTATCTTAAGGAAAATTATCCACAAGTGACACATAAATAGTGCCAGCTATCCCTCTGGGAGGTCCCCCAAATAGCCAATGGTAGCTGCATTTGGGAGAGAACTCTGAAGTCATCTGAGGCGATATCATCTACTGATGGTATTTTCTTAAAGTTTAGAAGGTCTCTTATGACAACCCCTAAGGCATAAGTCAGCATATTTTCAGGAGAGATGCAAGTCAGTGCCAGGTTTCCACAAATAAGTATTTTCCCTGGGGGTGGGGGCAGGGAGAGTGGCATTTACAAGTGATGGGCCTCCACAAGTGAGAACTACATTAGTACAGGGGCGCAGGTTGACAGTGCCTCCATGTGGCCTCTCAGCTGATTGGAAGGCCTGAAAATTCCTAATTCAGTCTGAATAATTGAATCTGGTCCTCGATTTGGGAGGACTACCAGTCCTGTTTGTCCATGGCAATAGCCCAATAGCATTCGTTCGCCCCACAGAATGAGTGAGTGATAACTACAGGAATGGGAGTGAGAAGAAATCTAGAGGTATTGGCAAGTGCTCACATGGAAGGCGCAAGAGCTGGGGCTGTCAGCTGCTGTCTCTAATAGACTTTTTGATGAGGCTAAGGGAGCCGGCAATCAAATCATGATTGGACTGTCTGGCAGACACAGCCGTCCAAAACTACTTTCAAAGAGCCATACCAGGACATTTTCTTTTATGAAGAAAGCTCCCAAAGTGGTTCTGAAGGACAAAGACCATTAATGCCCCTTCCTCCACCATACTTCACGGGGTCTAGAACGTTCTCTCTTTAGGTACCAGGGTTGTTTCTCTCCCTCCACCACCTTGAAAACTATGGGTCCCGCTTCAGTAGCTACAACTTCACTCCTATATCAGAAACATAGAGTTTTCCACTTTGCACCCAGTCTATGTTGGTGGCTGTTCTGCTGTTCAGACAGCAACGGAGGCAATCTGGGTTGTGCAGGGTCAATCAATAGTTTCATAGCCATCTATCTCACTGGAGAACAGGCCCTTGCCATGAGTTTCTGTATGAGTTGATCTGGACAGTTTCTTTCCATAGTTTATGGCCTTAAAGAATTGTTTTCAAACTTCCAGTTTGTAATTTTCTAAGCAGCAGACCCAACATGTAGGCCACCTGCAGCATCCCCAGAATCAGTGAAAATATAACAAGGTTCATTAAGGGGCATAGTGGCCAGAGGTATGAGAAAAGCCTTGAGTTCTACCCAGTGAGTGGAATGACTGTGCTCAACGTTAGCTCTGTATAGCTGACACAGAGGCCACCCGGCTGCAACAGCCCAGTGCATGACATCGGGCTTGGGTTTGGCTTAATCATCAGTGACACAAGCCCAGGCATTTAGGGGAAACTCTTAAAATGAAATCCTTCTTGGTAGTGGCTTTGCATCAGGTCATGTAGTGAGGGATGAAATTTCCTGCAAAAGAAGATACAACTTTTGCATGTAAAATAAAGATGTCAATGTGGCCGGCCTGACTGCTTTCTTAAATATACCATTTCCATGTGACTAGAAAGGCTTGTTGGGCCTTTTCCATCATGTTTGTCATTAAGTCCAAGTTGACTTGCTCCAAAATGGGAATATTGGGCCTGAGGGTTACGAGTTCTTCATGGATAAGGTGTTTAGTTTTGACAAGAGCCACTAGGAAGCTAATATTTACTTGTCAAAAGTGAGGTACCTATTAGACATGTCAGGGAGGCAATAAGCCTAAATCCCCAAGGGCTACCTTAGCCAGAGGTCCCTCCATTGACAAAGTATCGGTCAAAGACACTCAAAAGGATCAGGGACTCCAAAGATACTAGCACTTCTATACATACTAGCTTATCATGATTGGAAGAATCCTCCCTGACACTTAATGAGATTGGGAACTGTGTAGTTATAGTACATTCATTACACTTTCAGATATAGAAACCACAACCATAGTATATTGAATTGACCCAAAAGCCCCACTCATGTAATCACATTAGCTCTCCTTCCCCACTGCAAACCTTTCCCAAACCCACTTACCCCAAACGTCTGAGTAGGATGGTTACTTCAAGAGAGCCATGAAAGTTTGAATCTCCCCTCCCCAAAGTTCAGCAACATACTTTCATAAGTGGCTATAACTTTTATTCTCCTTTGAAGACTGGTCCCACTTCTAATGATCTTTTACCTTAAAGCAGCTGAGGTTGAGGTACAGGGTGAAGAAAGCTTAGGAACATGGAGAAAGAGAATGGCTACAGGCCAATCAGTAAAGCACATCTACTTTTCATTTCTAGAATCATGGAGGCTTCTCATTGTTTAACCAAATGAACTCCCAATGTTTTCAGTCCATACAAAGCTACGTATCGGGTGTCAAGGTCATTATTACTGACGTCATCTATTTCACTTTCTGGGATCCCTTAACTCAATGGCTACAGCCCCATTGCTTTCTGACAGGAGCTGCAAGGTTTGAAGCCTTTGATTGACTCAGGCTTAATTTTCACAGCAGAGCTTTTTTTTTTTTTTTTTTTTTTTTTAAGGATTCTACATTAATCTGAATCATTTGGTGGCTCATTGTCATAATAGCATCTTTTAGATTTTCACCTGGTTTTAACAAAAGGGCTAGGGGAGTTTTTCAAGGTAGTAGAGCTAATTGCAAGAATTTGTCTAGATTTCTTTCAGTCGATTTCACTTTCTTCAATGAGTCACCTTAATAAGCATTGTAACCCAATCCAAGCCAGTTAAGAACTTAAACACTAGTTAATGCTTCATCTGTGGTTTACCATGGGGAATTTGTCTGTCTCAGGGAAATCTCCCCCAGAAAGCCAATGCTCCCTTAAAGTAGCTAAAGCTCACTGCAGAAAATTCTGAGACTTTACCTATCATTTAATGCTTCTAAGGTTGTCAGCAGGAAGAGCTGAGCTGTAAGATAACTATTCTCACTACTCCTTACCGCCCATATCCCAAATGAACCAGCAAAAGTTCTAATTTTGCCCAGGTTTTTGCCCATTTTCAGTCATGAATTTTCCTCCTTTCATGCTCAGTGAAGATGTACATCTCTGTAGCTGCTGTTTAAAAGGAAGTAGAACCTTCCACACACCCAGGACAAACCATGGCATTGTTTGTTGCAGTGGGATAGACCTGAAGCTGACAGCCAGATTGCTGAGGAAGATACTATCCATAGAAGAGCTGTTTTGAACTTATGTCCTCATACTTAGCCTAGAACTACCTCCCAGTTCCTTAAACAGTCATTTATAATCAATAAAGTGGAGGATCATTTTACCTTACAGTTTACCACGCAATTTGGTCAACATATTTACTACCATTTCCAATGAACTTTCCTTAAACCTCATTAGTCAGCCCATGAAGTCCTCATTTTTCTTCTCTCATTCCTGTCTCTCTCATCATTTCATCTTTTGCAAAAATTATGAACTATAAAGCATGTGATATTTTTCTCTATTTGCAAGCTGATAAGTTAGCTTGCTGAAGTTTCAGAGTCTGGTAGAAGACCTAGACTCCTTCCTGGGTCTGAGGAAATGACAGTTAATTATTCACAGTAGTAATAATCAGCATTTATTTCAATTCTCTGAGTCTTCATTTCCATAGGGCAACATGAAGAGATGATACCTGCGTATACAGTAGGCTGAATTATAAGAGAGGGAACCTGATTTTTTTTATAACAGTCAGTAAGCATATCTTCTAGTGCTCCAGAGGGAGACACCATCTCTGTCTTTCAAAGTTGTTTACTATTTGAGCATCTTTGAAAATAGTCTAGAACAAAGGCAGGCAGTGTGTCTGCTTGCAAGACCTATAGAAACCAAATTTCTGGAGTTTCTGGAGAATTGTCTTTCAACAGCCTCTCTAAAGAATGTTCTGCTGATCAGTCCTCACTGCCTGCACTGTCTCATCTCTTCATATTGTTTCGGTCTGGCATCTTTTCCTATCTCTCCATTGAAACTGCTCTTGCCAATATGCCCTTCAATGTCTTTGATCACTGACAGCTCTTAGCAGCATTGAACACCATTTTTTTTTGAAATGCTTTCTTCCATTGGCTTTCTTCTGTTTTTTTTTTTTTTTCCCCTCCTACCTCCATAGCAACATTTCCTCAGTCTCATTTATGGATCCTTTGTTCTCATCCATTAAATATTAGTGTTCCTCAATAACGTGGGGATGGCTGCTAATTCTGTAACTCATGCCGCATCTCTCGCCTGAATTGCTATATATACAGTACGTCGAGCTTCCAACTACATATCTCCACTTATATGCCACAGACATCTCAAAAACATGTTTAACTGCCATCATCATCATCTTTCTCCCCAAATCTAATCCTCCTGAGGAATCCCTGCATCAGTATTTCCCATTTTATTAAATAGCATCACCATTCACTCCTTTCCACAATAATCTATTTTTGCAGACAGAGTAATTTTTTAAAATACTTATCTGATTATGTCATTTTTCTGCTTAAAACCTTTCACTGGCTCCCCATTTCCCTGAAGATTACAAATCTAATTCCTAAAAGGGGTTAGTAAGGCCTTTTGATCTAGCTACTGCTGACTTCATCACATTTCTTCCCCTTCTTCCCCCATCCTGAGTTCCAGCAATGCCTCACTCCTTCCAAAGCACTGAATATTATTTGTTGTCCTATCCACTGGATTAGTTTGGGCTCCCATAACAAACATACTATAGCCTGGGTGGCCTAAACAACAGAAATTTAACCTTAATGATTCTGGTGGCTGGGAAGTCCAAGATCAAGGTTCTGGCTGATTCAGTTTCTGATGAAAGCTCTCTTCCTGGCTTGCAGATGGAGGCCTTATCTCTATGTCCTCACTTGGCAGCGGGACAAAGGGGCAGAAAGGGGGGAAGGATGATGTCTCTTCTTACAAGGACACTAATCCTATCAGATCAGGGCCCTCATCCTAATAACTTTATTTAGCTGTAATTACTTCCTAGAGGCCCTTTCTCTAAATGCAGTCACTTTGCAGGCTAGGGCTTCAACATATGAATTATTAGGAGCCATAATTCTATCTATACCATTCACAGTACTTTGTTCACACTATATCCCTTGCTTAAAACAATTTTTTTCCCTTAATCTTTCCCTAGTTAACTGAGTCTGATCCTGCAGTTCTCAACTTAAACATCAATTTCTCCAGAAAGTCTTCCTGGTCCAAGACAGCTTAATAGGTTTTTTCTAAGTGCTTCCCTCCAACTCCTGTATTTACCCTATCATTACATTTATTACACTGTGTTGCAATTGCCTTTTGTATTGGTCTCTGTTCCTCACTAGATTGTAAATACCTTAAAGGCTGGTGGTCATCTGTCTTGCTCATTGTTGGAGTCTCAGCACCATGGACAGTTCTTGACAAACACTCTGTTGAATAAATTATGCCTTTACCATTTGGAATAGAGTTTATTCTCTCCCTAGAAATACTTATAGAAACCCTTGTGACATTCAATAATTTATAAGCCTGAATTTTTTATTTCAAATTATAGATGATACTAATAAAACTTCAATGTTTTATGTGGGTTTAACATAAAATACTCACAGACCTCTAGTTTAAAAGAAATAGTATCTCCAAACCATCCATATCATAAAGACGTTTATTTTCCAAATTTAACAAAGGTAAAAACATCCAAAACAATCCTTCTTTTTTTGGGCCCATTTTAGTCTCCTTTCCTATATCGTGAATCAGAGACACATCTAACTAACTAAGTTTTCTACCCAGCCCTGAAGACACTATTGGTATTCAAAATGCTAAATAAAAATGTGGTATTGCAGGTTGTTCAGTTTCTCCTGGAAAAGGGAGCAGATATCACCCTTTGCAATTACAACAATCAAACTGCGGTCCATGTAGCTAATTGCAATGTCCAAAGACAGCTCTTGGCCATCGATGGAATACAGGCTCCCCAAATGCAGCTTCTACAAAGTTCATGGCAAGGTGATCTTGAACAACTTCAACACTTGCTGGTCAGTTAAGTTGATATTTATTTCTGCCTTTGGGTAGGTGGGCACTTGGATGGTAAGAAGGGCACAGACTGCTTGTGGTTCCTTTTAAAGAAAAATAAGTTCTTTTCAAATGCAGTTCCAGGAAGCTTCAGGTAGGAAATATGAGAAAGCAACAGCATCAAACAGGACACTAGGGTGAAAAACAAAATAACAAAAGCACACAGCAGCAGCCTTCCTCCAGCTGGATGCTAGAAGAAGTGACACACACCCCTGGGAAATGATGTGCTCCCAAGATGTCCCCAGAGAACCACTGTCAACTTGCTCAGAGAAGTTCCCTTGACATCATTGCCATTTGTGCAATTGCTGTTCAGATCCCTTTGGACAAGTTGCAGTTATTATCTTTATCCTGGAAAGGGAATCAGGGAGCTTATGCTTTGCATAATATTTAGTTGTGACTAAGGGAGTTAAAAGGATACATTTTTTAAATGCTGTCTTCTTAAGGTATTGATCTTTTTTTTTTTATTTTCTACCTACAGATACTCTTTATCACTGTAACTTGCATAACCAAAAACATTAATTATTGGTATCTGGCAACTGCCTGCTCTTGGCATTTACCTTCAGAGATAATGTCAGATCACATGACCTTCCAACTGAAAGAAAATCAATTGCTGCTAGGAAACAGTTTCTTCCATTTCCTATGATAGAGACACAAACTGATAAAGAAAAAGCAAATGATATTATGGTATCAAGGAAATGAATTCCTAGAGTTCAAGGAAATATACAAGAAAATCCAAAGTGCTCTAAAGTCCTTCATTGTACTAAATGATAGTCTAAAACTGCTATACAGCATGAACTGAGGCTTAATTTTTTTGAAAGAATAAATTTCATTTTAATGGTATTTGTAGTAGCTGGAATCCAATGTCTGTTGCATGACCACATTTTTCACTCCTAAAAATTGGCAGCTGAGTTTTAAGAAACCGGTGTCTATAACTGGATTTAGAGTTTAATCAACAGATGCTGAATTAATGTGCTATTGCAAGACTATTCTCAGCTCAAAACTTTCATGTAAGTTCTAACTAATAATAAACATTGATATAAGAGGTGGTTTCTTTTCAGAGACTAAAAAAAATGTTAACTAATTAATTCCCACAGCACCCCTCTGAGGTAATATCATTATCTCTAGTTTGTCCCTAGAGAAACTGAGGTAGAGACACTGACTATCCTGACATGGCATAAAGTGAAATAAGATGAAAATTAGTAAGTTACTTAGGTCTATGAAATAAACAGTTTGAGTAATTTGGCCTTCCAGTAGCTTTTCAGTTTTGAATTATACAAATTTAAATTTTAATTAATTTTAAATATTAAAATAACAACATCTATACATCCACTTCCATTTAACTACGTGAATACAGTTAAATGAGCTGCCTTATTATTATAAATTAGTCATTCATTCTACAAATATTTATTGAGCATGTGCCAGACACTCTGCTCTCCAATTATCAAAACAACCCTTCAGGGAAAACACTATTATTCCTACTTTATAGCTGAAGATTCAGTCAGCAAATAAGGTTGCCAGTTTTCACAAATAAAGATAAAGGAAACTCAGTTAAATCTGAATTTTAGACAAATGCCAAATAATTTTTTAGTATAACTGTGTCCCAAATGAGAATTATTCATTGTTTAACTGGGTGTCCCTTATTTTATCAGAATGATTTAATCATCTTTTAACAGAGTGTCCTTGATATAACCCTACCAGGGAGATTAAATAACCAGCTCAAATTAGAAATAAAAAATTAATAATAATTAAAATAACCAGCTCAAGAAGCTAAAATTCAAACCCAAGTTTGTCTTTCAGGACTTTGTTCTTCCAAATTATCAGCTCCCTCTCAATACAGATACTGAGAGAGAATGTATTGTAGTTAAAATGAGAATTTGGATGAGCAATAAAAATACAAAGATTAATATAGTCATGCAGTAAAAACATGATGGAAGTAAAGCTTCATATTTTTAAAGGCATCTGAAGAGTTCCTGGATGTAAATTTTCCAAACCAACATGGCTTAACCCCGCTGATGCTGGCTGTGAGAGATGTGGACCTGTTTGAGAGTCTTGATATGTTAACAGCTTACAGACCTGTGGAGGTTCTGTCCGAGCTTCTCAGGCATCATGCGTGAGTATGAGTGGTCAGTCAGCACCAGCAGAAGGATGTCTATACCATTGCTATTTATAGAAGTCATTTCGTAAATCTGGACATATAGATTGGGATTTTTAAATTATGTATATTAAATGCACATGCATGTTCATAAAAGGAATTTTGCAGTTGTAAAGTGATATACAGATGTTAGATGTTGCTATTTATTATTTTTATGATGTTGGCCCTTTGTTTTACTTGTTTAAATACCCACTCTTTGTGTAGTTACTGAGGATATTGAATAATTCTTGAGTATGTAGCTCCCTATTTTCAAGATGTTGCTAATTATTTTGGGAAGCATTATCAAATATAAAAAGCAATTTATAGTAGTGATTTCCAGTTATCTAAAAATTGCTATATGCCAACATGCTCTTTTAGGAGGGGCTAAGTAAACAATTAACTTTTTTTAAAAAAATCAGAGGGTCAATAAGCAGTCTCTTATGTTAGAACTGCAGTTTCCTAATGCTGTTTGTTACCTAGATATCTCGTCATAAAATAAGAACAAATGGCCCAAACTCTTTCTCAATATTACATATGAATTTTGTTTTGGAAGGAAAAAAAGGAAGAGGGGAGTTCAAAAGCAAAGCATAGTCAAGGACATTGTAAAAAGATCAGTTAGTATAAGAGGTTGAAGATGGAAATTTGAAGCTACCTCAGAATTTAGTGTTAAGAAACAACTGAGGAGATTGTTAAAAATGGGGATCGTTGGACACCACCCCAGAGATGGTGTTCAATAGGCCTGGAGGGGAGTCCAGAATACAGCAGATCAAAGGATGCCATTTGGAGAAACACTAATCAAGGAAGATGGGCAAACGGAGGTCCCAATGAGTTAACTGACTTGTTTAAGGCCACTCATCAAGGTAATGGCAGCCCACTGATTCCTGGTCCTGTGTTATTTCTTTAAAATCATGACCTTTGATGGAGAAAAGGCCATAATAGAATATTGTTGCAGATCATAAAACATTACACTGTCTCATAGCAATAAAGAGTTTCAAATTCAAAGGTGTTAGGTTGGAGACATATTCAACTCGCTTCTTGTCCTAGAATGTGACTAGTGAAGTTTTATCATCATTTCCCTCACCGTAATCTATTGATAGGGTTCTCACTATTTATCCTCTGGATCTCTCAGAGCTGATGTCTATTCCTAAGATTCAGTACAGCACAGAGAGGATATTAGTGCTATTGCAAGGAGCCCTAATATCAGCCAGTTGGGCTTAACAAGCATAGGATAAGGCAAACGGGAATGAAAAGATCACTCAAAGAGGGATTTTATGACAAGATATCTTCACTAGACCAAGAGCCTGTGAAATAAGCACACAGGCTTAATTTTAAAGAGAGATTCCACACTATTATACGTTTTTGAATGATAAAAGGACTAGGTGTTTGCATTAGAAAAAAGAAATGTCAATAAAATAAGCAGTTAGCTAAAACATTGGGAAGAAAAAAGAGTCAACTCAACTCTTTGGAATGATAAGATGACATTTTATCAAGATGTTTTTATCTCCACTTGATTTATGCATCCATCATTTAAAAATTATAAATTTTTGTCCCAAGTTGGAAAATATGAGAATGTTTTTAGAACAGGAGTGGGAATAAGATAATCCTTTTATTTAAAGGTATTGAAAAATTATTACTCCTTATCTCACACATTCTGAAGACATAATTGTTATTCTCTAAGATTATTTTACTAAGATTATTTTACATAAGATTATTTTACTTATTTGATGTCAATGTTTTTCCTCTTGTATTAGTTTTCTTTTTCAACAGATTTCACTAAATAATCTTTTATGTTTTTTCTATTCTTCATAGAGATCCTAAACTCTGCGATTTTAGTGGAAAATCGGCAATACATTATGTGTCACAAATAAAGAGTTTTAAGAAACAGCAGTTATTGGACATTCTAATGAATTCTATGCCAAAACAAGGTATATATTTATATTACACTCAAAATTTCCCAACTTTAAGGGCCCTATTAGAAATCTTTCTTTTTCTACATATATTTGATGGATCCATTTAAAGAAATCAAGCCAACGGCTATTTACCAAGCAGTGATTCTGTACAAAGTCCATGAGTAGGTGCTCTGAAGGATACAAAGAAGTCTAGGGCTTGGTCCAAACTTTCAAAATTGTTCAATATAGTCAGGGACACATCACATAAGTCTGAGGAGAAAGAGCTTATTGTGAACTCGAAAGAGGAAGAGGACCTTATGGTGGTTCTTGAATGCTGGATAAGCTATAGTAGGAAGGAAATAAGAGAGAGGTTCGATATAGGTGGGAAGAAAGAGTCTGAGCAAAGATATAGAAACAGCCTCAGAGAAAGGCATAATGAAAAAAAGTGCCCCTAAGCAACATGTGACTTTGTGAAAGCTGCTTGCTAGACTTTGTTGTTGAATTGGCTTTTCATTTGAAACTTCTGGGCAGGGAACAAGGTTATACCTAACAAGACTTCATGTAAGAGGCGAGACCCAGTTTGGTCCTTGAAAAGTGGGGATTTGATTGTGTGGAGGAGATGCACCATGCAGTAAGTTACTCCAGGGCCAAATGGGAGACTAGAACCAAAAGTTCATGACTGGGAAAAGGAATATAGATGATAGATGATAGATGATAGATGAGAAATAGATAAATAGATAGAGAAACTGGGTCTATTGAAGACCCATTAAATGTAAAGCTGAAAGATATAATTTTTTTTCAATAAAATAGAATCACTAAAGAATTTTTAGCCAGAGAATGATGAAAGCCATGTTTTAGGAAAATTAATCTGTTCTTATTGTGTGGGTTAGAAGGAAGAGATTCATAGCAAGGAGCTCTATTAAGAAAGTATAGAAGTGTCATGTATGGTAATAAGGACCAGGAAGAGCCCCTGGGCATGCTGTGGTAGTGTGTCTGAAAAGTACTGAGTATGGTGAATTAATTTAAGAGATATTGTGAAAGGAGAATTTAAAGAACTTAGTGATGTACAGTTAATAGAGGAAACACGGAGACAAAAGTTAAGAGTTAAGTCAAACAAAATGTCACCCTTGGGAATACAGTCAACAAAACTGAAGAACGCTCTGGTTTGATGGAGATATCGAAGGCAATGAATTCTAAAACATTTTATTGATGAAACCCTGAGATTTTCAAGTAACAATTTTCTGTAAGACAGGGTTTGTGGGAAAGGATGGGTTGATACATTAGTTTGGAAGTTCTCTACACTGGGAGAGACCTGAGATTCCTGAGATTAGACAAGATCATTGAAGGTTTCATGATGGTGAGAAAATTTCAGGAGGGCTGAGCTGAGGAGATGCTCTCATAGTTAGAGGGGCTGTGTGCATATAAGGTCTCAGGAGAGTGAGAGAGGGAGGAGTAGAATTGATGAGAGTTGCAAGAAAGTGAAATCAAAACGGCATCAAATTAGAAAAGTGATTACAAAGCAGATGTGGTAAGGGAAGTAAGAATTTCATTGGCAGACTAGAGGCAGAAGATCGATTGCAAAGAGTAACAGAAAAATATGGTGAAGAAATAGAGTCTGAGTGTAGATCACTTGTTCAACTTTGTTTCAGTTATAAGATAAATGGAAAAGCCATCGGAAAAGGAAGAACTTTTTATCAAAGAGCTCATGCTTGTTTGAAGAAGTCAGGCTAGCAGAAGGGGGATGGATATGAGAACAATGTCCCTCAAGAACTAACTGGGAGTTTAGTTTCATATTCGGACTTTGTCAATTTAGTGTAGTTTCAGTGCTGGACAGGAAGTGAGCTCCGAATAGCTGAGTGTTGTTGTCTTTGTCAACTACAGAGTAAATGTAATTTCCAGTCCATTATTAAGGATTTCGCTTAACTACTATGCTTAACTTTAAAAACAAATGAACAAACAAAAACTCACACAGTCTGTGGACTCCTGTTGTTCTCACATCTCTTCCTGTGAAAAATTATTGCCTGAAGCATCATCAGGATCCCAGAACACTATTTCAGGAAAATCTTTGACAAAATGAAACTGATTTTAGAACCTATAGCTAAATCTTCCTGTAAAATTGCTGGAGATGATTCTTATCAAAACACATTATTATATTTCTTTTGACAGAAAGACATACTGAATCACTGCTCGACATTTGTCATGACACAAACTCTTCTCCAACTGATGTGACAGTTACTAAAAGCCAAAATATACTCTTGCAAAGCATCAGCAGCAATGAGGTAAGATGTTCTTTTTAAGAAACAAACCAACAACAAAAAAAATAATCTACTCCATCTACTTCTTAATTTATTTTGCTTGAATAATTTTTAACAATTATATACTACAATTATATTTTAATGTAACCATAAAGTAATTTAAAACTCAATTAATAAAACAATGTTTTTTGAGTTTACTCTCAGAGCAATAGCTAGTCAACTCTCAGTCTCAGGCATTGTGTGTGTGTATATAATACCACAAAATATCATCATAGTTGAATCCATACTAAATAATAAAATGTGGCTTGTTTTTATGTATGTTAATATGGAAAAGGAGAAGGTCATGAATCTGATCATGTCAAGTCCAACACAAGGTACCACAAAAGAGATATCCTCTTTTGTCCTTGGTCGTTACCTCCTGCCTATAATGAATAACTCCACAATAAGTCCCTTCATAGTACAGTGACGGTACTAGTAACAAACATAGTGATCCATAAAAAACTTTAGAATGATACACAAGATATACAACAAATTGGTAACAATGGTTGTCTATGGGGAGAAAATTAGAAATGAACTTTACACTGTATATTCATTTGTACCTTTCGACTTTTCGTAAAAACATAGCCCAAACAGTTAAAGTATTACAACTCAATATTTTATTGATGAGAAAAATATGGTCACAAAATCGTTTATTTTTAAAAGTTAATGAGGGACGGACTATAATGTTTATAAAAAATAATGAGGAGTTTTAGAGATGGTGGAGTAAATACCTTTCAGCCCCTTTCTCCTTTCAGAAATCATCCCCAAAACAACAAAGAAAACCAAAAAAAAAAAAAATTTTTACCTTTTATTTTGAAATAATTATAGATTCACAAGAACTTGTACATAAAGGTCCTTTGTGCCTTTATCAGCTTCTGCTACTAGGAACCATTGTCATAACTATAGTATATTGTCAAAACTAAGAAATTGACATTGACACAATACAATTAACAAGACTGGAGACCTAACTTGGATTTTGGTAGTTTTTGTATACATGCCTTTTTCTTTTTCTTTTTCTCTTTGTGTGTCCGCATGTACAGTTCTATGATGTTTTATCCCCTGAGTTACCACAATCAAGATATAGACCTTTTGTCACCACAAAGGAGTCCCCTCTTACTACCCTCTTTAGAGCCATACCCTCCCCCCTTGCCTAAGTCTTGGCAACTACCGATCTGTTGTTCTCCATCTCTACAATTTTTTTCATTTTGAGAACATCATATAAATGGATAAACTTTTGAGATTGACTTTTTCTACCTAACATAATGCTCTTGAGGTAGAGCCAAGTTGTTATGTGTATCAAGAGCTTCTTTGTAATACTAAGTAGTAGTCTATGATAGGGATGTTCTGCAGTTTAGTTAGTCATTCACCTGTTGAAAGGCATTTGGGTTGTTTCCAGATTTTTGTGTGAAGATATGTTTTCATTTCTCTAGGATACATGCCCAAGAGTCTAATTACTAGGTCATATGATAAATGTATGTTTAACTTTAAAAAAACATTTTTTTCCTGAGCGGCTCTACCATTTTATATTTCCGCCAGCAATAAATGAGAGATCCAGTTTCTCTACACCCTTGCCAGCATTTGGTATTGTCAGGATTTGTTATATTAACCAGTCTGATAGGTGTGTGGTAATATCTCACAGTGCTTTTAATGGATATTTTTTTTTAATGACTAATGCCAAACATTTTTCCATGTGTTTATTTGCTATCAGCATTAGTCGTCTGCTCAAGTCTTTTGTCCATATTCTAATTGGATTGTTTGTTTTCTTACTGTTGAGTTTAGAGAATTCTTTATATATTCTGAATATGTGATTCACAAATATTTTCTCCTAATCAATAAGAAAAACTTAGCATGTTATTTTTCACTCTTGACAGGTCTTTTATGAAACAGAAGTTTTTAATTTTGATGAAAACTGATTTATTCATTTTTTCTTTTTTGAGTCTCGATTTTTATTTTATGTCTAAGAACACTTTTACTTAATTTGAGTCCTGGTTATAAAAATTCATGAATCTATAGATATGTGTACTTTTCTGAATGTATACTGTACTTAAATTAAAAGTGATGAAATGGGTAAGGCTGTGCCTTCAAACAGCTGAGAAAATAACATAGTTTTCAACCTAGGATTATATATCCAGACAAGTATAAATCAAGTATTAGAGTTGGATAAAGACATTTTTCAGACACACAAACTCTAACATTATATTTTTCATATACTTTTTAAGGAAGTTACCATGTGCTTATTAAATTAAGGGAATAGATAAAAATAAAGGGGAAAGTTGAATACATGATTCAAGAAATCTGGGAGAAGAAAGAATTGTTGGTACAATGGAGAAGGCAAGTCCCAAGGCTTCAGCCATGTATCACTTCAGATAATTAGGAGGATGGATGGGATAATGGAGATCTCTAGACAGGAAATAGAACTGATATATTATCTGATATATTTTGCCAAGTGAAGAGACCACTGGAGTTGGAAGATTTAGGTGTGAAAAAAAAATAAGAAAATGAGTAAAACAAAATGATTAGAAATAAAAATAGGGTTTGTGCAGAATAAAAGTTGTATAAGAAAGTATAATCATACAACACAACTATTGTACTACTGGGGAGTACAATACATAATCATAATTTGAACTTTGACTATTGACCTAACAAAAAAAGAGGGTGGATTTATTGGGAGGATGAGGGCAGGATATAAGAATGTTGAATTGTCAGCTACAATGATAAGCAGTCAATAGATCATGTTTCATTTTGATTACTCAAGAGATGGCAAAATAAATATATTTTCTAGAGATATGGAAGAAAATGCCAAAAGAAATTATTAAAAGGCTGGATGTTTCTCCCCCTGAGGGAAGGGGCAGAAAATGAAACTGATGACCTGTTTCTTATAAGTCTCTTACCATTATTTGACTTTTTGAAAATGTCAGGTTTGATAAAACTTAAAATTAACTTTAAAAACCCACTATGGTATACCTATACTATAGAAAACCATGTTGTGGTTAAATTTATGTATAGAGTGTGATACCATTTACATCAAAAAGAAAACTCCACAACAACGCCATTTGTTGTAAATGGTGTTACCTAATGTAAGTAAATGCATAGGAATTGATGTGAAAGGACTGGCCAAATGAACTGCTAACTGGCTGGGCTGGAAGGAGCAATGGTGGTATGGATTAGGGTGATGGTTCAAGGGTTATAAGAGCAACCATTTCCCTAGACTAGAATGTAAACAAAATTTGGTAAAAATTAAAAGAACGAGATGGATTTGTTTGCACCACTTAAAAAAAAAAAACTTAAAATACAGAAATGGTTAAATCAGGACTCCTGGGGTATGGGGTGGGATGAGGGAGAATGAAAACTTTATTTTTAATACCATTTGAATATTTTATTTTTGTGCATTTATAACTTTTCTAAACAGATTATTCTGCTTCTTGCCAAAGTTGCTTTAATCCAGTAGTTCTCAACATGGGGTGATTTGCCCCCCAGGGGACATTTGGCAATGTTTGGAGATATTTTTGATGTCACAACTGGGGCAGAGGTGCTACTGGCATCTAGTGGATAGAGGCTAGGGATATTGCTAAACTTCTGTCATACACAAGACAGGCCTCCAGAGCAAAGAACTATCCAGCCACAATGTCAATAGTGTTAAGACTGAGAAACCCTGCTATGTAGATTTTGTCACAAAGCACTGAAGGTTGTATTGTTTTTGGTTACTAATATAACATGGTAATCAAAATAAAATACCTAGAGACCAATCTTTAAAGTGAAAGTCATGAATTAGAAATTGATAAAACACATATACTTTCAAGCAAATTCCTTTCTGAAAAGGAATTTTTTTTCCAAAAAAAAAAATCTCTATTAGTACATTTTTTGTGCAACTTTAAAATGTTTATTTTAAACTGTCACCCTATATTTTTTCTATTATAGTTGAAATAACTTTGAAATCATTTCTGAGAGAGAAATGGACTCGTTCACTTTTGAACTTGCCTTTTCTTCCCTAGTGCTTTCTCTAGGATTTAAATTGCAAAACTCAAGATCATCCTACACTTCTCTTTGAATGAAAGCTCGTGTTCCTTTTTGGTTGTCTGAAATGGGTTTTTATAGTTGACAAACATAAGTGGCTGTGTTGCTTATGCATTAAACTCTCCCAATCATTTTTCACCTAAGAAAGATCTTTTCAATTTTAATTATGTATGGTTTCCACACCTCTTTTCTCCTTTGTGTGTTTAGGACTCTATTGTTTGCAGATGAGAATGCTGTGTTCTATTTCTAGTCTATTGTCACCTTTCACATTACTGTCAATGGTCTATGAAATCCATTTATGTTTGGGATGTGCTATTCTAATGTTTCCTCTCCCTCATTCACAACTGTCATTATTTCAATTCTCTTCCTTGTGGCATCCAAGCACCTCTTAAAGCTTTTGTATTTAGCATTTGAAGGAAATTAGAAATTTCTGTGCTGTTTCTGTTTTGGAGTATTCATTTCCATGACAACCAGTTTATTATTGCCTATAATAATTAAACAAAGTAAAAAAGAAAAGAGTACCATTCTTTCTGTCAAATAATGAATGAAATATCGAGGTTTTGTGATAAAGACTACCCGCGTGTCTGAACCTCCAGGCAACATACCTCTGTATTTAGTGAAAAGACTTCATATCCAACAGTCTCCTTAAATGGGTTGCCACCCATATCAGGGGAACCGGAAAGCTAATTGTAATGTCCAGATCGTGATGGAATATTGTAACTACTACTTGCATCTACCACTGTTCTAGACATTAAAAAGAGCCAAATCTAATTCAACAAATTCTAATGAAGGAAACTACCAACAACAATAAATTCTAATAAGAAGAAAATATGTACTTTTGGGAGCCAGGAGTACTTTTTGTAAACCAAGTTAGTTTCCAACCATGTTTTTCAGCATAATAGTTATTTTCCAGAGGGTAAAGGAAGTTTGAGAGTTTGCACAGCATGGTTAGTTAGATCAGAAAGCTGGCAGAGTGAAACTTTATAATCAGCTTTGCTGCCTCCTTTCAGTCTAGGGTTCTATCTGTAGCTTCCATATAGGGCAGGGATTTCCACCCTCACCATCTGTAAATGATGCTCCAGGGAGGCATATGGAAAAAATCATGTTCCTTTGGGGTTTGTTCACTGTGACTGTGGCCAAATGATTCTTTCCAGTTACCCACCCAGATGGAATTTGTGACAGCTTAGCAGCCTGGACGCTGACATGATAAAGTATAAAATGTTGAATTTCTATGTGATTTCAGCTTTGATCTTCGTTTTGATTATGCAATTAATTGCGTCTATGTATGTGTGAGTCTGGTGCTCTGGAGGCAGATACTTTTCCATTATTTTAGTCCTAAATACTTTGTGCAATTTAAAAGAAATCCACAGTGTGAAACTTTAGCTTAGAAAAATCAGCGTTTGCTCTACCAACAAAATAGCACATTGAATAACTGAGTTCTTGTTTTATAATATTTCAGGAGTTGGATCAAGATGATGACTGCAGTCATTCTATATTGGTTAGTGAAGGAGGAGATTCAACTGGTGATGGACGAGATTGGCAAACGAGGACAGAAGGTATTTTGGCTTCTGTCCTTGAAGCGTTTATAAAAATAATAATGATTATTTGGATTTCCCCCCTAATTTCAGAAGTGCTCATTACAGAACTTTGAAAACACAGAAAAGCACAAAGGAAATGAGAAACCACTGATAATCCTATCCTTTGATCCATATTTGAATCAGCTTTCCCTGAGAAAACAGGCATCCCTCTGCTGTCTCCTCTATTTATTCCACCCTACTCCAGCTCGGCCAACCATTATCTGCCAGTTTCCTTTTCTTTTGCTAATACCCCCACCTCTACCCCAACTTTTCCTTTCAGAATCTTCCATCAGCAACAGGGATCAGATTCCTTTCAGAACCAAGCATTTGATATCAGCTGCTGTCCCAGAGCTCCTTGACTGAGGGAAGATTGGGAACTGAACAAGGCACTAAAGCTCCAAGTTTTAGTCTTTTATTCTCTGAGTCCATCAGTCTGCAACCTTCCAGAACAATTCACATTCTAAACAGGTTGTCCTGGCATACCCATAAGTGTCCTTGCTTTAACAGACCACAAGGCATTTGCAGATTCTCACTTCAGAAAACAGTCACCTCAGTGATGACATTTTTTCTATCACCTATTTGCCTATAACCTTCTTATAGTAAATATTTATTCAAACTGCTGTAATTTCTCCCTGGCAATTTACTGACTTCCATTTCTAACACCTCAGGGAAGCTGCCCTCTTGGATGTCTTTCTTCCCTCATCTCTGTGAACCTCCCTGAACACAGCCATGCTTGCTGATGTAGCCACCGTCTCCTTCAGCCTGTTGTGCGATGCTGCCCTCTCCTGGGGGGCCTCCTGTCTTTCTCAGTCTCACTCGACATCTTTCCCCAGGTTGAGGGCGGAGAATAATTTAGTTAACGTTTGAAATTATGAGCATCATGAGCCCTGAAAGACCTAATTATAGTAAACAAATCCTGGTCCCCTTCCAAACGGTCCTTGTGGTCTGCCTTTGACATTCAAAGATTTCAAAGTCGAGTTCTCAAATGCCCACTTGTGTCCCAAGCACCTTTCAAAAGGTTAAACCATTCATTTACTCAGCTCAATTTGATGATAGCTTGCCATTTGAGGGGCTAGTAATTCTTTTTAAAATCAACTTGCAATATTTTAGGTTTTCATATAGAAGATTTAACACTTATGCAGCGTCTCTACTAAGCTCTTGCAGTTTTGAGCTTTAATAACTTGGGTTACAAATTTGAAAGAAACAATTGTTTCTAAATTTTCTTCTCATAGTCGATAAAGTCTTCAGTTGAACTAGTACTCTTTTCAGTTACAAAGCCTGAAATAAAAATGTTTTTGACATTATTGTGCATTGTATTCATCTAAAATATCAATACATCTTTTAAATCTCATTTACATGTTGTTTCTAATATATTCTAAGTGGTTAATATTTAAAGTGCTTGCATACTCTATGAAGACCTTATGCATGTACCGTATGACTATTTATTCATGTGCATGTACACATTTAATTATTTAGTTTATATCTGTTTGTCCATTGCAGTATCCTATTTAAAAGAGAGCATCACTAATTACACACACACACACACACACACACACATACACACACACACACTCAACTCCATGTTCAGATCACTCTCATAGACTTTAACAACCAAATATTCCTGCAGTATGTATTTGCTTTATTATAGGTTTTTATAGATGGTAATGTGTAAAATACAATTTATGGACTCCAAAAAAAATCCTTCATCTTTTCCCTTAATATAAAAATCTTTTTGCATTCCTCAATCAGCTATTTTCCCAAAACATAACAGATATAAACCTTGTAGACTGGAAATTGAGCATGTAAAATGCCTCTTTCCATGAGTGAGTAAGAACCTATTTCCTGACGTTACTGGGCTTAAATTTTTTTTTACTGTAGTGTATATCCATCAATATTCTTAGTTGCAGGTAACAGAACCTACTCAATTTGGGTTAAAAGGAAGTTTTAAAAGACATTAGAAAGTTCATAGACCATCAAAAAATCAAAGAGGAACAAAATATAGTTTGAATGGTCATAAAGAATCCCTGTAACTACATCGCAAAACTGGCTGCTACTGACTCCCAAATCATATTGCCTCTGCCACAAGCAGGGAGCTGCTTCCACATCAACCTTAGAACCTCCTCCCTATGTGGACACCCATGCCAGCAAAAAGGAAGCCTGCGCCTCATCATTTTTCATGTAACTCACATGACTCCATCTCCCACATTAGTGTTCTGAATTCTAATGGCAAAGGAAACTGGAAAATGTAGCTTTCTAAAATTCTGTGTTGAGATTTATGATTTAGGAAATTATCAAAATGTGGAGAGGTTATCGAAATATTTTGAACCTCTATGCCCATCATTTTAAACAGAACAAGCAAAAAACACAGTAAAGTAAAAATTTTCTGGCAAAAATAATTTTTCCTTATTGAATGAATTAGGCTGGGCCAATTTTAGGTTTTCATTTTAATAATAACATTACGAATTATTATTTTAAATTTTTTATGGTCATTTTCACTTCTATGAAGAAATTATGTTTCTGCCTATGTTTAAATGTTACGTTTTAGCTTCTCTCTACTGTAACATTTTCTGGTGGGGTTAATTTACACCTTCTTATGTGGAAAGATGCACTCAGATATGAGCAAGTGTTTTATTTTTACATGTGACTACGCATCATATTTTCTGGCTCACTGGGTAGGTTTCAGAGGCTCCCACGACCTCTCATACTACTCACAGTATTCAAGAGACAAAACAGAGAACACTTTTGTATGTTCTGAGCTGATTTCAGAATCAACACATTTTATAATTTTTTCCCCACTCAGGGCCCACAATTGGAATAGGCCCATTAGCTTTTAACAATTTCTAAAAAGGCAAATGTTTCTTCTACTTGCTTATTGTATCTTTGTTCCTTGGTATGAAAAAGAAATCAACCAATTAACAAGCTTTTGAACACATACATTTGCTTAAACACATTCTGGGTCTATTAATGTTCAATAGTTGTAAAAGTACAGTCATTCTTAAGAACGTATTCTCATAAATACACTCTGCACAGTTTTCTAACTTCCATAGTGAAGTACTAACTGAACCTCACCTTTGTACTAGAACATCGTTTTCACTGACAGTTTAGTTATTAGGAATGTATACTGTATATTTTTCTTACTCTAACATGTCAGCTAGATTTTTGCATTCCAGAATGATTATTAAAATTTTATGAAAGACATCCATCTTCCTTTCCAGTACAAGAGTGGCCCTGAGCATGTCATACAACCTCATGGCTATCAGTTTCATCTCTAAAATGCAGGGCTTCGATCAAATGATCTCTAAATTCCTTCCAGCTCTATACAGTAATTCCAATCCTCTCATTTTATGCTACATAAATAGTATGATGATAGGATCTTTGAAAAGTTTTTAAAAATCAACCATTTCAAAGAAACTTTACTTTTAGTGATGCATTCTTTACTATCATATAATATTAGAGAACGTGCAATTAAGTAAGTTGTTTTATTCGAGAAACATCGATAAAACCAAAGCTAGATACATTTGTGTGGTACCACAAATACAATATTGGATGAAAAAGACAGTAAATACCATTATTATTTGCCTGACTGTAAACAGAAGTTTTCCTTTTGGAAATATTCACTTTTTTGAATGTGTCAGTCTCATAAGTAACACAGACATAAAAATTGGACAATAACAATACTTTCATTATGGTGATTACCATATATTTGACAAAAGAGCTAAAGTCCTTTAAGAAAATAAAAGCCTTAATTGCGATAACGCTGCTGACGATATCTATGGAGTAATTCTCCCGGGTCACTCAGAAGTGGCGGAGGAGGGATGTAGACTCAAATCTGTCTGAGTCACACCCCAGTGTTATCTTCTCTGCTATATTTTCCCCTAGCATTTAATCAGTGGAGGTGATTACAACTATGGCTGGCTCCTCCAGGAACACGCAGACTAAATAAATGGCCGACAAATAAATGGAGAGGACTGAATGCTGGAACAAGCTCTGCGTACTCCCAGAAGGATACTCCTCTATGTTCCCACATTGCCATTTGCACACTTCTCTCACAATGCTCACCTCACCATAGAGATTTATCACCACTACTAGGGCCACAGCTGCATCTTCTTTATTTCTATATCTTTGGCACAAAGTGTTGGGCTTGGCATATACACTTAATAAAAGCCTGTTGAATGGAAAAAATGAATAGAAGAACAAACTTTAAAGTACAGGCCATTTTGGCATGGTTCACAGTTTTTTAGAGATATTCGTTTAACATGGTATATTGTACACAAGCATCTATTCTTCAAGTTGGAACTTTCTGTCTTAAGGGTTATACTGGGAATCATTCCATGGAATCAGACAAGAGATGAGCACAATTACAAAGCAATCTCTCATGATAAACCATGTTATCTCACTTAATTCTCACAGCAGTCCTGTGAAGTAGGTGCCATCAGTTATACTTTACAGAAGACAGCCTTGTTTTTTTTCTATTCTGGAGACAGCACTTCTCACCATAAAACTTTATTTTACATCTGGAAAGTTTTGTTATACATTTTGTTTGCTCTTTAAGAAAGCATTTATTTGAGATCTATCATATGCAGAGCAGGAAAGATACAAAGATTGCTAAACCTTAGTTCCTGATTAATTCCATTCTGTAATCATTAAGAATGCATTAGCCAAATAACCAAAACAAAACAAAACAAAACAAAACAAAAAAACAACTTCTCTTGGTCACCACTGAATTCATTACTTTTTTTTCTTTCTACTATTGCCATCCATTTCTATAGGTGTCGAGATTATTGTTACTTTCCCAAGAGATGTTCATCACCCCCAACAAATGAGTCAAGAAGATTTTAAAGAAAACAAGTAAGGAAGCGTTAGATTGAAATTTAAGTATGAAATGACACTTGTGTGGCAACCTACATTTTCCATAAATCAACCCCAAAGAAAACATCTGAAAGAAAGGTCAAAATAAATATTATTGTGGCAGTGCCAGATAAACATTTTAGGCTTGGTGGGGCATATGGTTTCTGTTGCAATGATTCAGCTCTGCAGTTGTATCTAGAATACAGCCATAGGATATTTGAAAACAAGTGGATATGGCTGCGATTCAAGGAAACTACAAAAGGAGGCCATAGTTTGCTTCCCCTGCATCAGTGCTACTTAAAGTATGGTTCTGAGGTCCTTCCATCACCAGTCCATGATGAAGTCAGTATAAACTTGAAATTTTAAACAAAAAAACAATTGATGAAGTGGTTTTATGGTCATAGATCTGATAGTGAAAAAATTGGAGCTTATATTTGTTTTTGATTTTCATAGTAAATCACTTTTATTACATTTTACAAAAGTATCAGTCCACGATGGTCTGGAAAATTTAAAAACTGGTCTTCACCAAAGATAGCTTGAGAAGCACTGGGCTGGTTAATGCCTTTGGAGAAGTAAGAGAGTACATCCCCCATGCCTGCCCTTTGCCTCTCTGACTTCTCTGCCCAAGGGAACAAAGCAGAGGATAGACAAGTCAGGGAGTGAGTGGGGGAGGGGAGTGAAGAGGGCGTGTCCTTGCAGGAATACAGCCGTTCTACTCAGGAGCACCACTGGAAATAGTTCTTCAAACTTTCTAGTGATATCGGGCTGGACTGAGCACTGGGGATCCAGAAGACGTGGGGAACGAATTTTAAACCAAATCATTTCCTCCCCCTTTTAGTCAGATAACCTCAGTGCATCAGGAATGGGCACAAGCACATTCTGTTTCTCTTCCAAATGAAATTAAGATGATGGACTTCAAGACAAAGACGCCAACCATGCAGCCTTTGCTTCTGAAAGAGAAAAGTTCCAAGGAACTCTGTGATGAGAACTTGGGCATTTTGTTGCCAAGACCTTGCTTGGAACCAAACATCTCCAAATCTGTAGCTAGAGAAGATGTCTCTCACTTTCTGAAGAGCCAGCAAAGAAAATCTGAAGGTGAGTCCATTTAATCACACAGCAATTTCTTTATTTTTTGTTCAGCAAATGTCTATCTTCTTCTTGAGCACTTGAAAATCTTTACTGTGAACTCGTATTCGGTTGATGTTTATTTGTGGGCATTTTTGAGGCCCACACTGAGGATGCTTTCCTCCAGGATTTCAGTTTACCTCTCTACCCAACCCAAGACTTAGCTACCAAATAGCAGTCCTGATGCCAGCATTTTCCCTTAGGGCAAAGCTATCTTTGATATTTGCTTACCACTGTCCCAAACTAATCAGCTTAAACAATCCAGGGACAAATATGTAGTCCAAAAAGATACATATATTGACTTATTGCAATGAGCAAGATCACACAGCAGGGGAACTGTGAGGCATCTCACGAAACAAAGGAAAAAATAAAATTATTATTATAAAATGTGGGGGGATGGGTAGAGAGATTAAGTGAAATTTAAATGAAGCAACGTTTTTTCTTTAATTGGGGTGAAATGTACATCACTTAAAATGTACTATTTTAACTATTTTTAAGTGTACAGTTTAATGGCATTAAGTACATTTACATTGTTGTGCAACTATCACCCATATCCATTCCCAGAACTTTTTCATCTTGCAAAACTGAAGCTCTATACCCATTGAACTATAATTCCTATTCTTCTCTTCTCTGTAACCTGGTGGCCACCATTCTACTTTCTGTCTCTATGAATCTAACTATTCTAGATACTTCATATAAGTGAAATCATATAATATTTGTCCTTTTGTGTCTGGTTTATTTCAGTTGCCATAGTATTGAAGCAACGTTTTGATAGGCTGGAGGTAAGGGTGTTAATATCAGGTCTGGACTGGGAAGTAGATAGACTCAGAGTCTTGTTTCTTGAAATCAACCAAGTTAGCTCCAACTCTCAGCAGCCTCGCTTCAGCCTCTTTCTTGCCACTCTTCCTTAGCGGTACAATAAAATTAGCGCTATTAAACAGCTTCCCTTCCCAGAACAAATACTTAAATATTTGCACTTACTGTCTTTTTCTGCTGGAACATTATGCCATCCTTTGGGTGTCACCTGAGATACAACTTCCTCTGGAAAGTCTTCCTGAACTTCTCAAAGACTGGATGAGTCACCATTCCTTTGGACTCCCATAGAATCTTGACCTTATCTGCAACATAACACTCATAGAGTTACGAAGGCAAAAATCATCACACCTCCAAGCACCTATCACCAGGTCTGGCACTTAACTTTAAAAAAAATTAATAACAACAACAATAATCATTTATTTAGTGTCTACTATTGCAAGGCACATATATCCACTGATAGAGGTCATATTAGCATACTTGTTTTAGAAATGAAGAAACTGAAGCCTAAGAAGGTTAAATTAAGTGTGTGCCCAGGTCACATAGCTTGTGAATTACAGAAGCTGGTTCAAGCCTGAACCTCTTGTCCCTGAAGCCAGCATGCTTAAGCAACATCACGCAATCTGTATTCAGCACTCATGCCTTCCATCTGAGTTCCACTTTATCTATGAGGGAAAGAAAGGATAAACATATTCAGTCTTGTAGATGGTTAAGAGAAAAGAAGGAGAAATTGGTGCAGGTACCAACTGGAGGGAATGTGGATGGAGAAACTGAGTTGGACATCTTGGAAACATTCTCTTCTTCCAGCCCAACCACAGAGAGAATCTTGAAGATATAAGAAAAATAACTATGTACACCTGGATGAGAATAAACTTGGTTGAGTCAGTTTCCTGTAATAGGAGCTGCTCCGTAGGTGCTTCGATCTTGTCTGAAAATGTCCAGGCCAGTGTTTGCCCCTCCCCTTTTCTTATTTATCTAAATGCAGTTTTAAAAAATTAGATAACATATGTCGATTAAAAAATGTCAGGAAAGACAGATGAGCAAATATAAAAACTAGAAAATAAAAAGTACAAATAGTATTCCAAGCCCACTTCTTCTAGAATGTACTGTCATATTTCTATATAACATATTTATAATGATATTGTTTGATTGTTAGATTTAGACCTTATCTATTAGGATTCAACACTCTCACATTACTCTCCTCACACACAGGCAATACCCTAGCTTCTCAATGCGTCAGTAAGCCTTTTCACTTAACCTTCTTATTTTCACTCCAGAACCCCATTTCTGCTCTCAGCTATTCCTAGCTTCTTAGCATCTTTGTTTCAAGCTCTCCAGAGTGTAAACTTCCAGCCATCTGCCAGGAACGGAGAAGAGCAGCTCCTGACCAGTGGGGCAGGGCAGGGAATCTGGAGCCTACTCCGGACATAGATTTACAAGCAACCCCTTGTGTTCAACCTCACCTGCAACCCCACCTTCAGTGGTACTTGGTGTCTTCAATTCCTGCCCCTTTCTGAAGTTCTTATTTCTTGTTGGGTTCTCTCCCCTACAGGTGGTGAGCAGAATAGGGAAAGCTGACAACTAATCAATTATTTATTATTCACCCATACAGTTTTCACTGTCCAAAATTTTGTTGGCATTGCTCATCTGCAGTTTTATCCTCTGGGTTTTTGTTGTCCTTATTTGCATCTATTAAATTCTTTTAGTGTCATTTTAGTAAAATTTGTGACAAGAGTAGAGAAAAGCTTGTACATTCAATCTTTTAATTGGCATGCTATACACATTTTAAAAGGCTTTCAACATATATTGCCAAATTACCTACCAGAGAGATGTTACATCTGCTATCTCACTGGGAATGTTAAAGAGTGACTTTCTAGCTCACATCATTCCTAACCAACACTGAATACTATTTGTCCAAATATTTATAATAATACCTGAACGTTTTTGTTTTTAACTCAGGTGGTTATACATGTACACCCAACTGGAAATTATATTCAGTTGTATTTCTGGTATTAACTTGTAGTATTTTTTCAACAATAAATCTTAACCTCTAGAATACGACCTTTAGGAGGGCAAGGATTTTGTTTTTGTTCACAACTGTACTTCCATCTTCTGGGACAATGTTGGCTACTCCATAGGCACTCGATAAATATTCATCAAATAAATGCACAAAGAATTGGGTGGAGGTGCCTTGGCCAGCTATAGCTAAGGGGAATGCCTGTGCCCCTTCAGCTAGGATCCTTATCTTAGGTGACCATTTTTCACTTAGGAATGGCCTCTTTACCTGTGTCACATTTTAAAGAGGTCCGTTTCTAAGTGAAATTTCAAAATGGCAGCCCGTGGCTAATATGGACCCACAAACATGTTTTGTTGGGCCTTCGAAGCATTAAAAGAAGGGGGTGGGAGGGAAATTTCACATAAAATCTCCAGCTTTTTGGCTTCTCTTGACAATTGGGCGATCTAGCAGTGATGGATTACCCATTTGGAATGGGCAACATAGTTAGAACTTGGAAATGTATGTCCCTTTTGTTGGGGCACATGATTTCAGTTTACCACTCTCTTCACCTGTTCTACTTCATCTATTTACACGACCTGCTTTGACTCTGAACACATTGACACTTTTGGCTTCAGTTTGAAGCTGTAGCAGTGACTGGAGTTTTAGGGAGCATTCTGACTTTTGGGTAAGAAGACAACTAGGTTTTACATTACCTAGTAAATCTCATCTTTCCCTCCCCCACACCTCCCTTGAGAATTTATGATCTATTCCATGTTTGAGTTCAAATGACTGTTGGGAGATAATTGTACATTAAGATTTTCAGATTTCTGCATAGTCCTGGCTTTCTGAGCAAAGAAGCACTAGGAAACTGGGTTAGAAGATGATTGAATGATAAACAAGTCTTAGAAATTAGAGGTAGTTATTCCTCCAGAGTGAGTCAGAGGCTTATTTCCCCAGGAGTGGTTTGCTTACATTATAGGGCAATAAAACCCAGAGATACATTTCCCCTCTCTCCTGGATACATCTGCTTACATGTCACAGTAAAGGGCTCTCTTTCTCAAGAGGGAAACATGGGTTGATATGCCAAACATCAAGTATATGCTCTGAGTCTCATAATTTCAAGGTTCATTCCTATGGTGCAAACCTACTGCATGTGAAGGTAAGTAGCTGGCTTTCAGTGCACTGCCCTGTGTGCAACTGGGGTGTGGGGAACTAGTGCTATGATGCCTCATGAATAATAAATGCTCTGTTCACCAATCCAGAGAGCTCGTGTTTCCTGCCGGAATATAAATATAAATGTAATACAGATATATAAATATATATCAACACATGTATAACATGCACGTATATGAGAAACATTATATATAACACAACAATCTCTTTAGAGGAAGTTGCCTAAAGATTTATGTAATCGTACCATAATACCTACTCCACATGCATTGCACCTGGAGTAACTCTTGATTTTGACTTTTTCAAAACTCAGCACTAAGATAACTCTATCCCCAAACTCTGGCATAAGGCTGCTGTGTTCACTTTACTACCAAGAATATCTCATTTTAGTCATTCCCTGTGACTAAAACCATACAGAACCTATGGATTAAAGGTTGGAAACTACCAGCAGGACTTTTACTCTACATATTTTCTCCTTTTCATTCTATATACTCTTTGCCTTCCTCACTGTATGTCCATATCAAAGGAAATGGGTTAACAAAGTCTTTTAAATTATAACTCACATGAACTAAAGAATAATATATAAACTGAATTCCCTGAACACTCGGGGTTCCTCTCACTGTCCCTATCAGTGCCTCTACTCTCCTTCTCAGTCTTTCTCTTGGTATTCTTTACTCTGTCTCTCTCACTGTCAATCTCAATGTCACTCTCACTCTCTTCCTCTGAGAGGGGACCATACTTTGTCTGTAGAATGTTATCTCTTTTCTAATAAACTTTCCTTTTGACTCTAAAAAAGAAAAAAGAATATCTAATTTTTATTATTTTTTCTTGTTATAGAGTTTTCTACCTCTGATATGAAGTACAGTTGCCGAAGAATTGAGGTAAAATTAATTTTAGTGTTATTGACTTAAGAATTAACACTAGAAAATTTGTATTGTTAAAAACGAACTCTATCACAGAACTTAGAAACGAAATCCTCAGCCATTATATCCTGGAAAAACAACTTACATATAGTTTATAGAGTAGCAAATAATTTTTGGAGAAATTATACCTTGCCATGTCCACTTCTTTTCTGGGGTATTTCTTGTTCTCTACATAATGAGATGAATAGATTTCTTAGACATATTTTAATTTGCCCTCTTATAACATATTTAGAAATTAGGTCATTTTTTTTCCCCCAGTGGCAGCAACATTTTCCTTGCAATTCTCTCAACTTTCCAACTCTTCTGCATCCAGGAGCCTTTGAGAAAATGCATAGGTACTGCTTAGTGTTGTAAAGAGGAGTTAACTGGCCTAAAAACAAAATTAAGAAAAACAAAAAGGTTGCTATTAGGGAAATGTTTAAGCTCTGAGAGAACCCGTCTTTATTCCCTGTTAATTGAGGGATGGAAGAAAATCATTCAGGCAATAAAACTGTGGGGAGAGGGAGGTGAGAACTGCATCTCACTTGATTCTAATGCTTAAGTTTCTAGTGTCAGGTTCCTTTTCTTTTCGTTTCTTCTTACACACAGGTGGCAATAGAATGAAAATGAAACAGAGCTCTTAATTACCACTCAAGATCTAGCCCATAAATATTCTGATACAATTAGGTATTAAATCTGTACACCCAGGAAAAGGCCTCAATGAAAAGAAGCATAAAGTTAAAGAGTTTATAGCTTAATGACCAGAAAGCTGAATATTATATGTTTGGTTACATTGACCTCTAGAGGTTGATAAGAAAAAGTAGCTTAGTTTGAAAATAGTTGGAGGGCAAAGGAGAATTTAAAACTATCAGTGTATAGATGTGTTCTAAGTGGGAATTTTAAAGGTCTTAGATCAACTCTATGGAATGTAAAAAGAAAAGAGAAAAATAAAATGTCTTATCCTAAATTTTTAAATTTTAAATTATAAAGCCTTTCTTTTAAATCTATGATAAAGCCTTTCTTTTAAATCTATCTATGATAATCTTGATTTTTAAAAGTATTGTTTTACTTTGGTTCTAAAAAAAACTGGGAATGAGCTTTTAGCTTTTACAATTGTGATCTTCAGGATATCTTTGTACTTCCTAAGTACAAGACCTTCCCTAAAGAGAATCTTAGAATCTCTTCAGATTGCTTTAAAACAGTTAACGTGAAATGCCTATATATTTTTGTATTCATTAGCTTTTTCTGTTTCCTTTTAGTTTCCTCTGCCACCATTGTCATTCTTGCCCAAGAGACCAGGTCTCCTTACTATCCCTCAAAATCACAAGGATCAAAAAGGGAGAGAAAGAAATATTCCAAGCCTTATATCCTTTGTGCCTAAGCTCTCAGAGCCTGTTAGTCGATCTGATGAGTTTAGACCATCAAACAAGCAACAAGGAGCCCCATTTAAGGTGTTCGTGGATCAGACTCTCAGGTCTTCTGATAACTCTATTTGGTCCAGGAACATGTGCTCTTTTTGGAAGGCTAACCATCACAGACAATACCTGGAGCTGGAGGAGAATGGGAAATCTAAGGTAATAGAAAGATGTGACAAAAGTCAAATCTCTCACTTTGAAAAGGGGCAGTCTTTGGTGTCCTTTAAAAATTTTAAGGAAAGAAATGTTCCTACAGATAGAGAAGTGGATATTGACTGCCATGGTAGTGAAATGAAAAAAGCAGAAGAGAACTCTCAATATCTTTCATCAGGTAAGAAAGAGGGTTCCGTAGCCAGAAGTTATGAACAAAATTCAGAAGTTGGATGTACCATACAAATCAAGTTCCAAGAAGACCAGCATTCGGAAATAACTCTAAACCAGGATAAAGAGACAAGAAATGATAAAGCTGATTTAAAAAGTGCTTCCTTAAATAAAGGTGAAGTAACTGAGCCAAACCACACGTTAGAAGAGTTTACTGTACTTAACAGTTTGTCCCATGTAGTCCCTGATGGCCCCATTGAAAAACTCCCAGAAGGTCATAGTGGCATGGAGACAAACATAAAAATATCAATAACAGAGGCAACCAAACCAGAAATAAATGAGATGGTGCCTCTTATCCACATCACTTTCCCTGGAGATGGAACTCCCAAGGAACCAGCAATGGCTAAACCAAGCCTCCAAAAAAGAAAAGGCGCCCTTCATAATAACAGCTTCAACATGCTTGCACACCAAGACAATGACAGGCATAAAATGAAAACCCATAGAAATAAGTTGGATCCAAAAACCCAGAACATTAACAGGAAACCTCAGAATTTCATGATTTCCATTGAAAGTTCCATTAAGCCTACCATGCATAAAACCAGCATAAAAACTCAAGTTTTCCCTGCTTTGGGGCTTGTTGACCCCAGACCTCAACAATCACCAAAGTTTCAAAAGAGAAAGCCACAGACAGAAAAGAAGCAATCAGCTTACCGGGCTCTGAACCCTAAAAAGCAGTCATTTCCTTGCATCTGTAAAAATCCAGGAATAAAAAAGTCTTCAGTTTCTCTCCCTGTTCAATCAACAGAGCCAAGACTAAATTACCTAGATCTTAAGTATAGTGACATGTTCAAAGAAATCAATTCAACTGCTAACGGACCTGGAATCTATGAAATGTTTGGGACCCCTGTTTATTGTCACATGCGAGAGGCTGAACAGCGTGAAAACAGATATTATCGAGAGATATGCTCAGCTCCATCAGGCAGATGTATCACCAATAAATGCCAGTCTTCACACAGTGAGAGGAGCAGCAACAGCAGAACAAGACTTTCTCAGAAAAGACCACATGCTAAACCCCCAAAGTCTTTGCTTGGAACTAAACAAAAACACAAAAGTTTAATTTCTAAAGAAAAGGATCGTAAGGTTGTAGGTAGCAACCTACAAGACATTGAAAATGGTGGTGATGTTTCAGAACCTGAGTGGCAGATAACGTTTTCAGGAAATGACTTTCTATCTTCTGAAGATGAAGTTCTGCCCATTAACTTGGCTCAGATTCATGAGCAGTCCAGTGAGCAGAACGAATCCCTTCCTGTGTCAGATTTGTCCATTGTTGAAGAAGTCTCTATGGAAGAATCTGCTGATGAAGGAGACATTTCTAACAATCTGATACTTGCCATGAGCCTCAGAGATCTGAATGAACTAGAAGACGTACATCACCAGATGCACCTTTCAGAAAACAGCTGGGCAGTGCCCAGTGAGAAGAGTTCCAACAAGCATGTACTACAAGAAAAGCAGAATACAGCATCTCTTGGTAAAATAAATGCCAACCAAATTTTAACTAATGATGTTGAGTTTCATAGTGTTTCAGATAAGTCTAAAACAGTTATGAGCTTCTCCTTCCAAGAGAAACAAGGAAGTGAATCTTTGCAAGTATATCAACATTGGGCACATTCTTTGGATGAGGATAGTTTAGCTAAAAAGTCAATTACATATCAAACGTTTGGAAAAACTTTAAGTGATGCAAATTCAATTTCCCAAGAAATTCTAGACTCTATAAAGAATGAAGAATTGACAGATGAACTATTAGGGTGTCTAGCTGCAGAACTATTAGCTCTTGATGAGAAAGATAACGACTCTTGCCAGATAACGGTAAATGAAACAGATCCTGAAAACCTAAATCTTGTCTTCAGTAGAAGAGGAAATACCATGCAAGAATTTGGGGGAGAGACAAATGTCGAAATACAGGTTAGTATAATTAGAATCAGTGATTCATTGGGGTGGGAAAGGATCTTGGAGACAATCAGGTCTAACCTCTTATTTTCATATGAGGAATCAGAAACCATAAACAATTAAATAATTTCATCCAGATTATATTGTTTGCTTATAAGTTTGGAATGCAGGTCCCCTGGCTCTCAGCTAAGAGATTTCCATTATGTTGCCTTACTTCTGGAAATTAGCCTGATACTGCAATAGAATCATTTTGGGTATATTAATATAGCAAAACTTTATGTAAGTCAGTTAATATTAAATGGTGATAAAGTTTTCAATCAACAAATATCAGCAGAGAGATAATTATGGGTAACACATTGCTCTAGATGGTGTGTGAGATAGAAGTTAACGTGACTCCTTGAAGTGGCTCATCATCTAGCTCACTACTTTAACACACAAACATTATCGATGCCTACTGTGTTTCTGGCACTGGGCTAAGAACTAGAGGCATGGTGAGATACAAGATTTAGTCATTGCTCTCAAGGAAGTACAAGTTTTTAATCTGTTTGGCATGGGAGTAGAAACTGAGAAGAAGGATATCAACAGATAGCTGCATTTTGTTCATTTTAGTTCTCACTGAAGAAAATGAGCCTCTTGTTCTACTCATATTTTAAAGACAGAAACAATAGGTTTTGCTGAAATATTATTTATGGAGCACTAACTCAGTTTATATCACACTGTATCAGGATCTGAAATAATTATTTTAAATAGTTGATTCGAAGAATATGCTAGGTAAATAATTTTACCAAAACTAGGCTTATTGAGAACTTACTTCATATGAGCAAGATGTGTCATATTGTTGCTTTTCTATGCTTCATAACAGGTCTAGGAGATAAATGCTAAAGGTACTATTAACTCTCCATTTTGCAGATGAGGAAATTGAGATTTAGGAAGAAAGTCACGCAGTTAGTGAGTGGTGGGGCCAGTCATTCTCATTCCATCCTCATGCCCTTAATCACATCAACATGATGGATTCTCCTTGTCCTAAAAAGCCAATTCCACCTTCCTGGTGATCTTGGTCTCTACTGGGAGGCAGATTGTGGTTTAGAGAGGCCTCCAGGCTAGGGTAGGAAATGAAGGTATGTGTATACCTGTGTGTCTAACACGAGTCTACTACTCCGCCATTTCAAATGAATGGAAAACTAACAAGCTAGTAAATATAATAAGCCCATAACCTCACCCTGCAATCATGGAGTCAAAACTGACCGTTGTGACCTTGTTTTTTCCAAGTAGCCCTTAAAATTTCAGTGTGGATAGAAACAAGAGAGGATTGAGAGTAGGAACCCAAAGGGCTCTTTGGAGGCGTGTGTGCTCATTCATGAGGAAGGTGACCACACAGGAAGTCTCGTTTGTAAAGGGCCTTCACCATGCCTCTGTGTTTCCATCATCATTTATTTTTAAGAACTAGTAGAGGAGATCGAAGCAAAGCATTTTTGGTCCTGATTAACCAGTTGGGAAAGGTGGTCCAAGTTCTACAAAGAAATACTTGTTTCCTGATTTCTAGGGCAAGGCTTCTACAAGTTTACTGTGAATGCAAATCTCTTAGAGATCATGTTCAAATGTAGACACTGATTCAGTATGTCTGAAGCCTGAGATTCTGCATGTCTAACAAGCTCTCAGGTGATGCTGATACAGCTGGTCTGCAGATTCTCCTTTGAGCGCCAAGGGTCTAGAGGACTGTGGATCTTCAGTCAATTGTACCTGGTCTTGATCACTAGACTTGCTTGTTATGGCTATGCGTGTGTATGTTAAAGAGAAAGTATCTACCTGTATGCATGTTTCTGTGTAAATGTTTATATAAATGTATGCATATTTGCTTATGTATATGTGTGTGTGTGTATGTGCGAATGTGTGTGTGTGTGTGTTATGAAAATAAAGAAAAGACAGAGGCCATTCAGAGCTCACTATAGCAAAGGAGTCAGCCACTATCACTTGCATTTGGCAGTGACTCAAAGGCAGAAAAATGGGAAAGTTTCATAGTGGTGAAAAGGGAAGGTTTCAGGTATGACCTCACTGGAGGTTGTTGGCATGGGGAAGCTACAGGTGGGCTAACAAGAAGGGGCATCCTATGTGATTAGTTAGGGGTGCTTATTTGGCTTTCTCTAGTTAGTTGGTCCTAAGTTAGGAAAAAAGACAACTCAACTCTACTCTCCACCCCTTCTCTCCATTCCAATGACTCAGAATTTAATGGTGACTTTTCTTTTTGTCTCATTCTTCTAGAGACATAGTAATGGGCTCAGGATATATGACAAGGAGGAAATATTTTTCAATGAAAAGATATTTTCTGAAAATAGTTTAAAGTACGAACAACCTGTCCTGTGGACCAAGGGTGAGATCCTTGGGAAGGGAGCCTACGGCACAGTAAGTTAAATGGGAAACAAGATGAAACCGAAAATCCCCACTCCCCCTTGACCCCTTGCTCTTCCTTAAATCTCTCTGTGAGCCCTCCCTCCCCCACTATCCACAATGCTCTTTTACTTAGAACTCTTTTAGTTGGAAGCAACAGGAAATCCAACCCAAACTGGCTCAAGGAAAAGAATGTTGGCTACTTTATGTAATGGAAGGAGCTAAAGTTAGTCTGGCTCCCAGCACAGCTCATTTCAGGAGTCAATATCATCATTCTCATGTTTTATCTGGTGGTACAATAGCCATTGCATTTCTAGCCTCTCATTCTCCTAGGTCCAAATCCAATGGGAAAGAAGTCTCTTTGTTCAATAGCTCAGAGTATCTTTTAGAAGTTAGAAGAATCATTGCTGAATGGCAAAAACGAAAGAAGTTCCTTACTTTTGTGAATTGCATCAAAGATCACCTAAAGTCTTAGCATTTTAAATAGTGTTTACATAGATTGGTAAAGAAAAGACTGAACCCCAGATACAACATGTTACACTTCTAGCTGGGCACATTTCAGGAATCAGTGAGAAGATGGGAAGACATGAAAGCACCGAAATCACATGACAGAGGTGGCTGCTGCCTTGTCTCAGGACCTGCCTTCCTCTCTCTCCTTAGAACTTTAGCACTGATTTATAGTGAAGAGTTCTCCCAAACCTCCATTTCATGTAGTCATCATAGATATTTGTGAGGTAAATATTGTCACCTCAGTTTTATAGGTGTCACAGAGGTTATCTAACTTATCCAAAGTTACACCGCTGGGGAATGGTGGAGCCAGGATACTAACCAGTCTAGGCTTCTTGATTCCAAGCCATTATGATGTCCATTCATCGTGCTTCTCATTCTCATCTTAGCTCCATTGAAACACTGAATTATGTTTAATCATAAGATATTGGTTTGCTTCTAGGTATATTGTGGTCTAACTAGCCAAGGACAGCTAATAGCTGTAAAACAGGTGGATTTGGATACCTCTGATAAAGTAGCTACTGAAAAAGAATACCGGAAACTGCAGGAAGAAGTAGATTTACTCAAAGCACTGAAACATGTTAACATTGTGGCCTATTTGGGAACATGCTTGGAAGAGAACACTGTAAGCATTTTCATGGAGTTCGTTCCCGGTGGCTCAATTTCTAGTATTATAAACCGTTTTGGGCCATTGCCTGAGATAGTATTCTGTAAATATACAAAACAAATATTGCAAGGTGTTGCTTATCTCCATGAGAACTGTGTGGTACATCGAGATATCAAAGGAAATAATGTCATGCTCATGCCCACTGGAATAATAAAGCTGATTGACTTTGGCTGTGCCAAACGTTTGGCCTGGGCTGGCTTAAATGGCACCCACAGTGACATGCTTAAGTCCATGCATGGGACTCCATATTGGATGGCCCCAGAAGTCATCAATGAGTCTGGCTACGGAAGGAAGTCAGACATCTGGAGCATTGGCTGCACTGTGTTTGAGATGGCCACAGGGAAGCCCCCACTGGCTTCCATGGACAGAATGGCAGCCATGTTTTACATTGGAGCACACCGAGGGCTGATGCCTCCTTTACCAGAGCACTTCTCAGAAAACGCAGCAGACTTCGTGCGTGTGTGCCTAACCAGGTAAGATACTGAAAGCAGGAGGAGGAGGATAAATTCCCAGAGATTCCAAGCAGCTGACATTGCCCTCACAACTATGGCCCATTTAAAGCTTTGCTTGTGATATGAAGTTAGGTAGGGAGTGATTTTGTGTTGAAAGGAATGATCATTAGCTGTGTTGGGTGATTGTGCTCCTTGTTGTATTAGGGTATAGGGAGTTAATGCTTCAAATAGAAAGTGCCTCAATTATATGTATTGATGAGTGTCCTAACACTTCTCCAAATTAATGGGTATGCAAAAATTCCTCTCAATGAACTAGTCTTCTCATTTCCTTCCTAAAACCAGCTCTCAGGAAAGGATGTGAGAAATGTATTCACATCGAGGGATTGATATGAATTGACTGATTGATTGCTGACTGATATTTAATGCATTGATCCCCTCAGAAATATTTGCATTTAAAGTGAGGGTGAACATTTGAGCCAAAGGAACAAATCTTTAACTGGAACATTTCAAACATTAGGTGAGAGTATTTAGGGAAGCAGAAGAACCCCAGAAAGTACCTGTTTTCTCCAGTTCTGATGTCCATTGGTATTGATGAAATACACTTCTGGGTAAAATGTTAGACCTTCAAGGAATTCAATGATTACCCTCTTGTGTGGTTTTCAAATTTTTCTCAGCTAGGTACTTTGTTCATACAAAATCTTAATTCAAAAAATAAAACATAAAAGTGGGGAGATGGTTCTGTTTAAAGTGTGTATGAGTGTGCTGGGAGACTTAATAGTAGGTTAGGGGTGCTGGAGCCCACACACCTGGCCTCTAGGACGATGTAGAACAGCCTAAAATCTACCCACCTAGTGAGGTTCAACATTTAGATGCAAAACAGGACAAGGAATCCTTGAGGCCCAAACACAGTCTCTTGCCTTTCAAGGAATTGAGCTTTCTTAATCCTAGGTGAAAAATTCCATTGCCTCAGATTTCAGCAAGCACACATGGTGACCTCCAACATCCAAGGGGTTCATTCTGTCTTTCTTAATGAATCTCAGAACCCACAGGTCTCCCTGTCTGTCTCCTCCCAGCATATATGTATCAGCCTGTCATGGTTGACTTCGAGGGATCATGGAAATCCAGGGCAGAAACACATACCCCAGGGGTGCAGTCCTGGGCATTCCTAGATGCCGAGACACCATAGGTGTTCAGTATTGATTTCGTGGGCAGAACTGTAGGCACAGAGCTGTCCCCTTTCCCCACAAAACCGTGAATGGAATGTAAAGGTATTAGGAATATCATATGGACACTGGTTATGTGCTAGATAGTATATGTTTGGACATTAGTTTGGGAGATTGGCCTTAGCTCTTAGAACTACTGTCGTTCCTTTGTTCTGAATTGAACAATTATTATTAATCCACAGAAATTACTTGCTATTCCCATTTTTTTCAAGTTGTCATTACTCATGTGTATGAACACATGTACAAACACACACAGAGATTTAAAGAGAAAGGGTAGAATCTTTTTTATGGCTCTCCTTTTGAACCATTGTTTCATAAACTCATACCACTAATTATGAATTAATAGGTTGTTGTGAAGGTTAAGTGAAATGGTATATGCAAATTGCTTAGCAGAGTATGAGGTACATAATTAGAGCTCCTTGTAACTGTACAGGAGACTGGTAATACACCTTACCTAATTTGTATCATATACGACCATATCCTATGGCTAAAGCCCTAAGGATTATAGAATCTTGCATGGTGTCTATGACAATACTCTTTGGAGTGTAGCTAGTCAGAAATGAAGGGGTAAGTTGCTCTTAAAAATTCAGAAGTAAAGATGATGAGGTGTAGACTAGGAACAAAGATCGACTAGAACAGAAGTTAATTTCAGGAAGCAGTAAGAAGTAAGTGTGGGCAGGAAAGTTCCTATGTGTAGGCTGGAAGTTCTGGGAAGACAGCCCAAGTTTAGCTTTGTTGCAAAAGGCAGTGAAGAGCAGGGGACTGAAAAATATTTTGGGTAGAGGTTGCCACAAAAAATAGTGTCTTTGGGAAGGCAGGTCAGATGGCAGTGTACTGAAAGACCTCGAACAGAGGCTGCTGGAGACTAGGCGGCCATGTGAGAATCCAGAGCTCGAACTTCAGTGGTGGTGGAAGCAGTAGGACTGTAAAGAGGATTCTGAAACATTTCAGGGGAAGGCGAATCAGGACTTGGTGATGGAGGATGATAGGATTTTATGGTTTGGAGTCTGGAAATGGAAGAGATTATAATAAAAAGTTGTGAAAGACGAACAGGGGAGGAAGTTGAAGAGGGTCCCCTTCATCTAAGAAAACATTTTAAGCTATGGAATTGAAGCTCAGGAAAGCAATTAAGATTGGAGGTATGTATTTGAAAATGATAAAGCTGGTAGTTATAGTCGCTAAAAAACTAGAGCACTGAGGATAATGGTTTTTTTTTTTTTAAATTAAGCTTATTGGGGTAACATTGGTCAATACAATTATATATAATTTTCAGGTGTACGTTATCATTTGATACCTGTATATTCTATTGTTTACCACCCAAAGTCCAGTTTCCTTCAGCTACCATATATTTGATCCCCTTTAACTAGTTCACCCTCCCTCTAAACCCTATATTTGACCCCCTTTACCCTGTCTACCTCCTCCCTCCCCTCCCACTCCACTAGTAACCATTAGTCTATAGTCCTCTGGTAACCACTGGCCTATAGTCAATGTCCATGAGTCTCTGTTTGTCCTGCTCATCTGTTGTTTTTAGGTTTATATCCCACATATAAGTGATACCATGTGATCTTCACCTTTTTGTCTGATTTATTTCGCTTAGCATGATTATTTCGCGGCCCATCCAAATGGACCAAATGGCAGTATCTCATCTCTTCTTATGGCTGAGTAATATTCCATTGTATATATGTACCACAGCTTCTTTAGCCAATCATCTATCGTAGGACACTTCGGTTGCTTCTGTGTCCTGGCCACTGTGAATATGCTATGAATATCGATGTGCAAATATCTTTTTTGGATATGGGTTTTAAAGTGTTTGGGGGTAAATACCCAGTAGAGGGATTGCCAGATCATATGGTAGATCAATTCTTAGTTTTTTGAGGAACTTTCATATGTTTTTCATAGTGGCTATACCAATTCACAGTCCCACCAGCAGTATATAAGGGTTCCTTTTTCTCTGCATAGAGGATAATGTCTTTTAAAATGCATACAGTAGAGGGTGGTGAGGAGGGGGGAGGTAGATGGGGTAAAGGGGGTCAAATATAAGGGGTAGGAGGAGGGCGAAGTGGGTAAAGGGGATCAAATATATGGTGGCTAAAGGAAACTGGACTTTGGGTGGTTTAAATTTTTTATCACAGATAATAAATTGTTTAAAAATAAAATGCATATAGTATCTAGCACATAACTGGAAAAGAGGGAGGGAGTGAGGGCAGAAGAGAAAGAGGGAGGGGAAGGAGTTGCCCCCAGGTAGAAGGAAACCCAAGAGAACAGTTTCTCCTGTGTAAGCAAAGATTGAGGAGGGACAGTGAATACTCCAAATGCTACAGAGATGACAGGTTAACTTTAAGAGAGCAATTTCTATATAGAGAGGAGTCAAACGGTTAAAGATTTAAGATAATAAATGTTGAAAAAAGTCACCGTGTTAAAAAAATGTCATTGTGTTTGTTCGTGTTAGGGAAATTCGTCAGGAATAGAAGAAATAGAGAATGGTAGCCAGAGTAAGGAAAGGAATTTTGGAGAGGAGAGATTACTGAATATTTTGAAGGCAGAAGAAAGAGCCTCAAGAAGATTTTTATTTTTATTTCAAAATGATTTATAATCACATTCTTTTAAAAAGTATCATATTTCTATTTTCACCTAGATTATTCTTGGTGGTCATTTGCTTCCAAAATTATCCAAAGATAGCCAATTTAACCAAAAGAATGCCTTTGGACTAGATCATTGCAGATAACTATTGACTGGTTTTTAGTTCCTTGACCGATTCATTGGCAATTTTTTTTTGATTTAAGGGGAAAAAACAAAACACAATTGTACCAATTGAGCAGCTGTCTCCCTTTACTTTATTCTCTCCCAAGAGTGCCCCAAACGGGATTATTTCAATTAATCACCAAAGCACATTCAAAAGTCTCAACAGCTTTTCAATTCTAGATTCCAATGCCTCAAAATTTCAACCCTTTTCCTGTTCAGGAAAAAAAAAAAAAAAGCCACTGCCAGGGTTCATTTAACATTACGTGTAGGAATGCTGTTTTCTAGGATTTGGCATTTTCGGTGACCGAACTACTAAAAACAGAATGCTATAAGTAGAATGACATCATTTGTTTCCAAGGACTATCAATATACTAGAGCGATGCAAAAATGATAAAATCAAGATATTTCATGGCAAACTTTAGGGGTAATGTTTGGACTGTAATCTGCAAGTTATCTCTGGGTAAATGCTGCAGCTGCCAAGTGCCATTGGCGAGTATTCTCAAGGTAAATGAGAAAAGAGTTAAAAGTAAATTTAATGCTAATAAAAAGTGCATTAAACTATACATCTAAGTGGAATTTAGGACCTACTTCTTAATCACAATGGCTACAATTTTGGGAAAAATTACAATGTGCCAGACACCATTTAAAAGCTGTATATACATTCGTTAATTCTCTCAGAGAATTATCGTTATCCCCATTTTACTGTTGAGGAAAGAGTTTGAGTCACTTCCCTAAGATCATACAGCTGAAAACTGGAGCCTGGACTCAACCATCTGTTTGACTGGCAGAGGTTGTACTTTCATCTTAACATAGGCATTCTGAGTCGAGTAGACCTAGTTGGGAGGCACATTATTGCGTGTTGCTTGTACTAATGTGTTTTTCCCTTCCTAGGGACCAGCACGAAAGACCTTCTGCCGTTCAGCTCCTGAAGCACTCCTTCTTGAAGAGAAGTCATTGAACACACATGAAGATTTTCTTTCCAGTTTTATTATAGATACTTTGTTATTGCTTCATTGTGGGAATGACGGTTAAGAGACCTTTGTCTACTGGAAAGTCAATCTTACCCGATTTAACCAGATCCTACAATGTCATTAACTGAAAAGTTTGTTACATATTAGTCTCCTCAAGCTTCAGGCACAATTACTCATGTATATGAGAAATTTTTAATAACAAGAACAGCTATTCCAGTGTTTACAATTTTGACTACCCAGAAACTATCATCTTTGTTGCTTACAAAATATTTTTTATTTTTGGCCTGTCAATTTTATCATCATTAGTTTAAAATAAATTGTAAAAACATGAAAATTACATTTTCTTGCTTGGTGCGTAAAGACACGTTACTTAATTTTTACAAAGGGGACTTAAGGAAAGTGAGAAGTTTAAAGCAGGAGGCGCTAGATTGTTTACTTTGGTGGCAATCTTAAACTTACATATTATAGGAACTTCAAGATTAACAGAAGGGCTAACAGCCAAGGTATTTTATTGTCATAGGGTCCCTGGTCTTCTCAGAAGCCTCCACCTCCAAGAAACTGGGTTATTCAAGGTGGCTTCATAAACCTCAGGCTGCTTTCCCCGTAATTTATGATATTTGAGGTCTTTACTTATTTGCAGAGTGAATTAGGTCATTACCACATCTAGGACTAGATAAACCTAAATCAGTTGGATAAAGTGAGAGTGGGTCAGCATATGAACTTTTTCAGGGCACTTTGCTCAGTTCATCTGAATGAAAGACATCCCCACTTTCATTTCTGAAACATTGGTAAACCTCACAAAAATAAACATGGACAACTTGTCAGAATTATTATAAGCCCTTGTTTTAAGTTTGTGGATTAAGCATTTTTTAAAGCTTTCTATCACTGTTGACTTCACTCATCTAAATTTCATTGACACCCATGTTTTAAGCTGTATTTATAGACTTAAGAAAACTGGCTGCTATCATTTTCAGATAGTACAACGCCAAACTAACTTAAGGTGTAGTCTAACACCTTAAGGCTTTGTTAAAATCAAGTTGCTGCTTAAAGCTTTTGAGAAATAAATGTGAAATCATGTGGTCCAGCTGAGGTAAAACAGATTTTACTTTGGTCATCGTGTTTAGATGAGTCCTCATGGGTATGCCTTCCCTTTCTAATTTGTAGTTCTTGTCTCATATTTGATAGGAATTTAAGGGATATGTCCCTTATTTTACTACAGGCATACCTTTTAATTGTGCTGTTTTACTGTACTTCACAGAGGCAAGGCCCTCCCTCCATTAGCAAAAAGATTACGACTCAGTTTATTGCAGTGCTTTGGAAGTAAACCTGCAATACCTCTAATGTAGGCCTGCACTTGTCTATCAACATAGCCTGAAACATCATTTTGGATCTTCAGTATTCTTTAAAATCTGAATGGTTAAATATGATTCTGGAGCAATTAACTATTTACATTTAAGCCTATTAAACCTTACGGGGAAAGGGCAGGGAATACGTTTATGTATACAAATCACAGCAATGGACACCACTTTGGTGTTAACAAACCTACCCTTCTATTGACAAATTGTGAATAGTTTTGAAATTAAACAGAACCTTCAAAACTTTAGTTTCAATAGGCAAGCATTGGTCCTAAGAGCTTTGTTGTTTTGTTATTGTGTTTATAACATGACAGATTGGAATTATGCTCATCACCTAGGTATTTGTCCTGTTTATAGCTTCCTTTATGAAGGTCTGGGAGGAGATGAAGAGTATAGATAGGTGGGGGCTAGGAGAGCTAGTATTTATTGAGCTCTTAATAGAAAATGACACATCATTTAATTCTGGCTGCTATTTAGGTTGGTAATGTTATTCTCATTTTCTTAATGAACAATGAGGCTCAGAGCTAAGTACCTTTCTCAAGGCCATCAGACTGGTAGGTGGGAGTTGAAATTGCCATCCGGATTTGTCTGACTTTAGAGCTTTCTCTGCTACTTCCCAGATTTGCAGTTTATAAATTCACCAGTCTAGTGATTTTGATTAATGGTATGAAAAGCTTTTCATTTTTCACTTAGCAGCAGTAACTGCCTTCCCCTCTACGACCACTTCCCTTTTCACCAAGTACAGTGCCCCAAGTTTTCACATTCAGAAATGCTTTTCATTACATACTGATTCTTCCTGAATGCTCAACCAAAGGAAATTTAACTCCATGAGTAAACTCCTAAAAGCAGTTCCAACTCTATAGCATCTCCTTAATTTAACCTACTTTAGTTCTTACGCTGTGGCTGAATAAGGAGCTGCCATTGTGGAAGAGTTGAGCTCTTAACTATGGGATTGGGGTGTACAGCATTCATTTACTTGCTTAATCCAGTCCCCCTTGCACGCCCACTACAACAGTTCTGGGCCTTCCATGGTATAATGAGTAACTCCAGGATAAAAACTTACTTAACCTGCTCGATGAGCAGCCAAAAGCCTCCACCATCTACCAGAGCATCTTTATTCCTCATACTTGTTGCACTTCAAAGTGTTCAGTTTAAAGCAGCCTACGTAGAAATTTGAATTTAAAAAGTCTTGCCAGGTGCTGCCGATTTGAAAATACATGCTGTAGGCAGTCTGCATCATCATTGGTCATCAACAGTTAACAAGGAGTCCTTGTGCATGGTATCATACTGTGAAAGTTAAAATAGCACACACTCTTGAGGAAAGGCTATATAGTATGTTGTCCTGTTGCCATGACTGCTCAAACTTGTGAGATAAACTATGGCTGAATTTATCCCTAAAGCAGTTGCTCCTACAGATTACAACTTGAAAGACTTAAGAAATCTGCCCTTGTATGGTCTATATAAATACATAAGCCTCTTAACTTCATGGCAATATAAATTCTCATTAGTGAGGTCCGACATTGCTTTGAGAGGTGGTGTTGGAGGGGACAAGCAGGTCATATAGCAAAGGTAAAACAAAATTATACAAATTTTCCCATTATATTGAAAACGGGGAAAAAAGGGAACAATGGAGTAGGACAAATCACCAAACAGAATGACCAAATTTGGCCAAGTGGAATTACCGACTTTGTAACATTCCTAAATAAAACTCATTATATATACACTAATAAAATAAGCCTTTACTGGTGTTATAAACATAAAAACAAACCTAATGTGATTTCAAAACATTTATTACATTTATGCTTAAAATGTATTTTAAAGAAAGTAACTTTTCTATTCCAGTTCTATTTTATTAAAGCCATTGCAAGGCTTCCATTTTCTAAGCAGCAGGTGCGAAAAAATTGGTGGGGGAGAGGAGAGAGGGTTGGAGAAGAGCAGCAACACTAAAGCAACTTATGATTAAATATTTTTTCATGGATAATTTTCCTTCCAGATAATTGCAATTACTCTTTGCTTTTTGTGGTGATGTAAGAGATTGAAACAGCAGGCATGTTGTGTTTAATGCACCTGGCTTTGCCTTCGTTATTCCAATATCGAAAATATATACCTCTATCATTAGGATGCTCTCCCACGTCATCTATTCTTTAGCATTCACCAATCACCCGAGCCTTAAACTTCATAACCCTATGCATTGCTACTATTATCAACATTTTGTAGGGAAGGAAATCAAGGCACGAAGTAAGTCACCCAAAGTCGACATGTACAAAGTGGTGGGGCTGAGACTGGAATTTGGACAATCTGATTTCAGAGGCCACTTGTTGATGATATATGGTTACTCAGATCAGGTAACTTAAAAGTCCTTATTTCCCACATTTCCCAGGGACTCAAAGTTTTTTCTGATTCACATTAACAAGACATGTTAGAGCCTTGGATTTACGTTGTCAACATACAAATTTTATTAATTCTTTGATAGGTACTGAGCTGAAATTCAGTGACTAAATGAATTCATGCCATATATATACACTCCTGTTTTGGCTTTTCTATCGGCAAACATCCTATTCAATAGTCCTTCAGGGTTTTGAGTATATCCAGAAAACGAAATCTCAACCATTGCTGACAAAAAATGAGTACGTTAAGTTTTTCAAACCAAGTGAAACTGCTTGAAAAATGCACTTTAAAAATAAGAATGTACTCATTAACAAATGATAGACAAATCAAATTAAATCAACTACTAAACAGTTTTTAAGTGAGGGTTGCTCTCAGAACTTTGAAATAAAGGAAACTAGAAAGCCCTCAGAATTCACTTTTGAGATTAATGGATCACAGTGAACGGGTCAAGTTATATTTATAAGAAAATTACCCCTAGCCATACAACCTTCAACGTATCTTGCTTACCAACCTAAAGAACCTGTCGGGTAGAACAGATACTGGTATATTATATAGAACATAAAGAGGGATCATCGAAGCAAAAGCTGGCTGTGCCCAACTCTATATACTGTGGAATAAAAAATGGATGGACGGTATCAGATACTAACATTGTGTATTCCAGACCCACTGGCAAGATTATCATTACTGTAAAGATATTTCAGAGGCAAACTTCTTACAAAACAAGCAAACTCCGGATTACTTGGCTTACATATGTCATCTTACAGTGATCAAATTTCAGATATTAATGTAGCTGTGAATTCTCAAATTAACATACTGGTATAGTAACTTGGCATCTTAGGTTGCTAGGGACAGAATGTGATCTTCCAATGTAAAAATCCATCTAAATCAACCTACCGTAAACAAATGGGCACATGAGATTAGCAGGTTTATCACCCATGAGCTCAGTTAATGCAAGTTTCCCTGAGTGTGGGATCTGTTGCTGCTTCATCTGGGTAAAGGCAGTTTAGTGACTCCTACCTCTGAAGAAAGCCTGAGAAACTGCTGAATCAAAAATTCTTCATAACAAGAGCTCTCAAATTTTTCTCAGCAAAGACATCATAAAAATTGCCTAGCAATTTACGCACAATAATAGGTGAGAAACACTTTTTGTGTAGACAAAACTTGGGAATGATGAGATTACCTTGGGAATAGAATTTATAGATATTATGTTTAAAAAGATTTCTTACTTCCACAGTAAATGCAAAACCCTAAAATATTTAATCAACCAAGGGTACTTAAAGAGTACATAATAGTTATGCATATAAGAGCAGTAGTTTATTTTTAAGGTTGGTTATGAAATAAAAATCAGTGATTTAAATTATTAAATAAAATAAAAAATGTGTTAAAAATGCTTTGCAGCAAGGCATTGAATTAAAAAAACATTTTAAATTTGGTGGTCTAAAATTGACCTCGACTAGTCATTTTTTTAGTTTCAAGGGGTAAGGCTGGCCAAAAATTAAGATATCCTACAAACAAGAGAAAAACTCTGAGATGTCCTAAATTAAATTACAGCAGGCCAGAGTAGGTGGGAGAGACAGCGGAAATTAATCAGCTAACAGAGCCTTGGGCCGATATCAACAAGACTACTCACTGCCGAAAGCTTTGAATTAACTTGCAGGTGGCTGTTTCTGTGGTTACCTAGAGAGAACAGCTAGCTGTTTGCCAGATGACACCTCATCCAGTTTACACATTAATAGTCCACACTGTTGCCCATAACCAGTACAAAAGCAGCAAATACCTTTACCTTACAGGCTATGCATCTATCCCAGAAGTATCCCCATTTTACCTTTTCCTGTCCCTTTTATCTACAGCCAATGTAAATTCTTTCAAAACAACTTACATCTTTCTTCCCAAAACTCATTGAATAAGAGCCATGTCAACCTCAAGATGGCAAACATGTCTGTCTTCTCCATCTAGTCCTGCTGCTGGTGGTTAAGACTGCATGCCCCAGATCTGGTCCTTACACTGGATAGCATATTGCTCAATAAACCCTTTCTTTCAGAAAAACTTTTGGCATTGGAGGTTTTTAACATACTTGTAATCTGTTGGTACAAAGTAATCTAAGCATCCCTTATGAAATTCTGCATAAAACCATGCACTACGGGAGAAATTTTCTGATTTTTAAGAACTCGAATCAGAATAAACTGCATACCCAGAGGAAGGGCAAGATGCTTCTATACACACATTCAAAGATAAACCTAGGGCTGATTACATGACTTGTCAGTATTTAAATATCTGCAACAAGAAATGAACCTTAGGTTAAACAAGAAAAAGAAACGAGGACATTTTGCGAGGTCGTACCATAAAAGATACCGCTGCCAGTTTTGTAAAATAGGCCCCCAAGAATATTTCTGTGAAAAGATACTCCTTTGCTTTGGTTCTGAAAATACTGTATTTTAAGACAGCTAAGGCAAATATTTAGGGGGCACAGCTCATATTGGAAGATTAGTTAAAGAGGTAGAAGTAAAGCTTTCTATGCAATGTGCTTCTGCATAAAGGTAACAAGAGATCTATGACCTAGGGAAAACACAACTAAAAAATGAATCACTCTTTTATAGGCTGTTTAAAGATAATGCTTTTTAATATTTCAAATATTAAAAAAATCTCATCAAAAATGTATCACCTTAACAGTACTTTGCACATGTGGAATTTCATATCTAAATCTGATACTATTTTGGTTTACTTATGGCTACTTACAAGAAGACTCAGTAATAATGTCCATTCACTAGAGTCTTTTTCTTTGGTTGAGCCTATTGGGACCAGGCTGATGAACTATTTAATGCAAATGAGATGGCTAAAGCAAATTCATGATAATATGAATTATAAGGGTTTTCATTTAATGGAAATGAAACTTAAAGGGATTTCCATATTTATCTCCACTGTGGTTTTGAAGCTAAACCTGTTCAGAGGTTAAAGAGTTTGAATAGCTCACACAACCCTGTAAAAATTACAACTGGCTGCCCTTTAATAAATAAAATCATTGTAAAGATTTACATTTACAGAGTGAAAAGTGAATACATAGCATTTCAAATTCAATTTTGGAAGTACTAATAAGTACTGACCCATAACAATATACACTAACTATCTTTTTAACTGTCCATCATTAGCACCAATAAAGATTCAACAAAATTACCTTTATTCCCACATCTCGAAACAATTCTGCAAATTCTTTGTGAAGTTTAAGTATAGTCACAGACCTTAAATATTCACATTGTTTTCTATGTCATACTGAAAATAAGTTCACTACTTTTCTGGATATCCTTTACAAAATCTTATTAAAATTCCTGGTATTATCATCCCCAATTATACAGTAGCACAACCATCCCATGTAGTTTCACATGATAGCTCCTTAGAGGTTTCACATCTAAATTACCAAGAACAAAACCCTTCCCTCCCTCATTTTGCACTCAGCTTAATTCTACACTAGTCCTTGGATTATGTACCACTGTCAAAGTATAACTGTATCAAAATTAGCATGTTTGTGGATACAATAATATGCCATACAGAACAACAAAGTTACAAGAAATGACAAAGATTACTGAAGTTATGCAAGACAAGAACAAATGTTAGGACATGCTAGCTAGGAAAAGTCCCTAGAAAGAGGCTCCTAGAATCCTAAATTCAAATAACATTGACAAAATAATAAACGATTATCTTTAAAAAATTATAAAGCTACTAGCAAATTAGGTAATTGCTAAATAAAAGTAGAGCACAAGATTAAACTCTAATATTTACAACTGCAACATACTTGAGTAAAATTACAATTGTGCACATATCAGTGGCTTTTTAACAAAATAATTCATATACATAGGGGAAAAAGTAAGACAGCTTTCAGTTCAACAGATGTTGAATTCAACCCATCTCAAAGATACTCAACAGCTCAAAGATTTACCACAGAATAAATTCAAGACTCACTGATAAACCAGAGCCATATTACTAGTGTTTAAGACAAATTTTAAACAAAGTCTATTGTTAATTCAGAAGTCAGATGACTGTGCATATTTGACCTCAATAGGAATATAATGAGACATGTGAACAAATGTAAAACCTCCACTAGCTGTTTACCTGGAGGCTGACCTTTTTTCCTCACAGAACTTCCTGATAAGCTATAAATACAGGTACGATGCACGGTCAGTGATCTTTTCATTTATTGTCAGAATATAAAATAACTGAGAGAGCAATAGGTTTAATTTTTTTTATAAGGAAGACTGCATTTACCTGAAAAAGAAATATGGCATCACACACAAACACGCTTCAGGGGAGGAGTATGTTTAAGAATATGGTGTTATTTTGAATACTAGAGAAAAAGTGATCCCTGTTTACTGTTAAACTATGTAGTGTTAAAGTTCTTTAAGAAAAAAACTTACTAATTTTTCACTATGTAAGTTTTGTGAATTTAGTTTTCAAATCACAGTAATCTACATGACCATTATTAACAGCTCTGTTATAGTACTGCAACAAGTCAACAAACATTTAACTGCACTTCACATCAAGAGTATGTAAACTTTATTCTTTCCTCTTCAAGCCTTCAGAAAATTAGGGGCTATTTCAAGCAGCCAATCTGGTCAGAACCTCTGAAGGCTAAAGTTTAGTGCCTCACAGTGTAAATGACCATCTGTGGCACTGCATACCCATCTGGTAGTGAAGTGTCCCCCTTCAGAGGCTTCCAGTAAGGCCTAGAGTTTAAGGTTAATATGAAAAAGTGCCACCTTTGTTTTAGATTAGTGATGGACTCTGACAAGATAAAATAAAGTTATTCTGTATATTGTTATACTTACAAGCAGCTCCAATCCTGAGTATTTATGGTAATATCTAAACATACAAAAATGTATGTACATTTTTCTCCACTTTCTTGTAAACAGTTTTTATACTGTTTTATCCCTTTATCATTGAAACATGCAAATCATACATACAAGTATAAATACACAAAAGAAAACAATTTACACTCATTCAAAAGCCAAGCAACAACAAAATAGCTACAGTATTCAAATTATAAATAACAAATGCTTGAGGCATCTTATATTCCTAGAAGCAGCCAGCCACTCATCCTAATGTTCTTAGCTGCAATTGTAGAAATACTGAGTTTTGCACCTTCCATGCTTTTACAGTATTTATAACACTATCATATGTGGAGATAAAGACTTGTTTACTATAATCTCTTCTTTTCAGAATGAAGAATAAAGCAGCACTTACAAATATTGAAACAGTGGCAACACGGCAGGTATTACCACTGCTAGATCAGGAGGATTCCATTCTAACAATTTTTAAATTAAAAAAGTAAAGGAAAAATTGACCTAAACAAATGATTACATGTTCATTCCTTGGGCACTTAACAGCGAGTCCAGCATGTCGAATGTGTCTTTGTAGTCCATATGCTGGCTGTTTGTACTGTACTCGTGATTGACATCAGGACCGTTGGTCTCCACTGGCTTCTTGTCCAGTTTCACGAGGGTGCTGAGATGTCCGTAGCCCACCTGGTATGTGACAGGGGGAGGAGGGGGTAAGGGATGGTTAAAAACAGAGTTGTGAGAGGATATATACTGCTTAACAGAGGAGGAAGAACTAGATGAACTACCTGAACTTTTGGAACTTTTGCTCATTTTGGAGTGATGGTTGTGAGATGCATCATTGATATGCAGCTTCTTCCTTGAAGAGCTGGAACTAGAGGAAATGCCATCAGTGCTCAGGCCAACAGGACTCCTCAGAACAGTGGGTGGTATTCCATCAGCATTGTGTTTACTGCCACCACTGCTGCTGCCACTATGTGAATGGGAATGCTTGTGACTGCTGGGATGGTGGCGGTTTGAGGGATGCTCCTTGTGCTTCTCCTTATGGTCTCTGCTAATATGTGGGCTTGAATGCTTGCTTTTCCCACTGCCTTCATCAGAAGAGCTGTGTCTTTCTGAGGAAGAAACTTTTATCTTCATTTTCAGTTCTTCTTTACTGGCACTTTTATCAGTGGGTGGTATTGGAATCCGTAGTTTTAGTGATCCACTTTTTTCCTTCTTATCTGCCATATATTTTTCCGGTTTTTCTGCATTTGTAATTGGAATTTTCATTTTAATGGGAGAAGTTACAGAACTGCTGCTGGTTGCCTGTGACTGTACATGTTTGTGTTGCTGTTCTACCTGGGCAGCTATATAATGGTCCCTGACATCCAGATCAAGGGTTTCTAGCTTACGTTTTTCTCTATATTTATCTAAAGACATTTTCTGAGGAATAACTCCAGGAGCAGCAGAAATTGGTCCATGGTGTTTACTGCTCCCTGCTTTATGAGTATACTCTTGCTTAACAGAATGGTCAGAAATTTTGTCAGGCCTGTGATGTAATCCTGAATGTAGTGATATGGAAGGTCCCTGCTGGAAGTTGATGTTGTACTGGCTACCAGACAAAGATGTCTCTTGTTTCTGTGAATATATCTGTTTTGTCCTTGCTGATTCTTGATGTTGAGGCCATTCTTGGTGTGATGACAAACTGTATGAGGTACTTGGCATTCCTGTTGCTAGCATTGACAAATTATCAGATGTATGGCTGTCTTGAACAGAAATATTTCCTGAATTTAGAGGTACTGGTGCAGGAAATGCTGATGTAGATGGTTTCTGAAAACTTGGGTTTGTAGGTACACCAGTTACACTATCTACTAAAATGGAATTCTGAACCAAAGATGAACCAAGAAGTGGCGTTTCTGATACTTGTCCATCTACTTTTGGTTTCCTAGCTGCCTCAGTAGCCTATTGAAATAAAACACAAAAGAAGCAATGACAGCAAAGGAATTCAGTACATATTTCTTTGCTTATAAAAATTTTATATTAAACATATGGAAATAAAAAATCACCTGGGGCTAATGCTTTATGTTGCCAGTAAATAAATGTTTTAACTTATTAGCACAGAAGACTATAAAAATTTAAAAGTACTAATTTTGGAATCAAATACGGGTTAAATCCTAGCCCAGCCATTTGAGAAAGTAATTTAACTTGTCTAGGCTTTAACTTCTCCATTTGTAAAACAAGGAGAATATTTCCATTATTGTGAGAATTAAACAAGGAATTTACTTAGGAATACTAGAAATAAGAATATTTAATCACAAAAAATGCAAATTGTCTAGCTATGTAACTATTAAATAAGTGACAAATTGATATTCTGTTAAACCCTGCCAATTCTCTTACCCTCCAGTTTCGAATCCTCTTCAACCTACTAGGTGTTTTCTCCAATATTTGTAGAAACTCATGTGTTAGCTCTAAAAATAAAATTTAAATGTATAATTTAGAAGGTGTCTTTAGGATTTAAATTTCTCTCAAGTGGACAATATTAAAGAGATCATCTACTTCACTATCACCCTTCTACTTAGTCTTCAGCATCTATAGAATTAGACACAGCTCTGAACTAGTATTTTTAAAGATGAATCCTTTAAAAAAAGAAAATCACTCTCCCACCCCACCCACCCCCGATTTTACATGCTTACACAGTCAGAATCTCTGGAAAATTTAGTAGTATTAAAAAAAAATCCTCCCAAATAGAAAATCTCCATTAGGCAAGCACCACAGTAACAAGTAGCATTGCAGGCAAGATCCATCCATAGATTCTTTAAAATTAGTGGGCAACAGTTTGAGGAAAAAAAGGGTATTTGTATAATTTCAACGTCTTCCTCAAGACATTAATTGTGAAGAGAAAAATAGTAACTTTACAATGAAGGAACCCAGCAGATACCACCTTAACCTAGTGATCATGGTTATCATTACTAGCAATAAGATACATCAATATCATGTATCCCCTGGCAAGATGCACTGAATAGCGCACAACACATTCCTGTGGTATACTTGCCAAAACTGTAACTTCAATCTAATAATGAAAAAATATCAGACAAACTTCAATTGAGAAACATTCTATAAAATAACAGACCACTATTTTTCAAAGTGTCAATATCATGAAAGAAAAGGAAATATTAAAAAACTGTCATAGATTGGGAGAGATTAAAGGGGCATGTCAACCAAACAGAATGTGAGATCCTAGACCAGAACAAGTGAAGAAATCTGATAAAATCTTTAGTTTAGCTAATAGTATTATGCCAATATTAATTTCCTGGTTTTGATAATCATGTATTATATAAAATGTTAACATTAGAAAAACTGTGTGAAATGTATACAAAACCTTTGTACTATTTTGCAATTTCTTTAAGTTCAGAATTATTTTGAAGTTAAATGAAAAAATTCCTTCACCTATATCCTAACTTCCTAGAAATCAACACCATTAACATATTAGTAAACCACTGGTCATAATTTTAATCCTAATTTTTATCTTAAATTTAGGATTAAAATGAGATGATTCACTGCTTTTCCAAATAGAATCTCCTGCTAAAGTCTGAGAGCTTTTTGAGCTAGTTTGGATGAAAAAAATCTAATGCCTGTATCATCACGTCCTCATTTGAAAATAGACCCCTCTTCTACTTGGACACTAATAAATCTAGCAGATAAATAATACTTTTGGGTACAACATTAACAAGAAATTGTTTGACTCTATTTCTTTAACAGCTTGGTTGCCAAAGACTAAATACATGCTTCTGGTCCTTATTTTATTAAATTATTTAAGCTTTGGTTTTCCTTTCTTAAGTATCCTATTCTTAAATTTCAGAGTTAAGGAACAAAAGAATCTGTTAATCACTACTAACATAAGTAAGTATAGGCACAAAAATCACAGTATGATACTTAAAATAGAAGCCCTGTCCCCTCAAAGCTAATATACAGGAAATTCAAAATATAAAATATATTAAGCTGTGTTATTAAGCATAAAAAGCTTCCACAAAACAAACAAAAAACTTACAGGTAAGCCAGTACAAGCAAATGTTTTTGGAACAGTGTTTAAATGAATTATATCAGTATACATTGATACTTCGGATGGCATGCTAAAATTTAGATAAATCTTAGTATCTTAAATTGTTACTTTTTTTTTGGGGGGGAATCAAAGCAGAAAAGGCTGCTACAAAATATGTAGATATTTTCAGTTTGTTAAATGTCCATGATTCTGATTCAATGGCTTTTCAAATGAATAACAGACTTGAGCCTTTTCAGAGTGGGAGCAGAGGATATTTAGGTGACCCCGGTTGTGCCAAAAAAAAAAAAAAAAAAAAAAAATTACCTATAACTTAAGAGCAGGATAAAAGGTAAATTACTTTATTTGGTGAGCTTTATTTTAGCATCATGTATATAAACTATTTTTATTAACCTCATGCCTATTTTATCCTATCTACTGACTGCTCAAGATGGCGGTATAGATAACCTAATCTTCAAGTCGTAGAAGAAAATAAGCCGCCACCGGTTTTCACTTTATATTTTTTGGTGTTAAATTTTGTTTTAACATGTGAAGTACACGAATACCTCATATTACATATATGAAGCCAAATTACACTTAGTTGTTTACGACCTCAACTCTTACTATTAGTACACATTCCAATAAGTTTATTCTGTAAAGACAATAGTGATTTTACCAATAGAGTAGGCAAAATCACCAGTGGGCCAAATATGACCTGCATCCTGTTTTTACAAACAAAGTTTTACTGGAACACAGCCATGGCTGCTTTCCAGCTACATAAGCAGAGTTGTGTAGTTGCACAGACAGTACAGCCCACAAACCCCCAAATTGTTACTTCACAGAACAGGGCACAAACCCTTAAAGAAACATCTGCTTTAAAGAAAAACCTAAGATTTTATTGGAAGACCACATTCCAAAACCATAGACGTCTCTCATTTTACACGACAGATGTCCTCGGCACTGACACATGTAAATACTATTTCCTCATTAGCTTCAACTTTGTCAAGTTGCAGAAAGCCCACAAAAAAGAATAAACTGAAATAAAATGGCAAAAAAAAAAAAAAAGAAAAAAAAAAGAAAAAAAAAGCTGAAAACCTAACATACCAATTTAGGAGCACCTATTAGGTGAGAATTTATCAATTTCCTTTCTGGTTAAAATGTCTTAATCCCCAAGAATCTCCTATCTCTGGCCAGCTTATTTCTCAACTAGAAAATTTCTTATCAGGAAAACACCCAAATTCTAGGTTCATAATTCATAATACTCATACCTCTAATTAACCTTGTTAATTGATAGTTAATAACTCAAGGCATTAATGACACACCTTCATCAGCAGAACTATAGAATGTTACTTGGAAGACAACTTAAGTCATTGCTTCACATTTTCTGTAGTAACTTAATACCGGAGACATTTTAAACTCAACAAAATTAGTATACTTTAAAGTCTAAAAAGTCCTGAAAGGGCTAAATATTCATTGGTGGTTTATATATGCTTAATTGTTTTATTTTAAAGGCTAATGAACCGTTATTTTCATTCTGTTCATTTGATCAATTATACTTTTACATTCTATTATCAAATTGTTAAAATGGAATTACAGTTATGTTTTTAAAGAATCTTTATCTTTTGAAATACAAACTGAAATATCAATAGACGAAATAATATCTGGGATTAGCATCAAAATAACTACAGGGGAAGAGAGTATGTTGGTTTGGCCAGAATTGATAACTGTTTAGTTGGGAATGAGTACATGTGATTCACTAGTTTTCAAACCTATGCAGAAGTAGACAGAATTTTTCCATAATAAAAAAGTTTTAATGTAAAAAAAGATTTATTTTCTCTACTTACCATCTAGTAATTCTAAAGTAACTGTAGGATCCACATATTCCCACCAATGTTTTCCATCGGTCGACACAGGAATCTCCCAATTGGACCATTTGCAAGCCAAATGAATGCATACACATGCTATCACTGTTGGTTTGTACTGAAGACAGAAGGTTGTAAGATGCAGACTGTTTTTGGAGCAGGTTTGAAAATGAAGAGCCATAGAAATTCAAATATGTAAAACAAAGAAAAACATTTACCAGTAAGATTAAAGCAAAAATAGAATTATAAAGGTTTTCTTCTGTAAGTTGAGTACAAAACCTTATTTCATTAATTTAAAAGCTAAAACTTTAGTTATAAAAGTCTAGTACTAAAACAACCTACATAATGAACATTCCCCACACTCTTACTTCCCAGAGTATTATACTAATACTTTATTTATGCAATATATTCATTTCTAAATTTTGCATTTACAACTAAATTCAAATAAATTTTTATTTCTTGATATACTTATATTTTGAATAATCACTATATACAAGCATAACACTTTAAACTTTTTTTGTGGCATTTTTTGGTAATATTCATGGCAAATAAGAAAAAATAGACTTTGTAGATCTGACAAAGTAATTTCAACACTGCATTATAATCAGGGATTCTACCATTTGATGTAGCTTAATTCTGAAGTAAGTCAAAGAGAATTTAACAATTACTTATGTAAACTTCTGTCTTCTTTTCAGCAAAGCCACAGAGAAAACTTACCTTTTGCTCAACAGCTTCAAGTCCCAATGCTGCTAAATACTACAAAAATACTACTCTTCTCCTTCTACTATACTGGTCATAAGCCATGTCACGACTAGGCTTTTCTAACCAAAGGTTTAAATTTAATGTTTTTGTTGTTGTTGTTGCTATTGTTCAGAATTCCTAGGGATAAAGGTTAAATCCCAATGACATATATCTAAGAAAATATATTGATATTTGACAATCCAAAGTCTTAAATAAAACTTAACAGTGTCACAATAAATTAAGGACGACACAAAGTTGGTTTGGGCCTCTTTTCCCCAATTACTCATTTAAAAAACAAATTTAAATCATTAATATAATCAATATAAAACAGAATTTTATATTAGATATTACAGGCTTTAAAAACTATTCTTCCACTTCAGTTTCAGAAGTGATGAGAAATGTTTACTGATTGACACCATTTTTTATTTATATAAACTGAAAAGGAGGTAAGTTTTTTTAAAAGTAAAACTTTACTTATGAAAATCAAAGCACTGATAGGATTTGACTACTTCTAATTTACTACTGGGGGCATTATCTGGAAAAAAAAAACCCAAGTTACATAAATTTTATTTATTAAAAAACTTTAATGATTAAAGATTGGATCAATGTGAAATTTAAAAAATTGTCATTTAACTATAATTGTAAACTAGAAATAGCTTTATACTTACCAAGTTGCTCGAATTTCTAGGTTAAGTTTAGCTCTTTGTAATCTTTAGCTGCTATTCAGGCTACCAATTTTAGACTTATGCACTCACAAATCGAGAATATGTCATCAGAAAGCACCACTACACTTCACATTGTGCATTTAACCCCTCTGTGCCCAAAGGCCCTTGTACAATACACCGCAAAGCAGACAGGAAGGTACCACCACAGTAGATGGTCCAGTCTCCTGTTGCAACAAGGGTAAGAGACACATTGAGGGGGCCCTGCATTAAAGGAAGCTATAGTGTGCTACAACAGTGCAACAAAGAGGGTCAGGATAACAACCTGTTGGTAGCCATGAAATAGGATGTCTGTGCCAAATCCTTGCTTGCTGTAAGAAAAAAAAAACACGAAGACAATACTATCAGCTTTAACATGCTACCATCAAAAAGTTCTCAACACAACAAAAACTTCAAAGATGTATACACAAAAAGTAAATTTTACTTACTACTTACAAATATCACAAGAGCGCCATCATTTTCTATACTACTGAAAATCTTCAACAACATTCACTCAAATGTTTCTTGCTATCCCCCAAAGATCTGAGAAACAAGCCGATTTGCTTTTAGCTAGCCAGTTACAAGGGCTAAACTTGTTACTAAGTTAAGCATCTAGTCAGCTAAAAGTTGCAATAAAGCATTCTCCTGGATTTAAAAAAAAAAAAGAAGAAGAAGAAGAAAAGATTTTGAAGTCTAATACAAAATACGAAAAGTTGCCTGCCAGACTTAATCCTCAATCATCATATTTAAATTGGCTTAAGTACTTCCATCAAAACAAAACAAAACAAAACAAACCCCCACCCCCCCCAAGTCAGAGAGCACAACTGCTCCATTTTTCATCATGCTAAGTAAACATCAGAGAATAAATAGCCTAGAAACATCATAAGAACACAGATATAGGAACCACCACTGTATAATTTTTTAATTTATAGAATCCAATTGACAACTTTAGAAATGATAAGAGCACTCTAGAGGGAATCAGGATGCTTCAACACTGGTCCCCAATAGTAAAGCAAAAATTGAAATTAAGACATTGAAATTGAAAACAGTTCCCCCTCCCTTCTTCAGTTTCTTATTCTTCCCAACAAGGATGCCTTTGCTATGGTTTCCCCTTTTTTTCCAAATGTGTTAATAATCACTGACATACCTTTCCCCTCTGCTCACCTAGATCAGGTTCCCCTCAACTCACCCCTCTCTAAGAGGCCTCAAATTCCTTGCCGCCTCCTATTTTTATGTGTAGCACCTGTAATCCCTGCTGCCCCATGTAAATCATAACATAAAGGTTTACAAAAAGGGATTTGGGCTTAGCAGAGTTGTGCTAAGGAAGAGTGTCAAAGCATCAGATGTCTTGGAGGCAGTGGGACTTAAGTATGGCATTCTTTCCTGGTGGGGAGGGAAGGAGAAATCACAGAAGTGAAAGGTCCCTGTAACACGACATTAGCCAATTCTGCCGCAAAGTAGCATAATACCAATTTTCTCACAGGGGAGGGGGGACTCAAAGAAGCCAAACCATTTACCCTCCCCCCACAAGACTCAAAATATGTAAAGAAAATAAAAATAATTTTAAATTGCTATAGGTTTTCACTTCTGCATATATCTAAATTCAATAACCTATCAACACTTACTGAAACAGAGGGAGAATGTAGGGAAAATGTTCTTTTGTTAGCTTAAAGTTGTAATAGAGCAAAGGAAAAAGACACCAAAACATGAAAGAACATTTTTGAATGGAGTGAGATACAAACTATAGTTACCTGAAATGTTAGTTAGACAAAATGAGGTTAAACATGTATAAGATCTGCAGTAAAATTTAAGAATCAGTCACATTTTAAACATTAAAAAAAAAATTATATTTAAATTTTTTGCTTTAGATGATATATTAAATTTGTAGTTCTGGTAAATATTTTAAAATCTACTATTCAATTTTGCAAAAGAATGGTCTTTATGTCTCTAGCTTTAGATATAGAATATGTACAAAAATATTAAACTTTGACAAGGATTTAAAAGAAGCCAGCCTAAATTTCACAGTAATGCTAAACTGAAAATTCAGTTTAATTTCCTACCAAAAAATATATACTTTAACCTATATTAATATCTTCCTTCGATATCTTCACTAGGCTCGATTTAAAACAAATTATATGGCTCACCATTATCTGAAAAAACATTTTAATTTATCACGCTTTCAGGTTTTCAGGAAGAGCTACTACTCAATTTTTCTTAATTCAACATCTATACTAGTTAGCGATACAATGTAATACTAGGGACAAGACTGTCTTATAGTTTACAAATGATAACGTGCTATTAAGATCAAAAAAATATAAATAGCATTTTCAGAAGTCCAGTTCTTAATAAAAACGTGGTATCAGACAAGTCTTTTTTTCTTTTTTATTAAATGTAGCCATACGTAATAAAATCCTACCTAGGTATAAAATGAAGTCAATTTAGAATGAATAAAATGTGAGAATATTTAGGTAAACAATAAAAACAAAACAAGACCTTCAAAAGTCTTACCTATTTAGTTTAGAATAAACCTAAAATGTAGTGGTAAAAGAATGAAACCACAAAATTTCATTTTTGAAAAGTGAGTAACAGAAAAAGGCACACTAAAGGTTGTAAGTGGGTGCTATTAGTACGTAACACTTTAAATGGGAAACAGGAAAATAGTAGTATAACATGCAACTGTGTAAAAAAAGTATTTCTAGGGATACAACAGATACATAGAATTAACAAGAGCAGAAAAATGTGAACCATATGCTTTATAAGCAGCAAAGTAAAAAAAACCCCACAACAATGTCCTATTCCTATTTATAAAAGGTTTAATAGGCACATCACATGCTGTATGTATTGTGCTATATTATTTCCCCATTATGCATAAAAAGGAAACTATTGTTAGTAATGATAAAGAACTGTGAAAAATGCAGTAAATCAATTTTGTTTAAATAAACATAGGCAGAACATTTCCGAAAATGACAAATCTGCTAAGAAAGGCAATTTTTATATGAAAAATTTGAGGATGACCTCCAAATTCTTATAGTGATATTTTCAAAAAGTCAATGAAAGTCTGACATAAGTCAAAAATTAATACCATTTTCTGCACCTATGCATTCATGGCCTACATCTTAAAATTTGAAACAGAACTGGCATAGCTCAACGGAAAGGTAAAGAAGGTCCTAATATTTGGAAACCTTCCAATTTTTCAGTGAAATGAGACTCTCATTGAAGTTTAAAGGAAGTTAACTGACTGGTAGAAGTATATAAACAGGTAGATGTAGAGCACTTTTAAAATGTAATGCTTAAAAATGATAATTCCCCCATTTTACTAAAATTCAAGAGAAAGAACAAAACAGCATTCAAATCAATGATAGACAATAAAAAGCATTCATACTGTACTTAATTTAGAAGTTTCACAGATCACTTACCTCTTACTAACTGGGTACATTTCACCACATCTGTGTGTGGGTGCTCAACGGTGATCTCAAAACCTGAAATGAAAAGTACTCTTTTTCCCAATCACTTGCCACTACACTACTTGCCTGAAAAATGCCATTCATCATACAACTATAAATATATATTTTAAAATTATTATAAAAATCCAAAGACGTTAGTTTCTCATCAGATATGTTCATTATACCTCTAATGATGAAAAATAATTTCTTCTAAAAAACAATGTTCCAATTATGAAAACTGATATCAAAGGGGGTAATATTCATTTGAAATTCTGAATTACAATTAGTTTGAGGTTATCCTCAAGTTAAAAACAAAGGTTCTTCAGTGTATTCCAACTCTTTCAGAAGATGTGAAAAGAACATTTTTCATAAATATAATCTTTGGGCCACAGTGTGAGAAATGATCTTTTAAATGATAAAGTCCTCTTATTTTCTTAGTACACCTTAGATTAAGGGGTTTCAGCCAGTTAGCTCATAACTTTGTTTCATTAAGAAAATAAAATTGTTAAGGTAAGTAAATCTTACAGGCCTTGATTCATTAAATCACTGTTTCTAAAATCAAAGATAAAATGTTAAAAACTTTTCAATGTTCAATCGACCCTTTAGCAGGGCAGGGTTTTGCTCTTTTTAAAAAGTGAAGGTCACATCTAGTGTCTTCAGATGTAGTAAATGAACAACATCTTAATAAACAATAATGTGGATTTATAAAGTTAGTATATGGTCTAGTTACATTTTTCTACTGTAATGAAACCTGCAAAATCAGACCTGAATGAAAGCCAAAGAGGTATACCTTGTAAATTCTAATGTTCGTCTTAAATTTTTCTACTCATTCTCTGTGCTTAAGAATCTGTCATAAACAATACAAATATGGTACAATGATTTTAAATAACTATATTACTTTTAAATGATGTATTTTCATTTTCAATGTTCATTTATAAATTTTCATATTTATGTAATTTTATATAATAACATGCTAAAATCATTGGATTTGGAGAGTAAGAAAATTCTCACTTTTGTTTACCTTTTTATACTATAAAAACGTCAAACAAGTGCTATATATTTCAAACAAGGTATTTCCGTAATAAAAGGAATCTGTCATGATGGGAAGCTATGATTATCACACTTCTTTTTGACATTTGGGAATAATAAATAATTATTTGTGACACATACATTATGTGGCAATTTTTAAAATACATTATCTTTTATCTTCACATTCACAATGTTATGGGAGGCAAAATTATTCCACCTCCTATATACAGAATGGAGATATAAAAGGTACAGGAACTTTGCCCAAGATTACAAAGCAAGTCAAAGGCCTACAGATTTAAACTCATATCTTCATAAAGCCTACATTCTTCCAGAAGTAATATATGACTTTACACCAATCAAAACCTTCTCAGACCTCAATTTCTTCATTAGTAAAGTGAAAGATTGGAATAAATTGTCTTTAGAAAACACTTGAGTTGCACAAACTTTGTAGACAAGCTCTAGGAGAACAAGAACTACCATGTATGTTTGTGTACATTACAACAATATCCATAGCCCTACAGAACTATTTTATTATCCAATGATAATCCAGATTGAAACATAATATCTCAACTATCTGAAAACATGAAAATCATACTAAAGTCTATGTTTACCATTCAATTAAATTATGCCAAATGAAATTAAATTTTTAAAAAATGGCTTCCTTATAACTAGGCAGTTAACATTCTGGCCTAAAACTTTGCTTTAAAATGAAACTTTCTTCGATGATAAAATTACTCCAGAAATTTTTCCTTTATTTAGGATAAAGAGGTCCTCGAATAAAGTCGTTCAATATCCTTTATACCATAGGAATATAACTGTTGTTTGTACCCATGGTAAAACTGGGTTTGTTATATGTTGTTTCACTTAGAATCACAGAACCTATTAATGACATTACGTGAGGACTTACTGTACTGTAATGAAGAACACACACAAAATAATATACAACATTAAGTACATACCTAAGGTTTGTAGCATTATGGTTTCAAGTAAAACCAGTTCTTGAGTTTGTTGAAGGTAAGCCTGCCAGGTAAAAGTAATATTAAAATGTTTAAGATAAACGTAACACTACTAGACTGGGACCATTATATCTCATGAGAATTATAAACTGATTACTAAAGAACCAGAGTAGTTTATAAATATGAAGGAAATGAGGGTGACAGAAAAAAATCTATTCTGTGATAAGTCTAAATTGAATTACTTCTAATATAGGAAATGTAAACAGAGTAAAAAAAAAATAACAATCTTAAGATAATGATAATATGAAAGGGGGTGGTTAATAGAAACAAAAAAGATCTCCAGTCTGTAACATAAAACTTTACCCAGGTATTACTTGTACTTCAAGACATATTAAGGACAGGAAGCACAAACCCAGTAAGAACAGCTAATTCAAACCTGCCTTTAAAGAAAAGGCTTATTAACTTAATCTAGGATGCTTCATGTGGCAATTCCTTGACAATCGAAGTCAATCAATTATTTTTAGAATTAACTTCCTCTCTTCAAAAAAGACAAAAATCAAACCAAGTCCTATAATTTTTTGACTCCCCCCCCCCCAATTTTCTTTTTAGATATAAAATACCAAAATAATGTATCAAATACCCATGGGGACATAGAGGACCTTCTCCCTTGAGATCAGTAAATTATTCTCCTACTGTAATTATTCTATATGAAAAATTTTCTGCATCTCATCATTAGATCATGACAATTGACTAAGGTGATAAACATCTTTAATTTTATTTATGCTCAAAGTTTAAAAAGTCACTGAATTGACTTTTAAAACACAGGTTTCTATTATTTGAAGAATAGCCTAAGTATTAACAAGAAATAATACTGAATTTGTAAAGTTAGTAAACATAAGAACCATTTTTGAACAATCACATACTGTATTATCAAATGGTTACATTAATATTTTACTTCCTTGAAGCCAACATCTAGGATAAAACTTGTCATTAATAAAATCAGATGTACTTAATTTGGACCTTAAACTCAATACAAATCAAAATAAATACAATCTGGTAGTCAATCAGTAGTTAAAAGTTCTTGATAAAGTAAACTCACCTATAACAATAGTGATAGGAAAATGTTTTTAAAGGCCCAGGATGCTGGCCTATTTTAAGATGTCAGTACATTTTTAAATGGTGCTTTCAAACAAAGTCAGTAAAGTAATGATGATGAACAAGTTGTTTGGAAACTAGCACTACTCTTTAGGGAAGTATTAAAAAAATTGCTGCTCATGAAAGCGTAGTAAAATGTATCATATATCTTTATGCATCAGAGAGATTAGTAGTATATATACATTAATAAGGAACAATTCTGTAAAAAGACTAATTACTTGACTGGAGATAAATCTAAAGATTTTCTTATTCTTTCATTTGCTGACAATTTATTTATCTCTGGTCTTTAATATACTCAAACAATGGAGGCAATATGATTTACACTCTACATATATCACAGGCTTACTGTGAGGATAAATAACAAAATGTGAAACACTTAGAAAATAAGTCAAAGGTTCCTTTGAATCAAAGCCTTACATGATTCTGAATGATGTATAGTTTATGAACATACATGAAATACGTTTCTGCCAGACTGCTTCCTGTTATTACATTCCTAAGTGGTAACAGAAATAAGTAGCATTTGGAAAGCAACACTAATTGAATTACATTTTTATTAGGTCCAAATAATGAAAAGGTTTCAAATTTACAAAGAAAAACCAAAACCAAAACCAAAAACCATTTTTACATACATCACATTTAGTATCCAGCAGTGGCTCTAGGGGATGAAGACAAGTATGTGCTACTTTGATAACATGTTCAAGTTTTCGAGCCTGTTCTTCCACTTTTGCAGCCAAAAATAATGCAGTAGGTGATATTATCTGCAGAAAAGATAAAAATTTGGTGATTTAAAAACAAATTTTAGAAAATACTACTTTATAAAGGGGAGGGGTATACAAGGAAGGAATAAAATATTTATAGTATGAATTGCTAGTTGGGCTAAACAAGATTTATGTAAGAGTTCTAATAAATTTATTCATTAAATAGAACTAATTACCCTAGTCTATAAAATGTTTTACTGTTTTGCAAGTAGAATCCTAAAGGAAAAAAGGAAAAAGACATACTTTATCTATATACCCAGATTTTCCATCTTTTATGGCAGTCACCACTTCCTAAAGTTCTTTTAAATTAATCAATGATTCACTGTGTATCTAAGGGTCATACAATCTTGCTCAAGAGACAGGAGAAGGATCTACAGGCAAAATGAGAAGATTCTTCACATTAAACTGCTACCTAATACCTCTATGACTTTACTACAGCAATATTAAAAGTAGCTAAAAAACAAGGAACACATAATATAAACCAACAGAGTAGACATAATGCCAAATGAAGATGAAGGAATTAGCAATTTTTTTTTAGCTTTAATGAGTTATATTCTTCAGAGGGAAATATTAAGAACACAGTACTAACACAAAAACATTGATGAAGACAAACATCAATTTTGAGCAAATATTACTAATAAACCAAATATTACTGACTCAGAAAATAGGCATACTTTTAACTCAATAATCTAAGGTTACATACAAGAAATATTTCATGGTGACAGAAAGAGGCTAGACTTTAGGTGGTGAGCATACAATGAAGTATGCAGATTTTCTATTATAAAGATGCATACCTGAAACTTATATAAAGTTATTAACCAATGTTAACCCAATGATTTTAATTAAAAAAAAAAACTCTCATAGAAAGATAATTTCTAAATGTCAACATTCAGGTGCATTATTTTTCAAGAGATAAACATGAATCTCACTGTATCTTGGGGGTCATCAAACACTACACAGAAACAATGCCAAAAGAAGAAAGGGGGTGGGGTACAAAGCATATGATGTGATCTAGGTAGGTAACATAAGGAGAAATTTTCTGATACAGGGAAGGTGGAGCCCTTCCTCTGAAAACTTTTAAAATAGCTTACAAATATCACTGTTGAGACATGAAATTCAATCAGCGGATTTTGGATCTGAAAGAGATCTTTCTAGTCCAAATGTACTTGCAGATGAGCAAATGGAATAAAAATGACTTCAAGTTCTCCTCCTGGTGCATAAATCTTTAAAACAGATCTAAAATTAAGTGAGTTTGACTCCAAGCAACCAGAAATAATGTTACTTTAAAAGGACTGAATAATTTCAATTTGGACCTACAACTTATTTCCATCTTTTAAAACTAAAATAAAAGGAAAATATTTTGAAAATTGAGAATGACCAAAAAGAAACTTATTCTTAGTTTTCATAGATTTAGAATAAGCTTTTATTTTTCTTTACAATAATTTTAATTAAACATCAAAATTAGTTAATATTCTTGAAATATCAGTTAAATAGCAGTCATCCAGGTGAGGGTTTTTTGAGATGTATAAAGTATAAGATAACTAAGATCAGACAATAATTCCTATATCAGTTACTTTTTCCCATACACTTAAAATTTCCTTCCACTCCTATCTATCTACATTGTCTAATTCCTTTTCTATTTAAAGGCTTAGCTCAAAAGATCACCTCTTCCTAAGGTAAAATTCTTGAGTCAAAGTATCCTTCTTTATTAATAGCAAATTGTGCATACCTCTACCATTGTACTTATGCTGTGTTCTAACTTCTGGTTTACTAATTTTGCATGTCCTGCTGGTCTAGAACCAGCTTGCACACAGAGACTACATTATTCATTTATGTTCCCAATATCTAGCACTACGCAGCTGCTGTTCAATATATTTGAATGAAAATGTAGATGATCTCTATATAAATATGAAGCTACTAATATTAAATTCTCAGTCTTCCAAATGCCACAATAAAAATCTAAGAGCCAATACCAATGTACGAAATTCCATAAACAATAAAATGAAGACACACTCAGTTTCCCACATCCTCTCATTTACTATTTCATTCATGCCTAAGAAGGGAATGCTAGGCTAGCCTTCAAATGCTGCAACTATTTATCAAAGAGTGAAGCAATAGATAATCAAGTCAAAAGTAGAATTAGACTGAACTTAATATTTAAACTTCCTTCCTAACTGCAAGATAATCTAGAATTTCTCTTGTCTAAAAGGCACTTCTAAGAGTCTCCTATGAGTTTTGCTTGGTAAACTATTTTAGGATTCCCGATCAGAGCTCCACCGTCTTCAGACTTTTTGAAAAAGCCTCAATATCAAGAGGTACTTTCAAAACACACAGCTTTTCTCCTTAGAAGATAGTTTCGACGGAAAAAAACAAGTATGTGTACTAGTGAATGATCCTAAAATTCAACAAATAATTTTAAAAACTAAGTATTCACAAAGCTAAGCAATGATCTTCGGGGTAGATTCCTGGTGTATTTACCCACTCTCCTCACAGAAGTCTTCTGTACCCTCTAAATAGGGCTCAATTCTCTTCCTCCAGTGCGCCTAATACCCAACACTCTGTTCCAAAGTACCTGGTGAAATCCACTAACTCCATTCACATTTCCTCCTCTACAGCCTGCAAACATTTTACTCATTCAGGGCTGTAAAAACAAAACACCTTTAAAGATAAATACTCTGTGAATATCCATGTGAGGCTTTAATTTAAGGATGACTAAGGAAAGTAATCAAACTAAGTACTATTGCTTTTTGTATGGAAAGTTGATTCTCTTGTTGGGCTTATTAAAAGGAAAAAAATTCCAAAAATTTTAGGTAATGACAATATTACATTTAGCCTGTGGCTCTTAAAGGACAGCATACTTTTTGAGCCAATAAACACATGTAAACTCGGTTTAAGGTAAAAAAATTCACACAGATACTACATACTTGGTGGGTTCAAGTGACCAAACAATTACAAACTGAGATTCAGTTCAGTGGGGACGGGGATCATGCACTATACATCTTTGCATTCTGGTACCTCGTTTAGTAATAAACTCTCTCCAATAATTATAACAAAAGGAAAGAAAAACTGATTTTTAAATAGTCAAGAGTTTGTCACTCTAGCAAATGTACAACTATTTCAAAGGGACATTACATTCAAAAACAAGACAAATTTCTACAGAAATATACCATAGAAATCATGGAGAAGGGGAGGTAGAGGTGATGAAGCCAGCTGTACCACAGTAGTCAGACTGCCTCAGTGGATGCTGGTTCTGTTACCTGAGTAGCCTAGGCAAATTTCTTATTCCTTTTGTTGGTTCAGTTTCAACAGTTGTAAAACGGGAAAAATAGTATCTGCTTATAAAGTTGTGGTGGAGATTAAATGAAACAATATATGTAAAGCACTCAGACTAGTGCCCCATAGTAATATAACTCACATATTATTACTATGTTGAAAAATTAAACAATTGTGTATTGTTAGTGTTCCTCTTAAATGAATTTTAAGTACTTTTAAAAATTCCCTTCTTCCTTGCTCAACTTTTTCCTTCCACAGTTAAACTCAGTTCTTTAAGATTCTAAGTGCTAACTAAGCAGATTCGAATGCTGAAATTATGATACTTGACACTACTTCAGTGGTTACCCATATTCTTTTCTTTTTTGCTCCCCAGTTGCTTTCACTCCCTTCTCATTTTCTACTCTTTTACACATTTCCATTACTACCTCTTTATCTGACTCCCTTCTTTCTCCATTTTTTCTCCTCCTGCCTATTCCTGGCCGCCATCTCCCCCTTTCTGTTCATGATGCCCTCATTGCTGACATTCTTCATTCTGCATTGCTGGCTTCAACCCTAATAGTTGGAAGCAAGGTCAGTTTGAATCTGAATTAACAAAAAGCCTGGGTAATTTCTGTCACCGATGATGGCAGTTATCAGCCATTTGCAAGCAGATCATTCTGGTCTTTATTTTTTTAGAAATTAATTTTGTGAACATTTTGTGTGTACATTTGTATTTAAAAATTATCCATAGCTGATTTATTATCCTTCAATTTTATGTCTCCTAATCCAAAAAAGCCCTAAAAAAGGCACAGAAAAGACTTCCAAGTCTGCTTGTATTTGCTAACACAGTATCAACAGGCTTCCAAAACTGTTCTTACATTTTACCCTTTAGGTCCTACAGGCTGGTGAAGCCATTTCTCCTGTTCCTTAACTGCCTCGACATCACCATCACCACCATCAAGACTACGATAACTATTTTGTGTCCTAAAAAGGACTTCATTAATAAATACCTAACTAGTTCTAGGTATCACAGCTTAGAAAATGGAAATCACTTTTTAAGGCTATAGTTAAGGAAAAGTGGTAATGTCATTAACTTTAGCAAAGACTCATAGAAAGAAGCTCCTAGAACAGGACAAAGAAAGTAGAAACTGAGATATGAGGAAAAACAAGGTGGAGGGGGGGAGGATACAGTCCCTAACAGAAGAAAATGGGATGGGTCAAAATGTCAATTTGTTTATAAGAAAGATCACCAAGCTCAAACAAATTAAACCAAAATTCCAGTAAAATGTTTAAAAGTGATTTAAACCCTTGATTTTGTTGCACTGAAAAGACTGGCATTACAGTACTATAGAAAATGTCATCAACCCAGTCTAGTATTTTAGTTATTTTCCTACCCATATAACTACGTCAAACTAAAAAGTTTCTATACAGCAAAAGAAACTGTCGACAGGTAAAGAGACAACCATCTGAATGGAAAAATATATTTGCAAGCAATGCCTCCGATAAGGGCCTAATATCCAAAATATACAGAGAACTCATACAACTCAACAACAAAAAAACCCCCAAATGATCCAATCAAAAAATGGGCAGAGGACCTGAATAGACACTTCTCCCTAGAGGACATACAAATGGCCAAGAAATATTTGAAAGATGCTCAACATCGCTAACTACTAGGGAAATGCAAATCAAAACCACAATGAGATACCATCTCACACCTGTTAGAATAGCTAAAATCAACAGGACAAGTAATAACTAATGTTGGAGAGGCTGTGGAGAAAAGGGAACCCTCATACACTACTGGTAGGACTGCAAACTGGTACAGCTGCTATAGAAAACAGTATGGAGGTTCCTCAAAAAACTAAGAATTGACCTTCTATATGACCCAGCAATCCCTCTACTGGGTATTTACTCCAAAGACTTGAAAACCCATATCCGAAAAGATATTTGCACACCGATGTTCATAGCAGCATTATTTACAGTGGCCAGGACATGGAAGCAACCAAAGTACCCTACGATAGATGACTGGCTAAAGAAGCTGTGGTACATTATACAATGGAATATTACTCAGCCATAAGAGATGAAATACTGACATTTGCAACAACATAGATGGACCTCAAGATAATCATGCTAAGCAAAATGAGCCAGACAGAAAAATATGAAAATCACATATCATCACTTAAATGTGGGATATAAACCTAAAAGAAACAAACAAACAGTACAAACAAATAGAGACTCATGGACATGAACTATAGACTAGTGGTTACCAGAGGGTAGCAGGGAGGTGGAGAGGGGGAGGTAGATGGGGTAAAGCGGGTCAAATATGTCATGACAGAAAAAAATATAACTATGGGAGGTGAACACACAGTGTAAATACATACATGCCTTACTGTTAAAGAAAAATTTTTTTTGTATGAGTGTTAATATTGGCAACGTAAGATAATTTATATTGAGAAATTAAAAAATCTTCAGGCTGGATGTTATTTGGGACATTTAATTACATTTAAAAAGAGCTGGCTTAATAAGACTGAAAAATGCCACCATTCAGTATTGTTGAAAAGCAGTACTGATTCAGAGAATAAGGCTTGATTTCCATAATTATACTATATTTAAATATATTTACTATGCTTAATATTGTCTGGCATTTTAACATTTATTGAAGAGTACCTCACTATTATGAACTTGTTACAGAAATGAAAAAAACAACTTATACTTTAAAGTACACTTAGCATTTCATTTCTGTCTCTATTCTTCAGCCCCTGCCATCCCCCAAGTAGTCATACAATACTGTGACATAAGAACATTAACATTGCATAGGTATTTAAATATTCTACATAAATCTGAAAATTTCAGTCAGATTCTGTAACTAATATTACAGAAGACTTAATATTGTAAAGGTGGCAGTATTCCCCAGATTGATCTATAGAATCACAAAATGCCTGTCAAAATCCCATCTTCTGTTTTCTAGAAAATAATAAGCTGATCCTAAAATCCATATGGAAATGTAAGGGACCCAGAATAGCCAAAACAATCTTGAAAAAGAATAATTTGAAGACTCATACTTCCTGAATTGAAAACTTACTACAAAGCCACAGTAATCAAGACTATGTGGTACTGCCATTAAGACAGACATATAAATCATGGAATAGAAGAGTTCAAAATAAACACTTATATTTATGGTCAACTCATTTTTCAACAACAGTGTCAAGATAATTCATGGAGAAATAGGTAGAATAAAACTGTACATCCACATGCACAAAAATGAAGTTGGCCCCCTTCTTTACACCATAAACAAAAACTATATCAAAATGGATCACAGACCTAAATATGAGAGCTAAAACTACAGAACTTATTAGAAGAAGACAGTAATATATTTTCATGAACTTGGATCAGGTAATACCTTAGACATGACATCAAAGCACAAATGACAAAAGAAAAATATAAATAAATTAGATGCATGTGCTGCAAATGATAACATCAAGAAACTAAAACAGAAAACTCACAGAATGAGAGATTTATCTGATAAGGGACTGGTATCCAGAATATGTAAAGAACTCTTATAACTTAATAAGGACGACACAATTTAAAAAGTGAGAAAAGGATCCAAGTAGACATTTCTCCAGAGAAGATTCAAAAATGGCCAATAAACACATGAAAAAATGCTCAATACCATTAGTCATTATGGAAATGCAAATCAAAACCACAATGAGATACTACGTTATACACAGCAGGACGGCCATAATAAGATGGCTATAACTGAAAAAAGACAACATGAAGTGGAACACTGGAACCCTTACCTTATACATTGCTTTGGGAAAGTTAGGAGATTTCTCAAAATGTTTTTAAATAAAAAGCTATCCAAGATTACTGAGGTCTAGAGTTACCATCCAACCCACCAATTCCACTCCCTGGTATATACCCAAGAGAAATGAAAACATATATCCACACAGAAACTTGCACATGAAAGTTGATAGTTGCATTATTCACAACAGTCTCAAAGTGGAAACAACCCAAATATCCATCAACTGATAAATGGATAAAGAAAATGAGCTATGTCCCCATGATGGATGGAATGTTGTCATATTCAGCAGTAAAAAGTAATGATGTACTGATACATGCATGCTGCGCCATGTATGGGTCTTGGAAACATTATGCTAAGACTATATTGCATAATTTCATTTATATGCAATGTCTACAATGTGCAAAGCTACAGAAACAGAGAATGGTCATCCAGGGTTGAGAGAAGGGGAGAAATTGTGAACGGCTAACAGATACAGGGTTTCTATTTGGGGTGATGAAAATATAAATTTAGATTGTGATGGTGGTTGTACAGCTCTGTAAATATACCCATTAAACTGTACATTCTAAATGGGTGAATTTTATGGTATGTGAATTATATCTCAATAGATTTTTTAAAAAAATAAGTTAATGTTAAAGACATTGATTTTAAATATTTAGTGTATGCATACCAACAAAGGAAATTCCAAGGAAATCAAAAGCCCAATCATAGTATAACAAATACTGGTGAACAATGTTCATATTAAGCATGTATAACTTTATTGCACGGTTGTTAATTTAAAAGTAGAATTATGTTTCATTTTCAGAAGGTATAAATCCATCTCTTAAAGAATGATTCACTCTGACATTTAAATTATGCGATTATTTCAGAAAACCATTAGTTTGCTTGTTTGGTTAACAAAAATAAATTAAACAGATGTTTAAGTCTACAGAAAGTGAACCATAGCATTAATTCAAATGGCTACCCATATTAGGCACTCAAAACACCAATCACTGAATTAGCAATACACAATATCTAAAACATCTATCTAAGGGTATGGTATCCTCTCTGAACGAATGCGCCATTTAAAGACTGCTACCAAATCATCAGAACTTCCTTTCCCTGTTCTATTTTTTCAAACATGGCACTATGTCAGTTTTCATGATCTTAAGATTCTTGACCTGAAAAGAATCATTACTATTATTTTTTTCAAATTCTAAATGAGTCCTCAATTTAAAATTATTTTGAATGTGCATACTTCCCTAGAGAACCCAGTACTAGTGTGAATTCCACGATAATTTTTTTGTTGATAGATACGAATGTCTATACACTTTCCATTAGTTAACTGGTATTACTTTTAAGAGTCTATAGCCCAAGCCATTCTTGTCAAAGAGAAACGTAGTATGAGCCACAAATGTAATTAAGATTTTTCTAGTAACCATGTTAACGCAGTAAAGAAGCCGGAAATTAACCATTTCTAGTTAGTAGTTATAAAGACATATATAATGTTTGCACAATTTTAAATACACTGTTGGCATTCCGAGATAATTCATTAAAATTATGTAAAACAGATTTAAAGGTATTAAATAGTCATAGGCATCACAAAATAGCTCAAATTGATTTCTGTTCCTAATTCCACATTAGTCATCCCACATTAGACCTTAGTTTCTTTTTCTTCTCCCTCTAGAATATAAATCTCTTTTAAAAAAGCAGTTTCATTTATTTATAAAAAACAATACCAACTTTGCATAGTGCTTGCCATAAAATATGCGATTAATGTTTGTGGAAAATTGTTGTCATGTAAACATACAGCACACTGTCACTAAGTATAAGCTATTAAAGCCTTAACTTAAATTCCTCAAATATTGTAATATTTTCCCCATTCCCTAAAATGTGTATACATGCTTATAATAGAATGTATTGTGATTTAATTTGTTCTTCGCTTAAAAAAATTTCCATAGTCAATTTTATGTACAAAAAATATCTTGAGAATTCCTGTTCTAACTGCCTTCAAAGTCAATTTATAAATGACAAAAAGAAGTCTTTATACAGAGATCTTTGTGTGCCTTGGCCAATGCAAACACTCCAAGACCAGACTTAGTTTAGAATCACTACATTACTATACTGTACAAAATGCTGTCTTAGTTCTGGGACAAATGAACTAAAGCCACCATCAAAGCATATGAACTATCAATACTAACAGACACACATATATGTGTGTGTGTGCACAGAAAAACTATTAATTATTTTCGTATTTTGCAACCATCAAATTTTGAAAAATAAAAAGCTGCTTCATAAAGATTTCATAAAACTTATGTAATATAGTCAATTAACACAATCAGCCAACATCCATGTAATTAGGCAGATAGAATACTGTTTTAAAATAACATTAAAGCTTTTTGGAAAACTTTCTAGAGTTCTTTTCAGAATTAATCTGAAAAAAAAAAAAAGGTCAAAAATATCGTATATACTTTTTAACATCTATCAATAAACTCTCCCAGATAGATCATCCTCCTGGTTTAACAGAATGAACTGCAACTGACTTCTATTATTCTTAAAAAAATCATCCTTATCTTCTTAGAAGTTATACATATTAAGCAAATTGTAGAGATTAGAAATTAGTGTATCACCCCCTAAAGTGATTAAAGATAACATTTTTAATGTCTCATGTGAAGAATCTGAGTAGACAATGGCAGCTGATATTCAAATCTCCACAGAAAACCAGAGTATAACAAAACTAAAATCCCCTGGATGTTAACAACCAAACCACTTGACAAGGCATTTATAGGAAATCCAGAAATAAAAATGGATGAGGACAAAATAGGCTACTGTATAACCACAATATCTATACAGTATCGGCGTCTACATAACCAGAAGCAAAGGAAACTAATGGGGCATGTGCTGGATTTGCTAAGAGAAGAACCTCAAAGAAGCCAGATGCAAAAACTAAAGATTGGAAATCATGGTGGGCCAATTTGAGAACAGCAGCTAAACCTAAGAGGAATTGTCAAGTCCAATGAGTGAGTGGATGCAAGAGGCCTAGAGTAAGCCTTAAAGGACTGAAGCTAACTTTTATGAACTTTTGAAATTTGACTCCCAAAGCTCTATTTCAAGATTCCATGCTGAAGAGAAAAGTCTGGGAACAAAAGCACAATTGTCAGGATAGTTGAAAGGCAAAAAGAAGGTAACAGTGAGGGAGGGGACACACCTAGTATACCTCAGGAAGCAAGCTATTACATTTCTGAATGTTATGTGAAATGACAGAAAAGGGAGCTCAGTGAAGTTAGAAATGCTTCTCTGAAGTGCTTAAAGCTCAGGAAAACTAATATATCAAGGAAGTGAGTACCAGAAGAGTATTCAGGTCATATAAAAATACTCTAATAAAAAATTAGAATAGTTGTCCCCAAGCAACAAAACCACACTAGAAAGAACTGCTTAAAAGTTTTTTTTTGACAAACAGTAATGGGAAAACTGAATATCCACATGCATTAGAATGAAATCTAATCCTTATCTTAAACCATGTACAAAAATTAACTCATAATGGATCAAATCTAAATATAAGAACTAACCAACTTTAAAACTCTTAGAAGAAAATGGGAAAAGCTTCATGACTTTGGATTTGGCAACGTCTTTTGGTATATATGTACAATGGAATATTATTCAGCCTTAAAAGGGAAGGAAATTGTGACACGTGCTACAAAATGAATGAATCTTGAAGAAATTATGTTAAATGAAAGAAGCCAAACACGAAAGAACAAATGTTATATGATTCCACTTAAACAAGGTACCAGGAATACTGAAAGTCACAAAGTAGAATGGGGGAGGGGAAAATGTGGAGTTTGATTAACGACCACAGCGCTTCAGTTTGAGAAGTTCTGGAGTTGGATGATTGTGATGGTTGCATTATAATGTAAATGTACGTAATGCCACTAGGCTGTACAATTAAAAATGGTTAACGTGATACAATTTGTTACATTTTACAATAAAAAAACACAAAAAATTAAGAGAGTAACATATCTCCAAGCTAATAATATATTAAGAAAATGATTCAAAACACCGAAGTAGAAAAAATTACATATTGAAAGGGCTCGTTACATCTTACTATACCAATGCAGAACAACCCATATTAACATATATTATAATGTTAAAATTACTGGATTTTAAAGGAAAAAAAAATCCTTAGGCCATTTAGACAACAATAAATTTTAAAAAATTAGATCACCATCCAAACTGCCAGCAGTGCTTTATGCCAGACAAAAGTTCTTATTGTTTAAGATACCCAAGGAAAGAAAGCATGCGCTCCAAATTTTATATCCAGCAAAACCAACCTTGACTATAAATAGTTTCCATGGTTTTCAAGAGAACTTCAAAGAGTCAAAAAGACTGTAGAGACTTCAACATGAGCCCTGGTAATGATACATACACACACACACACACACACACACACACACAGACATATATATATATACACATATGTATATATGTATATACATATATACACATGTATATATGTATATATATATACATATATACATATATGTCTGTGTGTGTGTATATATGTATGTATAATTACGTACAGAAGATTAAAATGAGGATTAAAAAAGTTTTCTAAAGGCAATTTAAGATAATGTATACTACTTATAAAAACCAGGGGTAAGAGGTGAGAGCAAAGCATAAACACTTAACTGTAAATATATTGGTGATGGTAGTACTGTTATTCTGAAACTTATTTGTGTAATGTGGGATTAAGTAAATAAGTGACTATGGAATATTTAAATTCTATCATCCCACATTCTTGAGAACTAAGATTTCTCGTGTGAAAGAAAGGTCATTGAGATGTAATACCCAAGAGATTAACTAAAAAATGATGTCGAGTCAGAATGAACTCCTGAGGTACTTTAAATATATATATTTAAAATAGATATAAAACAAGGCCTGGTAACATATACTTAACATGTAAATGAATAAATATTTACTATATTGATGTGTACAGTGAATACAAATTGACTGTACTATATTTCCTCACTGTTCACTAAAGATGCCTAGAAATAAGACCAACATAGTAGGTACCCCTAGTGTTCAGGTTGTGATCTTGAAATACCGTTTGCTACTGAAAAAAAGCAGGTTTCTTAAAGAAATTGTAATTCCAGCTGTGGAGCAGAAAATGTACAAAGGGTTTCTTTTTTGGGTAATGAAAATTTCTAAAATTTATGCACAACTCTTGTGAGTACACTAAAAAAACCATTCAATTGTATATTTTCAATAGGTGAAATGTATGGTAAATGAATTATATCTCAACAAAGGTGGTAAATATAGGGCAAGAAACTAGTATTTATCCTTCCTTTCCTAAATGAACTGTACCCTTGGGTGTCTAATGGGTAGTAAATGAATCATAGCATTTCATTATAAAAATATTCCAATAAATAAAAGAAATGATAGAATGAGAGCATCACAATGAAAGAATCTAGACACTGAATATCAACAGCTGCTAACACCATAAGGAGAGAGACAACCAGACATTAGGTGCCTCCTGATGAAAGAACATACCACCATGTGCATTTCTGCTAAAGGGATGTAACATGAGTCTGATCGAATTTTGAAAACAACTGGCAATTTGCAGGGACTACAAGAACAAAGGAACATGATAAATTACACCATGGGTATACAATCAGCAAATTCCTTCAACAGGTACAATTTAGGTGAAAGAGATGAAAGGAAAACAAGGATACTAGAGAAATTTAAAAGACCTAACAAAATTTTAATAATTGGCAAGACTACATTGTGGTATTTAGGAATACAGAGTTGGGTGGTAAAACTATAAAGAACTGAAAAAAGTGATTATCATAAGAATGCTGGCTATTTTGTGGAGAGGCAAGGGGTTGATAGTGGGATGGGGCACATAGAAGCATTTCTAGGGTAGTTAACAAAGTTCGCTTTTTTGACTTGAGTAGGGATTATCAGGTGGTTTGGCTTATAATAATTCACTAAGATATATGTTTGGTGGCTTTGTATGTTTTTTTTTTTTTTATTTTGTAATAAAAAGAAGACTTTGTACATGCAGTTATGCTATACGGACACCCAAAAGATGGATTACACTAAAGGACACCCAATAGATGGATTACAACAGGATGTGAAAAGGACCCAAATGTAAGATCAGATATAAAAATTTAGAAGTGAAAGAGTGGAGTTATCTGGGGAATGCTTTATGAAGAGCTGGAATGTTAGCTGAGTCTTAAACCCTGATAGATCAGGGTCATATGAAAAGCAAAAAGAAAGTACCATATGGGGGCGGGCGGGGGGAGGGCACAGATGTACGATGCATAAATATTAAGACTGATGTATAGCTGAAAGCACAATTTGTATGTATGGCCTTATTCAAAAACAACAACGAGAACAACAACAACAAAAGGACTTCACTGGATTTTATCCAAGGAGGTAAAATCAAAATCTGAGAGTGTTTTCATTGTTATTTGTCCACTTGTCTCCTTAGAAATCACTGGCATCAATTGCTGGTGTTCTCTATTTCTTAAACATAATAAAATTGGACAAAAGTGAGAACTAGAACATGGGATTAGGCAACAGATCTGAGTTCAAATACCAACCACGTAATGACTGCTTGGCTTTTGGACAAGTCCCTTAGGAACTACATCTGTTTCCTCAGGAGGATAACACTCTAATTGAGATGGGTCAAGGGCCTGTTACATAGTGTTATCTTAATATAATTTTTATCAATGTAATTTATAGTTGAAAAAAACCCCAGAAATCATTTAAGCCAATAATCTCAAATTATAATCCAAGAAATATGTCTTTGATTAGTATCTATCACTGTGAACAGCAAAGATATAGAATACTTCCATTATTGCAGAAAGGCCTACTGGACAACACTGCAGTATTTCCCAGCACTATTAGTGGATTTTGGACATAAGATACTTACACTAATTGTTTTATTAAATTAAAAGGTGGAAGTAGAAGTGAGCTATAATATAAACCACCACTCGGATTTCATAATACAATTTAAAAAGTTAAGGAATGAAACACATGCTGATCTGACTCCTAAAAAACATGACCGGAGATTAACAATGGATTATGAGACACATGGAGGGGCGGGGGGGGGGGGCGGGAAGGGCAAAATTTAAACCAATGGTCTTCACGTTTAACAGACGTATCTCCTGGAAAGCTTGTTAAGGTAAAGGATCCCAGTTCCCACCACATATATTCTGATTACACAAGTCTAAAGCATGGGCCCCCAACTCTTGGTCTGTGGCCTGTTAAGAACAGGGCTGCACAGCAGGAGATGAGTAGTAGGCCAGTGACCGAAGCTTCATCTGTATTTGCAGCTGCTCCCTAGCGCTAGCATCACTCCCTCAGCTCCACCTCAGATCATCAAGGATTAAATTCTCATAGGAGCACCATTTTCTGGTACCAAAAAGGTTGGGGACCGCCGGTTTAAAGCACGGCCCAGCACAGCATATTTTTAATGAGTATTCTGATAATTCTGATGCAGGTATTTGGTGAATCACAAAAGCTTTATACATATACATATTGATGCAGGTAGTTGGTGAATCACAAAAGCTTTATACATATTGCTTTCAGGGAGAAATTTCAGGGCTATGAAGAGATTTCTAGTAACAGATAAATGACAACTACATGAGCTACAGAGTCTAGATCTGGGTGTGATTTTTGCTTTTGTCACTGTTGCAGTGTGACTTGAGACAAAATATTTCGGCTTTATGATTCTTATCTTTCTTATGTGAATTAAGAAAGAATAGATCAACTTCAAATAAACCTTTAGGAATCTCATACCAAAATAAAACACAGAAAAGAAAAACAAAAAAAAACAAGAAACTCTTCCCGTGAAATTGGTAAGTAAATATAGGTGGGCACTTAACTCCAGATAAACAAAAAGGTAGTGAAATAAAACAAAATTAAAGACTATTAGATTTGATCAACAAAAAAAGCACCATAAACAAAATTAGAAGACAAACTAGAAAAATATTTACCAATATGATTTCAAAGTCATAAGCTTGAACTAGACGCTAAGAAACATTAGTATTTCATAGAAAGGCAACATTTGTTAATAAACTAAATTTAAACTTTAAATTTTTGGAATATCAAAGTTTCCCTAAAGCCCTCAATTAAAAAAATTACAAATGCGATCTTTGTTCTTAAGGTCCTGGGGAATTGCAGATGAACAGGCAGATTTCTTACCAGAACAGATGAAACTCATCAAACACTCAAAATTAATCTAGTGAAAATAATATGGCTTTAGTCTCCTTTACTCACTTAACTTTTCAGGTTAACAACCTCACCCACTACTGACATTTTGACCAGGCAACTTTTTGTTAGAGGCACTGTCCTGTGCATTGTGGGAGGTTTAGCAGCATTCCTGGCTTCTATCCATGAGATGCCAGTAGCACCCTTCCCCCAACTGTGGAAACTAAAAATGTCTCTAAGCACTGTCAAATGTTCTTTGGTGGGCAAAACTGCTCCCCCGTTAAAATCTACTGGGTCAAGCTATATTATCCTTTCTGATGCCATCTTAAAAATTATCTCCCTAGAAGTAGCTACACCTAACCCAAAATAGGACCAGTCCAATTCTGCATGTTCTCATTTGCTGCGTGCTATATCTAAGAACTGTGTGTGTGTGTGTGTGTGTGTATCCTTTTCTGTGCAAAAGCATAAAGTATTTCTGAAAAGGGCACACAAATTCTTAACAGCAAATGTTGTAGGGCAGGGGCTTAGACACTTGGAGTGGAGGGAGGTATATCATACACTTTTTTTCTACCGTTTTCATTTACCATATGCCTGCATTAGCTTTCAATAAAAGAAAACATTACAAGTTTGTCTATGTGGGGAGGACATACATAAAAGAAAATGTTATAAGGATTCATTCAATACAGTTGTGCGCAACAAAGTCTGATCCATTCTACTGACAAGTAGTTGCTGAATATCTGCTCCATAAAGAGTACTACTGGTAACACCACAGTAAGTAAAGCCAATAAGACACCTGTCCACGCCCCTCCCCTTATAGTGCTTACTTTCTAGTTTGAATATGTGTGTGTCAGGGGGTGGGTGTTTTTACATTTAACTTTATCTACATTCCCACGTTTGAGAGAAATTTCAGGCTTTCACAATAAAAATTTAAACAAGACCCTTTAGCTAACCAATTTCTCCCAAATGTTGGCTTTCTTTTACAAAAGGCAATCATATATGACAATTTCGTGAACAATTCGAGTATAAACAAGCACAGTGTAAACTAGGTAAAATCTACTTTAAAAAAAGTCTTGAATAAATTTCTGCTGAAAAGATTATTATTAAAAATAATGGCAGAATGCTACATTATCAGATAAATAGGGCACTTCTTTAGACAGAAAAAAATGGCTTTCCTTTAAATGATTTAAGTCTTTATGGAGGAAGAAAGGAATGCAAAACAATATCCTCAAATTTTCAGGTATCTACTAGTCAAGAGTCAAGTCAAATGAGAAAAATTAAGACTGTAAGCAAAAAGTGGTAATAAAATTTTAGCACAAGCAAATACAAGTTTGCTTACGTGTAGCAGCCGACCAATCTAAATTAGATGTAAAAAATCAAACTCAGATGTGAAATATATGATGCATTCGTAGAAGTCATTATATTCATTTCTTAATATCGCTAGTTCTGAATACTGTCCTTAATTATTTATTCATGTACTCTTGGGACCTTAAACAGAATTGCAATACATTTAAATTTAGCATATCATGTATACTGTTCTGACTGATGCAGCTCAACAAAAGAGGCACAGGTGCTAAAGAAAGGAAAGAGAAGATTAAAATGACCATGTGAACTGGAGAGGTGCTATGAGAATAGACCATGACCAAGAAAACAGAAAAGACTGTGTGCTCTTTACAACCTGATCTTATGAGAAATCATTAGACTTGGAATATAAGAAACAAATGCATCACAAACTTACCTAATCAAATTAATGAACAGAGTTTCTAAAAGAAGCTGGGGCAATGTCTATTCTAAGACTGACCTTGGGGAGGATGCTCTCCCACTGTTCATACCTTGGAGGCACTGTTAGTTCCAGGGCCTCTATATTTTACTAGATTTATCCTGAACTTGAACCAGCAAGGCCATTCTTTATTTACTAATCCCAATTACATAAACCTCATTACATTCGGTGAGCAAAAATCTAACTAGGTTATACATAAAAGTTATTTATTGTTGATAGTGATCCAATTCTCCAAGAGAAAACTACCATAGAACTCGATGATAAAAGAGTTTCTGGGTCACCCAACATGTTGACACTAATTTTATTATTAAATACAACAGCACTCGACTCATGCTTTTTTAAGTTTTCTACGACATTCCATTATAACCCTATAAAAACTTTCCCCCCAATAACGTGGGGGAGTATGAATTTAAAAGTGACTCACATTCAATTTGAGACCACCCCCTTCACCCTAAAGGAACAGGGGGCAAAAAAACAGGGAGGCTGTGCAATTGATGCAAGAGCTAGAATACAATTATCAAAACAATTCCCACATAACAGCAAAGGCAAAAGGACAACAGATATAAAGGATACAATGTTTTTAACAGACATTAACACCAGATTTCAATGATCCTAATTAAGGAGTCAATGTGAAAGGCTGAAAATTCCCCTTCACACAGATGTAAGACACTAAACAAGGTAATAAAAATTAATACTCTAGCTCTTTAATGATCAATGGAATTTAAATAAAATAGCAAAAGTTTGAATGTAAGTGATCTGGACTTCATCAGTCAACTTAAAGTTAAAGCTGTGAATTTGGGCTGTGAGCAAGGTATGTATTCCAAAGCACACCAACCAGGCCATAGAGGCAAATTATGAAAGAGAGAAGCTTCCAATGAGACGTGTAGTCCCGTGGTGAGATCATTTACTGGAAGTAGAAGAGTAAGCCTGATTCAGCAAATGGGACATCTGTAGCACATAATGAATTCACAGAACTATTTTGACTCGTGATTTCTACCAGCATTTTCCAGGGCTGCTTAAGGAAAGCCCCATTACTATTCATTAGTTCAGTACCGCCACTGGAGACAATTTAAATTAAAATGTAACTCAATGTAAATGTGTTTACCAAAAAGGCTTCCTCTCTCCTCCATAACATCATCACTGACCTACCTTCTGTGCACAAGAAATAACTAAGAAAATGAATCAAGAATCATGCAGATTCAAAAGAAGAGTAGAAGCAACTAAGACTTGAGACCAAAATGTATTTTAAAAAACTGTTTAAGATAAACCTATATGCCAATCTAATAAACCAAATTAGACTTATGATCAGAAGAGACCAGAATCCAAATCAATCTAAGTTATAAAGCTTTTCCTTCCAATCCAAAAATATTTTAAGGACCTTTACAAAGACTGTTTTCTTAGCAAAAAGGTCTTAATGAAAATCCATAAATAGAATAGTCTTCCGTGGTCCATTTCTCTACACACATCTTTTAGAATAGGATTCTTAAAATGGCCCGGATAAAAAGACCAAAATACAATAGGAATTAAGGTGGTAATGGATATTTCTAAAAAATACGCAATCTTCTTTGTTGGCAGATGCAACAAAGTACAGATGTTATTCTGAAAAGAACAGACCAAATTCGTCTTTCATAACTTAAAAATTTCAACTGAACACCATTACTCAATTTGCCAAGATTTACAGGTTATGTTCGAAGTCAGTGCCTTAGCATTGAAAGGTAAATTTTACTTTAAAACTAATTCTATACACATATGCAAGCCTCTGACATAGATCTGAGCAAGATTTGATGTTTAAATCACCAAAAATTTAAATAGATGACTAATGCTAATATGTAATAAACAGGAACGTTTGTCATCTTAAGAAATTATTGTTACCAAATGAAATATTTCTTCTAAACATTTAACTCTTCCAAGAGGTCATTTCAAACTATGTTACAATTAAACCCAATCCACAACATTTGAAATGAGTCTAACACAGTGAAGACGTACAACAAAATGACTAGGCTTGCACAGATTACACTGTACGTTACTATCTGAAATTACACAAATGTTAAATACAAAATTTAAGTGACTACCGATACAATAATCCTTTGAGTAAAGAAACGTTTCTTATTTATCTTTTAGCTCAAAAGACCTGGCAGAGCATTATAGAGTGCCTGGCACCATGCTACAAATGAAAAAGACAAACCAGAACGTTTTGAAGCAAAACGTTCACTGATGTACCTTCACTGTTTATTCAGAGCCCTGAATTCAATAGTAAAATCCATAATCAATTTTTCTCTATGTAACGGATTACTTAAAATTTGGTTGTAGTAAAAACAAAACAGTACTTACATTTTTATTGAATTTGGTGAAAGAATGGTACATATAAAACCTGTGCATATAAACAATCGCAGTGTTTATTGTAAGCTGAGAACTGAAACACAACATTTAGGAAATATCTGAGAAAAAAATGATCTCATTTCCAAAACAATTTTGATGGAAAATTCCCAATCTACGGTTCTTTTCCAATGTTTGCCATTAATACAAAAACAAGCCGAAATCCCTAAGAAAATAAACAAAACCCCGCAGGGTGGTAGTGGTAGGGGAAGGAGGCTCAAAGTCAAATAAATAGTAACAATAACAACCGCTGAGCATTTCACTCTAATATTGCTATAACGCGAGCCCAGGAGGATTCACCAGTGTCTACGACTGAAACAGTTGAAACGCGCGCGCACACTCCTGCAAAACCACGCCAAGAACATAAAGACCTCCAGTGCGCTCCCAAGATACTAGAGCCATCAAACAGGCAGGGAGCTCGGGGAAAGGATGCGAGCACTTACGCCTTTCAGCATCGCTAACGCTCCTACTTCTCAAATCCTTCTCGGATAAGAATTCCAAGCAGCCGCTTCTTTCCTGCTTTAATTCCTAATCCTCTCTCGCTTCGGCGGCACTCCCATCCCCCGCCGCCACCATGCGCGGCCCCAAACAGATTACACAACGCAGCCTCCCAGCCCGCATTCCCGGACTCCTCTCCTCCTTTCCTCCGCTGGCCGCGAGCAGACTTCCGAGCCCGAACCTGCCTTCCCTTACGGCGCGGCCGAGGCCCACTGAAGGCCGTAATAGCGGCGCCATATTCGCGGGACACCAGGCCCGGCGACCAGGCAGGTAGCGAGGGGTACAGGCCATGAGCAACAGAGGGCCAAGAATAGGAAAGGATACACATTGAGACGCTGTCCCATGTCCTGGATGAGGTTGGCCGCCTGCTGGCGGCACGAGAGCTCTTCATCCGCCTCCACTCCGCAGCGGCGGCTCGGCGTGTTCTCCAGCTGTTCCCGAGTAAAGAACCAGCGAGAAGAAGCTCTACGGCCCGACGCCATGACACTTCCTCCTCCGCCCGCTCCCTCACCCACCCCCCCCCCTCCAGGCTCGCGGACTCCCCGCCAAGGCCGCGCGACCCCGCCCCACTCCGCTCGCCGTAGGCCACGCACCGCCCCTTTTCACCCCCACCACGGCCTGTGCGCATGCGCGGGGGCCGCCCTACCAGCTCGCGCTAGTCTTTTGCTTTCTTTTTCCTGTCTTCGACCTCGCTCTCGCGCACGGGACCACAATGCTCCGCGCCGCTTGTCATTTGGAGGCGCCCGAAGGTGGGGGTAGGCGGAAGGAAAAGGTCGGCGCGATGCATGCCGGGCCTGGGATTAGTGGGGCAAAGGGGCGGGGAGGAGAGGAGGGAGGAGGCTGGCCTGGGGTCGGGTGGCGAGAGGGAGGCGGGCGGGCGGCTGCGCCTTGGGGCCTGGGCGTGGTCTGTAAAGTTCGGGCAGGTGCCTGGGCCGGTAGTATGGCGGCGCTTCGGAAACGAAAAAGCTTACTTTTGTCGTCGCCGTTGCATGCCACAACCTCCAGGTTTCTATAACAGTGGTCTGCTAAATGTCGGGGGCTTTTGACTCTCGTGTCAACGATAAATACTCTCCGCCCAACGGGCGGCTGTGGGAAGGACGTACGGGGTAAAGTGCGTAAGAACACTCCACGTTTGTGTCGCCGTTGAGTGCTTTTTTAAATCCCCCGTTGTCTTATTTGAATCCCACAACCACGCAGGCTGTAGGGTTATTTTCCTTTTTCATTGCTTGCCAAGAGTTATCTAATTTGTAGCTAGTAGAACTGAGTTTCTAGGCTAGGTTTCGAGTCCATATCAAGTGTGTTTTTAAACTCCACGACTTAAAAGATTAGAAAAAGACAATTCAAGAGACACCGAGTACAAATTTTATTTTTTGCATCTGACACAGTAGCACTGCGCATATTGGTTGACTATCCTTTTCGCCTATTCGTGTAACTGGGAAATTGGTAGGTTTGTGGCTCTGAGTCGGCGCTTATTGTGTATCAAAAAAGTTCCTTTTTCTAAATTTTTTAACTTTGTCAAAGACCTAGAGTGTAGGGCGACATATCTAAAGGGCAAGTGATATTTTTAAGTGAGTTCATCATTAAAACACCAGGCTTTTAAAATCGTTTTGGGGATCTTATGCTCAGTGCACTGCTGCATCTTGGCTATGTACTCCTAATGCTACAGTAGTGAGCTATTGATTTGGCTGTAGCAGGTAGTTATGAACAGCTTGTCTGTATAACTTCGATTCATATCTACATTGCTTGTCTCAAGTCTTATGCTGCTTAGAAGTTTAAGAATTGATTTAAAGCAAAGTTTATAAAGTGTCTATCTCCAACCATCATTTGTGATAACTGAACAAATTAGGAATCAAAGTGAACTTCTTCAACTTGATAAAAGAACATTTATAAAAACCCCGCAGCTAGCATCATACTTGGTGGTGAAGAAAACTAACTTTCTTGCAAAGTCAAGGATGTCCCTTTTCACCACTCCTTTCAACATGGTACTGGAGTCCTAGCTAATACAGTTAGAAAAGGAAATAAAAGGTAAACAAATTGGGAAGGCAGAAATAAAACTGACTTCGTTCATAGTTGACAATTGTTTATGTGGAAAATCTCAAAAGTATGTAAAAAAAGGAACTAATAAGTGATTACAACAAGACTGAGATACAAGCTTAATGCAGAAGAGTCGATTGCTTTCCTATATAAGAGCAATGTACAAATGAAATTAGAAATTAAACAGAATACTCTTAACAAAAAGTAATACTTAGGTCTGAACCTAAAATATGTACTGGACCTATATGTAGAAAACTATAAAACATTGATTAAGGAAATGAAAAAATAAATGGAAGTACTGGGTTCATGCATTAGAAAACAATATCATTGGATGTCCATTCTTTCCAACTTGACCCATAAGTTCAATGCAATCCCAATCAATTTTAGCAAGTTATTTTGTAGTTATCAAGAAATTGATTCTAAAGTTTATGTGGAAAGGCCAAAGAACCAAAATATCCAACACTATCAAAAAAGTTGGACTGACACCTCCCAGCTGCAAAGCTACAGTAATAAAGATAGACTATATTGGCAAAACAAAAGACACAGCAATCAATGGACCAGAGTAGAGATTCCGGGAATAGACCTGCACAAATATAGTTAACTGATCTTTGACAAAGGAATAAAGGCAATTTGAGAAAGGATAGTCTCTTCAAAAAATGATGCTAGACTAACTGGACGTTCATATGCAAAACAAACAAACATAGACCTTAACATCTTTTATAAAACTTAATTCTAAATGGATCATAGCCCTAAATGTAAAATATGAAACTATAAAACTTCTGGAAGAAAACATAGAAGATAATCTAGGCCAGTGGTCCCTAAACTCTTTGGTACCAGAGACCGGTGCTTCTATGAGGATGTAATACTTAATGATCTGAGGTGGAGCTGAGGCCACCACTAGCACTAGGACGCTGCTACAAATACAGATAAAGTTTTGCTCTTGTGTCCCTGCTCACTTGCTGTGCGACCTGGTTCCTAACTGGCCACAGGATGGTACCAGTCCATGGCCTGGGTTTGGGGACCACTCATTTAGGAAACCTTGTGTTTGTCAATGAGTTTTTAGATACAACACCAAAAGCATGACCCAAGGAAGAAAAAAACTAAGTCGGACTTCATTAAAATTAAAGATCTAAGAAAGACACTGTTGAGAGAGTAAAAATGCAAGAAGAAAATCTTTGCAAAAACATGTATTTGTTAAAGAACTTGTATTCAAAATATGCAAAGAACTCATAAAATTCAACAAAGAAAACAACCCATTTTAAAAAATGGGCAAAAGAGGTGAACACGAAGATTTACAGATGGCAAATAAGCACATGTTCAACATCATGTCATAAGTGTATTCTCTGTAGCTATAATTGCAAGACTGGAAGCATGACTTCATGAATTGAGAATTTTATGATTATGATACATCCATGCAATGAAATACTATTCGGCCAGTGAAAAGAAGGCATCAAAGTGCTGAAAGAAAAAAACTTCTAACCAAGAATGCTCAACTTGGCAAAGTCCTCTAGAAATGAAAGGGTGTTAATTAGTAAAAGGAAAACATGAAAGTGTAAATCTCACAGGTAAAGGTAAAATGTAGTATAAATCAGAATAATCTAATGTAAAAGTGGTGGGTTAATCACTTATAAAGTTAGTGTGAAGGTTAAAAGACAAAACAATAATTCGTTAAGGGTTACACAAAATAAGACATAACTTGTGACATCAAAAATGTAAAATGGGGTGGGGGAAGAAGTAAAAATGTAGAACTTTAGAATGTGTCCAAACTTAGGTTATCAACTTAAAATGGATTGCTATAGAAAGAAGAAGGCAGCTTGTATGTGGAATGACCACCAAGGTATTAAATAGGAAAAAAAAAAAAAAGGAAGATGCTACCATTTGGATAAAATGAACAAAGGAATATGCACATGTAAGTGTTTGTGGAATCATAGATTATCTTTATGAGAACACACACACACACACTTAGTTCCTTTTGGGAGACATAGATTGAATTTGATATTTTTGAACTCTTATGTGTTCATGAACTTTAAAATTTTTATTAGGTCGTAAGCAGTATTTTATATTCAGAAATGCAAACGTCAATTCACTTTTGTTCAGTTTTGATTGAGAAAAAGCATCAGAATGGTCTCTAAGTTAAATATAAAGTGGGTGTTTATTTTAATTAAGTTAATCTTAAGTAATTTCCTTGAATATAGGTTCAAGTTTTCTGGTTGGATAATATAAACTGGATCGAGTCAAAGCTGGCTTCCTTTTCAGGAGAGATGGAAAAGTGTACTGTAACAGGAAGAGAAATGCTGTGATGGCTGTAAGTGGTTGTCCTTTGGAATCCGATGGTGCTGGGACTTTTTTCCAGGGGTATATATTGGAGAAGTGTTTGTATTTGGTAACAAAGGAGAGAAAAGGCTAGAAAAGTAATTTTTTGCGGGGAGATATTTTGAGATTCTTGGTGTAAGCAGTACTATTTTAGTGTCAGAGGGTGTTTTCAAAATTCAACTCTAGTATGTTATCTGCTACTTAAAAACTTCATTACTTTTAGATAGACAAAATTCCTCAACTGACCTATGACCCCACATGATTTTGCCAATTTATACCAAGAATGGCTTGCTTTCTTACCTTTAGCCTCAGTGGTCTCATTTCTTTCTGTGTTCTCTCCTGCCACAAGACTTTCGTTTATGCTATTCTCTTTGTGTTGAATACTCTTCCCTCTCCTTGCCTCTTCTACTTTTAGCTCTTATTTGTTTTTTCGAATCCTAGCTTAAGCAACGCTTTTTTTTCGAGAAGTCTCTCTTCAACTCTGACAGGCCAAATCCCTTATTATAAGCTGTCTAAACATAGCTCGTATCTTTATAACAATTTTATATTGATATAAATATAGTTGCTTATTTGATACCTGTCTCCCTAACTATATTATAAGCACCATTGAAGGTAGAGAGCATGTTTGCTTTTATGTTATCCCAGCCCCTCATATGGTTCTTGGTGCATAACAGGCGCTTAATACACATTGTTGAAAGCATGTGAATGAGTGAATGAAGGTATAGTTTCTGTTCTCAGGGAAATCCCAGGCTAGTGTGAAGATTGTAATTGCAATTCAAAATCAGAGTTGTGCTCTATTAGATATTGATCAATGAAACCCCCAAACCTAGAGACCACCATTTTAGGTCCTGAGGAATTTTGAGAGAGAGAGAGAATAATATGATCAGATTTATACTTTGGAAAATTTCCCCTGGCAACGGGCTGGAAGATGGGTTGTACCAACTAAGTCCAGAGTCGGGGGTATAAAAAAGAGATTATTTTAGTAGTCCTGGTAAGAGATGAGGATCTGAATTTTGTTAGAAGCCATAGGGAAGAAAAACTGTATAAGAAATTAAAGGTTTAACAGTGGTAGAATCTATTGGATTTATGACAGGTTTTATATGGGTAAAGGAGAGGATTTAGGTGGCTGGGTGATGCTGTTAATCAGAGTTAGTAGTATAGGAAGTGGAACTAACTTTTGGAATAAAGGGATTTAGTTACATTTGGGGCTTATGATTCTGTAAAGGACCATAGTATTATAGCTTTGATTTTTTTTTTTTTATGCCTAAAGCCATTAGGACTTCTTGAAACATTGTGTTCCCTTGACTTCAGAATACCATATTTTTATGGTTTTCCTCCTTTTTCACAGGCTACTATTCAATGCCCAATGCTGGCTCCTAACCATTTGACCTCAGAGTATTGCCACATCCCATGAATTATTTCTGGATTCTTTTGGTTCTCTCCTATACTTTTTCTCCAGGTGATTTTATCGTCTCATTTCTTTAAATACTTTATATATACTGATGGCCTCTCCCCAGCCTCTCTCTTGAACTCTCCAGACTGGTATACCCAACTGCTTACTGGACATCACTACTTAAATGTCCAAGAGGCATCTGAAATACAAGAAATCCAACAACGGAACTGTTGTTTATCCCATAGTCTTTTTCATCATAGTAAATGGTAGTACATCTACCCAGTTGCTCAAGTAAAAAAACTGAGAATCCAAGCATCTATGTCAAAAGTATGGATGAGTTTAATACCATTAACTACATCTCAGAGGTTAAATGTCCTCAAGATTATGTGCACAGAAAAATTATAGTTTCATTGATCTTTTCTATTGTCTTTTTAGTCTCTCTTTTACTTATTTCCACTCTGATCTTTGTAATTTCCTTCTTTCTACTAACTTTGGGTTTCGTTCTTCTTCTAGTTTCCTGAGGTGTAAAGTTAGGTTATTTATTTCACATGTTTCTTATTTGTTAATATAGACATTTATCACTATGAATTTCCCTCTTAGAACTGCTTTTGCTGCATCTCAAGTTTTGGTATATTGTACTTCCTTTTTTATTTGTCTCAAAGTAATTTTAGATTTCTCTTTTGATTTCTTCTTTGAACCACTGGTTGTTCAATAGCATGTTGTTAATCACCATACATTTGTGAATTTCCTGATTTTCTTCTGTAATTAATTTCTAGTTTCATACCATTGTGTTGGAAAAGGTTCTTAACATGATTTAAATCTTATTAAATTTATTAAGACTTGTTTTGTGTCTGAACATATTATCTTTCCTGGAGAATATTCTATGTACACTTGAGAAGAATGTGTATTCTGTAAACACATTGCTTTTGGATGGAATGTTCAGTATATATCTGGTAATCCAACTGGTGTAATGCATTGTTTAAGGCCAGTGTTTCCTTATTGACTTTAGGCAGGAAAAAGTTTGGGGCAGAGTTTGTGGCCAAGGGGAAAGAGGTAGGAGATGAAGTTAGAAAGTTGGCCAGATAAGTAGGCTATGGTCAAGAATTTAGATTTTTATATTCAGTTTCATAAGAAGCCATTGTAGTTTTTAAAATAGGTCTGCGATATGCCCTGACTTATTTTTTTAAAAAAACCACATTAGCAGTTCTATAGAGAATTACCTAAGAGAGTCAAGAATGGTAGTAGGAAGATTAGGCAAGAAATGATGGTGACTTGAGCACGATTGATAGGATGGGGATGTGAGATGTGGTAGGTAGAACCGACAGCACTTGATAGAATGAATTTAAGAAAGAGGGAGGAAGGGAAAGAAATAAATCCAGGTTATCTGCATGTGTGTATGTGCATGTGGGTGCATGTGTGTGCTCTATAGTTTGTTCCATCAATCTCCTAAATTTGGACAATACATATAATTTCCAATATTTTACAATTACAAATAATGCCGCAATAAAATTATGTTATTTCCCACATCATACATAAAGACAGCTCCATCATCAATTGAATCAAAGATTTAACCATAAGAAAATTAAACTATGCAGGCACTAGAAGAAAAGATGAGTAAATTCTTCCTCAATCTGGATATAGAAAAAGGCTTTCTAACTATGACTTTCCTATCATTCAAGTCTTAGGTCAAAATTCTTTTCAAAGAGGTTTTCTCTGTCCCCAGTATTTAAGGTTTTATTTCCTACCCTTCCCCTAGCCACTCTATACATTTCTGTTTCTAATTTTTTCATAGCGTGTTTTAATATAAGAAAATTTTCCTTCTTTACTCCATCTCTTCTTTCTATTCCTCTTCTCTTTTTCCTCCCTACCTCCTTTATTTATTTTTCTTACCCTCCAGATTGTAGGCTTCATTAGAGAAGGAATTTTATTCTTTTTATTTACTCCTTTATCTCCGGTACCTGAAACAGTAAGTCCTACAGCTCTGGCACATTACATAAACATCCTGTGAATATGTTACTGTTTTGTTTAACTTCGTTTTCCTTTTTAAGCAGATTTGAATAATAAGCAGAGTTTTGGGTGGATAAAGTTCTAGAAAGCCACAGGAGGAGCAAGAAAAAAAGTAATGAACTAAAGTGAAAATAACGAGATGGGCATAATTTGGCAAAAATTATATTAGCACAAATTGTATACTAATACTTTTGATTTTCCAGGCTAATGGAAGGGAAAAGAAGTAATAATGAATCTAAGGCAAGAGGGTGATTTTGAAAAATTATATTTGATATTGAAATTCAGCCAGATGTACATGAATCACATATGTTCATCACCACTCCTAGGACCAAGTTCACTTTCAGCAGCCCAGGTGGGACCATTAATGAAGTGAGTATAACAGGCTACCTTGATATTGCTTTGCTGCATCTCCATAGCGTTCTTTACACATTCTACTCAGTATATTAAATTAAAAGAGCTTCTGATAAAAAGCAAATTATAGACTAGAACTTTTCTCCAGAATAGATAAGTTCTCATTCAGTCTGAAACCTATGTTCGTATAGTTTTGCCTTTCTATGTATTTACCATCTCCAACTCTAAACAAGCCTTATTTATCCTTCTAGACTCAGCCCAAGTTCCACCTTTTGGAGACCTGTTTAACAGTTTGAGTCCAGATGAATTTTTCTTACTGAAACTCGGTGACACTCATATTGTATTGCTTAGTAATTATTGCATGAACAGGTGTCTTGCATCCTTAATTGGATTATACATTCCTAGAGGTTATGGAATTTGTACATCATTTATTTTGTGGAATCTAAAGTATTCCCAGCCCAGTTTTGGACTAGTGAAAGGTGTTTAAAGTAAATAAAAACAGGTTCTTTGGGCCCTATTCACATATACTTGCTCAAAGTGGAGAACCTACTTGAGCCCTCTAGGATAATGAATCTGGTTTTGGTCTTTCTCCATATAAAGCATTAGTGACATCTTGAATTTTATTCCTGCCATTAATTTTTAAAGTGCTAAGAAAATCATTTTTGATTTGTACATGAAATAATATACTGCTTTTCAGAGTGAAAGCATATGTGAGTCATTTTTGTTTTGAATAATTTAAGATACTCAGGAATATTCTATTTCTGGATAAAATAGTGCAAAATAGGATTTTAGTAATGCAAGTGGGATACATGTTTAAAAACAAAAATAAAACATTTTCTTGAAAGATAGCCTTTGTAGTGAATTCAGTCATTCAAATTGTTTTCTCTCAAGACCCAAAAATGCTAGGGCATTTTCAGCTTTGAGTTTGTCCTGAAAAAGAAAAGAAATGGTTTTATTTTTAAAGCATTATTTAGTGGTTTTTAAGTACTTTATTGAGTGTCTTTATCAGATTTTAAAAGAAATCAATTTCCCAGTGTGAGAGAAAAAATATAAACAGGTTAAACAATAAATCTTTTACCAAAATCCTCCTGACCCATTTTTTTGCCCCACTATTTGAAATCTAAGTTTGAAACTCGGCAATAGGAGGAAAGGAGGAGAATTATCAAGGGATAGAGCCCCAGTGGAAAATGCCCATCTTTGGAAATCTCTGCAGGACTCTCCAGTGGATTTTAAGGACTATTTGGAGGCAAAACAGAAAAGGTACGTTTTAGGACTGTGGGACAAGAGAGCTGGGAACAGTGCCCAGAAGTCATCTAGCCACCTCCCAGCTTCTAGGCATATTTTTTTCCTTTCACATGGGTCCAAATAAAAAGTAAGCTCTTTTGGAGCAAGAAAGGTAACATAGATGAAGAGTCTAAGGATATTGTATAAATATGTACATTTATCAATTTTGCATGAGAGAAGGAATGCCAAAATGTCACTTTCTCCTCAGTTTAAGACTAGATCAATTCCACAGAAAGCAGTTTTGTATTTGAGGGGTAATTTTGTGATACCCTAATTGATATATGTCCAGCTTGCAGAGGGCAGGCATGTAGTTGAGGGTGGAAGGAAACATGTACAGGACTGTATAATATCTATACCGTTAACATATATCTATATATCATAATCACTTCAGGAGTTTTACACATCCTTGAAGAATGGGTGGTTTGAGGCAGGGACTTTTTACTCTGGGCTTTTTTCTCATCCATACCTGGGCCATCTTTAGAGGAAGATTTCGGAAGTGACTTGCTGTTCTGAGAGACTATTTCCTTTACTTTTAAAAATACGTTGGTGCCAAATACCCTTTGAAGGAGAAACTCTTTGGTGTGTCGGTTGGAAACCTGATCCTGAAGTCAAGAGATTTGGGGTTGAGTCCAACAGTTGCGTTACCTTTGGCACATCACTGAACTTACAAAGTCTTGTTTTCCTACTCTGTATCTATGTTGTGGAAGGCATCTGTCTACCTCCAAGTGTTGTGCTTGTCAAGTAGATTTATTTCATTAAAAAATTTTGTTTGTGTGCAATTTACCTTCATGCGGCTGAAAATTTGAAAGTTGTAAAATGGATACTGTCTTTCCAGAGTTATCAGTTTCTTGTCTGTTCTTCCAGAGATATTTTAAGCATATATCAGCAAATACTTATATTTAGGTATGTAGATTTTTTTTCACAAATGGGTAGTATACTACACACAAATAGAAGTATACTTATACACATTGTTTGGCACCTTGCTTTTTTAACTCACTATACAAAAATACAAAAATCGATCTTTTGTATTTTTTTATGGCTGTATAGTTTCCATTATGTGGATGTATTATGTAACTATTCCCTTGTATTTTGTTTTCAGTTTTTTATTATAAACGATGTTACAGTGAGTAACCTTGTACAAAATGTCATTTTGAATTTATGAGTGTAAAATTTTTATGCAAGATATTTTAAAACTTGCAAGTGACAAGCACATAAAAGGCATAAAATAATTATTATCCCATTGAACTCTTAGGATACTTGGGGTATCTGGTTTCAGTTTAATTTTGATTCTTGTTACAGCTTCCTACTTTAATAAGTAAATATTTAACAATTCAAGACTTTTAGTGCCTTAAGGTGGTTAAGTGCCAAAGGGAACACATCCTATATAAAGCAGTCAGAGGTTTCCAAGTTAATAACTTGCAACTAGTAAACATCAGAAGGGACTCTTCTTGGCAATCTGTTGATGTGCTTCAAGCTTGCTGAGAAGATATGATGGGCTATATCCTTAAATGATTAAAACAGAGAATTGGAGTGCAAGAGAACTTTTGGATTATAGTTTAGAAGAAAGCAAGAATTATGCAAAAGGATTATGACTAAGACTTTTGTTAGATTTGTTAAGAGTTTATATATTCACGTTTTTATTTTTGGCCATCCTTGGCACCTGGTAGTGACTGGTGATAAAGTTCTCAGGAAGAACTTGTTTTGTTGAGAGATGGGGGTGGGATGGGAAAATGAGCAAAGGAAAGGGAATCTGAAGACAGTGCATCGCATTTTAACTTATCCTGGTTCAGAAGACTACAGGGTAGAATAGGCAGTGGCAGCATGATGGCACACTTACCCATCCTAAAAGTCAAATGTCAAAAGAAAAAAATCCAGTTACATGAGGGTTCTGGTTTCTTGGGTCCTTGTTAATCAAGACTTTAGTTTCAATATTCAAATTACTAGAATCATTACAAATTCTTCTATGGATTCTATCAATTTTCCAGGTTCCAGCTCACCTAGTGGAAGGGGGTAGTCCATTCCCAAAATGACTTTATCCTGAAGAAAAAACATATTTTTATCCATAATTTTGTAGAACATCAAAGAACCTCCTGTAAACTTCATTGTATTTCATTATTAAAAGCACTTCTATGATAAAATATCAAATTTCTTCCTGATTAATAGAAACAAACATCTAAAATGTTAATGGTGTTAATGGATTCAGAACTTATTTTGACATTTTCTCCGGCAGGTGTCGCTATTAGGTCTCTTAAAATTGAAAATAAACCCCCACTCTCCCTTTTTTTGTTTTCAATAACTGAAGTAAAGGATACTCAAATATAAGAAGTAGGCATGTATTTAATAAAACATGCTATTGTCATCAGATGAAATTAAGGATTCCGAATTTATTAAAATGGTACATTGCAATCAATCCCACAATTTTTGGAAGCATACAAAAGTTGAAAAGGAAAAAATGAAAAAATTGGATAAAAAGGAAAAAAAACAAGCAAAATACCAACCCCCAAACAATTCCTATCTCTATAAACTGCGTAGTTCAGTGTCTGTTCTTTGTATGATGTAACTTCAGATATCCACTTGATACTTTGTACATTAAAGCACACAGCCTTGTCCATCTACAAATATGTCAAGCAGTATGTCAGGCAATGTGCTGAACCTAGATCACCTTGGCCAACGAAAGGGTAATGGTCCCTGTTCCCAGGGAACTCATAATCTAGTATGAAAGAGCTACATTAAATCAATAAAGGTGGCCTATCAAAATAAAATGAGAAAAGTATATTTTCAGCTAGAATTTTACTTCTAGATACATGTACCACTTATATGCAGTAATGGAAATATATGCAAGGAAATTAATTGCAATGTTATTTGTAGCAGCAGAATACTTGCAAATTAAATTACTTCATGTCCAAAAATAAAAAGGAATGAGGGATACTTATGCTGAAATAGAACAATCACCAAATTATATTGTGAAGTGGAATGGTCTTGAAGTTACATTGTAAAGAGGGAAAAAAAGTCTAGGACAATGTATCTGCTATACTCATATTTCTGTCTTTAACATTCATGTTGTAGCCTGAATCAGTATAGATGCACAAATACATGTTTGTATGTATACAGTCCACTTTAGGAACGTTACTGAAGAAACAAGTAACAGTTGCCTCCAGGAAAGAAGAGTAGGATTTGGGGGTGCAGGAGATCCACCTTCTTTTTTTGATATCTGATTCACATACCATTAAATTCACCTTTTAAAAGTATACAATACAGTATGTTCATGAATTTGTGTCACTATCATCCTTCCCACTATCTAATTCCAGAACTTTATCATCTCCAAAGTAAATCCCATACCAATTAGCAGGCACTCTCCATTACCTCCTCCCTCCAGCTCTGTGGAAAACACTAATTTACCCTCCCTATCTATGCAGTTGCCTATTTAGACATTTCGTGTAAGTGAAATCAGGTAATGTGTTGCCTTCTTTCACTTAGTATAATGATTTCAAGGTTTATTCGTGTTGTAGCCTGAATCAGTTCTTTTTAGGCTGAATAATATTCCTTAGTATAGATATACCACATTTTGTTTGTCCTCTTATCAGGTAATGGACATTTGGGTTGTTTCCATTTTTTAGTTATTATGTTAATGCTGCTCTGAATATTTGTGTGCAAGCTTTTATGTGAACATATGTTTTCATTTCTCCTAGGTATATATCTAAGAGTGGAATTGCGGCATCATATGGTAAGTCCATGTTTGACATTGGTTTGTGTTTTTCTAATGACTGCGTTGAACAGATGTGCTCATTGGCCATTTGAATGTTTTTGGAAAAATATCTATTCAGACCTCCTGTTTCTATTCAAGCCCATTTGTTTTCTTTTTATTGTTTAGTTGTAAGAGTTTATATTTTCTTAAAACTAAAGACTTACAGGGTATGTGATTTACAAATACTTTCTTCATTTAGTGGTTTGTTTCTTCACTTTATTAATTGTGTTTTTTGAAGCACAAAATTTTTTTAATTCCGATGAAGTTAATTTATCTATTTTTTCCTTTGGTTGCTTGTGCTTTTGGTGTCACATTTAAAAAATTATTGCCAAATCCAAGGTCACTAAAATTTACAACTATTTTTTTTCCCTAAGAGTTTGTATTTTAGCTCTTCCAGCTAGGTCTTTGACCCACATTGAGTTTATTTTTATGTATGGTGTAAAGAAGGAGTCCAACTATTTTTGCATGTATATATCCAGTTGTCCCAGTACAGTACAGAAAGACTATTCTTTCCTCATTGAATTGTATTGACAATCAGTTGATCTTTTTCAATTCAAAATCAATTGATCTTTATGTCTGTTCTTATGCCAGTATCACAGTTTGGATTACTGTATCTCTGTATAAAGTTTAAAAATTGGGAATTTCGAGTCCTCCAACTTCGTTTTTCTTTTTTAAGGTTGTTTTGGCTATTTTGAGTCCCTTGCACTTTCATATGAATTTTAAGATTAGCTTGCCAATTCCTGCAAAAAAAAAATTAAAAAGGCACCTAGGTTTCTGATAAGGATTACGCTGAATCTGTGAATCGATGTGAGGAGTGTTGTCGTTTAGCAATATTGTTTTCCAGTCGATGGGATATCTTTTCATTTAGTTAGGTCTTCTTTCATTTATTTTTTCAACAATGTTTTGTAGTTTAGTATCCAAGTCTTGTACTTCTGTAGTTGAATTTATTCCTCAGTATTTTGTTCTTTTTGATGCTATTGTAAATGAAATTGTTTCCTCAAATTCATTTATGAATTATTCATTGCTAGTATATATAAATAGTTAATTTTATCTATTTATATTTATATATAAATAATTTATATTTATAAAATTTATATTTTATTTTGTATCCTACAACCTTGCTGAATCTGTTTATTAGCCTCGATAGTTTATTTGTGGATTCCTTAGAATTTTCTGTATTCAAGGTCATGACATCTGCAAATAATTTTGCTTTTTCCTTTCTAATCTGTATGCCTTTTATTTATATTTCTTGCCTAATCACCCTGGCTAAACCTTCCAGTACGATGTTGAATAGAAGTGGCGAGGACAGAATCTTTCAGTCTTTTGCCATTAAGCAGGATACCATTATTCTGAGTACTTCCTTATTCTCATGCACAAGAAGTTGTTCTAGCTCATTTTGTACTTTCTTTGTCCTGAAATTAGCCTTTACTCCAAGCAGCCCAGCTTCTTCAAAATGGAAAATGGGATCTAGAAATCAAGATTTGGGCACTAGATGTGATAATTATTGCTGATGTGAAACTATATGTGTGTGTATATACACATAGACACATCTATAGTTCTGTATTTATCTCTATATGTAACTACCTTCTCCAATAGCGAGACAGCTGCATTTTATTAAATTTATTTACTCATTTTGCTCAAGCCTAGCATGCACAGGAAGTATTTTTAGAATTGCTAACACATACTGCTGCAAAAAACAAAATTACTAGCTAGAATTCAATATTAATGCAATAATTACATAGAGTAAATGTAAAATTCTTAAGTGTTTAACTTGATAAGTATTGACAAATGAATACGTGTGTGTTACTCACACCCCTATCAAGGTATAGAACATTTCCATCATCCCAGAAAATTTTCTTTTTCTTTGATTTAGAATTATTTCCAGTTTTTGTCTGTTTTGAGTAAAGCATCTATGACCTTTCTTTTTGTGAATATATCTTTTCACTTCTCTTGGGTAAATACCTAGGAGTAAAACTTCTGGGTCATAGGGTAGGAGTATCTTCTACTAACAATATATGAAAGTTGTAGTTGCTCCACCACTTTCCCAACAGAGTTTTTAATCTTTTTGTTTTTAGCCACTTTAGTGATAGGTAGTGGTTTCTTATTGTTGTTTAAATTGCTTTTCTCTGTTGACTAATGATGAGGACCATCTTTGTTTTTTTATTTTTACCATTTGAAAAAACATATTTCCATTTAGTTTTTTCTTTTTTTTAAGTTTTGTTGAGATATAATTAACATAACATTGTATTAGTTTTAGGTGTATAACATAATGATTTTTGATATATACAGTAGTCCCCCCTTACCTTTTCTGCTGGGAGTATATTCCAGGACCCCCATTGGGTGCCTGAAACTGCAAATAGAACCAAACTGTATTATACTATGTTTTTTTTCCCCCATATATATCACATTATCTATCTATCTATCTATCTATCTATCTATCTATGATAGATATATCATATATATTAAAGTTTAACTTACAAATTATATACAGTAAGATATTAACAATAATAACTAATAATAAAATAGAACAATAAAACAATGTACTGTAAAGATTATGTGAATGTAGTCTCTTTCTCTTTGTCTCATTCAGAATATCTTATACTGTATGTACAGCATGGATACACTGGACATAGGGATGATTTACTTCCCAGGTGGGATAGAGAAGGATGGTGCAAAATTTCATCATGTTACTCAGAACTGGGTGCAATTTAAAACTTATGAATTACTTATTTCTGGAATTTTTCATTTAATATTTTCAGACCATGGTTGACCATGGGCAACTGAAACTGGAAATCGAAAATGAGGATAAGGGGAAACTACTATGCATATATTGTGAAATGATCCCCATAGTAAGTTTAGTTGAAATACATCACCTTACATAGTTACAGATTTTCTTCTTGTGATGAGAACTATTAAGATGTACTCTTAACAACTTTCAAATATACAATATAGTATTGTTAACTATAGTCATCATGCTGTATATTACACCCCAGAACTTATTTATCTTATAACTGGAAGTTTGTTCCTTTTGACCACCTTCACTCATTTCCCTTTGCATCTTTAAACAGGTTTATTGGCTAGTTGTATATTTTTTGGAAAGTGACTATTTAAGTCTTTTGTCCATTTTTAAATTGGGTTGTTTGTTTTTTTACTCTTGAATTGTAGTAGTTATTTGGGTATAAGTTGTTCATCATGTATATGTTTTTATGAATGTTTTCTACCATTCTGTGGCTTGCTTATTCATTTATAATTAAATTTTCTTACGATGAGCTAAAGTATTTAATTTGATGCACTTTAATTTGTCAACTTTTTAAAATGTTTATTGCTTTCTATATCTTGCTCTAGAAATTTTTGCTGGCTTCCAGGTTGAGAAGATATTCCCTTATATTTTCTTCTTGAAGCTTTATAGTTTCAGCTTCATGTTTAGGTTTATAATCCTTCTCAAATTAACTTTTTTTTTGTACGTCAGAATGAACGACTTTATTGAAAAACATCAAATCTATGGAAACCCATGAGTCTACAGAAAAAGAAAATTTGTATCTGATATCATTTAAGACGGCTCTTAAATCTACTTGCTACTTACTTTGAAAACTGGTATTTAAAAGTAAAGAATTAAGCCTTCGTCCTATCTTCCCAAAACTGATGATTCTGAGGAATTTTAAATATTGCATATGACATTATTTTAGCTAAGTAGGTAAATCTTATTTTTGAGATGTATTCTATAGGGAGGGCCTGCTGTCCTGCTCCTCTACCTTGGGGCTCCCTGTGTCTGGATGAAGCATGGGTCTTTCCCTTGCTGCAGCTGAGAGATCAGAGCAGGTTTGGAAGTGGGTGATGTTAAGAAAGCCACAACCCCATAGTTCTCCAGCATCCTATCCCTGTACACAGCCCTCAGAACAGGCACTGGGCTGCCCCATTCCTTCTCAGTACAGTACACAGTCATGCCTCAAAAGTTACTGATTTCTGGGGCCTGGTTTTAAGGACGCTGCTGTTATCATCTGACTTCTTTTATTCCCTTCTTGAGAAAAGGTGAAAGTCTCAGGAATGTGGGATCTGGGTGGCCTTCCATTCTAGTGAACAGAGGTTTTGGGCACCGCTTGCTGGTCCTTACAAACCAAACCCTCATGCATTAAAAACAACCTCTAATTAAATTTCTTGTATAATGTGAAGTAGAGTCAAGGTTCATTATTTAAACCCCAAATGGATATCTACTAGTTTCAGCATGAAAAGGCCTTCTTAGCCCAATTTATTGCTTTTGCACCTTCGTCGAAATTAATTGACCATATAAGAGTGAGTCTATTTCTGAACTTTCCAGTCTATTCCATCATCCTATTTGTCAATATGCTGATACCACATTGTGTTGATTGCTATAGTTTTATAGCAGCTCTTGATGTCCAATAGTGCAAGTCGCCAACTCATTTTTCTTTTTCAACATTATTTTGGCTCCCTGGTCCTCTGCATATCTCTATAAATGTTAGACTAAGCTTACACTATGTTGACTCGATAGATTAATTTGGAGAGAATTGACATCTTAACAATATAGAGTTTTTTGATCCATAAGCATGGATATGTCTGGGCCTGGATCTTATGAGTCACTAAGCCCTTTGCTTCTACCTCTGTATCATTTCTTGCTTCCATCACTTGCTGTCCACTTTTCCAGTTCCTTTCTTAACTTGAGCTCTTATCTCTTAGCTCAGCCAAGTGTGACCTCTGTACTTCTGAAACACCCTAAGTATGCTTTGATTCATAGCACTTCTTACATCGCTATGGGGTCATTTCTTATTATAATGGTATTATCTAACATTTGTTAATTGTTTATTATGTACAGGATGCTGTTATAAGCCATTTGCATTCCTTAACTCATTTAATCTTTACAGACTTACTATAAGATGGGTTCTATTATTATTTCCATTCAACAGATGAAGAAACAGATGATAACTAACTAGCCTAGAGTTGCACAGCTAGTATGTAGTGGAAGTAGGCTGTGTCTTCATCTCATCCACTCAGCAAAGAACTGGGACAGAAACGATGTCTCTCAAGCTCTGAGCCAAAGGCCTGGTATACAAGGGATGTTTATTGAATTAAATTGGGCTGCTACTATTGTTTTCTAATTGATTTCCATAGTTTCATCCATTTCTACCAATAACTAACACTGAAGAGAATGCTATTTTAAAAATACAAATCTGATCATGCTGCATCTCTGCTTAAAATCCTTCAATAATTTCTCATTGTCCAGAAGGTAAAGCCTAAATTCCTTAGCATAGCATTAATTGCCCCCAGTAAATGTGAGAAAGTTGTCCTAAACCTGAGCTAGGGGAGAACTTTGTGATCTGATGTGACTAGCTGCTTTTCCTGTGGAATAATTAGCATTTTTGATAAAATACTTGAGCAATATTTTATAGACTTTAATGAGCTTAAGAATCCTTCTTAGGAAACCCATTCAGTTAACTATTAGTTTTGAAACTAGTCTAAGAACTTTAACCAATAATGTAAGAGACAACTACTGCTACTACATCCTATTCTTCTCTTCTTTCCCCCTTTTCTCCTCTACCTCCTTCTTCTTTCCAGTCTAACAATAACCATTTTCCCCTATAAAGTGTTTCTGCCAAGACAGAAATTTGACTTTGACTTTTCAGAAAGCCTCTTCTTTTGAAACAAATTGGAAATAAAACTCTTGACATATGTTTATAATCAATCTGAGAGTTGCTGTAAATGTATGTGTTGAAGGAATGAATGCTTGAATGTATGAAAGAGGGAAGTCTGATTGTTAGTAGGCCTTAAATATTAAATATATTTTAAATACTCTAAATTCAAACTGTTTTGGGGATAAGTGACATTTTGATTTCTACAAAAAAAATTCCTAGGTTTTATGAATACATTTACATGAAATAGTATGGGAAAATGTATGATAAAGTTTAGAGGAAGGACATGATAGACTAACAACTATTTCTGGACTCCTGTATTCATTACTGTATAAAACCAAGCAACTATACCTGTCGATAGAGGCTCTAAAGACACAAAGTTATGTACTCACATCTGTGCGAACAGCTGATCTCTTTCTGAACTGCCTGCTTGGTATTCACTGGAGGTTCATTTGTCTGCATCTCTACTCCTCTTGCTAATTTTTTACAATTCCAAAAGACAACATAATTTTTAAAAGTCCCATGCTTACTTTACATTTGTAAATTACATTAAAATGAAATTGAAATCTAGAAATTAATTTTTCTTGTCTGTAATTATTCCATTCCCAATATTATGGCCTTCTAGTACATAAACACATTTTCAGAGGGGGAAGGATCTGTTCTGTTTTAATGTGGAGAAAGCAAATGACTTTAAATAAAAAGTGAAAATGACTCCCCATCAATTCATCCTTCCTGGTTAAGGTCCTTTCCTGCTCTCCTTCCTAACTTGATTTTGGATGCCTGTTGCAGAACACTAAACTCATGATTTGACAGTATTTAATTAGTATTTGTAGCTATTTTTCACAACTCCCCTCTACAGGAGAGTATTATCCTCTTGCAATAATCTGGTTTGTAAATCTGTGCACTTTTTATTGATACCTCTGGTAAAATTTTGCCTATTTTTAACTTGTTAGTAATTTCATAAGGGAGAGGAGTGTAGGCATAAAAGAACTGGGAATGAAGTTCTTATTAATTGCTTTTCTTTTTCAGAGGGATGTACAGGGGAAAGGCAGGGAGAACAGATGCCTCAAGAGTCATATGGTCCTGTAGGATGAAGGTCACATACTCCATTGGTTAATACCAGTTTCTTCTTGATTTATGCTTAATAAATACTTCTTAAGTTAAAAATACTTTTTTGCAGTGCTATTTTTATGATCTATTATCTCTTAACTGCAAACTAATTATGTTTTCAATGGATTACATGCAGAATCCTGGTTAAAGAGTCATAGGATGTGGTCTTGGATGACAGTTGCCTATTTCCTACTGATTCAAGCTACCTTGGGTACCTGAGACTCTTGGTGACATCTCAGGTTTCAAGTAACATACCTGATCTTGGCCCCCAAAAGCTGGAACTTTCTCTAGTCTTCTTGTCTGTGATCTAGAAATCTGTTCCCTTGGGATTGACCATGATAACAAAGCCATTTTTACAAAGTGCAAATGTAACACTTGACAACGGCAACATTTTAGTAGGATATTTGTAAAGACTTTATTAAATTTAAAGGAGTAATTCTAACAGTCGGTATGTTGGGTACTGTGGCTGCCTCTTCTGAGATTCTGAAATTATACTTCCCAGACAGACACTAGCTTTCTTTATTAGGCAGTAAAGAAGTGGATAATCCTGATTGATTTCTCAACACCAACACTGTCCCGACATATCTTTCCCTTTCCAAAGCCAGCAGCACACATTCCCTATGAGGCCAAAGATTTACTGAGCTGATAATAATAGTGATTAATATTCCTGCCAGGAAAGGAAAATAAACCGCTCACCTGCTGGGATGTATCAACTCTTTCAGATTTTCAGGGGATGCTTTGAACACTGCAAGATGTGGCTTACTAAGTAACTTCAAATACTGGAAAAGAATTCATTTGTCTTCTGGAAAATCAACAATTAGCTATCTTATCATTAGCATATTCCATTAGTAGCATTTGTGGTAAATACAACATAACTCTGTTATAACATAGCTTACTAAAAAAATTCTAGTATACCAATGATTCAGTTTGTTTCGAGACATGATTTCCTACAGAAAGAACCTGACTTAACTCAATCAGAGCAAAATAAGATTAGCCTTATAGCCACAAGATCTTCACACAATTCAATTAAACAAACATTAACTTAACACCTACTATCTGTAAAGTACTGGAAGATATAAATTACTGATATTTGTATAGTCCTTTGACATAGCTCCTCACATCAACTCTGCCTGGTTATCATCTTCATTTTCCAATTGAGGAAACAGGCAGAGAGGGTAAGTGACTTGATATTGAAGGTCACCCAGCTAACGAGTGGTAGAGCCAGGACTTGAACTCTCTCTCATTTATCACCGCTCTTGAGGAGGCAGTAATCTTCCCAGGAAGCTTATAGGCACCAAAAAGGGATCCACTCTATTGAAGACAGCAGTGCACAGGAAAACATCATTTAACCAGAATACAGATTGGACAGGTTGCTACTAAGAAAAGTATTAAAATATATTTAAATTCCAAGTCAGGTGGAAATATTTTTAATAGATTTGGTATGCTCCACTGCTTACAATAACCCTAGAAATCATAAAATCTTTCTTTGGTGACGAAAGACTTTTTATTGCTTCCAGATCATCCTAAACTTTTAGAACCCCTGAATAGAGCAGTCTGAATGTTAAAGAAGGCATGGAAAAGGGATGAAGAAGCTTTGGCCTTTGGGCCTGACTAGTTTCCAGCTTAGGTTCATCTTCTAACTCATCTAACAGATCAAATTCCCAACACAAGATCACATATATGCCTATTATAAAAATTTGAGGCATAAAGTGCCTAAAATGACATTGTTAATTCTGAAAGTGAACTTTTTCTTTTACAGTGAGATATACTTTGTATTTTGCAGAACAGGAATTTCTGGTTTCTCTTTAAAAATAAAGAAAAGGACATATGAATAGATATTTTGGTTAGAGTCGTTGAAAAACTAATTTGCAGAGAAAAGACTTCACTTTTTTAAAAGTTTGAGGTGAAATTCACATACATAAAATTAACCATTTTAAAGTGTACACTTTGGGGGTTGTAAATTATGAAGCGTTTTGCCTTTGCTTGTTTGAATGTAACCGTTGCTTCCGCTGCCCGTGCCTGACTGTGCCACTGCATCTGCCTATAAATTACTAGCTGGCTTTAAAGATATCTTGGGAAGTTGCAACATTTGGCTTTATGTCCCGAGTTGCCTTACAAGCAGAGAAGATGAATCATTACACAGAATGGTTCGAAGTGTACAACAAGGTCCTGGATAACTCTTACCTCTCATGACTGTGGTGGACTGACCAAGAGAGATGTGAAACTGGCCAAGTTTATTGAAAAAGCAGCTACTTCTGTGTGATTTCTTCCTAAATGCATGTAAAATCTTATATACATCTTAGGTGCAATGTATTTTGAAAGCGATGAACACATTAAGGTGTAAATTTAGTTCACCTTTATACCACATTTTGTAAAATCAGTGCTCAAATACAAAATGATTTAAATTTGAAAAAAAAAATGAAGTGTACACTTTGGTGCAGCCATCACCTCTATCTAGTTCCTGGTTCTAAAACATTTCACACCCCCAAAGAAGATCCTGTGCACATTAAGCAGTCACTCCCCATTCCCTCTTCTCCTGCATGTTCCCTTCAGCCTGCCCCCAGCCCCTGGCAACCACTCTTCTGCTTTCTGTCTCTGTGGATTTACCTGTACTGGATATTTCATATAAATAGAATCATATAATATGTGACCTGTGTGTCTGACTTAGCATGTTTTCAAGGTCCATTCATTCATAGCATCTATCAGTATTTCATTTCTTTTCATGGCTGAATATGATATCCCTTTGTACAGATATACCACATTTTGCTTATTCATTCATCTGTTGATGGACATTTGGATTGTTTCTACCTTTTAGCTATCACAAATAATGCTGTTACAAACATGTGTACATAAGCATTTGTTTGAATACTTGTTTCCAATTCTTTTGGTTATAAACCCAAGAATGACATTATTGGGACATATGCTAATTCTCTGGTTAACTTTTTAAAGACCCACCAAACTGTTTTCTACAGTGGTTGCACTGTGGAAATTTTATATTTCAACCAGCAATGTACAAGAATTCCAGTTTTTTCACATCCTTGTCAACCTTTTTTTTTAAAAATTATTATTATAGTCATCCTAGTGGGAATGAATTGGTATCTCATTGTAGTTTAGATTTGCATTTCTCTAATGACCAGTAATGTTGAGCATCTTTTCAGGTGCTTATTGACCATTTATATATCTTACTTGGGAGAAAAGTTTATTCGGATCCTTGGAGTAATTTAATTGGGTTATATGTCTTTATTATTGAATTGTAATAATTTTTATGTATTTGGATACAAGTTCCTTATTAGGTACATGACTCTTTAGTGAATTTTCCATTAAAGTTATTATACTTTACAGCTCCAGAATTTCTATTTGGTTCCTTTTTTATAATTTCTTTATATTTATTGATAGTCTCTTTTTGTTCAATAATTGTTCTCCTGGTTTTCTTTAGTTCTTAGTTATGATTTTCTCTATCTCTGAACTGTTGATTTAAAGTTTTTTTCTGGTAAATCCAATGTTTCTCCAGTGACAATTTCTTTTGATATTTTTTTCATGTGAATGGGCCATACTTTCTTGTTTCTTTGCATGCCTTTTAATTTTTTGTTGAAAACTAGACATTTTGAATACCACACTGTAATGTAGTAACTTTGGTAACCAGATGTTTCCTTCTCCTCAGTGTTTTTTGTTGTTCCTTGCTATGCTTTGTGGTTGTTTATTTAGTAACTTTTCTAAACTATTTTTTAAAAGACTTATTCTTTGTCATATGTGGCCTCTGAAGTCTCTGTTTCTCAAACATGTGATCAGCTCATGTTTTGATAAAGATTTCCTTAAATGCCTAAAGCAAAAAGAGAACAAAAAGAAAAAAAAGAGGGAAAAAACAGAAAAAAGGAAAGGAAAGGAAAAAATACTCTCTTAGTCTTTGTAGATTGGTTCTGTGTTGATAATTTCTTTAGCACTTAGCCAGGCCATATACAACTATGCCTTAGTGTTCACTTCCTGCTGATCTCTAGTGATCCACTAGAGATTAAAGCTTAGAGTCTTACCATGTCTTTTCTGAGCATGCATCCTTTCCTGGGCATGTGCATGACTTTCTAGATTCTTTTCTCTTTTTACTCTTTCCCTCTTCGCTTTCAATTAAATCTCCATAGAGGATCCAAGCGTTATTTTTACACCATTGCTTCAAACAGCAACATGTTTTGCTTATTCTGAAGTTTAATCTAGATAGACTTTTTCCTTTATCTCAAATTTTCATGATTTTATAGTTGTAAAGTTGTTAACATTTCAAAATGATTGAAAAATCTTGTAAATTGATATTATCACAGTGGTTTTCACTATAGTTTAATTATTCAAAGTCTATATGCACCTTTATCAAATACCTTTATTGAGCACTTTCTATGGGACTGGAATATTGCTATATCCTTTACATGATTATCTTATTTTACCTCATCACCACCCTAAGAGTTAGGTACTGTTATTATCATCTCTTATTTTATTGATAAGAAAACTGAGGGTTAACGAAGTCAAATAATTTACTCAAGATCTATTTTTCATAACTATTACTAGGTAGTGCAGCATTAACTTTTTAAGCATCATTCACTATTTGCTTCAGAAGAATAGAATTTCCAGGACTTTTTTTTTCACGTCATCTTCACTCTTATTTTTATTTCTAGACTTAATTGTATTATCATTTTCCAGCATATTTCTCAGGCATGCAGAAACAAATCAACAAACTAACTGAAACCACTAAGAAGTATAAACTAAAAACAAAGACTAGCAGCAAGAGTGAAGAGAAGATCACATTTGATAGGCCCATGAATATGCAGAGACTTCTAATCGTATTTTTTGTGACCACACTTGAATATGAGCAGACAGTAAAGGATTACAGGCATTTGAGGAAAGCAATTAATATGAAAAACATAGATTTTTTTTTAAAAGGAGAAAAAAGCCAATTGGAGGAAGATTTACAGAGAGAAATAAATTTATCAAAATTATTCCTATATTCAGTGAGGTAAGAAAATATATTGTATCCACTCAACAATAAGAGATGTGAAAAAAAAAGTTTAGAGAAGAGTACAATAACAGCAGCTTTTGGAAATTAAACAAAAAAATCCAATTAAATAGAAGGATTTAAAGTTCAAGAAATATCCAAGTAAGTAAAACAAAAGGTCAAGGAAGGGGAAATGTAAGACAGAAAAAAATAAGATTCAATTTTAAGATATTAGGAATTCCAGAAAGAGAAAATAGAGGGAAAGAGGTCATTAAAGCAACAAATTAAGAAAATTTACAGAATGAAAGGGCTCACCAAGTGGCTAGCATAATGGGTGGACATAGACCTGTATCAAGTAACATTGTTGTGAAACTTCAGGACAAAAAGAAAATCTTAGTCTCTGAGATTTGGGGGAGGAGGGGAGACAAGCATGTATTATATGAAGGTTCATAGATTAGAATGGCATTACATTACTCAACAGCAACACTTAGAAGTCAGAATGTAATGGAAAAGTATCTTTATAATTAATAGGGGAAAACAGCTTTTAAGCTAGAATTATATACCTAGCCAAACAACTCATTGAAGAAAGAATAAAGACATTTATAGAAGTTTTAAAAATTTCATGTCCTTTTTCAGAAAGTTATTGGTGATATTCTCCACCAAGAAGCTGGCTAGTCCAGATTGGAGCAATTCAAAAGACTCCTGAAGGTATTTCTTCAAGAAGATAGAATTAATATACTACTGTACCCAATGTGTTTGAATGTACTGAGAGGAGAGTTATAAAATTGGTGGCGAGTTTAGAGTTAAGCTAGTATAAGTAGTGTGCAAAAAAAGAATGAAAGAACAAAAGGATGAAAGATAGATGATAGGTAGGTAGGTAGGTAGGTGGATGGATGGATGGATAGATAGATAGATATTGGTGGACTGCAATCATCTCATTTAATCTCATGGAAACTCTGAACCAGAATTTGGCCAACTATGGGTTACCTGAATTTCTGACCCAGTGGAAATGAATGAGATAATAAATGTTCATTGTTGATTAAACCACTAAGTGTTAGATTAATTTGTTATGCAGTAATAGACAAATAATACAAATTTTGGTGCCAGGAAGTATGATGTTGCCATATTGAAAACATGATGTAGGAATGAATTTGGAACTGATTTGTGGGAGGAAGTTGGAAAGGCCTTGAAAATAGTGAAAGACTAAAGATCCTTGTAAAGACTTATTAGAAGCCTGCTGGCCTGTGGAAAGGCAATCAGTAAGGACGTTAGGGAGAATGAGTAAAATGTTTTTGGAAACTAGAGGAAAGGATATCTTTGCTCTGTAGTAGCAAAAACTTTAGCAACAATGTCACCTACAGTAATATGAAAAGTAGAAAACATATTTAATGTACTGGGTGATATAGCTAAGGAAGTTTACAGAGTATCGAAGATACTAACTGGTTGCTTCTTTCTATTTAAAGTAAAATGCAAGGGAAGTACCTTCAAGGAAGGATTATTAAATATAAAGGAGCCAAGAATTGTTGGGTTTGAAAATCCCCAGCCCCTCTAATGACAAATAATGCTAAAATTAGAGCTTGATTTCTGGCAAAGATTAAATCTAGGAAACAATTAGAAAAACTATAGTCTGAAAATGAAGTCAAGATGTTACTATAATATCTTTGTTAATACCTCAAAAGATTTAAGGCAGTGCCTTAGAGAACTATTCTGTCAATCAATAAGGACTTGTAGATGGCTTAAGAATGTTGTCTCTCAGTTGTCTTCTAAGAAACCTAGAGTAGAGAAGGGTTTTCTTAGAGATTTGTGGATAAGGCTTTTGCCTAATCGTGTGAAACCTAATAAGATTCATAAAAGACCCACAAAGTTTTTAAGACATTTGCATTAGCAGAAACACCACCAGGTTGAACTGAAAAGAACAGATAGAACAAAATGAAAAGAAACCTTTGGACCTCAAAACGTGTACTGTCATGAAGCAGTCCGTAAAAAATACTCAGCCACAAACATAGGCTACCTTTTGTAGAAAAAAGAGGGATGACTCAGAGTGTTGAACCAAGAACAATGGAGAATTACTCCTATGCTTTGAGTTCTAATCAAGGAACTGCCGACATGTGTCTGATGGATTTCAGATTTACTAGTGACTAGTGACTTCTCCGAACCTCCCATTATCTCCTTTTTGGAATGGCGAGACTGTAGCAACTATCCTTTGCTTGTCTGTGTGTTAAGCAAAGAACTTTTCTCTTCAGTTTGAGAAAAACTTTACATGGAGCGCATCATCCATAAGTTAATTTAAATGAGATACTAGACTTTAAGCTGATGCTATAAATGGATGAGACTTTTGGGGTGGTCATAGGAAGGGTGAGGATATTTTGCATTTAGGAGGAATGGAAATAATTTGTGGCCAGTGTGTGGAATGCAGTGGTCTTAAAGTATGTCTTTAAATTCTTTGACATTCCACTCCTTGAATATGGGCCAGATAGCAACTTGCTTCTAATGAATACAATGAGGCAGAAATGATACTACATGATTTTCAAGACTAGATCATAAAAAGAGGGATAGCTTCTGTCTGATATTTTCCTCTCCTCTCCTCTCCTCTCCTCTCCTCTCCTCTCCTCTCCTCTCCTCTCCTCTCCTCTCCTCTCCTCTCCTCTCCTCTCCTCTCCACTTCTCTCCTCAACTCTCTTCTCCTCTCCTCTCCTGTCCTCCCCTCCCTCCACTATCTTTCTCGTCCTCCCCCCCCACCCTCCCCTCAGATCACTCATTCTAGGGGGAAGCCAGCTGCATTGTAAGGACACTCAAGCAGCTTCGTGGAGAGTCCCAGCTGGGGAGAAACCGAGGCCTCCTGCCAAAACCCAACACCAATATGCCAGTCATGTGTAAAAGCCACCTTGGAAATAAATCCTTCATCCCCAGTCAAGCCTTCAGGTGATTGCAGCCTTGACTGACAACTATCTTGTAACCTAATGAGAGATCCTGAAACAGCTTTGGTGTTTCTAAATTCCTGACACACAGAGGCTGCAATAAATAATTAGTGCTTATTACTATTTTAAGCCATGAGTTGGCACAATAGATTATGTAACAATAGATTACCAGTGGATCCAGCCAAAATTATGATGAAATTATAATAGGAGGATGACTGACCTCTCAAAAATTATTCACCTAAATAAGTAAAGGGAATTTTCTATGATCATGTTAATATAGGGAGGCAATAGGTTTTCCTTTTTTCATATTTTTCACAATGATAGAATGATAACATAGAACTAGCACTCTTTGTATTGGTCTTTAAAAAAGAGTAGACATAAATTATAAGCAATGAATATTAAAATGGAAAGACGCTAAGAGATTATGGAATTTAAGTTCTCTGTTTAGCATAGTGTTTTAGAAAGGGTAAGTGTTCAACAAATATTTTGGTTTATATACATAAGACATGTCTAGTCTTATAGTATTTAAAATTTTGATTTATCAAAGTAATTTCTATACATAGTTAATTAAATACTACTAATACCTTTCTTATCAAGAGCAGTCCTGTGCCCAGTTTCCGAACTCTTGTCCCACAAGGCAGCCACTTTGATTTTTTTAACCTGCATTTTTTGGTAATTACCTTCGTAACTCCAGATAAAAAGCATATACTATTGTTTCTTGATTTATCAGCTTTAAACAGTGTTTACTGACTTCCCATTACGATCACTGAGAACTTCTTTACTACCCCAACTTCTTTCCTCCATTTTCTCAGTAGAATTACAATTTTCAGTTAAACCAGTACTTAGTATTTACACTATAGTTATTATTTACTGCTGATTAAGTAATGTATGATGACTGTCTGCCTTCATATGGATGTTTGTGTTCTTGGAGTTAATTATTTCCTTTTCTTTCATTTGCTTAATTTTCTGTGTATGCACTGCTTGTTCCTAATGCATCAGCAGATGTGTTGAATTCCTGGCAGTCGTAGTTTCAACTTCTCAAACATATCAAATATTCCATCAATTCCATTTTTCCTGTCCTAGAGACCTCCCTCCACAGCATTCTGTCTTCTTACTCTCATCTGGACAGTTGCTCTGCAGCCTGGCCACCATGCTAGGACTTTCCTTAGCCATTCTGGTTTGCAGATTGTTTTTGAGAGAATTTGCTCATGTGAATGTAACTAGAATGAGGAGGCATTAATATTTTAAAGAGAATCCTTAATTATTAATAGATACTGCTTATATGTTCTGGGTTTACCAGCCTGTGAGGTCACATAAAACGAGGTCATATTTGCTTTGGATGCCCAGACTACAATGGGTCAAGTCTTCACAGTTTGAATGAAGATCTCAGCACCACTAACTTTGCAGAGTTCTCTCTGAGTTTTTCTGGGGGATCCCCAAAAGGGGGATACTCACATGTGCTCACTAACTAGTCTATCCACAAGGCTTGTGGTCAATGTGTACCATCCTGAATGCTGTTTGAAGATGCCGATAATATTCCTCACTGCTGATGGTATCCCTCATGAGGTTGGTGTTGTATTTGCCAAGGATGTTTTCTCCTCGTTTTGCCATTTCCAAGAAAACCATGGGTACTAGGCTTGATGGGAGGTAATAAGAATGAAACTTTCTCCAATTCCACGCTACTTTCCCACTCCCCCTTCTTCATAGCTCGAAGTCCAGAGCTTACAGTCTCTTTTAGCTTCTTGAACTCTGCAGTTTTCTGCTTACATACTTGCCAGAGTCCCTTTGTCCTAACCAAAAACAATTAAAGGTCATGACCAACTGGCAAACACCCATTTTGGCAGAAATGACACAAAAGCTTGAAGCCTCAGAAACACATCTCAGTCACATAATGTAATACCAAACTAGAATGTTTAATATCACTGAGTTTCTCAAATCAGAGAGGCAGTCCCCTTTAAAGTGGGATGAAACCTCCATTCTGGAGATAGAATACTATTTGTACGTTTCAAATGGTGGACCTCTTTTTCTTCCAAACAAGATTATACATGCCTTTGAGTCTACTTGAGTCTACTTTGAGTCAATAAGTACCTTATTGCAAATCTTTAAGTATGTCCATATTCTTTTAGAAAACCTCAGATATTTTTTCCTTTGCAAAAATTTGGACAACTTCTATGAGTATCTGTCTGTAATAAAATAGAATCGAAATACTAAATATTTTAGACTTTTCACAAATCAGGCTGGCCTTTGCTCTAAAAATTGTCTTAACTTGCTGAGTTAGCATTTTAAAAGAGTACTTAAAGGTGGAAATACCACCAACAGGGAGACCTGCTAGCAGACCGCAACAGAGGAAAGACATCCCTGTGAAGTTTAAAGTACTCCCATCCTGGTCTTTTTTGCCAAGTGAAAGAATCATTTTCAAAACAAAGGCTGAGTTATTCCAGAAAGAAATTTCAGGTGGCACACAAGACCCTTCATTATCCTTCTTTGCCTCCCTGTCTGGAGCCGTTTCCTACTTCTTTAATGTTCCAATTTTCTTTATTAAGTGGATGAGGACAATTAGGTTCACAATTTATTTTGTTAGAAAGTGGTAGAATCTGGATTTTTACGCAGGTTAATTTGACTTCAAAACTGGTAGCTTTTTCTGTGTATCACATCACAATACATCATTTTGGATAGATACAGAGATGACCCAGAGGAACAGAGTCTTATCTGGGAAACTACTCAGTCATGTGGATTATCTAGAATTTCCCTGGCATGTATAATGGTCCCCTGGTGATACACACTCTATGTTGAAGGATGTTCTGCATGCGATCCCCTCCTTGTACAAGCAAACCTAATTTCAAACCTCACTGTCCCTCTTCTTTCTTCTAATGCCTTTTCTTCCATCCCCTTTTTTTGGAGAGAGACTCAGTGACTGGTTGCTGAACCTGTACTCTGCTCCCTACAAGCCAGCTAAATGGCATACCCAGCTTACCTTTCCTATGACATCTGTTAACAGCTTGAGGGCCAGAGAATCATGAACCAAGGAGTCTGTGTAAAAGGAACCAAGGTATTTCTTTGAGTTGATTGGATTGTCTTGGGCACACAGATCTGGGCACATGCTGAATCCATGGGAGATTCTTCCTACTCTGAAGGGGAAGGCTCCACCTGCAAATAAAACCCATTACTGAAGGGCTGGCTTTGATTGTAAAGGATTCCTTTTAATCCTCATATTGTGTGCAAAGAGAAGTTACTGTAGTCCAGCTGGTTAGCAGTATTTACAAAGGATTGGATTCCAAATGCTGACAGGTGACCCAGAAGAAACAACATGAACTCGTGTAGAAATTCAGATTTGAGGAATTTATCCTAAAGAGAGAAGACAACTGTATAAAGATATGTAGTCAGAGTTTTCAAATGTAGCATGGTTGTAATAACAAATTACTGAGGCAACCTATCAGTTGAGGAATATCTCAATAAGTATGGCATATTCATAAATGTATTGCCATGCAAGCAACCATCAAAAATCAGGAGCTCTGTATTTACATTGAAAGATGTCTCTATATGGTAGTGAGAAGGAAAAGCAGATCAGATAACAGCATGTTGAGTTTGATTGCATGTGTTTGTATGTGCATATCTATGTGTGTGTGTCTCTGTGTTTCTGTTTGTGCCTATATGTGTCTAAGAGTCATGAACTCAATTACCTACAGGGACCAAGCAGGAAATATAAATGAATGAAATAGGTCTACTTAATAACAATGTGAATGGTGGAAACTATTGCAAACTGGAGAGCTTGTGATCTGATGAGAGAGATTTAAATAGAAACAAAACAAAATAAAGCAAAAACTGTGCCAATTAAACAACTTGTCTGTAAAAACGGAATTTGGTTCCTGAACCATCAAATACTTTATGATTACAATGATGACTGGAAGGATGTTATGGATTGAATTATGTCCCTCTAAAATTCACATGTTGAAGCTCTAATCTCCAAGGTGACTATATTTGGAGACAGGGCTGTTAAGAAGATAATTAAGGTTAAATGAAGTCTTAAAGTGGGACTCTAATCTGTGCATGCAGAGTAAAGTCCATACGAGGACACAGTGAGAAGGTAGCTTTCTACAATCCAGACAGAGAAGCCTCACTAGAAACCAATTCTGACAGCACCTTAATCCTAGAACTCTTAGAACGGTGAAAACATTTCTGTGGTGTAAGCCACTCAGTCCAGTATTTTGTTATGGCAGCTGAGCTGACCAATATAAATGGAGTCTTACCTTCATATGCAAAACATACTTTCAGTTTAGGAAACTTCTCAAACACTCCATCCATGATCATGGAGCAAATGGCTACAGTGGTCTCTGCTGGCATTCCCGAAAAGAGGAAATGGTTGTCACCTCAAGCAAGAAGTTCAGTGATGCTGATAGCCAGGGAGAAGCAGGCTGCTGTAATTGTCAGTGCTGAGAAACGTGGGGTCTCTGTGCCCCAGCATGGTTTGACTGTATACAGCTATTACTTTGGCAAGCAGGACAATCTGACGCTTCCTATTTGCACTTGCAGGTGGAGTCATCTAATAGCTAGAACAGTCAAGGAGCCAGAGGACCTGGCTTTTGTCTTGATTTCCCCAGCTTCAGTTTTGGATGCAAGGGGGCAAGAGAGTACACTGAGTCTGGGTTGAACCCTAACTGTTCCAGTTTTTTTCTTTCAAGCCTTTGTTAAGGTGTAATGCCCCAGAGCCTGTGCTTCTTCACCTGTGAAATGTGGACAGTATTGCCCATCTTGCAAGGCTAATGTGGAGCCTTACAAATAATGGTGTCTGAAAGTTCTTGGCCAGAACTTCACATCGGATGTACTGAACAAATATTAGTTGCTGTCCTGTGCCTCTGTTTCCTCATCTGTAGAATGGGGGATAATAATGGTTAGTTTTGCCACTTAGTAAGTGCTCAATAAATAGTAACTAATATTATTCATTCCAAATTTCTGCTGCTTAGAGCTGAGGTTGAAAATAAGTGGATTAAATGAATTACTTCAAGTGCATCGTGCTCCTAGAACAAGCAGATACTTCATGCTTGATGTCTTCCTTTACCTCCACGGAGTCAGTCCGGGCTACATTTTCAGATTACTGCTTTTTAGACTGTGATTATGAAATCTCTGGTGGCTCCACAGCAGGGCCTTGCACCTCTGGAAACGCCTAATTTTCTGGCTGCCAAGTGGGGCTTACTGAATGTACATCCTGCCCTGTCGTGATGTGGATAGAGATGAACTGGCTCCTTGGCCTCTTGGAAGAATGATGGATTCATATGTATCTGGGAGTGGGCCAAGCTTCCTGAGACAGGGAGATGGACAGCATCACTTCTTTTTGGTCCCATGATTCTGCTTTCCATTAACTATTTGGACTATAGCCCCACAATCCATTCTCTATACAGGAGCCAAAAACGGAATATTTACAATGTAAACTGGGTTATGGCTCTCTCTTGCTGGGAATTCTCCAATCTGCCAGTGACCACTTTTGTATCCAGAATAGAATTTTGAAATTAGCCTATTTGTTGGTTTGTTTATGATATGTATGCTTGTTTGTCATCCTTTTTCTCTAACCAGAATGTAGGCTTCAGGAGGGCAGAGGTTGTGTTTGTGTCAATATGCTCAATGTCTAGTACAGGTCTGACATGCTGGTGGAGATCAATATATATATATATATGCTGCATAAATGAATGATGAAATGACCCTTTTTGCAAATGCTTTCTGGGAAGTTGCAATATAAATAAGTTTGTTTTACTTATCAAAGTGTTGTATGAATTAGGATGAGATTTTCTTTGTTGCTGGAAAGCATTGAGCTTATTAGGTCATCTCTTTCTACTAATCGTTGTCAAAAATTGGATAGGGGATGGATAGGAAGATGCCTTACTATATACACTGGTCTTCAAAAGCAATGCCAGGGACATAAAATATCAGAGCAGAAAGAGAATCCAGACCAGCTCTGTCATTTTACAGATGAGGAACTTGGGCCCAGGGAGGTGAAGTGACTTGCCACAGGTTATACAGAAAAATAGAGACTAGCTGGAACTGAAATGCAGTTGTTTGACTTTCAATATATTGCTCCGTTTAATTCTTCATAATGGTTACTTCATAATTACTTGTATTAATTGGGCTGAGAAGAGAATGGATGATGGCCTCCCCAGAGTAAATCCAATGCTGTTCATTTGGGGACCACTTTTCCTTGGGTTTGTATATGAGCTCCACTTTTCACTTGTGACCCCAGAATTTTACATGTGTCTCCATTTCTTCTTATCGATAATGTAAGGCCTCAGTTCCTCGGATGGTAGAAGGTGACCTACTACTCATAACTCCAGGGTTCTTATTTGTAAGAGCCGATGCTGTTATTGGTTTCTAAAATATCTATTACATAAGCATGGCTACTTATTTTTGGAGCTTTTCTAAGGTCTGTGTAGTGAAGGGGTTTTGGAGACAGACAGATATGTGTAAATTCTATTTGTGCTTGTTCACTGTGTAACTTAGACAACTTTCCTAACCACTCTGAGACTCAGTTTCTCTATCTATAAAATGGTTATTATAATGTCAACTTTGTAGACTTTTGTGTGGATATGATTAGAATCACAATCCATACAAAACAAGTGATATATGCAGCACTTGTCTGGGTGAGAGCTCAATAACTCACAGTCCTTTTAATAATTTATACTTTCTCTCTTTGACATAATAAGGTTGATAGATAATTGAAAAAAAACAAAGACTTTATCATCTTTTTCTAGACCCTCAGTTTGAGACAAACGTATAAGCCAAGGGAACCAGTATTTGGCCATTCGCCCATCCATCTGCATGTCACACGGGTGCACCAATAGGGAACAGTTCAGCTTTTCAGCTGCCTTCAAAGAAACAATGCGAGAGAGAGAGAGAGAGAGAGAGAGAGAGAGAGAGAGAGAGAGAGAGAGAGAGAGAGTTACTTGGATGAGTCGGCAAATACAGGGTCCTGTTTTAGGGAAATTGCTTTTCTCTAGGTCTGCATTGATCTCAATAGATAAACTTAAATATTTTTGAAGTTGTTTCTTGATCACTGTAAGAGTCATTGATAAACTCTGCTTGTGCTTGGAAAATAAAAAGGACACTTAGATTTAACAAGGGGATCAGTGGATTTACCATTGAAGTTGATTAACTTAATATACTGTTTTGCAAAACAAGTTAGAGGAAACATTCGTCATTCAAATGTTTTGGCTGAGAGCAAAATATTTAAGGACTGATCCTGCATCTCAAATGCTGGGGGACATTTCTCCTGTGGGTACCTACTTGGTCCACTCTTTTAGAACTGCTCAGTTTGTATCTTTGGAGTCAGGGCTGGAGTATTCCCTCCTTTCCTCCACCTGGAATCCTGAGGATATGGAAAGCAAGGAAGTGATGTGGTGAGAGCCAGGGGTTCAGGACTAGGCTGGAGCAGGCTGGCCTGGCCCAAGACCTCCAGTTACTCAGAGCCTGATACTGGGTGGGAATTTTTGGGGTCTGCAAGCTCTCACATAGCCTCAGGAGCCCAGATGAGTTTCTGAATAGTCTCGTGTGAATGAAATGACTTTAGAAAGGAAAGAGCTCTTAATGCCTCAGGCGGGCAGGTACTGAGAGGAATGTCATGGGCAAACCTGCTCCAGGGCCTTCTGAGAAATGGAAATACCATCTGGATGAAAAGACCTTTATTCAAAAAGTCCCCTCAACAGGCATTGAGTATTAGTACTTATCTAGGTTCAAAACAGATTTTCTTTAGCACACTTCTTTTCCAAATATACTGGAGTCCAGGAGTGACTTACATATTGATATGTGAGCTAACTAGGCTGATGCAATACAACTTCTGTACATAAGCATTTTTAAAATGTAGAAACAATTCTGGGACAACAGGGGATTCTGGAAGTGGCAGGCCAAAGGTAGATCAGAGAAAGGACTTCTAATTTAATGGGTTCTGAGGAGCGGGAGATATGCAAATCTTTTAACAGGAGAGGAACTAATTGGTTTCTGATAGTGGATGCAGGCTGGAAAGAGAATATTGGCTTCTCGGGATGGTTGGGCTTGACAAAGGCACTTGATCATGGTATCTCAATTAGATTTGACTCTTCTTTAGGACCAAACTTGATTCTATAGCCTATGCTGGTTCATGTCTATTCAAATGAAATTAACATATTTTTGGTTACCTTCTGCATATGAGGCATTGTAGAGAAAACAAAAAGCAATCCCTATACTCTCAAAATTATAACTCACATTAACTGGCACATTAACTTATGTGCCAAAGCCGTTATACAAATTTTACGATTATTAACTAGTTTAATTCTTTATGAGATAAGCACTCCTATTACTCCCATCTTAAAAAGAGGAGAACTAAGGCAGATAGATGCTAAGTAACTTTCTCAGTTCTTGTGGCTGATAAATGGCAGAAGTAGGCAGTCTGCCACTACTACTCTGTCTGCCTTATACTCCTAACAAAGTCATTTTTGTGCCAGAAAACTGAACTGACCTGAATGCATATTGTTGGGTTCACTCACTGAAAAGCGAAGTCTAGGAGATAAAGGGGACAGCTTTGAAATGACAAAGCCAACTTGGCTCATGGTAACCCTCTCATCTGTTTCAGCACTTTACTGACACAATTTACAGAGTAGTGAGGCTGACAAGTCTTGCTAACCAAACAAATGAGCTGTCAATCCCAGGACATCACAAATCAACTGGGGCCAGGATGCTCTCCTAAATTCCCTCAGAGACTGCAGCCCACAAACAGCCTAGTTAGAATGATGGATGGGTTGAGCTAGTCAAACGAATGAAAATACCATCCATTTGGACCCCAACCAGTTGCTGTTGCTTTCTGAGACCCTTAGTAATTCATAATTCCAATTCCAATGAATAATAAAATGAATTGCAGCTGAAGTTTTGCTGAAACAACTTGGATGCCCAGTAAGTAAATCCTCTTTCAAAGCTCATTAAAATTTCTAGAAAACATATACTGCATAGCTCAGTCACTGTAGCCAATAAGCTTCAGGGAGTTCAATATTTAGAGGAACATTAAATCTTTCAGGTTATTAGGAGGCAATTTAATAGGCAATCCCCCAACTAGTGGGCAGTGTCCATAGAAACAAACATGGGAAAAATTTAGCATGTAGTCAGAGCTCAATAAAGATTAAATGAATAAAATGATCAGTGATTACAGTGCATAGTGAGTCTACCAACATCTATTTAATTCATTATTGAAGAGTTTGTGTTTACAGTGAAAATGATAGAAAACAATGCTGTTATAATTCTAGGGGGGAAGTAGAAAATGCAATAAAATATAGAATTATGCATCTTGAATCCTGGTATTAAGGAAAGACAGGTTTAGGAGCAGAAAGAACGGAAGGTAGAGGAAGACTGGTGGAGAGGACCATGGGACTGTGAAATACCTGGCACAGAGTTTTTGAAAATATATTTTGTTATGCTATATTTCAAATAAAGTTATGAGTAATTGTGCCATGAACATTTATATACTCGCTATGCCATTTGGATGGCATTTTTTGTTATGTATTTTTATTATACATTTTCAAAATATGTGGCTTAAAATTTATCTCAATTGAGGATTGATTAAATAAAACATATGCGTATGTTAGAGTATTATGCAGTTATTTAAAAATCACCGAGAATTTTCATTTAGGTTGAAAATTCTCAATTAGGATATGAAATCACATGTATAATAGAATTACGATTTCATTAAAAAATAATTATATGCAGATATATGCAAAAAAACACAAATGAAATATAAATGAAATATACTATACCAGTGGTTAGTTATCTTTGGGTGGTGGGTTATAGGTTTTTTGTTTTCCTCTTTATACTTTTATGTATTTTCCAAAAATACTTTCCTTTTCTTGCATGTCATTAACATGGTTGTTTTGCAGTGTCTGTAATGAGGGTAATACTTTGGCTTCCAAATGAAAGATTAAAAAGAGTATGGGAGATAGAAAGAAGAGAGATTTCATTGAGTTAACTCGAAGCTGGCCTAGGAAGCATTTCTACCTATCCTTTGTCTAGGGAAATGGCCCACTCCTTTTGGGGAGCTCTTTCCACGTTTCCTCCAATATCCACCATGTCATCAGGCATCTCTTTCTCCCTTCCGGTAAAGTGGTACGTTTATCTTCTTCCTGCCAGCACCTAGCCACTGCCCAGCTTTGCTATGTGTTCCTTGAACAAGTATTGCCTACTCACTGCGTAGACAGGGAAGAGTTCCTGCACGTTCAGTTTCCACTCATTGATGTGGGAGCCGATCTGGACCCCTGGGAAGCCCAGCTCCTTCACACAACGCTCCATCTCCTTAACAGCCAACTCTGGGGCCTGCATGGGCAACGTCCCCAGACCCATGAACCTCTTGGGATGGCTTGCAATGGTTGCAGCTAGGTCATTGTTTAAAAGCTGGCACAGGTTTAAAGTGTCCGGAGGTTTGGCCTAGTGGAGACAGGTAAGGGAAAATCACATCGTTCAAAACGTACTTCTCTAGATATCTACTCTGAACATCTCCCCTGGGCTAAATCATTTGTCACTATTGGTGCCTTTACCGCTCAGAAAGCTGAGGAGCAGATTGAGAGAGGCATTGGCTGCAGGAGACCCAGAATCCAATCATTGCAAATGCAAAGAAAACTGCTAATATTGCTGCTCAATTAGAAAAATTGAGGCTGTAATCTAAAGGGACTGATACAATTACCGCACTGACATCCTGTGGTGGAGGTGGAATGAGGGTGGGCTGCCCCACCACCTGCAGACAGGAGCTTGCAGAGCTGCACACCTAGGCACCTGAGCTACCTCCCACACAGGAGAATCTGATGTCACCATCAGAGCACCTCAGGGCACCTCCTTGTTATGCCTCACTGCAGGATGCCAAGGATACTCATGCACCTTTCCTGTCCCTGTTTGTCCTTCTCCCTGTCCTTCCTGTTGGCAGTGACACTCAGAGTTACTTTAGTAAAATGCTGATGCAGACGAAGTTTGCTTTTTGTTCTTCTAAATTTTCCATCTTCATTATTTTCTTTCCTTTCAACATCATCTTACCCTGGACTGCTAGGAATTTGATACTCTCCTGCAGTCCCAGTTGTCTAATCAGAATGACACCCAATCTGATAAATTCAGGCATATTGAGGTCTTAGAGTATTTTTATTTTAAGTAGTGAATCTAATCACAGGAACAGATAAAGATTTAATTACTCGTACTGGAATTATGAGCACAGGTGGGAAAGTGTGTGTGAACAGGTGGCATATCCATTGCTCCTAAAATCACAACATGCATGAACATTTACTGGTTTCATCAGGTGCTTAGCACACCCCCAGCTATGTACTTTTAGCAATCGAGACTTAATCACTGGGGGAAAGGCCTCCAACTCCAGAAATCATTTTGAATTGTATCATTTCCCTGGGAGAGGCACTATATTAGGCTATTATCGTTCCCACCTCAAAATCATTATCACCTCACAATAAATTGGCTTATCAGTTACTGAGTAAGGCACCGCAGGAATGAGTCATCAGAAAGGTAAATTCTGATGGAGATTAAGGTTGGGTCTAGAACTGTGCTGTTCAGGAGAAATACAACACCGGTCACATAGCAACATACAACTACTATTGGCTACCATACTGGACCGTGTGGGTCTAGAAGACAGGCCTGGGATTTCACACTGCAGTGTGAGATACTGAGAAACCCCACTAATCTCTAAAGGGGAGGAGATGTGTGTGTTGGGGGGCATTATCAAGACTTGAGCCATCTACCTACTTGCTAGGGAGCTAGACATGAGCCTTTGCCCACCAAAGAGATGGTTTGAAGTTTCACACTCACCCAGTAGCTAAACATGATGGCAACTGTTGAAAGGGCTTGCACTGTCACTCCTAGAGACAGACACAAAGAAAAGCAAAGCTGGTAAGAAGAATAGCCTGGATGCTCCTGCATTTCCCAGGGCCAAGGAGCCCAGCAAGTCTCCAAACTCTTCTGTTCTTCCTTCCCTCACTATTCCTCTCTGTCCCCCTTCTCTCAGGCTCTCTGTCCCAGGCCTCCTTCAACCCTTAGCATCAGATTCTAGGAGGAGGAATAAAGGCTAGACAAAAATAATTCAAGAAAAACGAATTGACTCAATTTCTACCCTCCATCTGGTGAAGTTTTATTGAAGTAAGACATTTCCCTACTAATTTTTTCAGGGCTCTTCATCTTAGGTCAGATGTGATAAAGTGTATTTCTCGGCCACCTTCCTACCCTTTTAATTCAGCTCCTAAGTGGGTCTGTTACCCACTGTCTGGAATGCTCAGGGACTCTGGATTTGGCTCCAGAATCTAGCATCCAGCATTCCTAGAATCGATTGCCTTCAAGTTCTTGAAGCTGTGGTGTTAGGAGAGAGGCTCCCAAACTGGAGATGGCCCCTTTTTCCCCTCATACCCACATCCAATCCTGTTAGCTCTGTTCCAATTCCTTTCATCTGCCCACATCTCCCTATCCCCTGCCACTACCAGACCCAGGCCACCAATGTCTCCTATGTGGACAACTGCAGAAGCCTCCGAGCTGGTCTCTTACTACCATTCTTGTCCTATAACTTGATCTCCACTTGGAAGTTAGAGAAAGGTGTTAAAACTTAGGTTGTCATTTTTTTTTTACTCAAAACTTCAAGGACTTTCTTTCATACTTAAGAGTAAAATCCAGACTTGAACATGGTCTATATGGCCCCACATTGTCCCTCCCAGGGCTCACATAATTCTTCCTTGGCCTCCTGTCTGTACTTTGTAGCCCTTTTCTGCTCCAGGACCTTTGCACTGCTGTTCCACCTGCCTGGAATGCTTTTGGTTCATCACAGGATGGGCTCCATTTTACTCTACTGTCTCAGTTCAAATGTCACCTTCTTAGAAAGGCCATCCCTAACTCCAGCCACTCTATCCTATTGTTTTCTTCCTTTCCTTTTCTAATACTTATTATAGTCTCTCATCGCTGTGTTTATTTGTTTATTTTATGCCTTTTCCTGTTTGAATGTAAACACTGAATGAGCCTGTCTGTCCATGCCATATTGCCAGTGTCCAGAGTGGTGCCTGGCACATAAAAAATACCCAATAAAAGAATGAATCATTGTTTAGTAAGGACTAAAGACTACAGCTTTTGATTAGAGAGTGTTAAACATTGTCCCAAGATACTTACATTCAATGATTAGTATCAAACAAACAAATACCTTTCAGTTCTAAAATCTTTACATTTTATGTAAATACTTTCACTTACATTACTCTATTTCATTTTTCTATGGATTAGATCAAAGGTTATATGGTTTGAAAGTGGTGAAAGGAGGCTCCTGTCCAGCCTTGCTCCTTTTCTACATCCCAGTGGCCATCACTTGTCACCACCTTTCATATTAACATAGTAAATTGAGTTATTTCTGTGTTAGTTGGTTTGGATGCGTATTCTTTGACCTTTAGGAACAAGTCTAATGCAATTAGAGCTTGTATTTTTTAAAAGAGGGGGTTTTAATAATATGACATAGCATAATGTTCCTCAAACTTACTTTTGTTGATTAAAATTGGGGGTTGAGGGAAGAACATAATTAAACAAATTCCTAGGCCCTCTTTTGCAAATTGTTCTGTAGATGAGACTTGAAAAAATTTTTTAACGAGTACCCCAGGTGATCTTTATCCTGAGGGAGACACTTTTGTGGTGAAATAAGAGAACCCTACGTATAATTTTGGCTCTGCCATTTACTAGCTGTGTGATCCTGAGCAAATGCATTAAACTCCTTGACCCCTTAAAAGGGTAACAATAGGTGTAACAATGCCTGCCACATAGCTGTGTTGAGAGAGGATTAAATGTGAGCAGATTTGTAAAACACCATCTCTCTGACTCCTCTAGGGCCTCTTAGCCTCCTTCCCACATAAAGAACTGAGCTTCCAACCCCAGCCCTCACCAGGTCTGGATCCCTCACCAATTCTGACCTTTCTGGGTCTGCTACAGAACCAGCTTCAATAGGAACTCAACCTAGTTTAGGACTTAGGAGACACAGGTATATCATCCATTGTTATTTATTATTTTGGTCTTTCTTAGCTCTTAAGTTGGATTTTGTGATAAAGTGACCTGGAAGCTACCAGTTACATTTCCCTCTCTGCAAAGGTGGTATGGATTGCCAAAATCTGTGCTGAACCATCATCATTTTATTTTCTTACTGCCATAGAGGTAGTAGGATGTAGTTGTTAAGCCTTTGAGCCCAGACTGCCTGGATTAAAATGATGGTTCTGCTCCCTACAAGCTGTGCGATCTTGGACAAATTGCTTAACCTCTGTTCTTGAGTTTTTTCATCTGTAAAATGGGCATAATAATTGTTGCTACCTTACTATAGGGTTGTTATAGGGATCAAGTGAGTAATACATGTTAGGTGCTGAGAACAATGCCTGGCACAAAGTAAGTGTTCAACAAGGGTTTGTCATGACTGTTCTTTCAAGGATAACCATGGAATAAAACACACAGCAAAAGCTAGAGGAGACACAATTCATATAAACTGACACCACTTATCCGAATCTCATTTCCACTAATTTTCTTGAAAGGGGAAGTTCTTGTTTGCGCTTCACATTTATAGTAAAACCTTGCTCTTTGCTGTAGGTCTGAGAAGCTTGTTCTCTCTCCAGCTTCCCTCTCACCCGAAAATACTTCTAGAACAGGGACATCCATACTATATTTTGTCGGATGGTCTGCAGAGGTGCTTCAGGCCTTCTGCAAGTTCAATTTAAATGCTATTTAAATATACTTCTAATTATTTATAAAAACTATAAAGCAATACCTGGCCAAAAGTATCCTAGACCAAATTCTAAAATGGCAGAAGACTACCTCCTCATTTGGGGCTGACAGGTTAACTCATTTTGTGCAGACTTTGGAACAAAATGTCTCCTGCCATCTCTGTGTATATATTTAAGCTTATAAATTTGTTTTTGATTAAGAAGGTGGTAGTTCTAAGAAAGAATTCTAATGCTCTTTCATTTATTTGTATGAATTGTCAGTTTTCCAGTTTAAATCTAGATCACTGATGTCAAAATTTAGGCCTGACAGTGTCATAGTGGTGAGTCCCCCATCACAGTGGTGAGTTCCCCTTAAGAACAGCCCACAGGCATCCAGAAGGCTCCGTGCTTCATCTTGGAGCATGCTGTCTTTGGGCGGCACAGTTGGCCAGGCAGTAACAAGCGAAAGCACAACATGGCCATCATACCATATTTTAGATAGTCTTTGAAATTCTTGTAATTATGGGGACTTGTTTGCTTTTTAAATATTAGGAATGCAAGCAGTTCTTAGAAATCATTGGTGATTCATCTTTGAAATAAAAATTTTCTAATTCTCTTCTTTCAAATTTCTAGTTTCATTGTGGAGTATTTTGAGATTACACAATTAACTTTTTTTTTCTAACTGCTCCCATTTCCATCCCTTATGTGTCAATGGGGATGTTCTGTGTACTGTGCACTGAGACAAACTACAGAAAGAAAGTGGATCTTGAATCTGACTAAACAGGACATTGGCATCCTTACTCTGTATTCTAATTTTAACTGTTTTGATTGACTCTGCAATATGTAAATACTATACAGTTGAACTTAAAAATAATATAATACCACTTTTATATTTTTGATGATATAGCATCCTACTTTAAAACAGGGTGTACCTAATTAAAACATTTTTTTTCATTCACACTCTAAAAGCATTGTAGTGGAAGGTCCTATCCTTCCCTCAGTGAAGCTGGAGCAGCCTGGCTCAGTGGAAAAAGGCTATTGGAGGTTGCCATCACATAAATCATGTATAGTGGTCAATGGACTTTAGGGGCAGACATGGCTTTTATAGCAGACAGTCACTGGAAGCATTTCTTGTAATAAGTACCTGTTTGGTCCATTTCTCTAACACAGACTTCTGGATCCCAGCAGTTCTCTTGGACCACTCTGAAGATCTTTCCATCCTTCACCATCTTTGCACATCAGCAAAAGACAGCCTAAGCTTACTTAGATTAATTCTGCCCTAATATTTTTAGGAGTTTTTACTTAATTCTCAAAGAAGTAGAAATCTGTTCATTTATTGGAACTCAGCTTTTCATCCTCATGACTTAATACTGGCCTGAAGTTAAACTCTGTGGGTGTCAGTGGCTGGACACAGAGAACAAGGTCATGGTCATGACCTTTTGGGGGTGCATGCCTGGAGATGGCTGGTCACCTTGCTGACCCAAACCACTAGCTAATATAAGCCCTGGGAGGAAGACCCAGTGTCTGGAAAATTTCAGTTCTATAACATTTTAGAATTGAAAAGGACCTCTGAGATAGACTATCTAGTCTAACCCTCTTGTTTTATAGAGAAGCAACAGATGGATAGTGAGAATAAGTGATTTGTCTACCAGAGCAGGGCCCTGTCTAACACCTACAGGAGGAAGTGGGCAATAAAATGAATCGGTCTAGCAGCATGTATGAAATTCGGTGCCACCAAGCGTCATGCCCACCAGTGTATATAACCTTTTAATACTCAGTGGAGGGGGCCAATCTAAATGGTTATACAAAGCATGGCAGCGACCTCTAAAGTGGGCCTCTTGTTTGTGATTTTCTAAAGAAAAGGGAAAAGTCCTGGCCAGGGACCCTGAAATCAGACTGCTCAGGTCCAAATCCCTGAATGCTCCCACTTACTGTGTGGTCTTGAGCAAGTTAAACAACATCTCCGAGCCTCAGTTTGCTCATATTTAAAATAGGGATAATAATACAACTTACTTTAAAGAGATCTCGTCAGCATGAAATGGAATAATCCACATAGAAAAATTAGTGGAGTAGCTGACACATGTTAAGTGTCTAAGTATTAGTTGTGAATGATGTATGACTAATTAGAGACGAGGATATCTCCTGATGTTCCCCTGCTTTGAGGGCACTCCATCTCCACTGGTGCTTCAGAGCCTCAAGATTGCCCATCAGCCCTATGGGATGGCCAAGTAGGCATGTGGTGATCAAAGCCCTTGAGCTGTGCTTGGTGGAGCACTCTGTCTATTTCTTCTTCCTCTTGGCTTATTCATGGGTTCTACCTAGGCCTTGACAAAGCTTCCTTCTTCATCCTTCAATTCTCTGGACAAGACCTTTTACATCTCCTGCATGGAGAAAGCAGACTTCTTTTCACCTTCAGGTTTGGCAGCCCATTCACATCTGGCCTGCATGAAGAAGACCTCAGATCTGTGTTTTCATTTCTCATGAACTGGGAGAAAAGGTCAGTAAATGAGAGACTTATGTAACTGTGACAGGTGTCTACAGCCAAGCTGAGGCAAGTCTCTGACATCAGGATATCAGGATTGATTTGCCTCAGTTCTCATCCTTTGCTGATCCTGCCAGCATCTGAACAACCTCTTGCGAGAGTCTTGATGGAGGCAGGGCCCATCCTCCCTCTAATAAAGCCCCAAAGCCCAACTATTTGCTCTCTTTGACCCAAGCTTGGCTGATCAATGCTTGTGATGCAAAAAACAGGAACAGCAAATATATTGTGCCATTGATTCCAGCAGTGACCATGTGCTGTGTCTGTCGTCAGTGGTACTGGTGGCAGTGTCCAGTGTCTAGCTTGAAGGCAGTGGTTTCCTAGAAGGCTGTTCCCGTGGTGTGGCCTTGGCTGTGGCTTCAATTGCCTGTACATTTTATGAGTGTGGTTCCCTATGAGTGTGGCATTTTGTAATTCTTGAGGGGCTTAAAATACTTGCAACAAATTCATTTTCTGCTTAACTAACCATTGTTGGTTTCTGCTGTTTGCAGGGAGTTCTGAATGACACTGATTGCATAAGTAGAATATGCAAACATATCTTACTATTGATGAAGAAGGGAGTGAAAAGAGGAAAAGTCAGGAAACAAACTTTCATTTGGCAAATTAAGAGTTTTATTTTTCTTTTGGTCCTTAATAGGAAAGCTTAATCACTATAAAACACCCAGAATAACAGAGTGCTGAAGAGGGTTGTCTTTGCATACTGACAGAACTGGGTTTAAATCTTATTAAATTACTTCCTAGCAGTATAAGTGGCTAAGTAATGGGCCTTCTGAGTTTAAGCCTCACTTTTTCTGTCTGCAAAATGTGGACCATTATATTGTCATGTTTGTGGCCACCTAACATCCTCGGAATATTTTCTATATGTGAAGAAATTTTCACATTATGATTCCCCCTTTCTGAGAGAAAATCCTGAATTCACTTTCCCAGCCTCCCTTGTAGCGAGGGAACTGACAAGTGCTTTAGGCTCTTTCAGAGGCCCCCACATGTGACTTTGATTTGGAAATGAGCACTGTGAGGAAGCAGAGACTGTACTTTTTGGTTGGGGTGTTGTCTGAAGTGTCAGACGTGGCTGGAGAAGAAACGGCAACGCTTTGGTCTGCAATCTCAGCAGCATCAGCATGAGCATGAGCTTCCTATGTGTGACCAGGAGTGGCAGCACTTGACTCTTTATTGGAGCAGCCCCCTAGGTACCACTGGGCATTGTACGCGTTAGCACGGCCTCTGAGCTTGATCTGTGACTCTCCCAGGAAGCCTGTGAGCTGCTTTTCTAGTTAAACTAGCTGGAGTGGATTCTGTTTGCAACTAAGAACACCGAGTGGTTCAGAAGATTAAGTGATAGAATGTTTGCAAAGAACTTAACACCACACCAGAGAACATGCTTAATCAGTTATGGCCGGATTTCACCATATACAGTATTCCGCCCCCCCTCCCCACCCTGTCCCTTATCCATGGGAGATACATTTCAAGATCCCAACCCCCGAAGTGGTTGCCTGAAACTAAGGATAGTACTAAACCCTATAAACACTATATTTTTTCATATACATACACACCTATGATAAAGTTTAATTTATAAATTAGGCATAGTAAGAAATTAACAACAATAACATAAAATAGAACAATTATAACAATATATTGTAATAAAAGTTACATGAATGTCATCTCTTTCTGTTCCTGTCTTCCACTCATAAATATATTCCCTTTTCCATCTTAACTAAGTACTTACCATGCACTGGGTTTGCAACTTTTGCAGTTTGAGATGTGACAGCAAAATTAGCATAGATTGCTTTTCCTTTTTCACAAGTTCATAGATAGAACATTTGATCTTAGCAACCTCAGCATATGATTTTTTTTCTTTATTAAGTCTAGAACTTGTACCTTTTCGCTTAAAGGAAGCACTTAATGGCTACTCTTTGGCATGTCTGAATTGCCAGCATTGCTAATCTTGCAATTTGGGACCATAATTAAGTAAAATAAGGGCAACGTGAACACAAGCACCGTAATATCTAGACAGTCGATATGATAACCAAGAATATTACTAAGTGACTAGTGGGTGGGGAGCATATGCAATAGTGTGGAGATGCTGGACAAAGGAATGATTCACGTCCAGGACAGGATGGAGTGGGACTGCTGGAGATTTCATCATGCTACTCAGAACATTGCACAATTTAAGATTTTTGAATCGTTTGTTTCAGGAATTTTCCATTTAATATTTTCAGACTGTGGTTGACCACAGGTGACTGAAACCATGGATAAGGAGAGGCTATTATATTCATGGCAAGGGAAAAAATTGCTCTTGGAGGTGCATGAGTAAGTTCTGGCTTCAGATAAAGCAGAGTCTGTTAAAGCAGAAATGGATCATTTAGTTCAACTCTTGCATTTACCAGTGAGTCTATGAGGTGCAATAACTTGTCCAAGGTCATATACTTATTATAGTTGGTATAGAACTGGGATAAGAACCCAGGTTTATGAAGCCATTTCCACCCCACCAGGCTGATATTTGCTAATTAGTGTTTATTTAATAGGCAAAGGTTAATTACCATAATTTCCTAAAGAGTCCAGTCTTTTGCAAGGGTTGCCTTCATTATGTGGCAGGAGAATCAGACTCATTGAATTTCTCTCTCCATAGCCTTAATGCTGGATTTATTATATAGTAAGGCAAATGAATGGCAACAATTGTCAGTGGAACTCTCAGTGAAAATTATCACAGACCAGCTATGCCCCTCTAATAGGCTCCCAATTCTTGTTGTTTATTCAGCCAGAATTTTGGGACCTGATAGCCATTGTAGAGAATCAGTTCCTGATCTCTTTTACTTTATAGTCAGGAACCCCATATCCATACAGGAAAAATGTGCCTCAGAGGTCAGCATGCTCTGCTGGGGGAAAAACTAGGATGTGTCTCTCTTAGGTCTATTTTTAATGTTTACCTCAATATCAACCAACATCTTAAACTAAAATAATAACCAAGTAATTTGAGCAAGCTGCAATAATTTATTCAACCCAGAAACAAATTTTGTTTTTTCCCCAAAACTCTCAAAAGAAAGTTTTTATTTCTTTTTCTTTTTTCTTTTTTATAATTTATTTTAATTAGTTTCAAGTATGCACTATATTGGTTAGACATCTATATAGATCATAAAACAGTCTCCCCATTTGTTCCCTCTGTCCCCTGACCCTTTACCTACCCAACGTATTAATGCTAACTGCATTCCCTATGCCGTACTCCCCATCCTCATGACCATCCATCAGCTACTAATTTGTAATTCTTTAACTCTATACCCCATTCTCCTAGCTCCCCAACCCCGCCTTCCCTCTGTCCATCACCAAATTGTTCACTATATTTGTGAGTCTGTTTTTGACTAGTTTGTTCTTTTTATTCCTTAGATTCTGCACATAAGCAAAATCATATAGTGTTTATCTTTCTCTGTCTAATTTAAATACCTTCTAGGTCCATCAAAGCAATATCTTTGTCCATCCCCTTCCTTTTAGTCTGTGTGTGTCTTTTAATCTGAAGTTAATCTCTTATAGGCAACATGTAGGGGTCTTGTTTTCCTTTCCATTCATCCACTCTATCTTTTAGTTGGAACACTTAATTCTTTTCTATTTGAGGTACTTATTGATAGGAATGTAGTTGTTACCATTTTCTATTCTTTTTTTTGATACATGTATTTTCTTCTTAAGGAAGTCCCTCCAACATTTCCTGTAATACTGGCTTGGTGGTGATAAGTTCCTTTAGCTTATTTTTGTCTGAAAAGCTCTTTATCTGTCCTTCAACTCTAACTGGTAGCTTTGCTGGATAAAGTATTCTTGATTATAGATCCTGGGTCTTTATCACATCAAATATTTCTTGCCAAGACCTTTTGTCCTGCATAGTTTCTTTTGAGGATTCAGCTGCCAGTCTTATGGGTGTTCCCTTATAGGTAACTATCTGTTTTTCTCTTGCTGCTTTTAATATTCTTTTTTTTTTTTTTTTTTGTATTTAACCTTTGGCATTTTAATTATGATGTGTCTTGGTATGGGCCCCTTTGGATCCCTGGTTTTGGGGATTCTCTGAGCTTCCTGGGGTTTTATGTCCATTTCCTTTACCAGGTCAGGGAAGTTTTCCATCATTATTTCTTCAAACAGCTGTTCAACATCTTGATTTTCTTCAAGTACATAGATCAGATGTATATTTGGACCCTTAGTAGCATCCCATATGCTTCGTAAATTTTTTTTATAGTCTTGGAATCTTATCTCTTGCCATTCTGATTGAATGCCCTTGGCTTTCCTGTCCTCTAGATAGGACATTTGATCCTTTTCTTTATTCACTCCGTTTATTCCTTTGTTTATTCCATTTAATATACTTCTTATCTCAGATAATGTGTTCTTCATTTAAAACTGGTTCCCTTTTATAATTTTCATTTCCATTTTTATGTTTTTTATCTTTGTTGAAGTTCTCACTGAATTTATCTACACTTCCCAAAAGTTCATCGAGCATCTTTATGACCAGTGTTTTGAACTCTGCATCTGTTAGATTACTTGACTCAATTATATCTGGATCTCTATTCTGTTCTCTCATATGGTTTCTGCTTCTTTGTCTTTCCATTTTGGCTACCTTTCCGTGTCTGTTTCTATGTACTAAGCAAAGCTCCTAAGTCTCTTGGTCTTATTAATGTGTATTTGTGAAGTTGGTGTCCAGTGGCAGCCCTGAGAGGGGTTCATCTGCAGGCCAAATTTAGCCTAGGCCTCTATTCCTCTGGAGCCACCTGTTAAGATTCAGCAAGCAATCCACAGACGCTGTTCTTATAGTTACCTGAAAAGGCCACACCAGAAACTGAGGCTAGCTGCCTCCAGTGTGAGTCTAGGTGCTGCTTAGTGAGGAGCACCTGACTCGCTGAGGATATACTTGGATGTGGATTGGGTGGGGCCATGAGTTGGGTGAGGCAGGGTTTCAGAGAATGCTCTGGGCAGAGCGACCTCTGTTATCCAGTGTGGTGAAGTCACGGCTATGGCGGTGCTGTGTCTGCACATGGTAGTGGGGAGGGCCCAACAAGGAACAATGGATACTGCTGGCACTTCTGTACAGGGCTAGTCTCACCTTGGCCCTCACTCTGACAGTGTCTCCCTATAAGTCCCTGGTGGCCCCTGCACGCAGCCTATTGTCACTGGTGCTCAGAGTGAGCAGGTCCATCAATATGAAAATCCACTTGCAGACATGGCCCCTTTAAGAGGCCTCTGCTGCTGCTGCCGCCGCAGCCTCTGTCTCACTCAGCCGCTCGAGACTGGGCAGACCCGTGTCCTCTCCTCATCCTACCTTCTGCCATTGCAGGGTGGTTTGGTGGATTTCTCCCTGGTTGTGTGACTTATTCATCAAGATCCCAGGTGATTTTTCCTTGCCGCTTGCTCCTTGTTTCTGTCACAGCTATGATTTGGTCACCAGAGGGATGAACAGAGCCTCTATCATCTACACCATTTTTTTCCCTCTTAAAGTTTTTATTTTTAATTAAAGAATTCCTCAACCCACTGTTGTCACCAAGATAACCTGTTTCAAATATACCATTAATATTTTTTAAAGCCAGAACACAATGGTGTAGTGGAAGTTGTGGTACTATAGGAGTCAGGAAACCTGGATCCTATATGTAAGCCACTTACTTTCCCAGAACCTCAGAGAACAACTATAAAATAAGGGCTTCGAGTAAGTGATGTCTAAGTTCCTTCCCAGGATAGTATAATGTGCCATTTATATCCCCCTTTAGGAATAAAGGATGTACTCCCCCAGCTTCTGGGAGTTTTGTTGGCAGACAGACCTTGGCTATATGCCTCTATGGGGAGATAAGAAGACTGCTTTGGGCAAAGAGAGCCACCTCCCTCAAGGACCTGCTTCATTTCCTGGGCAGTCCACTTCCAATGATTGGCCAACATGGAAATGTAAAGGCCTTTCTACATTGGCCCCCTAACCTCTCCCCAACTTGGGACAACTCTGAAGCTTTAGAGATCCTCTCAGGGTCAGCTGAGGCCTCCATTGAGACTACATCACAGCTTAACATTGCCATGTGTTCTATCATACTTCCTTTTTTTTCCCCTTCGTTCTAAGAATACTTCCTAACAAACCTCTTGCATGCTAATCTCTGTCTCAGAATCTGCTTCCCAGAGAACGTAACTTGTGATCCTTAAGTTCTAGTTCTAATACTATCTGCAAATAAGTTCAAATGTGGCTGGTCTTTCAAATGTTCGATACTGCATGTTAAAAATTATTTTCAAACTCAGTACTTCGCATCAGATTTCCATCCTCGTCTCCTTACCCCCAATGCTCACTCAGGCTATTCCTCTAGACCATGCAAGCTATCATGCCGGTTGGGTTTGGGGTGCAGAGTTGTTAGAACTGCCCAGACACTATCACCAGGAAACAACCTGTTATCACTCTCAACGTTCACATTCTAAAGTTTTGAAGACAGCTCCATACACGGTCCTACTATGACCATCTCTCTCCTAGATCTACTTGTCCTCCTGGCATGACTGTTTCTTTCCTTGAGACCTGCATTGTCTTTTTCATTCCTCTGAGACAATATCAGTTTTCTACTTCCTTCTGCCTGACAGGTCCATTTTCCAATACCATTAATTCAACTTCCAAAGTAGATCCCGGTGGTCCTCTTCCCTCCATCTCCACTGCTCCAGCCCTGGTCCAAGCTCCACTCTCTCTCACTTGAAGGACTGCTCCAGCCTTCAGCCCGATCTCTTACTGCTTTTACTCTTGCTCCTCTCCAACCCAGCCTCCACAAAGCAGACAGGGTAAACTTTTAAAACCCTAAATCAGATCTTGCCACTGCCTCACTTAGAACTCTTGAATAGATTCCCCTTTCCCCAAAGGTTTGGTCCAGACTTTTTAAGCTGGTCTGTCAAATCCTGCATGACCTAACCCCTGCTTACCTCTACAACTGCATCACATGTCTACACCTTTAGCAATAGGCTCTTTGCTAACTTTTTTTGAAGTATTATAATTTAAGTGCACTGTTTATTTTCTGTTTGGAACCCGATTGATTTAGCAAAACATGTATGTAAATATATTGAATAATGCTATGTGTTTCTATAGGTGCATGTTTATATAAGTAAAGTCATAGGAAAAGGGCTGGAAAGATACCCACCAAACTGTTTATTGGAATTACTTTTGAGGACGAGGAGCGCTGATCCAAAGAACTATAGCTTTATCTCAGTAGCTTTAATTTTAAAAGTAGAAGTTATTCTGGTATTGTATAATGAAAAGTTAACCTTAAAAATAAAAATATGAAATGACAGCACTGGATTAGATGAATGGCTTTCAGTCAATTTTGACTGTGACCCCCACATGAAGAAATTTATTTTCCACTGTGATCCATTAGACCCATATGCATCTATTAATAGAACTACAAACTGGGACAGAGGTTTCATGAATCAGTATTTACTCTTACCATGAACAATGCATTCTGCTATTTTCTTTTGTCATCTATTTTATTTTTAAAGCTGTCCTAACTTACAAAATTGTTACAATGACTCACTTTTGGGTTGCAACTCATATTTTCAAACACTGGAGTAGATGATAATTTGCCCTATAGTTTGAATAATTCTTTAGCTTCATGCAAACTGCCCCCTGCCTTGGGCTTTCCATCTCTCCTAAACTCCCTTACTATTTATTGTGTCTTTTGCCCAGTACAAAATTATCACAATCGTATGTTCTTTATCCTTTTAGGTGTCTGCTTGGCTCCCTAGTGAGGGAGAAATAATTTTGAAACCAGTGATTGGAGACAAGTGTATGTGTGAAAATGCTAAGCATGACGGAATTTGTGTGTGTGTGTGTGTGTGTGTGTGTGTGTGTGTGTGTGTGTGTGTTGTATTTCCAAGGGCCTGGAAAACACTCATTGGATGTTTCTAGATGCTGCTGACCCATGAATTTGAAACGGCCCTGTGTCTACCCTTATTTGAAATGCTCCTAAGTGTTCTCGGCATCAGGACTCAGTTCTCCCTCACCCCGTGCATCTCCTGAGAGGAGTCCATATAAATTGGCTAGCTGCCTAAACTTTTATAAATAGCCAACCAATGGACAAATGGTGTTTTTCAATTCTGAACAAGGCTTTACCATGACAAACAAATACCCCTTTATTCATTCAAAAAGCATTGAAAAAAACAAAGACTAAGAAGAGAAACAAATAGAGCATATCAGAGATGTTTTGGAAAGGCCTTTCAGAGATCAGGAATCTCTGAGATAAATCAGACATAGGACAGAAAATATTTGCTCACCAAAGGAATATAGGAGAATAAAAAGAAATTTCAACCCCTAAATACTGGGTTTTCTCATTGCTCTTAGCCTAATTTGAATATTTGTGTACATTTGCATGTTATTGTCCAGCAACTATAATCCCTGACCACTGTAATTGGGAAAAATACAGATTTGATTCTGTTTTGTTTTGCTTTGCTTTGTTTTAGAGAGAGGGAAGGAGAGTGTTGCTGTTTCGTCCTATTATACTACTATTATATCCAGTTTTGCTGGAGATATGTCGGTAGTAGATTTGACTGGAAATATTTTCCTTTATTTTTCCTTGAGATTTGCTCTTAAGTTTATGCGATCCCTTGACATGAAAACAAAGTGAAATGAAGGCCCTTCGAATCAAGGTTAAAAACTGAAGCCTGGGACATGAAGTTAAAAAAAAAATCACAGGCTGCTCATCCCTTCATTTGGGGCTTCCTTGTAGCCTTGTAATCAGCTGCACTCAGATTGTTCTCTCTTGGGAAGACTTGAGGCCAGTTTAGATCACAAGCTCTCACGCTATGAACTAGCAGTTTTCATGGGCTAAGTACAGCCCAGAATCTAAATCTGTGCCTAGTGGATATTCTGTGATAAAGGTGAGAATGAGCTGCCTCAGAGACTCTGATGTTGAAAGCTCTGTAATAATTTCCCACTGCCTTCAGAGTCAAGGACAAAGGCTTAAACCACATTTTCCAAGGCTCCATCTGATGAGGCTTCTGCCCACTTCTCCAACTTCTTCCCATTACTTTGCTCTCCAAACTCTTGACTGCCTGTCTTCCTTCTTTACAGCTGAAGTGGTCTTTTTAAGCCATTAAGATACTCCAAAGAATTTGTATTGCATTAAAAATAAAGTCTGGATTCCTTAGCACATGCTGTCGATTCCTCCATGAGCTGGCCCCTGCCTACCTCACTAGCCTTGTTTTCTACCATCTCCCACTTTCAAACATCTCAACTGTATTGCCCTCCTTGCTGTTTCTTGAACACAGCTCTTTCTCATATGGTAGGCTTTGCAGTTCCCTCAGCCAGAGACACGATTCCAGTCATTCCTTCCTTTCCTCTAAGTCTTAACTAGCTGCCTGTACAGCTGGCCTGAATGAATCTTCCCTAGTCACTCCTTATTACAGCACTATTTTTCATTCTTTTCTCTAAAGCGATCACATTTGTTTGTCTCCCCCTAGAATTTGAACACCACGATGGCATGGAGCATGTCTGTTTTGTTCACCAGCATATTCTCCATGTCTAGATTGGTGGGCCTGGCATAAAACTAGTCTCAATAAAAATCAGTGAGTGAGTGAATGAATACAGCCAGTGAGTGGTTTTCAAACTTAAGTGAGCATCAGAATCACCTGGAAGCTTGTCAAAACACAGACAGCTGCCCAGATCCTCAGAGTTCCTGATTTGGTAGATCTGGGGTGAGACCCAAGAATTTACATTTCTCCCAAGTTCCCAGGTGAAGCTGAACTTGCTGGTTTGGGGACCACTCTTTGAGAAATGCTGGTACCAGCCGTTGCCAAGTGCTTGCATTCTGGGCTCACATGTGTTTATTATCTCTGTGCTTTTTCTACCTGTCTTCTCTTTCTGGAACTTGCTTTCTTTATTCCTTGTGCAAGCCTTCAACCTGATTGAAGACTCAGGATGGAGATTAATCCTCCAAAAAGCCTTCTCCAATCCATAGTGCCCAAATCTATGTGTCCCAGCACCTGGTGCAAAAGCAGTCCTAACCTTATTGCAGTCCATTGCGTTACCCCTGCACATGGTAACTGTGTCTTTCCAGACCACAAGTCCTCCACGGCCTGCCTTACTCATATTTGTGGTTCCAGCTGGAAGCTCAGAAATGTTCCTTCTGAACTCCACAAAGGCATATGCTACCTCTGAAAATGAAGTCAGTCCTGACCACTTCCCACCTCTGTGCAGCCCTAGACTTTGAGCTCACTCTCAGGCCTCCTTACACTTTTTTCTCTTACCAAACTTAATCCTTAATAACAGTGGCTTCTTCTCCCTGTTGTCTCTGATGTTTAATTTCTCTAGCTGGTGCTCAAACCCAAACTGCTCTGTTTATTTGGTTGGCCTTAATATACTGTAATGATCGGTGGAGAAGGCCAGGTCACTTCCTTGAGGCAGAGTAATGAATGCTAAAATCTAGGACCAAAAAGAAAAAAAAAAAGCTTTCTTAATGACTTCTCAAATTTTAATTTTACTCTTCTAAATACTGCTTTTTGAAGTTACCTTTATTTTTTCTAATAATTTTGAGAAACTTCAGTGCTGCTTCCTTGACTACTGCAAAGTCCACAGGAGCGCAGAAATGTCGAGCTCCCTGGAGGCATGAGGTCTCCGGCTCAGGATGTTCCCGGGTCCTAGACATGCTCACACTTTGGGAAGAACTCACTTTGCTGTGGTGTTAGAGCTGTACCCAGCCTCCGTAGCCGAATCTCTGCAGGGGGGAGAGGCACAGTTAGACTGGAAGAACAAAGTGGAGAGGACTGTGATAAAGGAGCATTTCTAGAGCAAAGGATCCTGAGCTCCAGCCTTTCAAGCATCACCTTCCCATTTTCACCTCATACCCATATATTACTTATTCAATGTTTATATTTAAATCAATTTAGATATATTTCTTTCCTTAAATGTATTTATTCAGGAAGAAAATTCTGTATCATACAAGTGCTAGTTTTACCTTGTCTCCTCTTTCAGGTTGGAATTTTGAAATGAGGATTTACATTAAAAAGTATTTGTTCACATACCACCTAAATCATTTCACAGACCACTAGGAGTACGTGGACCGTAAGGACCACCCTTTAGGAAATGCCATCTTAGAACACTGCTCGTTAACTGTGGGTTGTGATCCACAAGTAGATCATGAAATTAATTTAGTGCACAGTGACCCAGATGTTCTAAAAACATGAGATACTACATGTAGCAGATGGTGCTGGTGTTTCTCCTATATTCCTTCCCCTTAACACTTCTGTGCACATCAGCCCTCCCAGTGCCAGCACCTGCCTTTCTTTGACAAAGGTTTCCCTTTTCCCACAGGAACTAGCTTTGGTTAGGCCCTTCTGGCAGGTCAAAACTACCAGGCAATTCATGTCCCCACTTCCCTCAGCAGTCCCAAATCAATGACTGATAATGTTTGTATATAAATACACTGAATACATTAGTTCAGCAAGATGACTGAGATGAGGCACATATTCTACACTTTCTTTGGCTGCCTTACTTTCCCTGTCTCACTTCCCCACGCTCCCTATCGGTGTTCACCGAGATCACCTCCAAAGTAAACTATTTGCACTTGAATCTTTGTCTCGAGGTCTATTTTTTTTGGAAAACCCACACTAAGATAGCAAAGTAATGGAATGGAATGGAATAGAATAGATTAGAATGCCTCCCATGTAGTAATTATTTGTTTTACGAAACTCTTGTTTCCATTATATATGGATGTTTGTACTGAATATATTTCTTTTGGGGGGCTATGAATAAAAAAATTTGAAAGTTTCCACCTAACAACACAGGTATATATGACTTATGTAACTATAGGTTTTTAAATCTCATTTCATTCATTCCTCAAATCCTCCTGGAGTTCCACCTATGTCTCTTTGTGTTCCTTCCTCCCCTTTCTTGGGAAGCACAAAATTTGAACACTTTGTGCTTCTCCTGGTCCCCTTGCAAAAACCTAACCTATTTGGGTCAATTTAATTGTGCACGAAGTCTGGAGACTACACAGTCCCCCAGCTCTCATCCTAGGTCGAATGAAGCCTGGCTTCTGAAATTTATGACCCTGGGAGTCGTTTTCATCAGAGCATATGCCAGGAGGCACCTAGAGTCTGCAAATGTTTGACTGACAATGACCAGTGTTCTATAGGCATTTACGAGGATGACAAATAACAAAATTAAAAAGTTTAAGGGAAGTCAGTTCTATGTTTGAAAGATGTGTTTCTGAAATAAGTATATATGAATGAGAGGTCGATGAACTGAATGACATCTTTAATGTCTTGGGGACTTCACACTTGTGAGGTGAATAATGAACCTCCTGGGTGATGAAACCTAATATCTATTTCCTCAGAGAGGTTGTTTAAAAGTCAAGTTATGTCTGGAATTTTGTCTCCTAAAATCTTACAATGATCAAGTACAATTAAATTATTGCTAACAGAAGAATATATAAATGTATAAAATTTTCACTAAAGTCCAGAATTTTTGACTCCACTAAAATTAGAAGAATCTTTTTTAAGACCTACTATTGGATATATAATAGGTGGTCAATAAAGTTTTTTACTAGAGAAAAAGCCAAAACCTATTGTCATCATTGTTGCTATGACTACCTCATTGTGGATCAACCTGAAACAACTTTCACCATGGCTTCTTGGACCACCATCCTCCTATTTGTGATGGCAGAGAATATGAGTCCTAATTTAATAGAAACAGTTTGATAAAGTGCCCCCTGACTCTGCTCTCTTTCCACCTCAGATTTTCCCCCAGAGATCTTAACTGTAACTCTGACTAAAATCATTATTGGCAAGTGAGAATGAAAAGCTTTCTTAAATCTCAGTCCTTTGTATTTATTAGTTAATCCTCAAGCCAGTCATACTGATTCTATTTTTGTTTCTTAGTCACATAAGGAGGTCAAGGTTATTGAGATGTGTCTAGTAATATTCAATAAAGAAAGGTGAATTTGAAAAGAGATGTTAGTTCTTCCCAACAGGCTTTATCTTCTAATATAAAACTAGTATTGGCTTATTCTTTTCATTCTTTTATTAGAAAATTTGAAAAAAAAAATGGTGAGAAAAGATCAGAGTTTGTTGTTTTGAGATAATATTTTACCCACTAAGAAACCATTTGAAGACAAAGGAAAATCTGCTATTCTATGAACGCCCCCAAAAGTTTGCTATTAACTACTGTCGCTACTCACTTTACTCTGACCATATAAGTTGGAAATGAGAGAGAGGGAGAAGAATCACAGCACCACATAATGTTTTTATTTACCTTGTTCCTCTCAGTTTGAAAACACAGAACTGTTTTATACTGGTCGTTTCATCACCGGTTTGCCTACACTCAGATGAAAACTGTCTCTCAACAGATTCAAATGCTTGATCTGTGGGTTGGAAGCCAGGTTCTAATGACCCCATGATGGAGCCCTCAGTGGATTTGGGGAGTTGGAAGCAGGCCGGTGTCCAGGGAGACACTGGTGGGACAGAAGGAAGTGGGGACATCTCTTATAGTAGTGGCATTCTCTTGGGCCAGCTCTTAGTGGGTGTGGTGGCAGTGCTAGAGAGAGGTTATCGCAATCCCTCGTAGCTCTGGGATCCTAGGTCTCAGGTACCTCATCTGTCCATCAGGGTTAATAATATAAATTCTATCTGCAATTCACAAGATTTATAGGGGAGAGGTATTTTGTCCTGGTAAACCAGGCTTCTATCTAGCATTTTCACATGCTGCAAGGAGATAACTGACATATATATATATATATATATATATATATATATATATATATATAATTTGACTTATATATATATAATTTGACATATATATGTCAAATTATATATATATAAGTCAAATTATATATATGTTAATTATATATATAAGTCAAATTATATATATGTCAAATTATATATATATAAGTCATTATATATATAAGTCAAATTATATATATATAAGTCAAATTATATATATATATGTCAAATTATATATATATATATAAAAAGTCAAATTATATATATATAAAGTCAAATTATATATATATATATATATATATATATATATATATATATATATATATATAATCTATTTATCTCCCTGGAAGTATAAGAACATTTTGATTATTATTACTCTCATCTTCATCATCATCATTAAATGTATCAGTTATCTCCTTGTAGCATGTGAAAATGCTAGATAGAAGCCTGGTTTACCAGGACAAAATATCCCTCCCCTATTTCGAGGTGACAGCTGGAAGGTAGGAAAGGGAGGTAGGGTAAAGAGCCAGTAGAACATGTTTTGCGTGCTTGAGAAGTCTCCAGGGCACACATTTATGGCAATAGTCTCCCCATGCTCTGCATCCCTAAGCTTCCTAAGCAGTTTTAACAATATCTGCATTAGGTCAGGCACCTAGAAATTGTCAACTCTTGGTGACCATTTCTCTGTTCAAACTGGAGGCAGGCTTTAGCGTGGGAGGCAAGTAATGGGAGTTGGGGTTGTAGTGCAGGATACTAGGCAGCATCATAGGGAAGGAAAAGAAAAGGTACTTTTTTTTAGGTTGCTCTGGATCTTCATCACTAACATTGTGAAGTGGTGTTTACACTTTAATAAAATATGATGAGAACAACAGTATTCAGAACCACAAGTTCCATGTAGGAACTTAGACTCCTTTCAGAGGAGCTAGTTTGATGGGGTTAGCTTTCACCATGAGCTGTATTGGCAAGCCTTTCAGAGGCGGTTCAGCATCATTTGTGTTTTTCAATCTACAATGTGTACTACCCATCTTACCTAAAATACCAATGAACAAAGAAACAAGATGAACATTCTCCCAGGAGACAACAATGAGAAGAAAATAGTTTTAGCTACTTACACAATGAACCATTATTTAATGAGAGTTTAAGTTAATTCATTTTTCCTTACATGGGATAAAAAAGATGAAACATTAGTGGTGTGAAAGTTCCAGAGAAGACTGAAGATAGGCTAAAAACTGATACTTAGCCTGAACAAAGCTCAAGCCAATTTTAAATTTCTTTCATGTTTCCCATTGTCCTCTTTTAGTAATCATTCAACGATTCTTAATGACAAGAGGAAATTTCCATCTTATAAGAAATACAGAGAATAGTCTTGAGAGACACTCATTGTGCAAAGGATTCATGTCATTTCCTCTAGGGTTTTTTTTTGATGTTCCTTCTTTCTCTCTAGTTCATGACAAGGATTTACAGCTTAAACAACATCAAAAAGGAAAAGTTTCAGACAGTGTCCTAAAATAGACTAAAAAAAAAAAATTCTTCTACCTCTTGGTGCTTCTAAAACTTATTTTAAACATTTTGGATAGGAGATGTTTTAGAAATCCTGGAAACCTATCACGTTCTATTTTTTAATAGTCTCTTACTTGAAACTGTAACTTTGAATTCTATAGTTGGCACATATCTTCTCAGAATATGTGATTTAAATGGAAGTAGAACTGCCTGACTTAAATTGTCCAGAAATTTTAAAGAATGCTTAATTTAAGGGGAAAAGGGGGTTTTGAGAAAGCACTTCTTTGATCAATGTTCTTTCAAAATTAATATAAAAGTTATTTTAAAAAACCTCGGAAATCAGAGCTACCAAATAATTTTAAACCACTTCTAAAGCATAGAAACTTAGCATCTAATTTGTAGAAGAAAAGATGGGTTTATGACAGAGGCTTTGAGAAGCCCTGGAGAAGTTGCAGAAATAGTTCAGCAAATTAATTGCCCTTACCTTATTTAGATCTGGCCATTCTTTTGGTAGAATAGGACTATGGATGTCAATTTTCATTTCCACAGGATCAGAGGAGAAGCACATAAGGAAAGAAGTTTTGTTATTAAGAGATCGGCATGAAAACCGTAGAGTTAATTGATTTATTTTGTCCCTTTATGGCTACCCTCAGGCACTGGTCATTGACCTGCAGGGGCCACTCTAGGTTCCGTGGAACTGCCATATTAAAGTTCAGACTTTTGTTTGTTATTATGTGTGAACTTAGCTTTGAGGTCAACAACTCTGCTAATCAGGACTAGGCACAAAATTAAAAGAAAAAAAAGGACTACTAAATGCTATGAGGTCAAACATATTACAGGCTGCTTTTGAGTCAATCTTTATCAAGATATACATAGTAAAAAAAACAAATAATGCATGTCAAAAATTCAAGTAATACAGAAGGTTTTTAAAGAAAAATAACCAATCCCTGACTTATCACTTTTTACTCTTGGTTTCATTCCCTCGAAGCAACCAACTTTAACGTTTTTGCTTTTTGTTCAGTTATTTACCCCCATGTCTTTAAACAATACTTAGCAATTGGCTTGTTCATGAAAATTTGGCATGTTGAAAAGTTGTGGGGAAGTTTTTTTTTTTTTTTTTTTTTTAATTTTTATTAGAGTTTATTTGAGCCAAACCGACGACCTATGCCAGGGAGCAAGAAGATTTCAATTGCTCTGAAGGGGAAGTTTTTAACTTTACTTTTAAATCATAGAAAGAGCCCTTTCATTATACATGTTTCCTCCATTGCCTTTTTTTAAATTCATTAATTCATGCATTTAACAAACATTTATTGAGAACTACTACTTTCAGAGAATAAAGGTCGAATGAGATAAAATGATAGACATATTTTAACAGATAATTGTACACAGCCCTAAGTGTAGAGAGAAAAAAGAAAGTAGTCATTTCCATCAAGGGTTCTCAGAACAATTTGGAGAGGGCTTCCATTGGAGCCTAAAGTGGGGCTCATGGTCATGCCTTAAATGAGAGCCTGGAACAAAGCAACCCTTTATTGTTCTATATTTAACCCTTTCTATTCCTGGAAACCTTCAAATCCAAGTGTTAGAGGAGAGAGAAGTTGGAGGAGAGATATTCCAAGAGATAATAGCTGAGAATTTTTTTACTACTGATGAGTCAACAGATCCAAGACTCAAAACCTATGTCATGAAAGATTAACAAAAGGAACTCCATTTTTTAGAAACCTTGTAGTAAAACTGTAGAACACAGATAATAAAGATTAGATACTATAAATTGCTAGGTAAAAAGAGAATGCCTTCAAAACTCAGTAATTAGACTGACAGACAACTTCTCAGAGTAATGATGGGGGCCATAGGACAATAGAAAATATGCTCAAAAGACTGAGACATTACTGTCAACCTGGAATTATAAACTTGCAAAATTTTATTTTAACAATATGGGAGAAATAAAGATATTTTCAGATAAAAACTAAGTTTGCTATTAATGGACCCTCCCTTAAGGAATTTCTAATAATGTACAGGCATTCCTTGGAGATAATGTGGTTTTGATTCCAGACCACTGCAAAAAAGTGAATATTCACAATAAAGTGAGTCACACGGATTTTTTTTTTGTTTCCCAGTGCATATAAAAGTTATGTTTTCAATATACTGTAGTCTGTTAAGTGTGCAATAAATAGCATTATATCTGAAAAACCAATAAACTTACCTTAATTAAAAATACTTTATTGCTAAAAAAATACTAACCGCCATCTCAACCTTCAGTGAATTATAATCTTTTTGCTGTTGGTGGGTCTTACCTTCAGTTCGTATCTTAGAAGCACAATAAAGTGAAGCTCGGTAAAGCAAGTTATGCCTGTACTCCAGAAAGGAGGATAATGACTTGAGAAAGAAGGTCTGAAATGTAAGATTGAGTGGAGATCAGAGAAACTGGTAATCATATAAGTAAACCTAAATAACATTAAATATTTTAATGTTACCTCCACTTGCTAAATATTTAAAATAATAATAGTGTCTGTTTTAAGGAGTTAAAGTACTAGCAAAACGTTGTCCAGCCATACTCTCGGCTTTTCTCTCCAAGGCATGCTCTCCTGACAGTGAATCTTATAATTTTAATATCTTTTGCAATCTGGATAAGTCGAGAATTTCTTAAATTATCAAGTCCTGTTTTTTTTTTTTCTTACTAGTTTTTCAGTCTCTTTGCTCTTGTATTTTACTATAAGCAGCAAGAAGGAACCAGGATGAACCGTTAACACTTTGCTTGGACGTCTCCTCAGCTAAATATTCCATTTCGTCCCTTATAAATTCTGATTTTCACACTTCTGTAGGATACACCACTGAGCTAAGTTTTCTGTCACTATGTAGCAAGGATCTCCTTACCTCCACTTGCTATCCTGTTAATCATTTCCTTCTGAGCTCTCACCAGCAGTGTCTTTAACATGCGCATTTCTACTAATTATCTATTCAAGGCAACCTAGGATTTTTTCTGTCACACACCTCAAAGTTCTTGCACTTTCTGCCCACTGACCAATTCCAAAGCCACTTTCACATTTTTTTTTTATTTGTTATAGCAGCACACCACTTTCAGGTACCAACATCTGTATTAGTTTCTAATTACTGCTGCAATATAGTGGTTTAAAACAACACAAATTTATTCTCTTATAGTTCTGGAAGTAAGAAGTTGACAGTGGGTCAGCAGAGCTGTGTTCCTGAGGAAGGTTTTAGAAAAGAATCTGTTTCCTTGCCTTTTATATCTTCAATAGGCTGCTTGCATCCTTGGCTTGGACCACATCTTCCATCTCTTGAAAGCCAGCTGCGTAACATCTTACAATCCTTCTCTCTGCTTCTGTCATCATATCACTTTTTTTTTTGACTCTAAGCCTCTCATCTGTCTCTTATAAGGATTCATGTAATGAAAATGGGCCCACCCAGATAACTCAGGATAATTTCCCCATCTCAAGATTTTTAACATAATCACATTTTCAAAGTCCTTTTTACCATGTAAGATGGCATTTTCACGGGTTCTGGAGATTAGGACATGGTTGAGTTAGGGTCATTATTCAGCCTGCCACAGTTAGTCATGGTAAAATTATCAAAGTAACAACAAAAGAATACACATATAGTATATAGCTTCCAATCTAGTTAATCTAGATAAGAACAAAAATCAATTTAAAAGAAGGCAATGAAGTAAAAAAAGAAACAAAAATAGGCAAATAGAAAGCACAAAATAAAATGGCAGAAATAACAAAATCAAGCTATTTGTTGTTTATAAGAAACATGTTTAAACTGTAAGGATACATAAATTTTGAAGTAAAAAGGTAAGAGAAAAGAAGCAAATTCTAACCAAAGTAAAGTAAAGATAGCCATGTCTATCATAAACACTTTAGGGGAGTTCAAATAAAAGAGACTACAAAACAAAAAGTATTAGGGCAACAGAGGATCACTATATAATAATAAAATATTCAACTAAGTACAAAGCAATAATATTTGGTACAGTAAATTGCCTCAAACTATATAATGCACACACACTGCAAATACATATATATTTGACAAATTTTCCAATATGTGACTCTCAATTATTAACAGGTCAATCACAAAAATTATCTGGAGGAAGCTGTGGAGGAAGGCCCCAAAGCTGAGGAATCACTAAAAAACCTCAAATGCATTCCATAAGAGAAAGAGAAAGAGAAAGAGAACATTTTAAGTCCACCCTTCCCACAGAGCTCTAAGCCACTTTACCATGGGATCATTCAAGTAACAACTGGCGCATAGCCCTAACATTTTTTTCCCCTCTCTGCTTTGACCCTACCAGGGAAGGAGATCAAGCTCAGGGAGTAAGAGAAATGCCAGCTAGGAAAGGAGAAGAAAGGGTCGGGTGTCCACCTTCAGGGAGAGAAGCCTTACCTTTCAATGAGATTGAAGAGGATTATTAATATATTATACCGGGCATTTATACTATTTTAACTGAGTCTGGGCTTGCAATTTTAAGCTAACTGACATATTTTTATTGTCTAAAAGTGAATAGAAATGTCATGGAGGCTGCACAGGTCTTCATCCAGAGGGAGGGGAAAGATGACCTTCACCACACAGTATTGAAGGGAAAGTGGGAAATTTTAAATGTTGTGTATGTAATGACATCCAATGAGTTGTGAATGTTCCATGTGCCTATAACAGAAGAAGAGAGCAGTGCTTTTAATTTTGCTTATAAAGGCGAACTTTTTGGCTAAATGGGTAGGAGGTTATAGGGTCCTCGTGAGCAAACAAATAACACTTTCAGTTCCCACTACAATGCTAGGGAAAGTGACAAAAAAAAAAAAAAAAGGAAAATTGTATAAGATCTCACTTTCACAGTTAAAAAAATGAATTATAAATTGGATGAGCTTTCTACTGGCATTTCTTTGTGGAAAAAAAAAAGCAAGAGATCCTTAAATTATTGAGCAGTTGAATTATATAAGAATAAAAATGGTTTAGACTAAGTCTGAGTAGCTCATTCCTCCTGGCTCTGATGTGCTGGCTATGAATCAGCTCAAATACCAAGGTTCAACCCTGACTCTACTGCTGATTAGCTGGATGGCCCTGGGAAAGTTATGTGGTCTCTCTGTAAAACAGGGATGATAATAGAACTGACCTCATGGAGTTATTGTATTAGCTTGAGCAATAAAAAAACTACCATCTATGAATTATGCCATGACACATAATCCCATTATTTCTTAGTCTATCATATACAAAGACTGACAGGAAGTCTGGTATCAATTTGAAGGACCTTCCTCCCTCTTTCATGTATTATATAAGAACCCTGGTTTTATGTGATCCCAGACTGTGGGGTGGGGGCATGGGATGGAGGCACGGCCTCTGTGGTGCTCACCATGATTATGTGTCTCCTTGGCCAGGCCTGTGTGATCCCCTTGAAGGTGGGCAGCTCCAGTGGTTGAAAGGACCATTCCTGGAGGCCCTCATTCCATCTATCAGTGAATGACAAGCCAAACTTCTTACCTTTCTCTTTCTCTCTCTCTCTCCCACCTCTTTCCCTGCCACAACCAATAAATCACCAGGTTTTTAAATTTTATCTATCTATCTATCTATCTATCTATCTATCTATCTACCTACCTACCTACCTATTTATTTATTTTATTCTAATCGCATTGCATCTCCCAACCTTATTCTTGCTTTTCTAGTCTCACTTTTAGGCCTTGTTACCTCTCTCCAGGGTTGTTTAATCACCCACTAATGGTCTCTGACTCCAGTCTTGGTCTGCTATGATCCTTTCTGAAGACTCTTGGCCAGTGTGACCTTTCTCAAACATGAAATGACCCCATCTCCTTCCAGTTTAATGCTTTTCATGGTTTCTCACTGCCAAGTCCAAGTATACTTGTCTACCTCTTTGATCTGTGCTTTGCCACTGTGCTGTGTTTCCCAGCCACAGGGAATACTTGGTGTTTCCCCAAATGTAATGCATTGTCCTTTTTGTCTTTATTTATGGATTCTTTGACCTTTAATGCCTAGAGGGACTTTTCCCTGTCTTTTGTACCAAGTGTATACCTATTCATCACTGAACATTCAGCTTAAACATCACCTCCTCTGTGAAGCCTTCCCTGACTATCTACCTCCAAATGGTAAAAGGGGACCACCCCTTCCTGGAAGAGTAAGTTGCGAGCATGAGTGAGTAGGAATGACTCTGACAAAGCTGTAAATGATTTCAAGTTCATCTTTAAAGAAAACAGAGTCCCTTTCTGCTGCCTTTCCCCTAGCCTCTAGCTTTTGGCATCCAGAAATGTCTTTATCTCCCTCTCCTTCTTCCTCCCCCTCCCCTCCCCATCCTGTCCCTCTCCCCCCACCCCCATCTACACACACACACACACATACACACACATTTTATTTCTCAGGAAACCTTGACTAATACAGTGCTTTATAAATGTTTCATAAATACTCGATGCCCAAATAAATAAATAAATAAATAAGAATAAGTGGATAAAATGTCTTTTTCAGGAACATTTCTATTTAAGCCTCATGTGAAACTGTTATGTGATAGATTTCAGTCTTCATTTAATATCATTCAGCAACAGCTACCATTCTCAGTATTTTTATGAACACTGTGACCCTTTTTATATTTGGAAAATTAGGTATTCAAGGTTAATAACAGAAGCAAGATCTTGAATTTTGAGTTTTAAAAGCCTCAGCCTCAGTGGTTGATGAAAAGTCTTTGAGCCATACACTTAAGAGGATCCATGCTGATACAAATTTTTATCACCCGCCCTGACTAAGACCTCCCAGATCAAGCAGAGGGGAGTCAGAGAAAGACAGGGGAGTGTGCTGATACTATGGGGTCCTGAGGAAGGCACACATATGCCCTGCCTTCCACAGTCAAGCCTGGGGTGGGATTGGGGAAGACCCCAGATAGGTCTTGAGATGTTGATATGGTTTTAGAGGGGACCTGTGTCTTGGTTCCCGGACAGTGCCTGGGAAGGTGGCAAGGAAATATGGTTGAACGCTGCACCTGAATAGAGAAGGCTTTAGATAGGTACACAGAATACTCAAAGCTTAGCAAGGCAAGGGAGCTACAGAGTCATCCCAAAAGGAGGATCGAAGTGGCATGAAAGCAAGCCAGTCATGAAGGAGTCTTGGTGTGAGTGAGGTATGAGGGCTGAGTCAGCAGCCACCTGTGTGTATTGATGGTGGAAGGAAGCTGTTTCAATAGGTACCAACATAGATAGGGACCCAAACCAGATACCACCTCTGCCTGCTAGTGTCTTAGGCTACAAAAGCGATTAAGGGGAGTCTGAGGTAATGGTTGAGAGCATGGACTATCATATAGACTTATGAACTTTGTTTCATTGAGCAAATTACTTAATTCTCTATGTACTCATCTCCTCATATGTAAAATAGGAGAATCATGAAAAGTACCTCAGGCCGTTGTAAGGATCAGATGAGTTAAGACATGAAAGGCATATAAAAAATGCCTAGCACAGAGTAAGTGGTATGTAAGAGTTAGTTATTGTTTTTCGTATTATTATTGTCATGTAGGCCTACCAGAATTTAGATAAAATGTCAAAGAAAATGTTATGGGTAAGAGAAATCCTGGAATAACTGAGATTAAGTTTTTGCCATCTGATGGCATAAGGACTTGTATGAATAATTAAAAGGCATTACAGAAAAGTAAAAAAACTTAGATTTTTTTCATACTTTTGTATAGTGACATGTCTGAAAGTTTTGCAAGCTCGACTAGGAACCCGAGGTGTTATTATAAAGATAGGGAGGTTTGGGGGGGAGATTGGGATCAATAATCCCATCATGTATAGGCCATATCATATAAATGGATGTGAGCCGCCTGAGAAGGCATGGCACGACGGAGACCAGAATATAATGGAGAGTTGGCTCAGGGAGGGGAAAGGGGCCATGGAATAGGTGGAGGGTTGCTCAGGGGACAGGAAGTGATAGAGATCAGAGTAAAGGTAGAAGGTTAGCTTTTGAGAGGAGGATCCTGTGTCATTTTGAGAGTGAAGGGAAAGATGAGAGGATAGGAGGGGGCCATGATGTGTTGAACCGAGACAATCAACCATCAAGAGCTACTAGCATCTTTGGTCCTTTTAAGTTGGAAACGAGGTCATCCACTGAGATAGGGTTAGCAACTTAAAAAGAAAGAAAAGAAAGGAACAGCTTTAAAATGGCATATGTGTTGCTTGCTAGGTGATGAACAGCATGAAGGCTACTATATAGGTGGACTTTAAGGATGTTTAATTAACATAGTATTGTAATAGCATTATACGGTGTCAGATGGTTGCTGGACATAAAGAAGTGGTAATCGCTTCTTTAGGTGTATAAATGTTGAATAACTCTGGTGTACACCTGAAACAAATACAATATTGTATGTTAGCTATATTTTAATAAAATTTTTTTTAAAAAAGGGAATGTTTAATGGACGTCACTTGAAAACATATGTGGGAATTTTTTTAGTTTAGAAGAAAATGCAGCCAAAATGCATACTGTGTTTCTATTAGAGGAGTGAGATTCTGCATAAGTTTTTATCTCTATTTTCAGAATATTTTATAGTGATGTTATAATACTTCGATCATTAAAAATTTTTAAAAAATATATTTAAAAAGAATTCATGATGTGTCACATTGTCTGTGTTCTCAAAAATCAGCATAAGTGTCATTTTTGACCATGAAACACAACGGTTTGTCTTTTCTAAGCAATGTTATCATAGGTTAATCTAACATTTCATCTCTGATAACATAGACACGATATAGCTTACCTGTTTACCTCAATGTTTGAATCAATAATTCCACAACAATGCACATTCTGTTCCAATAGAAATATTTTAAAAGTCAAATGCAGCAACCAAGAATTAAGATTCAGGAGCCAGGTCTTTGAGCACTAGCTCACCTATATCTCCAGGCTTGGCTGCATTTCCTTAAATAAACCTCTACTTTCTTTACTGCAAGGAAAAAAAAAAAGAAGAAGAAGAAGAAGTAAGGTTCAATCCAGGATCTCTTCTGATTACGTTAGCATTTGCCATATCAAAGTAACCTGAAAAGATTCTACACTGGTAGAAAGAGCTATGCCTACTGGAACTCAGGAAAAAAAATGATTGGCTTACTCTAAATTAGATTTATGAGTGTCAACCTAAAAGCTAGTGGTAAACTTGAATTTTATTTATTTTTTTACTGTGACTTTGAATCAGAGATCAGCTCTCCTCTTTGACTAATACTCTTCACTCATTTTTGCCATAATTGATGCCTAAATCAGAAATGAGGTGGTAGGTATTTATATAATGTGGGATTATGGGTTATGTTTATTCACTCATAATCGCAATGCTAGTGTTGTCAATCATTGCACACTCTTATAATGCTATGGAGGAGAGAATCAGAAATAAGCGAATGTGAAATTCATCACCTAAAGTGTGTTTAAAAAAGAACCAATTCCACTCTAGACTTACTCAGAGCTCTCATGGTAGAAAGTAATAACTTTTCTCCTGTGGGATTGAGGATGGGTTGGGCGAAACCAGGGATTCTCAATTTTAAACCCCAAATAGTAATCACTTGGGGGAATTGAAAAATACTAATGTTCTTCCCCCCTCCCCCAGTCCCTATTCCTGCTCCCTCTGTCCAGAAAATCCTAATTAAAATCATAGCAATGAGTAACATTTTTAGTTATAAGTATCTCTCAGATATTGCATGGGACATACTTATGCTTAAAAAAAATCATTACTTATCTGAAATTCAAAGGTAACTGTGCATCCTGTATTTTTACTTATTAAATTTGGCAGCTCCCAACTCCCAACAGAGTCAGAATTAACAGGTCTGCTATTTTTTTTTTTTTAAATTCTGCAGGTGATTTTAATGTACGCCAAAATTCAGAAACACTGAGCTAAACCTTAAAAGGCCTCCTCCACAGACAGGGTGGCAGAATACAAACTAAAAACAGGAAGGAGGATGGGAAATAATTGTTAAAACAGGTCAGTAGAACCCATTGCAACTCCTTTAAAGTCTTTTCTTTTGTTGTCCTATATTCTATATATTATTCTATATTTGTTATAACTTATTGAGAACAGTCATGGTGCCTGCTAAATCCACAGCCACTTCTGAACCATACCGTTGGCTGATGCTGAGTGGGCAATTCTAGGCGGTTATGCAGGCCTGTGTATCCATGCTCTGCACCAGTGCCCCCTTCCAAACTTTGGCCACTGGGGCCAGGGTTGACTGAACTTGAGGGAGGCACGTGGCCCAAGACTGTCAATTTATAGTCTGGACAATAGACTATGAGGTGGTGTGGTACAAGAGTTCTGTCCAGTAGTTGATGGTAATTTAATTAGATCAGACAAATTCTCTTTGTGTACATTTTATTTCTGGATACAGAGAGTCAGATGATTGGCAATGGAAGCAGAATCAATCAAAATTGGTTAGATCAGTGGCTCTCAAACTTCAATGAGAAGCAGAATAATTTGCAGGGCTGATTAAAACAGAGAATTCTGCACCCCACCCCAGTTTCTGATTCGGTAGATCTGGGCTGCAACCCAAGAATTTTCATTTCTAACATATTTCCAGATGTTGCTGCTGCTTTAGATTCTGGGACCACACTTTGAGGATTACCGGGTTAGCTTATGCTATAGTAACAAACAAGCTCCATGGATGAAGGAAACAAAGAATTATTTCTTGTTTGGGCCACATGTTCAGCGAACATAGCTGGGCACTGTGCTGTACGATGCCAGTTTCCTTTCCCCAGGACCCAGATTGATGGAGTAGCCACTCTCTGGAACATTTTGGCCACCAGGTCAGAAGGAATGGGGAGACCAAGGTGAAGCACGCCCTGATTCTTGAAGTTTCCCCTGGAAGTGACATGTGTCACTTCTACTTAATTTCTCTAGCCAAAAAATATTATATGCTCACACATGACTTCTAGTGGAGCAGGTAAAAACAATCATCATTTTCTTAGAAAAAGAGTCAGAAGTCTTTCTCTAAAGATGACACAGAAGCTGAAACTAAACAAGAAACACAGAAAGAGAACAGCATGCAAAGGGCATGAGAACATCAGACTTGTGAACTAGGAAAACCCTGGCTGGTTGATTGGTAGTGGCAAGAGCAATTGGAGACAGAGATGTATATAGTCTTATAATGGTTGATAATGGTTGATGATGGTTGTCGACGCTGCTTTTGGTCCTGAACCACATCTAAGCTTGTTGCATTGCGCTCTGGTCACCATGGATGTGTTGCTATGACTGTTCCCGCATCCCTATGAGATTCCTGAGATCCTTATTCCCACATACACTTATAAGCTCTTGAAACCTTCCCCCATGGCATCACATTACCAAGTCCCTACCTACACAGTATATCCCAGCAATTAAATGTAATTTCAAAGTAACTCGAGTTTCCCACTTGTATTTCTCAAACACTATGAAGTGAACACATAGGCCCCAAATTTCTTTAAATATATATATTTTTTCACATAAAGCCCCATGTCCCCGGTTCTTCCCCAGCACCAGCTTTTGGATTTCTAGTTTTTCTCCTCTTTCTTTTTTTCTAGTTGTGTGTTACAAAATTCAGAAGGTCCGATTTAGCAGAACAGTGGTGGAGACCAGCCTGAGCAGGCCCAGCCTGGATCCTGTTAATAATCTGACTCACTACAGTGTCACAACAGACCCCTATTACTTTAGGTACCTGAAGAACATTCACTTATTTGTAATTAACAAAGTCCAAACAACTTGGACATGGACTTTTGTACCAGGAGTAAATGATTTTTAAGGTGAAAAATGTGAGGCAGAAGGAATGTAAATATTCTGATAACATTAACAATAGAAAAGCAGATGGTAAATTTTCACTTGAGCTTAGATACATCCAAAACATCCCAACTGCACTGGAATTTGGATCTAGTCTAACTGCTTATCCCACTATTTGCTTGTCTAACACATGAATTTATCATGAACCATGTGATTTTTTTTCTCCTTACTACTCTTTCTTGTTGACTAAATGATTGATTGGGCTTGAGCCATGAATTTTGTCCATCTCCCAGGATTGCTTTTGTGAACACTTCTAGGAGTAGGCAGTATTTCTCTTCAACTGGAGTAGAGGGCTCCCTTTTCTGGGCCCCATGCTTTGGTACCAGTCAGTGGCCTATTAGGAACTGGGCCACACAGCAGGAGGTGAGTGGCACACCAGTGAGTGAAGCATCATCTATATTTGCAGCCACTCCCCAGCGCTAGCATCACCGCCTCAGCTCCACCTCAGATCGTCAGGCATTAGATTCTCATAGGAACAGTGGTCCCTGGTGTCAAAAAGTTTGGGACCACTGCTTAGTGGACTTTGGCTCTACCTCTCCTCTGGTCTTAGCCCTCCCCACAGGGTAAGGAGTCCCAGAGGCTAAGGGACTGTACCCACACATAGCCTTCTCCGTCATCATTTAGACCATTTGGAACTCCCTGGATCTGCTTCTGGAGTCTTTGTGGGCTTTGTCTTGGTCCATCCTCCCAAAGACAGAATGTGCCACTAAATGCACATCCCTAAGCCCAAAGAGTGGCAAATGGTTGGTTGTATGGGAGTGTGTAAATGGAACATAGACACATAGGCTAGGAGTTTGAGGCCCATTGTGGTATGGAAGGGAACTAGGAGTAAGGAGAGGAAAAGCATAGTTTATGGGCCAGGGACCTGAGCTCTCTGCAATATCATGTTTAGGTACAGAATATCCAGGAGCTCAAGAATTTTGAATTCAAACTTGGCCTTCCACATAGTTTGGAAGGTATATTTGTCAAGGTATGTAGGTAAAATACATCTTGACAGTTTCTTTGGTTTACAACTTATAGTCGTACATGTGGCACTTAGGTCTCCTTGCCCCTTTTTTTCCTTGCCCCAGACTCTGAACTGACATGGGCTGGTGGGCTGGTAAAAAATTCAAGAGGCTGAAACTCAGATCTTGGCCTGGGAATAAAACCTGTCGGGGTTGCAGTGGGCACACAGCAGGTGATGCAGGACCCTGGGCTGCAGGGACAAGGGCCATGATGGAGGCAAAGGCGCAGGCCTAGGGCAGAAACCAGTGGGACTGTGCGGCTACCTGCTGTAGCTGTCAGGCAAGGGCATGCTGGTTTGTGTTTAACGTGCAGTTGCTACCTCTGCTTCTTTCAAGAGTTTGCAGGATGCGCTTCCACTAGGCCACTTAGACATCACCCATGCCTATTTCAGCTACCAAATGGATTAAATGCTCCAATCAAAAGATAGGGTGCCTGAATGGCTAAGAAAGCAAGCCACACACAGACTGAAAGTAAAAGCTACCAAAGACCTGGCAAGGTGGCTGAGCCTGATGTCAAGCTTGCTGCACACTTCCAGGTGCACAGCGTTGGTGCCAGCATGGTGCTCACACTCATATTAAGTGGCTTCCCAGCAGGACACAGACAACAGCTGAATTTTGCCTGCAACGGAGCCCCTCTTAAGAGGCCCCAGAATGAACACACCCAGGGAACAACTTTAGACCACAGCAGAACACTACCCAACCACCTCCACAGACAGCACACCCTGAGGGCAGACTGGGCAGGTACCAGAGTCTCAAGATTACTCTATCCAGCAAGGCTATCATTTAGAATCAAAGGACAGATGAATTTCCCAGGCAAGAAAAAAGCTAAAGGAGGTCATTGCCATCAAACCAATGTTACAGGAAATATCAAAGGGACTTGAAGAAGAAGGAGGAGAAGAAAGATAAAAAATATGAATAATAAAATGGCAATAACTACATATCTGTCAACAGTTACTTTGTAAATGGATTAGGTGCTCCAATCAAAAAATAAGGTGGCCGAATGGATGAGAAAATAAGACCCTTACATATGCTGCCTGCAAGAGACTCACTTCAGGTCAAAAGACACATGCAGACTGAAGGTAAAAGGATGAAAAAAGATATTTCATGAAAAGGAAAACAAACAAAAAGCTAAGGTAGCAATACTTATATCAGACAAAATAGACTTTAAACCAAAGGCTATAACAAAGGGACAAAGAAGGACCCAATTATCCCACTTCTGGGTATTTATCCAAAGAAACCTAAAATACTACTTTGAAGGGATATGTGTACCTATGTGTTAATTACAGCATTATTAGTCAAGATATGAATGGATGAATAGATAGAGAAGAGATGGTGCATACATACAATGAAATATTACTGAGCCATAAAAAAGAGTGAAATCTTGCCATCCGCAACAACATGGATGGACCCAGAGGATATTGTGCTGAGTGGAGTAAGTTAGACAGAAAAGACAAATACCACATGATTTCGCTTACATGTGGAATCCAAAGAACAGAACAAATGAACAAACAAAATAGAAACAGATTCATAGATATAGAGAACATTTTGATGGTTGCCAGATAGGAGGGGGTTGGAGGATGGGTGAAAAATTGGAAGGAATTAAGAAGTACAAATTGGTAGTTACAAAATAGTCATGGGGATGTGAAGTATAGCATAAGGAATAGAGTCGATAATATCGTAATAACTATGCATGATGTCAGATGGGTACTAGATTTATCAGGGGTGATTACTTTGTAAGTTACATAAATGTCTAATCATTACATTGTGTCCCTGAAACTAATATAATATTGTACATCAACTTTAATTGAAAAATTAAAACAAAATTTTTTAAAAGGAGGAAGCTGTGAATTTAATTTCATGTCGCAAACATTAATGATACTGCTTTGACTATCTAATATTACATGTTTAAAAAGTAAGTTCTCCAAAGCCTTACAAAAGAGCCTAGCCAAAATGAATGAATGAATGAATGAATGAATGAATGAATAAAAAGAGCTCAGACTTCACTTAGCTAGCTTGGCTCTCACTTTAGTCCGTCAACAACTTGTATGTAATATACTGTGTTGTGGTATGAAGAGCGCTAACTCTAGACATCAAAGATGTAGTTTCTAGGCTCTATAACCTGGTGGCCATGAGCACAGGCTTTGGAGTCAGAGAGACTCAGGCTAGGAGTTCAGCTAACAAGCTGAGTGACTTCAAGCAATTTGCAACCTCTCTGACCTTCAGTTTCTTTATCTATAAGGAAGATAATGATCCCTACCTTGCATGGGTAGTGTAAGGATTTAATAAGAGAGACCTGAAATTGCCTGGCATATAATATGTGCTCAATCAGGAGTAGCTGCTGTCACTACTGCTGTTTTTACTCTTATTGCTACTGGTATAATTGGTTGTGCTACCTTAGACCGATAAGTTACTTAAACTCATTTTAAAAGTAATTAGAAAAAAATAGGGTAGCACATTCACATAGTTAAAAAATCAAATGGGAAAAGATATATACTGAAAAATCTTTCTCTCATCTCTTTTCCTGTCCACCTCATTTCACACAGCCTTATCTTCTATAGGTAACCATTTTTGTTAATTTGTGTGTATTCTTGCAGTATTTCTTTATTCAAATATAACCAAATATGAATATATTCTTATTTTTCACTTTCCATACAGAAAAGGAGGTACACTATACATATATACTATATGTATTTGTAGACTGTGCTTTTTTTCACTTAATATATCTCATATCAGGATGTAGAGAGTGTCTTCATTCTTTTTCACAGCTGCATACTATTTCACCATGGAGTTTGTTTTATTATGTTCCTAAAGATAAAGAATTGGGTTGTTCCTGGTATTCTGCTCTAATGAACAATGCTTCTGTGAATGAACTTGAACATGTGTCATTTCATGCAAGTGGGTAAATCTGTAGGATTAGGGTAAGTGGAGTAAATGCATTGGCGATTTTGCTAGTGCCATGTATCCTCCATGGGGTTATATTATTTTGTACTCCTCTAGAATGTGAGGTTTAAGTCATGTGAACTTTTCATTCATTTTTTCATCTGTTAAATAGGACCAATAATGATGCTTGACTATCTTGTTTCCAGTAGCTGCTATAATAAATTACCACAAGCTTAGTAACTTTAAATAGCAAAAATTTATTTTCTTGTAACTCTGGAAGTCAGAAGTCCAAGATGGGTCTCAGTGGGCTAAAATAGAGATGTTGGCAGGGTTGCATATTTTTCCAAAGGAATGGGAGAAAATTTGCTTCTTGGACTCTTCCAGGATCTCAAAGTTCCCACATTCCATGGTCCACAGCCCTGCATCACTCCAACTTCTGCTTCCATTGCCAAATCTCATTGCCACATCTTCAACTTCTGACTCTGTTTTCTCCCTCTTATATATACCTTTGTGATTACATTGAGCCAATCTAGATTATCCAGGATAATTTCCCCATTTCAAGATTCTTAACTTAGTCACATACATAAAGTTTCTTTTGCTGTATAAGGCAACATAATCACAGGTTTGGGGATTAGGGTATAGACTTCTTCAGGGAGTCACTCTATCGTAACTACCCTACAGTGCAGGGTGTTGGGAGAGTCAAGAGAGAGAAATTACCTGTGAAAAGTTATCTAGCGTGCTATTTCCTTATCTATCTCCCCAACTAGTATATTACATTAGAGGTACTGTGTTTGGTTCAGCTCTTTAGTGTCTGTCTGATACCATTTGGTCAGAATAGACCTTCTATATAATTGTTTTGTATGTTATATATTTTATACTTATATTTAAGTTTTAATGTATGAAAGAGTGAATGAAATTCTTTGAAAAAATATAAAGCATTATGCAAAAAGCTGCTGCTGTTGCTGCTGCTCCTCCTCCTCCTCCTCCTCCTCCTCCTCCTCCTCCTCCTCCTCCTCCTCCTCCTCCTCCTCCTCCTTCTTCTTCTTCTTCTTCTTCTTCTTCTTCTTCTTCTTACAAAAGAGAGTCTGGAAAGAAAGCTTGTCTCACTGGACAAAGAGTGATGGTAAAGACAACTGTAAATTCTTGAGCTGTTATTTTCTCAAATTTTGTGAATCAGTAATACAATCTGCTCTTATTCAAAGACATATGTTTTATCTCGCAATGAAGAAAATGCATCTGCCCATATCTTAAAAAAAAAAGATTTTCAATTTTTCAATGTCAAATTAACATGCAAATAATCTGTCCTACTTTCTCCAGGCTCATGTCACTGAGTCACATGTCCATGGACCAAAGAACAGATTGGAATAGAGCTAAGAATACACAAACGGAATAATTCAGCTTCATGCATTGAATAGAAGCAACTATTGCAGGGAAAATTGGAGGTGATAGCACCTCTAGGTAAATCGTCATGTGTGCCCACCTCTTATCTGCCTGTCTAGGTTTCACCACAGTGTTTTCTTCTCATTGCCTCACAAATACAAATTCTCCTTCATTTTAAAGGCAAAGGCTCACCAAGCCCGATTTCTTAATTTTGTTGAGAATAGGGAACTAGTGAATAGTGATGAAATCTATGGGTTCTGGGGTCTGCAGACCTGATTTTGAAACCCAATTCCAAATACAGAATGATCCTGAGTAGAGTATTTAACTTCCCAAGCCTGCTGTTTTTGTCCAATGAAAACTTATCTAGTGTGATGTGGATGATAATTGTACCTCTCATAAAATTGACATAAAGATTAAATGATAAAACATTTGTAAAGTACTTAGCATAGTGCTTCAGTAAATGCCAGCTACTGTTCTTGCTATTATCAGTCACTCTTGGAATCTGTCATAGGGTCAAAACTGAGGCTTGGAAATCATCAATAACTACAGTACCTCTGATATCTCAGTGGCAACCATCACACTAGTAGCATCACCCCCATCCTTCCATTGATCAAACCACTTTTTCACTATCCATTGCCTTCTTGGTTCTCAGTTCCTTTTTTTTTTTCCCCCTCAATTTTAATTCCAAGTATATACTATATGCTTTCCCTTTAAAACACCTTTGACTCTTATGGCCCTCTCTGTTTCTCTTGTACCTGCCTTAGTTATACCCAACTACTTGCCTCCCCAGCAGCTGACAATAACTGGAGAAAAATCACACAACAGTGCACATCAAACTATTTAAATAGGAGACTGTTGGGAAAGATGGCAGAGTAGGTAAATGCGGTGCTTGCCTCTTCCCATGACCACATTAAAATTACAACTAAACTATGGAACAGCCACCATTGAGAACCATCTGAAGACCAGCTGAAAAGAAGTCCTATAACTAAGGATACACGGAAGAAGCCATGTTGAGACTAGTAAGAAGGGCAGAGATGCAGAACAGGCAGGACCACAGGTGGGTTCAAGTTCAGCACAGTGTGGTTATTAAGAAACAGGAGGGATATCTTGGCCTTAAAGGTACCCCTCTAAAAGCAGGGGTCCAGCCCCACACCAGGCTCCCCAGCTCAGGGCTCCAGTGCCAGGAAGAAAAGTCTCCATAACTCCTGGCTGTGAAAACCAGCAGGGATTGTGACTGAGTAAGCTAGAGGCCTGCTGAAGTCCCAGGTGTTTCTCTTAAAGGACACACATGTAGATTTACTCACTGATGAACTTACTTGGTCTGAGCTCCAGTGCTGGAGCAGCTCAGAATGAGGTGTTAGGGTCATATAGGGAGGAACTGAATTGTCTAGCTTCTGGACAAGAGTTGGAGAACCAGCCATCTCTCAGACAGAAGTGCTGGTAGGCACCAGTGTTCCTTTGTTGAGCCCTCCCCACCACACAGGCTGCAGGCACAGGTAGGCACCAAGTCTGAATCTCCATCAGTCTGGCTAACATCTTTCTCCCCACCCTGGTGATGTCCTGAGACCCCATCCCACCCACCCAACTTGCAGCCCCAACCAAGGCACTTCTAGGTGCTTTTCCATACAAGTAGCCTGTCTCGATTCGTGCTGCAGACTTTTCTAAAATCTCTCAAAGGATCATAAACCCCAAACAAGCAGGATCTGGCCGTGGTTTGTCCTGTACTGCTAAGCAGCCCCAAGCTTGGACCGGTGGCAACCAGGCTTGGTCTCAGCTTTTTTCAGGTGGGTTCAAGTTCAGCACAAGTAGCAAACATCTGCAGATCACTTTGTACCTCATACCAGCTGGATCTGGGCTGGGTACAGGCAACATCCAATCTTGACCTGCACCAGAGCACCTTCCAAGAGACCCCAGAACCAACACACCTGATGGCCAGTTTCAGACCACACCATAGGAGGGTATAAAAAGTAGATTAAATGAAGCGAGGATCGAATTAGTGATTTGGAAGAGTAGAGAGCACAAAAAACCCATTCGGAACAAAAAGAAAAAAAGAATTAAAAAAATGAGGACAGTTTAAGGAACCTCTGACAACATCAAGTGTACCAAGGGTACCAGAAGAAGAGAGAGAGAGCAAGGATTTGAAAACCTATTTTAAGAAATAATGATGGAAAACTTCCCCTGAAAAAGGAAATAGACCTATGAGTTCAGGAAGTGCACAGAATCTCAAAAAAGATGAACCCCAAGAGGCCCACACCAAGATACATCATAATTAAAATGCTTAATTTAAAGATAAAGAAACAATCTTAAAAGCATCAAGAGAAAAGCACTTAATTAGTGCAAGGGAACCCTCTTAAGACTGTCAGCTGGTTTTCCAGCAGAAACTTTACAGACGAGAAGGGATTGGCATGAAATATTCAAAGTGTTAAAAAGCAAGAACCTAAAACTAAAACTACTCTAGCAAGCAAGGCTATCATTTCAAATCAAAAGACAGAGTTTCTCAGGCAAGAAAAAGCTAAAGGAGTTCATCACCACCAAACCTATATTACAAAAATGTTAAAAAGACTTCCTGAAGAAGAAAGAGGAGGAGGAAAAGTAGAAGGAGGAGAAAAGTAAAAAATATGAATAATAAAATGGCAATAACTACATATCTATCAACAATTACTTTAAATGTAAATGGATTAAATGTTTCAATCAAAAGACATAGGATGGCTGAATGGATAAAAAAAAATAAGACGTATATAAATGCTGCCTATTAGATTCTCACTTCAGATTGAAAGACACATGCAGACTGAAAGTAAAGGGATGGGAAAAGATATTTTATGAAAATGGAAATGAAAAAAAAGATGGCACAGTAATACTTAGACATAATAGACCGTGAAACAAAAGCTTTAAGAAAAGACAAAGAAGGATGCAGAAATCCCACTACTGGGTATTTATCCGAAGAAATCTAAAACACTAATTTAAAAAGACATATGCATCTATATGTTTATCACAGCATTATTTGCAATAGCCAAAATATGGAAGCAACCTAAATGTCCATTGATAGATAAACAGATAAAAAAAAAAGAGATGGTACATATACACAAAAGAGGTGGCCATAAAAAAGAGTGAAATCTCACCATTTGTAACAACATGGATGGACCTAGAGGGTAATATGCTAACTGAAATAAATCAGGCAGAGAAAGACAAATACTGTATGATTTCATTTTCATGTGGAATATAAAAAACAAAATAAATGAACAAACAAAATAGAAGTAAACTCATAGATACAGAGAACATTTTGATGGCTGCCAGGTGGAGGTATTTGGGAGGAAAGGTGAAAAGGGAGAGAGATTAAGATGTGCTTGCTGCCAGTTATAGAAGCACTCACAAGGATGTGAAGTGCTTCATAGGAAATACAGTCAATAATAGCATAATAACTATGTATGGTGTCAGATGGGAACTAGACTTATCGGGGTGAATATATCCTAAGTTATATAAATGTCTAATCACTGTGTTGTACACCTGAAACATACATGTTGTATGTCAACTGTAATTTAAAAATAAAAAATTATTTTAAAGAACTATTTATATAATCATATCAAAATGTTATTTGCCTTTTCACTGTGTTGACATTTACAGTGATAGTGCTAAAGCAATGATGGTAAAACTACTAATGCCTTAGTAGGAATCAAGGCACTGGCACGGTATCACACTAGCAGTGATTTCACCATTACACACTGCAGTTAAAAAAAAAAAAAGCCAGTTTAACAAGAATGTCCTTGATGAGGCAGTTAAAATTATTAATTTTATTAAATCTCAACTCTTGATTATATATCTTTTCAATATTCTTTGTGGCAAAATGCGATGTCTGCATATAGAATTTCTGTATACCGAAGGATGCATATCTTGAAGAAGGTATTTGGGTGATTATTCGAGTTAGGAGCTGAACTAACCACCTATTTAATAAAAAACCATTTTTACCTGAAAGAATGACTGGCAGAAAACTATGGTTACTGAGACTTGGATATCTGACAGACAGTTGCTTGAAAATTAACAAAATGAATCTATTACTTTAAAGAAAGAAAACAACAAGAATATTTTTTTGCCAATGATAAAGTCTGGCCTTCAAGCTTTCTAAAATTAGAATTTTGGAAAACTTGCATCCACATTTATGAATAGCTTCCCACTAGTTAAAGACCTTTCTGATGAGATTAGTAATGATATCAGTGAATGTGACTTTTAAAATATTGTCTAATTAAATGTGTCACATGTGGGACATCTGCATTCAGAAGACTAATATTTTCTAGGCATTAGAATATGACATTACAAAATGATTCCAAATGCAAGCTAGACCAATGAATTTTAATGTAACAGAGTCCAAAAAAATTCATCCACATGGTTTCAGATTTCATATTGCAACTTCCTTTTTTTAAAAAAAATTAATTTTATTAGTTTCAAATATACAATACATTGGTTAGACATTTATATAGTTTATAAAATGATCCCCCTAACTGATCTTTCTTTCCTCTAGCTCTCCATGTAGCCATTACATTAATGCTAATTGCATTCCCTATGCTGTATTGCAACTTACTTTTAAGAAACTGCCACTCGTCAAGTTCTAGTGTAATGTCAAAGTAGACTACCCAAAATTATCTGAAAAGGCTATTATAATAGTCCTCTCTTTTCCAACTGTGTATCTGGGCGAGCCCAGATAATATTCATATCCTCCAACCAAAACTACACAAAACAACAGTTTGAGTGTACAATCAAATATAAAAATCCAGTAGTATTCTCCTATACCACATATGAAAGACATTTAAGAAATTAAAAAACACCGCCACTCGTCTCTCTTTGTTTCTTGCTCTCTCTCTCTTTTTATTTTTTATTTTTTTCATTACTTATAAAATTTCACATTAACATAAAGGGAATTATGTGAATTAATAAATATTCTTCAAACCTCTCAGTTTTAATATATAATGTGGTAAATATTCATAGTTCTCACCCACATAAACAAAAGTTCTTTAGGGTCCTCAACAATTTTTAAATGTGTAAACATACCCTGAAACCAAAAAGTTTGAGAGCCACTGATATAATTTAAGATAGTTAATATAACTCTCACTCAGAAAGTCAGAGCAGAGTTAGAGCAGTGAAGAATGGTTTTAATAAAGGACTATTTCATTATAGTAGGCAGCATTTCACATATCAATATACTTTAATATGTGGTTGACCGCATTGATAACTGACCAGATAATCAATTTAACTAGAAACCAGCAGGCAAGTAATTGTTTAAATATTCTTATTCTGATTATCTCTTGATTTTATCACCCTCTTGGGAATAACTGAACTGGAAATATAATAAGGCCAAATCTGCTATCCATGCCTAACCTCCAACTCCAGATCAGGGAGCGAGAATTTCATACCAGGCCTCAGGGCCTGAGTGGGATCTATTCCAATTTAAGTACAATTGCTGACTTCTATAGGAAGGAAAGCAATGGGATCAATGGATATTTAGCTGCGTAGCAAATGGAATTCAGCTGGTGCCTGATGGATCCAACTGAGTATCTAGATCTTTACATATTTTTGACAGACTGAAACTCCAAATTTTGGCCACTATTGATATTACTGTGCATCTGCCTATTACAAATTTATTTCTTCTCAGCTTTGATTTGTCAGTAGTCATGTATCAGGTCATCACACCAGCCCAGATTTCAAAACCAAAAACTATGATCCAAGGATGGCAGGCCTGGCAAAATCAAAGTCAACATCTGTCAAGGTTTATATACTTCTATTTACGAGCAGTCTTAATTTGATCACTTTTCTTTCCTGTGTTTGTTGAGAAGCTAATAGCAAATATCAGTTTTAAACAATGGCAAATCTGGTCTTTAATTTCTATTGACAAAACATAATCAGTGTTCCTGACTTTCTATGAAAGTTAGACCATATCACCCCATTTGTATTTTGTAAGATCTGCTTCCATTTCTTGCATGCATTTGTTTTAGCATTCAGTTTTATTGACCCCAAATTCTTTGTTGAAATCCTTTGTTGAAAACGTTTCTGGTTACTTTGCTAAGGTCAGCATGTAACAGAAATGTGTTAGATTAACTAATGTCTGTCCATAAGCTGCCTTGGTGAGAGGGTGATTTGGTGGTTGCCTGAGGATACTGATCTGATGCAGTTGGAGAACAAGTGAAAAAGAATTTCTATTTCTGACTTTTGGTGGGAGACTTTGCTTTGTTTTCCTCTGAGATCTGGAGATTTTAAAATATTTGTTGAATATACATAATTATCAAATTTTTTAGATCCAGGAGGACTCTCAGAGATCTCATCCTACTCCATCATTTGCTGCTGAGAACACTGAAGCCAGAGGTCATTAAATTCAGCCTGGCGCCTCTGCAGCCATGGTGTAATGGATATTTGTGGTACTTTCCTTCCCAGGATTTCTTCCTCTAACAGCATCTACTCCCCACTTTCCCACTCTCAGTTCATTTGGTTTCAGTGTGTCTAACTTCACCCTCTGGTTCTAGTCTGGACAGTAGTCAAGATGATTGGTTAGAGGTATGAACATGTGACCCAAATCTAGCCAATCAGATTCAGCGTCAGGTGTTTCACTGTTGTTATGAAGAAGGATGGTTACTGGTAGTATATAAAATTGGAAGTATTCATGGTCATTTTACCATCACTTGGAAAGAGCTTTCTCCGTAAGTATTTTTAGTATTGTCTGAAGAGACTTCATACTAAAGAGGCAGCAGTCTGTGTGTTTGTAATTCTATATTTTTCTTAAAGAGAGTTTCCAAAAAATATCAGCTTTAGGCCCTACAAAACTTGGATTTGCTTCAGTGTCACTCTCCAACAGCACTTCCTTGGACCTGAGAGAAACTTAAGACAAAAATACACAATCTCTGTCCTCAAGGAACTTAAGAGACAAGTGGGGAGATACACATGGGTAAACAGTGACGTCCTCCCAATGCCCCCATATAATGGTTTTCTGTATTCGCTATCACCCCATGCAAGCATTACACATCATAGCCTTTATTATATTGTCTTGTCAATGTCTGGGTTCTTTCTTTCTCACCGGTAATCTAGGAGCTTCTCAGGGCAGGAAGGGGTTATCTTTGATCATCATAGCTTTCATATCGAGCAAAGAATAAGAGAGGAATAAATGAGTGGATAGATGGGTGTGATAAAGGCGTAATCGATCACTCTAGATGGTTCATTCAGAGCATAAAGAAAGAGATCTTAAGTATGTCATCTTTTTTTATGGTAATTTGTCTGTCTTTCATGGATAGAGCATTGAAAATCCTAGATGTATATGTAATGTGCATGAATTTTTTTATGTCAAATAAGAAAAAACCCACAAAAAAAGAGCACTTACATATTTATCACATTACATTAGACTTAACTGGGAAGTTTTTAAAAAATACTAATGCCTGGTCCTTACTAGAATCTAAATTGCAATAGTTGGAGTTTAGACATCTGAAATTTTAATAAACCGTAAATAATTCTGATGTTTATCTCTTGTTAAAACCCATGTAGATTTAAACTATGTAACATGTTTGTATATCTATTAACATGAACAAGGCATAAACAAGAAGTGATATTGCATCGCCCATCTGTTGTTCTGGCCTGCCCAGCATCTCTTCCCCTTTTTCTAGTAATAGCACTCTGGCTTCTCTTTGGAGATCCCCTTGCCACACCCTCAGTTGATGTAGTTTGGGTTGGGCTGATCCCATGTTCCCAGACCCCCTCCATCTACTCTTCCTGTCCACTCTCTCCAGGGGTGGAGATGAGACCCAGTTCTGGCCAATCAGTGCGTCCCATCTTCCTGGCCACAGAGGTTGTTTCAGAGATGAGCATACATGTCTGTTATTACAGTGACACACATCCTGAAATCCTTGTGGGACATTTTGGGAAAGAAAAGCCCTCTTTCTACTGGGATGGCCAGATGTAAGGAGGTGGGTCTGGAGTTTTGAGAGTACCTGTCAGAAGGTAAAGCCAATGAAGGAAAACAGATGCAAGTAATGGGGAGAGAGAGGGCAAGCCCTAATAACTTTCTTTAAGCCCTTAGACCCAGCTCTGTCTGAAAACAACTCAACTTAGAGCCAGTACCATGCCTTTTTCACAGACGCTAACTTACGTAGTCACATTCAAATGAAACAGTCCTAACTAACAATTTATATTTAGTTATTTTTTTTTCTGTAAACTTGATTAAAGTTCCTGGCAAATGAATGGAGGTCTTACTTACAAGTAGCTAATGTGTATTGAGCACCTACTGTGTGCCAGGCACTGTTTTAGGTAGGAGCTTTATGTACACTCATTCATTTAATCCTCACAGTAACCTACAAGGGACTGTATCACTATACTACAGATGGAGAAACTGAGGCACTTAGTGAGCCCCATTTCCATCAACCCTGTGTTCAATACACTTTCTGTTCATAGGATAGGAAAATATACAAAGACCTTGCCTCTGATTTGAGAAGTCACCATTTAAGTGAGCTATCATATTTTTAAGGGTTCAGAGTTTATTTCTGCTTTCAGAAGTGTCTCACTGAAACTTCGAGAGGATAGGAAGAATGGTGGCAGCTGCAGTGCAAGATCATAGAGGAAAAGTCCGTGGTAGGCCACTGCCACATGAGGAGTTCTCTTTGTGCATATGGTTAGGAGGGTTCTTTTTTCTCTACAAGAATCACTAAATAATCAGGAGTTCATACTACTCTCAGAAACCTAGACTCCTGCAGAAGGAAGGTGGACTAGGAAATAATGACATATTTGTTGCCATGGTAGAAGAGATGGGGAGGTGGCTCTCCTGTTATCTCCTGGCAACCATTTGACAAGGAGCTGCACCAGACTTTGGATTACCTGCAAGAAAACTAACACTTGGGGATCATTTAAAAGAGAACTTTAATCAAGCTTTCCTTGGTGCCTCAAGCAAAGCCCAGATTTATTAATAGAAAATAAATACAGTGTCAGGCACCCCTAATGTATACTTCAGTGGACTGTTCTCTCAGTCTGTCTAGTAATGAAAGCAGTGAAAGTTTTGCTCATGACAGAGCCTTCCACTTTAGTTTTCTGAAAGCAGCATGTCCCATGCCAAGAAAGGAGTAACCCTTACTTGCAAACGCCCCATTCAGGAGCCAAATCATAGGGGTGATGGAGTCTGGGATACCTTCAGGAACAGAGTTGTCAATAACCTTCTTTTACTCCTTAACCACTAAGTCTTCTAGACATTTCCAAGCTACCGTATCTATGTCTTTTCCATTTCTTTTACTTGCTCTCTGGTCTTTTGTAAGATGGATTTTCTATGATTTATTTCACCAATTCCTTATTCATGGGCTCTTATGCTGTTTCCAGAGTTTTGTTAAAACAAACGCTGGTGTCCTCAACATCAGGTTAATGCTACTTGTGTGCACGTGCAAGTAGTTTTTCTAGGATAGAAACCTAAAAGTGATTTGCCAGGCTGAAGAGTATGCATATTTAAAATTTTATAGCAACTGCCATACTGCCTCTCAAAAGGCTATTGATTTTACATTTTTACTGAAAGCTCCCTTTGGGCATCCTGCTCCCTTCCTTCTGAGGACCTTTGTACATGCCGTTCCCTCTTACTGGGATGCTTGTCCCTTCCTCATCTTTCAGATCTCAGTTCAAGCTCTTCTTGGAGAGCCTTCCCCCACTGTCATTAAGTTCCATCACTCTGTTTCACCCAATATCTTGAGTATTCGTCCATCCTTACCACTGTCTGTTCCAGGTTCTGTTTTCTGACATTCCACCGTCATCAGAGAAACCTTCCTAAGAGGCCGCTAGAGTCAGGCCCCCCACTCCTTTGTGCATCATCCATGAGAAAAGCTCAGTTTCACCAGCATTGTGTGTGCAGTTCCTCTTGATTCAGCCTACAAAGCATATGCTGGGTGTTATCTTGGGGCTCCTCTCCACACTCCCCAGTGCACTTGGTAGTTCCCACACAGATGGTAATGCTAGAAAGATTTAGTTCTGAGCCCCAGAATTTCACTAATTAACAATGTGACTCCAGAAAAATTACTTAACATTTATTTTTAAGACTCACTTTTCCCATGTGTAATATGGGCATAATAATATTTAGCTTCAAAACTCACCAATAACACTGAAAATGGAATAAGGGTAAATGTGAAGAGGCAACTTATTTTTTACATAATTTTAAATTGCTGATTTCTTTAGTAAGAATATGCAAAGCCAATAAAATTCATCAAGGGATGAAAAAATAACAGCGTGATAGAGGTTGCATAGTGTGGTGGTTATGAGCACAGACTGCCTGGTTTAAATCTAGCTCACCCACTTACTCTCTGTGTGACTGTGGGCAAGTTACTTCACCTTTCTGTGCCTACTCTACTGATCTGTAAAACAGGGTGACTGTAGTTCTTATCTTGCAGTGTTGTAACCTTTAACTGAGTAACATACTTGAAGAATTTGGAATTGTGCCGGCACATAAAAAGTGTTACATAAGAGTTTGCTGTGAGTAGTAATGGATGATGAAATACGGTAAATGAATCATATCTGTCTGGCGTCCTCTGCCCTCCCCACATATTTCCTAGTGTTGCTAGGATTAAATGAGGTGATACATGAATTATACCTTGTTCTGCTGAGCACATAGTGCCTGCTGAATAAGTGCGAGTTTTCCTCTCCCGGTTTCCTTTCTTTTCAACCTCAGCTTGGGGGCTTTTCCTTTATAGAAACTTTCCTGGCCTCTGGGCTGTCTGGACCGCCCCTGCATTTTCCTGTATTAGGACCCTTTTCACACTTCAATGTTATTGCCTGTTTACTTCTCTGCTCTACACCAGACTCTAAGAACTTCAAAGATAAGTATCCTCTTACTTTCTTCTCATATTGTTAGCACTTGGCACAGTACCTGGCAAAGGGTAGGACCTCAGTTTACGTACATTTGCTGTATTTTGCATGAACAAATATGATCTCCTCCTTCAAGCAGTTTATAATGCGTTTAGAGTGATCAGATACAAAGATTTGAAAGGTTAATCCATTATCAAATGAAAAGCTCTGTTTGGGGCAATCTAAGGGCACAAGAGGCAGCATGGGGTGGTGGTGACTCAGGCACTGGAAAGGGTCAGAAGACTGCTGAGCATCCTGGGAGACTCTGGGACAGTCACCTAACCTTTCTGAGATGAGGTCCCGTTAGCTGCAAAAAATGAAGAAAATAACGCCGGGCTTCATGAAAATGCTTGGTAAGCACATTGATGGTTAAATGTCAGACTTGAGGGTGCTCATCAGTTCTGAATAAGTTCAAAGAAGGAAGAAATCAGCTAAGGCTTTAGGGAAGAGGCAATGTTTGAACTGAGTTTCAGGGGATGGGCAGAAATTAGGCAAATGTGGAGGAAACTGGAATATTTCAAGCAGGGTAATATCTTGAGAAGAAAAAGCTTAAAGTAAATGAAGAGGTAGATGGGAAAAAATCAAATTATTTTATTGTCCACAATGAAGAATTAAAAGAAAAGGCTCATTGGCTTATGAATAATGGCATTTTATTTCATCTATCATTGAAAGAAAGCAGAAAAAACACAAACTAAAGTTTATAAAAGAAGCCCTTTGTGACAGAGGGGTCTGCCCCAAACCTAAAGAAAATGGACTCTAAATTATTTAATGTCAGTGAAATAAATTTTTTAAAAATAGTACACTATCGAGTTTAAAACAAACAAACCAAAAGCAGAAGGTGCAAAAATAAACAAATAATCAAATGTTCTTACTACTTTGAAGTTTAATTTAGTTGTTTAAATGAATTTTAATTTTATAAATCCATAACTCAGTAAAAAGGTTTTTAAAAAATAAAACTGACAGTTGTTTTGTATTCAGCTTTGAAAAATAGAGACATAAAAACAGCAATATTTTTATTATTACTTAACTGTATTTTATATATATTTTTTGCAATGTGAAATTATTTGAGGGACTTAAAAAAGTTCTAAAGTAAAAACAAAAGCCAGTTAGAATAACCTCTGAATTTTTTGAGTCCATAATCTCCCTTCTTTGGCTCATTTGACATCTACAGAACAATTGCCTAACAGATAAGGATAGAAAGGAATTGTAATTGCAATGTTTGGTCCTGTAGTGCACCTATATATGTATGCTTTTGCACTTTGTCTACATTTTTATCATGCTGTAGACTTGCAGAGTAATAGTGAAGGTAGAAACCCTCTCTTTTTCATAAAATCTTTGGCCGACAATTGCAAACAACTGAGTGACAGATCCTGTTACTAATGGATGTTGCCCCCTAGTGGAAAATCACGGGTCCAAACACAGTTGGGACAGCTAATTGGGCACAGTGCAATTTTCACACCACTCTGTAGTACACGAGAGATGAACTCTCAGTTTCATGCTGTTCTGTCAAACCTAGTGGTGGTAGAATAATAATCCCCTCAAAGATGCCCATGCCCTAATCCCCAGAACCTGTGAATATGTTACTTACATGGCAAAAGGAACTTTGCAGATGTCATTAGATTACCGATATGGAGATAGAGAATTACCCTGAATTATCTAGGTGGGCCCAGTGTAAT